>NC_057852.1:136956215-137581215 GCF_015237465.2 Chelonia mydas | reverse complement strand
CAGAACAGGAACAGATTTCATACAGGTTTGTTCACAGTTACTGGATAAATATGTGTTTGTTTTTATGGTACATAGTAATCAAAACAACAGTGCCACGCTACTTTTTCTGTTGGAACTTTCTGAGTCCATCAGCATGTTTAAATCCAAATAAGTCAATTCATCCACAATGGGAATCTATTTTAATTAGCAGATCTTTACTCTGGGTATAAATTCTATTTCAGTTTACATGACACATGTAACTGGTCTATCTGTTCATGTTCTCTTAAACTTTAAACAAAGCAATCACATCTACTATAATTCTCATTCCTGATTACCACATCATTTCTACATCAGGCATGGTATGTCAGCAACCAAATTAAGGTATTAAACTCTGGAACATTTAATCTGATTAGATTTAAGAAACGTTTACTCTTCCATTTGGACAGATGTGATTTCTGTGGACAGGAGATGGTAGTGTGCCAAATAATACTCAGCTTGATACACACCCATTGTTCTTTCTCTTACTGGCTGACTGACACCATATAATGGAAAAGCTGGAGTAGGTTTTGCTGGAAACCTTGGGGAATCTTCGGCTCCATCGAGTGTCCTAAATGAGCTAGAATAAAACTAAACTCAAACACATACTTTCACCCTAGAAACTGATTCTAAAAATTTCATTCATCCTATCATAGGAGTTGCCAGACTGGATCAGACCAGAGGTCCATCTAGTGCAATATCCTGTAACACGCGCGCGTGCGCCCCCCTCCCCAGTATGGGATATTCTGCATTAGGTCTCCTCCTGTTCTCTAACAGAAGCCGGGGTAGGCCCTGAAGCATGAGGTTTCATATCCTTTCCAACTGTATATCATATAGCAGAAACCTTGTGACCTTTGTGTCCAATCAAAACCAGCTAACACAGCTCAAACATAGACTATGTAATTATCACAGCAGACTCCTCATAAACGTTAAGAAAAACCAAAGATTATTTGTTAAAAGCATTCAGCAAATGGTCAATTAATTCAAGAAAACCAAGGTCTGTTCACAGAAAGCTAAATTAATTAAATTATTCATGACTAATTATTTGTTCAGTTGTATTGAGAACAGGGCTTCTACATGACACACATAATGTAACCATCTCTTTTCCAACAGATTCATCCATTACATGTTGGTCCAAAAACATCTGCCATGTCATCTAAGATCTAGTTTAGGTGAGAAGGCAAAAAGAAATTCTATATTAGAGTTCGTCTAAATTTCTTGAAATTTTCATGGAAATTTTTCACTGATGTTTCAAATTTCGGCAAAATCATGAATAAAACTTCTTGAAATTTGTTCAGAGTGGCTGTGTGTAACATGGATATGTGCAGCCCTCACTACACTCCCCCCATGGCTCTTCCACGGGAGGGCCTCTGGAGTGTAAGCCCTGAAATCTACTGGGAGAGTGAAAACCTATTCTTGTGGATCCCCTCCAAAATGCAGCATTTCAGGCATGCACCTAGCCCGAAGGCTGGATTTGGCGTCTCCAAAGCTATAGAATTAATAAAGCGTAACACAACCTGACTGCAAAACAAAACAAAGTTTAACAGTGCCTTCTACTGGATAGAATCAAAACTGCCAGTCAGAGAGAGAGAGCCCTATATTGCCAACAATATTTCTCTTTAGTTCATATGGTAGAGGGTTTGTAATTTTGGAACAGGAAGACTTAAGTTTTGTCCCCACTACCACCATGAAGTTCTTAATAGTCACAGTGTGCAACATCATGACAACTATGTTTTCCTACGTGGCCACAGCTCTGTTTCAATATTAAGCATAAAAAGGGGCCCAGTTTGTCACTTAATTCTGGTATTTGAGATCACGCAATGAACGGTGCAAGCATCTATGACCCAGAGTTAAAACCAATTCAGTTCTAGTTATTCTGGAGCAGGATTTTCCAATTAAGGGAAAGTTTATTTTTTCAGTGGTTTCTTTGTAATGATATAAAAGGATGATGCAGCTCCCTGAAGCAGTCTTTAATGGACCAATTCAAGCAACAGTCTCTCTCTGCAATTAACGTGCCTCTCCTCCGTCCAACTAATGTTTACACTATCTGGCAAACTGCAGATCAAGTGTCCATTTCATCACCAGGCATCTTTTGCATAAGCCAAGACTAACAGACCATGGTGGTAACTTAAACACTGAAAAGCATGCACAGTATCGATCTATGAGACTTGAAGCCAGTTAACTGCAACACTAAAATATATCCTCGAGGGGATGTGCCTTCAGTGGGGACTGATAGAAGGAAAGAACTGAATGAATGGGAAGATTGCTAGAGAGATTAATATGTGCAAGCACATGACTTGAATAAGGTTGCATTTTACTTGGTTTATTAGATGTAGCCATGAGTTAAATTTGTTAGAAAGGGCAGAAGGGATTACGTGGGAGAAGAATGGGAAACATATACCACAAAATGATTGTGGTTCTCTAAAGCAAATACTTATCTGGTATATCAGGACTGCTTCCAAATGATGCAGATGTGGTGCCTAGAAATGCTTAATAGCATTGAGTAATAACATGCACTAAATGAACAGATTACAGTTAGAGAAAACAAACCCTGTATGAAGCTATTTACCTAATTTTCATGAGATTTACCTGTCCAAAAGAGGAAAGGGTTTGGGACATTGTGTAACTTGTAAACTAGTTCACCATTGACCCTGAAAGAGGCATCTAATTCACTTCATTTTCAGTGCTGCAGAACTGAGTCAGAGTGTGGTGTAAAAGTGGTGTCACAGAGGGTCAGTGGCACCTCTGCCCCCTTGTGGTTTCTCTGACAGCACCCCTGCAAGTATCAGACCTCTTGCTCTTACCTGTCTTGGGGCGGAACTGGCGACGCTTCCACTCTCAAGACTTGAACCTCGGTACATTACCCCTTGAATACCAACTGCTTAATGCCATGCAGGCCCATCTCAGTCTGGGCATGTGCTCGATCCTCCTTTTGGGAACCTGTGACTGGGGATACTAACAGCCTTCTTCAAACAAAGTGTTTTTCTTCAGCAATTGGAACGAAGTATCAGAGCAAAAAGGATTTTAAAACAGCACACCGTTACATGCATAGTTAGTCTTCTCTAACCTAACAGTTCACTACAAGCTAAGTTGTGCAAGCTAGCCTCTTCAGACCCAGAGCAGAATCAACTCACATTCTCTTAAAAAGCAAAAGGTCTCCTGTGACCCACCCTGGTCAGAACAGATAGCATCTCCTGCTGCTCTCGCTCACCTCCCTTGTTTGTGAGAATCTGTCTTAAGTAGAAGAGAGGCCCTCCAAGTCCAGAAGAAATCTATTACCGTACTGCTCACTTTTTTTTTCTTTTTTTTTTTGTTGGTTAGAGCGCCCAGGGGTGAAGTTTCCTAGTAACTCAGACTAGATTTACCAGGTCAGCCAGAGCATCCAATGGGGCCTATAAAAGATTCTTAGGCCACAAAGCTACTGTGATAAGCTAGCCTGGCTTCCTGTATAACACAGGCCAGAGACCTTCCCCAAAATAATTCCTACAGTAAAAATTTTAGAGAAACACTAGATCTTGGCTGAAAAATTGTCATTGATGGAGAATCCACCACGACCCTTGGTAAATTGTTCCAATGGTTAATTACTCTCATCATTAAAAATTTATGCCTTCTTTTTAGTCTGAATTTGCCTAGCTTCAATTTCTAGCCATTGGAATACTTCTCTGTGCCAGACTGAAGACCCATTATCAAATATATGTCCCTTATGCTGGTACTTGTAGATGGTGATCAAGTCACTCCCTTCACCTTCTCTTTGTTAAGCTAAATAAATTGAGCTCCTTGAGTCTATCATCATAAGGCATATTATTTTATGATCCTTTCATCATTCTCGTGGCTCTTCTCTGAACCCTCTCCAATTTATCCACATCCTTCCTGAAGTGTGGGCACCAGAACTGCACACAATATTCCAGTAAAATAACCTCTCCACTCCTAACCGAGATCCCCTTATGTATGCGTCCCAGGACTGCATTAGCTCTTTTGGCCACAGAATCACACTGGAGCTCATGTTCAGCTGATTATTCCCCATGATCCCCAAATCTTTTTCACAGTCACCACAACCCAGGAGAGTGTCCCCCATCCTGTAAGTATGGCCTACATTCTTTGCTCCTAGATGTATTTACACTTAGCCGTATTAACACACACATTGTTTGCTTGTGCCCAGTTTACCAAGTGATCTAAATCACTCTGTATCAGTGACCTATGCTCTTCATTATCTACCACTGCCCCAATTTTTGTGTCATCTGCAAACTTTATTAGTCATGAGTCTACAAGTACCTACATAGGGAACATATATTTGATAATGGTATTCTTCCAGGTCATTGATAAAAATGTTAAATATCATAGGGCCAAGAACTGACCCCTAAAAAAACCCAAACCCAAAACAAAACAAAAAAACAACCAAGTTAGTTTGACAGGATCTATTTTCCACCAACCCATGTTGATGTGCATTACCCTTGTTTAGTTCTGTGCAATTACATTATCCTTGTTTAGTTCTTTGTTAACTGTATCATCCACTCCATTATCTTGCCCAGGATTGATGTCAGCCATTAGGCAAGTGATTACAGTACATTGCAACCAAGAGTTTTAAAAAAGCTGTCTGAGGAGCTTGATAGACTGTTAATGTTGATTTTCAGTAAGTCTTGGAGCACTGGGAAAGTTCCAGAAGTCTAGAAGAAAGCTAATGTTGGCTGATCTGCTGTTTTCATGGTTAGACCAACTTGGTCGCAATGTACTGTAATCACTGGCCTAATGGCTATCTCCATTGGCTGCAGGTAGGGGTACTAAAAACTCTGAATATATGGGGATCTCTCATCCCCCTTTGTTAGTCTAACATACTATCTTAGAAGTCAAGCACGTAAATTACATTTTGGATACTTATCAAAATATGCAATTAATGCAGAAACACATGCTACTATTTTGTCCAAAATGGCATCATAATTGGGTTTCCAACATTTACTGTGTCTCAATGACTTCTGGATCAAATTTGCTATGTTTCCAAGTGGTGGTAGGGAGTGAGGAGGGGGAATAAAAAAGCAAGCAAGCTGGAATCTGAAAGTCAATCTGGGATATTTCTGATGTGTCACCAGTTTGTGTCCCATAACCCACATGTGGAGGTTATGCTCTGCCCTCAACTACTCTCTCTTCATGGTGGGTGCATAGGTGTAGCTGAGGATTTGGAACTGAGTTAACAGCTGGTACCTGCAACTAGAAATTCAGTAATTCTGTTAATATATGAGCTAGAATAGAATCCACCTCACTTTCCCATTATTCCTGTTGGCCCCCCAGAGCTATCACCTCAAAAACTTACTGTCACTAAAGCAAGCAGATACAACTCTGAAAAAAGAAAAGGAGTACTTGTGGCACCTTAGAGACTAACCAATTTATTTGAGCATAAGCTTTCGTGAGCTACAGCTCACTTCATCGGATGCATATTGTGGAAAGTGTAGAAGATCTTTTTATATACACAAAGCATGAAAAAATACCTCCCCCCACCCCACTCTCCTGCTGGTAATAGCTTATCTAAAGTGATCACTCTCCTTACAATGTGTATGATAATCAAGTTGGGCCATTTCCAGCACAAATCCAGGTTTTCTCCCCCCCCAACACACAAACCCACTCTCCTGTTGGTAATAAGGAGAGTGATCACTTTAGATAAGCTATTACCAGCAGGAGAGTGGGGTGGGGGGAGGTATTTTTTCATGCTTTGTGTGTATAAAAAGATCTTCTACACTTTCCACAGTATGCATCCGATGAAGTGAGCTGTAGCTCACGAAAGCTTATGCTCAAATAAATTGGTTAGTCTCTAAGGTGCTACAAGTACTCCTTTTCTTTTTGCCAATACAGACCAACACGGCGGTTACTCTGAAACCTGTCATTATGCAAGGCACTGCATTTAGCCGTATGGAGTAGAAATCTATCAACTGCATGAAAAAACTTGTACAGATACAGACAGACATCATCTTCTTTTCCAAATGCAAACAGATGGACATCGTACCAAAAGGACTGAAGGTAAAAAATCCATTACAATCTACACACCACACAGGCTATGCTGACAGCTTGTGCCACACGCTCTCAAAGAAACTGCGGAACCACCTGATCAACATCCTCTACAGCAAACAGGGAAAGATAAAGAATGAGCTCTCAAAAATGGACACTCTCATAAAAAACCAACCTTTCACACAAACTTCCTCGTGGCTGGACTTTACTAAAACTAGACAAGCCATTTACAACACACACTTTGCTTCTCTACAAAAGAAAAAGGACACTAAATTTTCTAAACTACTACATGCCACAAGAGGCCAAAGCAATGGTTCCCTTAACCCACCCAGCAATATTGTTAACCTATCCACCTATACTCTTAGCCCAGCAGCAGCAGCTGTCCTATCTCGGGGCCTCTCCTTCTGCCCCTCCACCCCCACGAACATGATACAGTTCTGTCGGTGACCTAGAATCCTATTTTCGACGTCTCCGACTCAAGGAATATTTCCAACACACCTCTGAACAACATACTAATCCACAGAGACCTCCCTACCAACACTACAAAAAGAAGGATTCTAGGTGGACTCCTCCTGAAGGTCGGGACAGCAGACTGGACTTCTACATAGAATGCTTCTGCCGATGTGCACGGGCTGAAATGGTGGAAAAGCAGCATCACTTGCCCCACAACCTCAGCCGTGCAGAACACAATGCCATCCACAGCTTCAGAAACAACTCTGACATCATAATCAAACAGGCTGACAAAGGAGGTGCTGTTGTCATCATGAATAGATCGGAATATGAACAAGAGGCTGCTCGGCAGCTCTCCAACACCGCTTTCTACAAGCCATTACCCTCTGATCCCACTGAGAGTTACCAAAAGAAGCTACAGCATTTGCTCAAGAAACTCCCTGAAAAAGCACAAGATCAAATCTGCACAGACACACCCCTGGAACCCCGACCTGGGATATTCTATCTACTACCCAAGATCCATAAACCTGGAAATCCTGGGCGCCCCATCATCTCAGGCATTGGCACCCTGACAGCAGGATTGTCTGGCTATGTAGACTCCCTCCTCAGGCCCTACGCTACCAGCACTCCCAGCTACCTTCGAGACACCACTGACTTCCTGAGGAAACCACAATCCATCGGTGATCTTCCTGATAACACCATCCTGGCCACTATGGATGTAGAAGCCCTCTACACCAACATTCCACACAAAGATGGACTACAAGCCGTCAAGAACACTATCCCCGATAATGTCACGGCTAACCTGGTGGCTGAACTTTGTGACTTTGTCCTTACCCATAACTATTTTACATTTGGGGACAATGTATACCTTCAGATCAGCGGCACTGCTATGGGTACCCGCGTGGCCCCACAGTATGCCAACATTTTTATGGCTGATTTAGAACAACGCTTCCTCAGCTCTCGTCCCCTAACGCCCCTACTCTACTTGCGCTACATTGATGACATCTTCATAATCTGGACCCATGGAAAAGAAGCCCTTGAGGAATTCCACCATGATTTCAACAATTTCCATCCCACCATCAACCTCAGCCTGGTCCAGTCCACACAAGAGATCCACTTCCTGGACACTACAGTGCTAATAAACGATGGTCACATAAACACCAGCCTATACCGGAAACCTACTGACCGCTATTCCTACCTACATGCCTCCAGCTTTCACCCTGACCACACCACACGATCCATTGTCTATAGCCAAGCTCTGCGATACAACTGCATTTGCTCCAACCCCTCAGACAGAGACAAACACCTACAAGATCTCTATCAAGCATTCTTACAACTACAATACCCACCTGCGGAAGTGAAGAAACAGATTGATAGAGCCAGAAGAGTTCCCAGAAGTCACCTACTACAGGACAGGCCTAACAAAGAAAATAACAGAACGCCACTAGCCGTCACCTTCAGCCCCCAACTAAAACCCCTCCAACGCATTATTAAGGATCTACAACCTATCCTGAAGGATGACCCAACACTCTCGCAAATCTTGGGAGACAGGCCAGTCCTTGCCTACAGACAGCCCCCCAACCTGAAGCGAATACTCACCAGCAACCACATACCACACAACACAACCACTAACCCAAAAACCTATCCTTGCAAAGAAGCCTGTTGCCAACTGTGTCCACATATCTATTCAGGGGACACCATCACAGGGCCTAATCACATCAGCCACACTATCAGAGGCTCGTTCACCTGCACATCCACCAATGTGATATATGCCATCATGTGCCAGCAATGCCCCTCTGCCATGTACATTGGTCAAACTGGACAGTCTCTACGTAAAAGAATAAATGGACACAAATCAGATGTCAAGAATTATAATATTCATAAACCAGTCGGAGAACACTTCAATCTCTGGTCACGCGATTACAGACATGAAAGTTGCGATATTACAACAAAAAAACTTCAAAACCAGACTCCAGCGAGAGACTGTTGAATTGGAATTCATTTGCAAATTGGATACAATTAACTTAGGCTTGAATAGAGACTGGGAGTGGCTAAGTCATTATGCAAGGTAACCTATTTCCCCTTGTTTTTTCCTTACCCCCCGTCCCCCCCCAGATGTTCTTGTTAAACCCTGGATTTGTGCTGGAAATGGCCCACCTTGATTATCATACACATTGTAAGAAGAGTGATCGCTTTAGATAAGCTATTACCAGCAGGAGAGTGGGGTGGGGGGAGGTATTTTTTCATGCTTTGTGTGTATAAAAAGATCTTCTACACTTTCCACAGTATGCATTCGATGAAGTGAGATGTAGCTCACGAAAGCTTATGCTCAAATAAATTGGTTAGTCTCTAAGGTGCCACAAGTACTCCTTTTCTTTTTGCCAATACAGACTAACATGGCTGTTACTCTGAAACCTGGCTCTGAAAAAGAATCTGCCATTTTACACGTATTATTTTAGAGCAGAATCACACTTTTCATGGCTAAACACCTGATGTTGAGTAAAAGCATGAATTTCCCAGCTATAATGAAATCAACTTCTAAACAAAATAATACCAATGATAAGAGAATTGCTTATCTGACCTATTAAATAACTAACTCATCCATATTTCTAACAGCTACATCTATTCCTTTATTGGTTAAAAAACTATAATTAACGTTTTGTGAGATGCAAACCAGATCCATCAAAATGCAAATTATTATAAAGAATGTATACTATTATTGAATGGGAGGTGGGGGAAAAGGAAACCATAGGGTTGGACAACGTTACAGAAATTAAAATACATTTCACTGTAAAGTTTGCTGTTGTATAGTGCCACCTTGCTGTCAATTCGTCAATACAGGGCTGACATCAATAAAGTGGAATGGCTGTCTTTCTAAAAAGGTATGCTATAGCATAACCAAAAGTTATTGTGTTTGATGCAGGAAGCACTGGGGGAAATTATATGGCCTGTGTTGTCCATGAGTTGTCAGACTAGAAGATCACAAAGGTACCTGCTTTTCTTAAAATCTGAGAGCACTTTAGTTAGGATGAGAACACATCTACTGCAGATCTGATTTTTAATGCTTCATAACCTTTATCTGCATAACTTTGTATTGCATGCTTCCTGGCAATGTAATATTACATTACCTTAAACACAACCCTGAAATCTCAGTCCTGGATTTGTTTGGCAAATACACCCTGTCTTTCCTTTGGCATCCTCTCGTGCCATTCCAACCTTGTCATCACTTCCCCAAAATCTTTCACTGGCTCTCTGTCTCAAACACATCAAATTTAAGCTCCGCCTCCTCACATTTGCCCCTATTTCACATAGCCCCTCCATTTCAAACAGTCTGTCATTTCTTGTCCACCAAGCACACTCTCTCCCTAAATCTCATCTCTTCCATAAATTAATCTTCCACTTGTCTCCTCACCAACAGTCTCTCCACACTTTGTCCTGAACAGGCACCCTGCATTTTGTCTTGTCCATGTTAGACTGTAAGCACTTTAGGGCAGGAACCACATCTTATTCTATGACTTGTAAAGTGCCATGCACCATTATGACACTATCTAAATGGTTAATAATAAGGATACCCTTCAGATCAAGTGCAATAAAGTGAAGAGTCAGGAAAACTGAAGTGTTTTTCCTGAAAAATTTTCTTCAAAATTCTTAAGAGACAATGATAGTTCCATGGCTGGGACAAATGTCCCATGGTTAAGTCAGTAGCTTTCATGGAAGAACTGGAAAAGGACTGCAGAGATTATGTATATCTGGAGCACACACTCATCACACGATCCTTAATACTGTTCGATTTTGTCCCATCATTTTGCGTATTTGAGCTTTTTACCTATTCGTAACATAACTAAAACGAGAAATGATCTGAGAAACTGTCGATTGCTTGCCTGGCAGAACACTGATAGCCCTTGCCCAACAACTAGCAGAATGACAACAGATCAAACCATTTTCACTCTGAAGAGGAGAAAGTTCTTTGGAAAAAAAATTGGGGGTATCATCACCATACTGCCTCGTTGGGGATAAAGGATTGTGCTACAGAACTGACTTAATTACCCAGTGGGCCCCGAATGATCGAAGCTAAAACATTCCTAAAATACACTGCAGCTGAATTTTCACTTTCGCAAGCAGCAAAATGGGCGTGTTTTTTTTTTTAATCTACAGGATGAAGCGAAGCTATCGAGCAAGGCAGCTCAATGAAGGTTCCTTTATGGACGGCAATTCCATTCAGCCTGCATAGCTTTCCTAGCCAGCTCAAGAGTGACAGCTTCCAAGCATGCAGAGATCATTGGAGTGTATTCAGTTTCACAGGCAGGGATCTTAAGGTTAAGGGCATCCACCTCTGGCCCTCTTCATCCCCCATCAATCCTGCCTCAATCAACAGGTTAAAGGTGAAAGTGGGCCTTATCACTCAACTGGTGTCCATTTCCCTGATCAAATGACTGCCTCACAATCTCCTGCAATTAGAGGGCATCTGCCATCAGGGTGGGGAGGAGAGGTTTGTTGCTACCAAGAAGCTGGCTAACACCATCTAGCTAGGACTGTTTATAATCACTCTTCATTACATGGCAAATATTTCAAAGTGACAATTGTCTGATCTAAGGTGTAGGGAACTGATGACACATCCAAAGGGGTTTATTATCCCTAAGGGGGACAATGAGAGTTGAGTGAGCTCAGCAAAGAGCAGGATCAGACCCCAAATTTTAACAAACAACTAAAACGTGCTCCCAGTCTAGATGCAACTTTTCCTATTCACCGAGGTTCTGGGTAGAAATCAAGTTTCATCTGATTGAATATACTGTTTGTTCCACCGCTGAAGGAAAAACAGACTAGCAAAGACATCCACATAAAATGAGTGCTCATACAACATTTCCTTGCACAGCTGTCATGGTTCAACCTCTCACAGCTTTGTGGGGGAAATTACATGATTCTCACAATAAGCTTCCAGTCTACTCCTCACTTAGATAGGACCATAAAGTTACTTCGTAGACGACGACTGATTCTCTGACCCTGGAGAGTTTACAACGGAAGGGTACAATCTTTCTGACAATTAATACTGAACCCCCTGCAACGTTTACTCCTACCGGCAACCTCATAAAGCTCAGTTAGTTTTCCACTGATGCTCAGTAAATGTTTGCAGGGTCAGACATTAAGTTAAGATGAAAACTACACAGGGAAGAGCAAGAGGGGCCATGGCAGAGGGCAACATGCTCAGGCTTGGGGAAGTTAATGCACCTATCTAGAAGGTTGCAAAGTTCATTGCTTTAATTTTTAATTAAACTGTTTATGTTTTTTGTCTAATGACAAACTCCTGAATTAGACAGCTGGGCTTCTTTATGTTGAATGGTTTATGTCCCTGTCTGCACTGTATTGACTGACCCAACAACATCCACAGGAGTACACCACAATGAAAGAAACCCAGGCAGAATGTTTCTAGACTAACTGAAGCACTAACCGGATATGTTTGCACTCCCGATTTTTTGTTTGAAGGCTCTGGGGAGTATCTAGGCTCGTTAAATCCCCAGCATGCCAATACATCCTTTCTGGATCAAGGCTGATGGGTTTTGATGGAATCTGAGCAGCTGAATGAAGTAGGGGTTTGTGTGATCTTAATATAATTGAACTGCAAAAAGCCATGTTTAAAGTACCATTAAGACTAGCTTAAACCCACCAAAGCAAGGAAATTCAGAGTTAAGGCTCTAAATCCGCTCTGAACTCATGCCTTCATGCCTTTTATTTTATTTTTTTAACTTCTTGCAGAGCAGTGTTAGCTGAAGACCATGTCAGCCTGGATTTCAGCACAAACTCTGATTCATCTTTCCTTTGTGAGTCAGACATTTAGCATTAGGTAATTTATTTATTTTGAAGAAAGACGCCTTTTTCAAAATACTTTTATTTTTTAGTGCCCAAAAAATACATTCTGAGCCTAACAAGCAAGCTAAACGTTAGCCTGGATTCTGGAATCTGCTGCTAGCTCTTTTAGGATGGCTTAGTTGCTCCACAGAGAATTCTTCCATCATGTTTTCAGGAGGTGCAGGGTTGAGGGAGTCATCCTATGTGACACCCATACAGCCTACGGATAGGTCCAAGAGTGGGAAGGAGCATATTCAGGATCAGAAGGAGTGTATGTAGCTGGAGTGCTCTGCTCTGGACAAATGGAGTAACCCATAAGGGGGCCATTCAAAGCCACTGGCAATTTGGACAGTCCTTGACAGTCCAAACCCAGATTCAGGAGGAAAAAGGTGACTTAAAGCCACCTTGCCTCTTCCTATACCCATCAAAATGATATCTTTTGAGAAGTGCAGTTCATATTCAGGGTCATAGTTTCTTCCGAGAAGAGTGGACTGTCTTGATTTGACATGGCACTACCATAAGGAGTCGGAAAGATAAGAAGGGGATGGGGGCAGGAGGACTAGGTAACAATAAAAAGATTTTGATGGCATGACGACCTGCCCATCATGAGGATTTGTGCGGTTTTTTCATTATTTGTTGTCACTTTTCTGCTCCTTCACTTCTCCCAGACTTATTGGTGGAAATGAGTTTTTAGGTACACTTCAGTGTCATAGCCAACAGATCTGAATAGGGCATTCTAAGTGCAACAAATGGCATGGAACTTAGGCCTAGCACCCCCCCGTGACTCTGTCAGGCAGAGCATCCCAGTGGTTAGAGCACAGGGGCTCGCCATTAGAGTTCCACTTCTGGCCCTCCCACTGACCTGTTGCATGTTCTCTGACATTCAGCTCTTGGTAATTCAGTTTGCTCACAGATGAAATGTGTTATCTTTACTTGCCTGTCTCAGAGGGGTATTGAGAGGCTTAACCTAATGTTCCTAAAGCACTCGGAAATCCTCACGTGGAGGGCATTATCAAAACCCACGGTATAACTAGTCAAATCTCCCACAGGACTAGCTTATTAATGCAGGGGTCATAAATGAAATAATTGTTTAAATGGGGCATAAGGAACCCATGACTTTTGCATAAGTTGTATTGTTTTCCAACAAGGCATTATGGTAAATATTTTCAAAGACAGGAAACTAAATCTAAATATGGATTTAGAAGGCTAACTTTAGGCACCAGTTTTTGAAGATATTGATCTATAAAAGTTAATTTTGTGCCTCTCGAGGCTGAGCTAAAAGACCCAGCTCTGTTAGCTCAAAGAGTGGCCCAGCGAGTCACATTGTATTAGCTGGGTTGCACAAGTAGTGACCAAACCCTATGAAACGAGAGGACTGAGTGGGGATACAATGCAGAGGGAGAATTAGGAGTACTGCAATGGGATGAAATTAAGGAAAGGAAAATTTACACTGAATATCAGGAAAGACAGCTGGACGGTACAAAGCTATAGCACATTCACCTCCCAGGGGAGAGGTGAAAGCCCCATTGCTTGGGGGCATTAAACACTAAATAGGAAAGAAAACACATCTAGGCATATGGCAGTAGGGCAATGCTTCACAAGCTGTAGCTCACTAACATCAACAATCCAGGAAGCCATCTCCTGCTGCATCAGCAGACTGGAACTTTTAGGGTACTTCTACACTGCGGCTGAGAGTGCACTTCCCAAAGTGGGTAGACAGACAGGCGCTAGCTCTGCTCCAGCTAACACACTAAAATTAGCAGGTGGCTTGGGAGGCGACTAGGCTAGTCACTTGTGTAAATACCCTGGAGGTCGGGTGGACTTGTAGTCGGGAGGGTAGGCTGAGCCGGGACCTGTGTCACTGCAGCCACGTTGCTCGCGCTAGCTTAATCAGATTTAGCACTTGACTGTCTACCCTTACTGGGAAGCATGCTCCCAGCTGCTGCAGACAAACCCATAGAGCACCAGGCTGTGAAAGACTGGGGGTACTGCATGAAGAGCTGGTCTCTCCCTGACAAAGTGGTCTATAGAAGGATTTAGAGTTGGAGAGCTACTGCAAGAAGGAATACTCCTGCACTGGCCGGGAGGTGAACTGGATGGAACCTAATGGGACATTTTGTTGTGTCTAACTTCTAGGATTCTGTGATTAACGCCATGATTAGCCACGTTTTGCAAGGTCTTCTCTTTCAACTGAAAAATGTGCTTCAAATATGCAATTTGGACCAAAGACATGTCAGAGGCTTTGCCAAAAGCAAAACCATTATCTTAGCTGCAGGGAAATACCTTCAGGGAAATACTCAGTTTAACCGACTTAATCTCTCTCTCGTGTTTTGCACATTGCAGTATGTATTTCATCAAAGGACGAAACAAGCTGTTTCTGACATTTTTTTAACAAGTATTTCTACATATTGCTGCGCGCTCAGTGGGATGGGCAGTCCCCATCCAGGTGTGGCCCAGGACTAAATCTAAGCACTTGGTGTAAGGCTCATGCAATTGCCTGTTTTCAACCTGCCTCTTGTTTATGCAACTAGCCCTACACAGAGAATAGAAACAAATTTTCTTGGAAAAAATGGGAGAATATGTGCTCACTGTCAAGCTGTCATGGCCCGTTCTGGGGCCATGCTTTCATGCTGCCGGCTGGCAAGGGTAGCCTTGAATGCAATTACTTCCTAGCATGAAACTGACAAGAGCGACACAAAGCAGACAGCAAGGACGCTGCAGACAGCATTGCAGTACGAAAGGTGTCCATTGGCAGGAGGCTAAACACAAAAATCTTTCATTTCTTCTAACTTTTACCACCAAGTTTCTGATTAAAACATGAACTGGAAATCCACATTAAAGAAATAAATGTATCTCACCAAATAACCTTCCAATTAACTTTGCCATGTCTATGAATGACCAATGAATTATTTTAAAAAAAATCCAGCTTTTCACTTTTTATTTCATGCTACTCATAAAATAAGAAAGGCTACCTATGATTATACAGGTAATGTGGGAAGTTAGGGAATATGGCGGGGGAAGGGGAGGAAAGTGTATATTTGAGGGAAACATCCTTTGATTGTCATTCAACATAAACCCACAACTGCAACTGGCTTCGGGACACAGTAAGAGACGCATATAAAATGTTTGTTGTTTGACAAGTGGTAAGCAAAACAGCTGTTATAAACTCAAAGACGGCGGTTGGCGAAGTCTTACCTCACTGAAGTGGTTTGAAGAGGTGACTTTCAAATTTAGCTCTGTTAAGTTCCTAGTGTTTCACATGATATAACTGTGACAGAGCAAAAGTGTCCATGGAACACCCCAAACACACGGTTATAGAAAGACAAGGGTTCGGGTTTTTTAAAATTGCCTGTGTTGAGAAAGTCAGCAGGGCTCCATGTATGTGCAGGGGCTGCACAAAATTCCTTGCAGGCCCAGGGTTTCACACAGTGAAAATCTGTGCAGACAGGGAACTTATATTTATGTAAAATGTCATGCACTGCCCTGTATGAACAAATGATATCTGTATTTCCCAGAGGTTTTAGAATGACACAGAATGGTCAAATACCATGTGCTACCCGAGCAATACCCTATTTGTATCAAGACAGCATCACTCCAACACTCAAAGATATCATGGCATGGCCTGTCCTGAACTGCAGATTCCACTAGGCAGCCTAGGTGGGTCAGGTCTTTACTTTAACCCAGCACAGATTACATCTTTGGCAAGTTATCAAAAATGCTGAAGACCAGTTAGTGGAAGAGAAAGAACAGAATACACGTAGTAGCAGGAACTCGCAAACAAATATAATTAGAGAAAACTTGGGTAGAGGAGAGCATTTGACAGAGAAGCAGAAACACCAGAGAGGAAGCAACAGACAGACCACCGTCTAGCTGTATCCTGGCTCATGTTGCATTCACTTGGGTGCATACTGCCCTTATAAACCATATTAACATTACACATACACTGGCCTACCAGTTATTACACTGCTTCATAGAAGTTAAACGCCCGAGAAGCATTTTTAGGGCATTTAATTCTTTAGAAAAAGCCCTAAGCTTTCCTCTTCAAAATCCTGCATTCATCTCCGCATCTTTGGAGAAGAACCAACCCCTCTATATTACCTAAAACACAAGGTCATGTGTGCTTTGCTGACAACTCCGCATGTGGTGTTGAAACACTTATGTATGCAGAAGCATGAGATTTGGGAATGACAACTCATTTCTTTCCTGCGAGGCATTTAAGACCATACAGCAAATGGACCTTACATTTAACCGAATGGAAAAGTTTGATACAGAAACAAACCATGCAGAATTGAATTCCCAAATGTAAGTGTGTGGAGACTCATTATTATCATCATCAAACTTCAACGTAGCTTTGCACAAGTGTCATTGGATGACAGATTACAATGCACATCAATTGGATTCGGAGAGAGTTCGCAATCCATTATGGGTTAAAAGCTGTTCCGGCATGAATCAGAGTCACAGTGGTGAGGAGATCATCGATACAAGGGATTATGCAGATTAAAGAAATACCCTGTGCATCTGAAAGTTTTCAGAATGCAAACTATGTCAACCCTGAAAACAAGAGGCACTGCATCATTATGGCAGGAGAGACAAAGCGGGGGGGAGGGGGTTAACAGACAAAAAAGATTGTTTTAATAGGAGAGAAACATCAGTCATCGAGTCTTACTTCATTCAGACTTTCTATCCAACCCCATCCATCTTCAGTGCCAAGAGATGACAGGGCCCTGCTCCCTTTTTTCCCCCCCCGCCTGGTATATTAATAATGCCCATTTCTACCATAACAAATGACTCGCTCGAATGGCCCTTTTCCCTAAATTGCCCTGCCAAGCTCCAGGGATACCTTAGTACCTGTTATGGTCAACATGGCTATAATGGGATCCCTTGTGAGGTAGGCATCAATGGGCGGAGCCTTTTGTACCCATCTTCATAAACAGCCACTTTGTCATTCATGGCTGGGGAACGTTTGCAAAAGGGGGAGCGGGGGAAAAAACACACACACACACACACACACACACACACCCTACACAACCCAGAATGCAAATTCCTTCACCCTCCTGAAATGCTTCTCCGGGCATTATCTGCGAACAAAAGTGCTCCATGCAGGCGGTCTCTGCATCACTGCTCTCTCTGTTAGCAACACCTGCTTAGTGTCGGCGCAGAGAGTTTCAGAGTTATCTTTTTGCCATGTCTGCAGAAGCCAACCAGAGCACAATGGGCCCATTGCTTGGGGTCACTAATGTCTTTCTCCCTTTCCCCTACACCACCGACTCGTTCACCTCGGCCACTCCTAGGACCCTGGATAGCTAAATAAGTTGGCGGTCTTGAGTACGGGGGAGGAAGGGAGAGAATATAGGTCTCTGGCCTGAATCCCCAATGCCGCTTCCCCTCCCCTCCCTTTTCCTTAAGACCTGATGGTCTTCAGTCACACATCTTAAAAGAAAAACAAAAAACAAAAACACAAAGACTTACTTGTCTCAAGTCGATGAAGGCCAACTGCAGTGTGTCCCCTTGGAACCCAGGCACTGGCCCGGATCTGGCAAACTCTGTGGGAAAGAAAAGAGGATAAAAAGCGCCTTTAACTAACCATGGACAGGGAGATTGGCAGACGGATGACAGGGAAGACAAGAGAGACTGGGGGAGAGGAGGACTGCACTTCTAAGGAGTCATGTCTCCCTCCCTTCAGCTTCTTTGTTTGCCCTTCAAAATTTGTGTCATCAAAACACCATTAATTCCACCGTCCTGACAGCAAGGAAACTGTACTAATTCGACCTGAAATTTATTCCCATGAGCCGCACTGGGCTTCAGAGTATTTGTTTTGTGAATGGACAAACAACTTGCAAAGAAGAAAGGGGAGGTGGGGGTGGAAAAGTTTTTCCTCTCAACACAATAAAATCTTCAGCTGTGAAACTCTTTTCAGTTCCGAAAGCTATTTATATTTTAGGGCACTGAAGGTATTTTCTAATTTCACGCCTGTCACAGGGTTCCATAAGCATTCATCAAAAAAAAAATATGCCCAGCAGCACCATTAATTATTCTGCAGCAGATTATCTGCATTATCTGGTATAAAACATTATTGCCCGTATACAAGCACCCAAAATGGGAAGAACTGCCCCTACTGTGTGGCTTTATTTATTTATTTTGGAAGTGGACTTTTGACATCTGAATAACGTTGGTTTATAAAGCAAAGAACACTTCCAAAGCCACGTTTGCCCCTTTCTGGTGTAATCTGGCCCCAATTCTACACTCAGGTGGTTTATTTTTCTTCCAATTTATTGGTTAAACTTAGTCTAAAACTAATACGGGGGACCATACATTATGATTTCAGTTTAGAGGATCTTGGTGGCACATTCATTTCACAGATCTTGGTTGATAATTGTCACAAAAAGGCTGACAACCGCATCTCTCCTTGCTGAGCACTTGTGTTGAAGGCCTGTTTCACGCCATCTGATCTTGCCCAAGTCTACTAAAGCAACCGTTTGAATGACTCTTCATACAAAACCAGGACCTCATTAAGGCCTGGTCTACACTGGGCAGGTGGGGGGCGGGGGGGAGAATCGACCTAAGATATACCACTTCAGCTAAGAGAATAGCGTAGCTGAAGTCGACATATCTTAGGTCGACTTACCTCGCGTCCTCACGATGCAGGGTTGACTGCCGCTGCTCCCCCATCGACTCCGCTTCCGCCTCTCACCGCGGTGGAGTACAGGAGTCGGTGGCAGAGCGATCTAGACGCGATAAATCGATCCCTGATAGATTGATCACTACCCACCGATCCGGCAGGTAGTGTAGATCTACCCTAAGATACAAGGATCATGGCTGAATCTCCAACTTCACTACTCCCTCATGTCTAAGTGTATGTGGTTTGTGAAGTCACCTAGGAATATGATACACCAACTGTATGTCCTGTGTTTTCACTTGGCTGAATTGTGTTGTTTTTGTGGAGTTACAGTATATCAAACAGTTTGCAGGAGACGACATTTACTTTGTGCCATGGCTGTACTGAAGAAGAAAAAATACTCCAAGCTACAGCTTTTAAATAAAATGATCCCAACGCCCATGATTTAGCAGCTACTTCAGCACAGTTATTCATCATGTCAGGGCTTTTTAGGGTAGGAGAACAGCCCTCAGCCTAGCATGAAAACTCCACAGCCCCCGTGCCCCTGCTGAAAGCAAGAAGGGTGTAAAGGAAGATAAAAGCAAGGTTTTACTTCTCATCTTCATGCCCAGACTAAGGTACTGAGGGATAATATATGGTGACCCACAAAGCCCTAAATGATGTCACCTCACTTCATACATTCCCTTCACTGGAAGCCTGCTTGCATTAGTTCTCTCACTTTGAAGTAATAACAAGAAATAAAAATACAGTTAAGAGCCACAGTTTTAAGGCCCTGATCCTGCAGTCCCGTCACTGGAGCAGTCCCCCTGGCTTTAATGAGACACACAGAATTTCCAAATTCTCATGCAGTTAAGATAATTTGTCCCCCCTCCAACGCAACCTTTTCATTCAAATGTCGGAGGAGGCACATCCTGCAATTTGGAGATTGGCACTTTACGGACAAGGACATGGCAGCCAACTTTCAAATGTCAATAGTTTTAGTTTTACTTTTTCATATATTTTAAAATATCAAAATAGTCTAAACTGGCATTATGACTAACCTCTCGATCAAGCATTTCTAAAGTGACTCTCACTGTAGTACAATAAAGGAATGGAATATTTGGAAAATTGCAGCGAATTGCTTTTTGTTATAGAACTCAGATAGGCAGTCAGATTAATAAACAGGTTTTCAAAACCAAAATTCCATACCCGAGCTACTAACACAAACTTAATTTAACAAAGAATGAAAAAAAAAATAAATCTAATTTAAATTTCACCATTCAAGATGTTTGGCAAAGGAACGTCCATCTTTGATGGTCCCTAAATATGGGCATGAGGCCTAAATTTAAGCATGTATGTTTGACAAGTTTGGTTTTGATTTATATTTGCACATCATGGAGATTGTACAGTTAAACTAAACTGCTCAGTATCTAGTCAATTTCATTTTCAGAGTCTCCAGCTATAGCCACTGTGCTGCAAAGTCTGGGCTGCAAACAGTCCAGGGGAAAGTTGAAATTTAAAGTGACAAGCTATTTTCATTTAATTAGTTTTAAATGTCATTAAACCATTTATATTAATTTTACTGAGCATTTTGTATAAAACTTATTTAACAGACTGCATTTCACCCATGTGCTCAGGAGACAGTCCACACCCTAAGGGTATGTCTACAGTACCCGCCGGATCAGCAGGCAGCGATCGATCCAGCGGGGATCTATTTATTGCATCTAGTCTAGACGCAATAAATCGACCCCTGAGCGCTCTCCCGTCGACTCCTGTACTCCAGCTCCGTGAGAGGCGCAGACGGAGTCGACAGGGGAGCGGCAGCAGTCGACTCACCACAGTGAAGACACCACGGTAAGGCGATCTAAGTACGTCGACTTCAGCCACGTTATTCACGTAGCTGAAGTTGCGTAACTTAGATTGATCCCCCTCCCCGGTGTAGACCAGGCCTAAGAGGGACTTAAGCAATGCAGAGGTCTTATGCTGGTGCTCTGCAAGAGGTGATTTTCTGTTACATGCCCATCCCTACAGCATCTGGGCACATTCACATAATACAAAACCCCTATATTAAACCTTTAACTTTGAGCATATACTATCTAAACACCACACACGTTAAATACAGGAAAAAGCCTTCTGGCTTCCCATGCATCCATAAAAAATATTATCACTGAGATGGAGTATTTACGCGGCCTGTCTACAGGTTTACTGCACTGGGCACTGTGTTGTAACAAAGGAGTGTTTTAAGAGGGGCAGGAGTGTATTTTTGCTTCTATGGATGCAAAATCCATATAAATCCTATTATATCTACAGCTGAGTGAACATTGGGAGAAATATCTGAAATTATTTTTCTTTTTTTGAAAAAAGCCAGTTTGTAAATTCAAGTGTCTAACAGTTGCTCGAAACTAATTTAGAATTCTAAACTCAATTGTAAAATTCCCAATTTGTGCAGTGACATGACTTTCAAATATTCATGACAATCTGCTTGCAAAAGATCTGAGGTTGATATTCTTGAATGTTTCCAGATAAGCAATACATTCCCAAATCTTGTGATCTGTTTAGAGACAATTCAAGGTAAAATCCATCCCAATCATTACATGTGTCTAATTATTAGCTCTGCTCTAGTTATGTTGAGGAACCATGTTACAACCCTGTCTGTAGTGGGGTGTAACAAACTTTAATAAACAGCTGTAATAAAATATGGTCCATCCTGAAGAGTAACCATGTTATAGCACCGCTGTATTAAACATACATTGCCTCAGTAAATTCTGTAGTGCAGACTGGCTCAAACGGTAACTCATCAAAAAAGGTGGAGGAGGCATGCATTGCACGAATAATACATCCAAGGAGTGAAACAGCCTATGAGATCATTATTATATTACTTGTATTACAGTACAAAGGAGATCACATATATTGCTTATTCAATGTATTGTGTACATTGACTTCAAGGGATTGGAACAGGAATGAATGGGGTGTTTCACCACATTATTATTACAAAGTACTGCAGCACCCTCTGTACTCATAGGTCACATTTTACATACCAATGCCACAAACTTATCTGGGGAAAGGAAATGTACAAAGTCCTTTTAAAAAGGAACAGAGCTTTAAAGGAAAGACACAGCCAGTTCTTGGTTTTAATCTCCTCAATCAGGTTTCAGTACAGTTTTCTCAGAACGACCCAGCACAGTGGTGGCCTCGGCACTGTCAGATTCGTTTATTGTACTTTCTCCACTACCAAGGCAAGTGGCGAGATAGTGCAAGCCACCTACCATACGGCCCCTTGAGCAGAAAATCACAAGAGAATAGAGCAGATCTGTATGCGGCTGTTTGTACAAAGCATTTAGCCAAGCTAAAGGTTTGAGAGGCTTGTGTTCAGGCCAAAGAAGTAATGTCTTTGCAAGGCCTACAGCTAGGGCCACCCAGGGCAGGTTACAGTGGGACTCTAGCCTCTTTTCCAAAAGGCTTCTCCAAAGAAAGAATCAAGGAACTGTTAAGCAATGAACAAAGAATAAAGAGTTCAAACACACAAGGCAAAAAGGCACCCATTGTAAATTAATGATACAGAATTTGGGAATCTCCTTTCATATAGTGTACACAGCTACACATGCAAGTATATAAGTACATAGAGATTCTAATACATTTTGCATAGTTAGGAGTAAACACAATTGGCTTCTTTATTCCCAAATTCATTAATTTAGGGACAAGAACATACAGAATGATGGTGTGGATGGGTGGTACAAAGATTTTATTAGCACTCATTTAATGTAACCTGCATAAATGGCACATGGTTTCACTACTTGTGAAAAATGCAGTTATCCCAAACTCGTGCCAATTAAATCTTTATGCCAAACCATCAAGTTCTCTCTCTCTTTTTTTTTTTTTTTAACACACACACACATTCTCTCTCTCTGAAGGCCCCTTTTGTCACTGTAGTAGCTGAATTTTATATACACACTATTTATATATATACACACACACACACTTTTTTTGATATTATATCCCTTGTATTATGTCTTTTACACTTACACACACACACACACACACACTCTTGCAAAATCCTACCTTCCCACTTGCCAATGCTGTGCAATATTTTTGCCCCACGTCAAGACGATAATTATAAAAGCACATTTTCTGTATGGGCTCGTAAATGCTCAGAAGAGTTTTGCAAAACTGACACATACACTTTATACATAGACATTGTTCGTAGGACTGGTGGAGGAGGTGGGTTTGCAGCAGACCTTTGGAGACAGAGACGGGGGCTTGGAGTATAACAGCTGAGAGGCTGTTGCAGGCAAAGGGGTGGTATCAAGGTCGGGTTTGAACTATGGCAACCCTATAGAGTATCTAACGAGGGCTCCAGACCTCATAGTGCTCCAGAGCTGGGGTGTATAACAGTGATTGAGTCTGAGAGTTGTAACAGTGATGGTACATAGCTGAACAGCATACAGGGTGGAACTTGAGATGTAGGAAAGAGAACATGGGAGCGAAGGGCAAACGGAGAGAACAAAGATGCAGCTGTGCTCAAACTTATGTATGCAGAGGTGGGTGACAGTGAGATTTTGAACAGAATTGGGAAGAGGAGTTGAGTGAAGAGAGCAAATACACAGCCATAAGATCCATCAAGGGAAACACCAGACTGAGGAAGAAGACTAAAGGACGTGGGGATGGATAGGAATTTGAAGGACAGGTGGCGACAGGGCTCATCTGCATACAGAATGAAGACCCCAGGGAGGATAGGAAAAGGAGATCAAGATGTATGAAGGAACAGTTTCCACCAGCAAGAAAGTTGCCTGCTATGGAGTTATTCTCAGCTTCCACAGTGCTGAAAAGGTCTATGGCTTTGTCTACAAGATTCTGGGCAAGGAATGATTTTCCACTGGTGAGCAGTGTCAAGGATAGTATGTACACGTGTATTATACCTATTTATGTACAAAGGGCTAATTCAGCAGATGCATATTGTGGATGGCTCAACAGTAATAAGAATCAGATTGGGATACTTCCAGAAGGGGGTGGGGGCAAAAATGAGCACAGAAAAAATGAAAACATGCATAATCTATACATATTTTGGACACCTAAATATACGGTATGCCTTAATGTGTACCATACATTTACGCACATTCATCAAAAAAATCAAGATGTGTATGTAACCTAAAATAATCATGTGCACTAACTTTCCTCTCTCTCTAATCCCAGCGCATTGTTACTAGCATTCGCCCTCATCTGTGTGTGACATACATCTCACATTTTGGGTGCAGCATAATAAATGTATTAGTGATGATGATTATTAGGGTTAGGGTGGAAAGAACTCTTAGGGCGTCAAGTTAAGGTGAATGAGTTTGGAGGAGAAAAGTTCACTGGAGAGGAGGATGAGGAGCACTGTAGTTAGTGTGGCAGACTGCAATGCTTTTAGAGAGAACAAATTACAAATCAAGCAAAGCTTAATATCCACTGGTTGCCTGAGATTGTGCAGGAAGGTGCTGGGATAGGAGGATGTATTCGCAAAGAAAAAGAACAGAGATTAAATATGTGGCCTAAATACAGTGGATTAGAACATGAGAAGGCACAGTTTAGCCGCTAGAAGCTAAAAGCAGGAATCAGCTGGCGGTAAATGCCACACACAGCCAAACTGGTTGACAGAGCATCCTCCGTAGAATCCAGCGTTTCCATCATTTTGTCCACCAGTTCGGCCTAATTTCTGTTAATTGATTTTTAGTCCCACGTTTCTCTTATTTATCCTAACGCAGTCCTTGAGTTATATCAGGAGGCCATTTTATTCAGACTAATTCAGCCTGTCTCCCTTTTACACCTTTTCCCATCAACATTTATGTGTGATTGGAATATTTATCCACTTTCCCACAGTTGAGAACACAATTAGGGCAAACCTGCAGGCACACCTATAACACGACCACCTCCTCTCTCATTTCCCTCCTTCACCACCACTAACACGTTTGAGCATCCAATGAGAAGTTAAAATTATATGGCGCACTTGTAAATCCTCAAAGGATGTCTGACTATTAATGAGTGTTGTCTGTTTGCACGTGCAGGAATTACAGGCAGCTTTAGTTCATGGCAGAATCCTCTGAATTGCTCTAAGTGGCACTGAAATCACTCACATCCCTAATTTTGGTGCATCTGTTGGTGTTAACACAAACACTGGTCTCTCATTCTCCTCCAGAAGGCTATGAAATTTGCCCCAAGGATAAAGATTAAAAGATGGATGCAGCGACAAATGGAGCCCTGAGCGTTCTGAATTTAGGGTTGGACTGTGGCGTAAAAGATCTGAATTTAGGGTTGGACTGTGGCATAAAAGATCTGGCTGGTGAGAAAGAAATACTAGAAGGCACATTGATAGGGCTAGCGGCTCCTAAGACCAAGGATTACTCAGCCAAAAGGGAACTCTAATTATGGACACGTCTCTTTCCTTCTTGATATTTTAGAGCAGTCGTTCTCAACCTTTCCAGACTACTGTATCCCTTCAGGAGTCTGATTTATCTTCCGTATCCCAAATTTCACCTCATTTAAAAACTACTTGCTTACAAAATCTGACATAAAAATACAAAAGAATCACAGCACACTATTACTGAAAAATTGCTGATCTTCTCATTTTGTCTGTATGAAATTTTAGTTTGTACTGACTTCGCTAGTGCTTTTTATGTAGCCTGTTGTAAAAGTAGGCAAATATCGAGATGAGTTGATGTACCCCCCTGAGAAGACCTCTGTGTACCCCCAGGGGTACGTGTACCTGTATAAAACAGGCCACAGAACTTTCCCCCAGCAACATTCCTAGAATATATCTTGTAGAAAAACAGCCAATCTCGATTTAAAAAATCATCAATGATGCGCCACCACAACCCTTTGTAAATTGTTACAATGGTTAATTACCCTCACTGTTAAAAAATTATCCCTTATTTCCAGTCTCAATTTGTCTAGCTTCAACTTCCAGACATTGGAGTGTGTTATATTTTTCTCTGCTAGACTGAAGAGCTCATTATTCAATATTTTCCCCCATATAGATACTTTTAGACTGTAAACAAGTCACCCTTTAACCTCTTTGTTAAACTAAATAGATGGAGCTCTGAGACGATCACTTTAAGACAAGTTTTCTCATCCTTTAATCATTCTCATGGGTCTTCTCTGAACCCTCTCCAACTTATCAACCTCTTTCTTGAATTGTGGGCACCAGAACTGGACACAGGATTTCAGAAGTGGTTATATATGTGAAGTGGGCATGGTTTTGGGGAAAATATGATACCTAGCTGCAATTCTCAGGAAACTGAATGGTGTGTGCCACATCCTTTAATGCTTTCTTCTTCGAATGAGCTATGATCAGGATATTGTTTAAGATGTGTAAAGATCATCTGTAGGGACATTAATACTTTGTAAAATACCTTGAGTACTATGTCAGACCAAAATGCAAAGCCTTATACTGGAGTTCCTTACAAGAAGAGAAAGGTAAGAAATTATGATGGGAAGGCCAAACAGCGGCATAGCAAGTAGGCCGCTGGAACTTTGGCCAAAGTTTCAATAACCCGTTTCACAATTTCCATATTGAACTTGAATTTCCTCAGTGACTTTCAAACCCAACACTGCTTTGTTGAATTTCCCCTTTAACAGCCAAATTATCAAGGTAGTGAGAATTTCAGAGAATGACCCCCAAGTTATCAAATTGAGCCAAACTGGATCAAATTCAATAAAAACGTCCATTCTTCTAATGCCCTGGGACAAAGAAGAGCCCGGAATCCAGTTTACTTCTTCAAGAGGCAGAACAAATCTGACAGATGTTTCAAGGGGGTGTGCCTGAGCCTTCAGACGCTGGCAGGTCTGAGCTGCATCCACAACAACACAGAACAACTCTCTGCTGGGTTGCCAGACATTTTAAAGTACAAGAAAGTAGAAGTTTTCAGATGAAACTGGAAGTCTTTTGACAGGAAGGCTGGTATCTGTCAATAAGTAATAGATAATGTTGGGCATATGTATAGAAAGAACTGAGTTATGGATGTCTAAAGGTTACTTTTCCAAACCCAAAGACATAGACATAGAATAGAAAGAGCAGACGATAAGCTCTCTGCTGAATTAAGATGCCTAATATTTGGAAGAGGTGAATTATCAGCTCGAATGACCATTTTTTCCCCTGAAGGGGAGGTTGAAAAGGTTTACAAATGCCAATTGTGTGGTTCTGTATTTCAAAGGACTATTTGGGGAAAAACTGGGACACAGAGATGGAGGACTGCCTGGAAAGATACTGAATTCTGGAAGCCCTTTAACATCAAAGGATTTGACATAGGCTTAGGAGCTTTAAAAGGCAGGAACCAGGAAAGATCTTTGGGACACAAAAGGGAAAGGTGGTGTCAGGAGTGGTCAGAGGTGAATGATTGATAGAGATGTAAGATTTTCTTTTCATTTTACTGTTTAACTTATGAGAAGTTCACACGTAGGGACGTTATGCAGATTGTTTCTCTTTGTTTTACTATCATGTTCTTGCTGTTTTTAAGAAGTCTTTTTAAGAAAACTACTTTTGTAAGGGTAATTTCACGCAGACAACCCACAACCACTCAACCATTCAAGGTCTCAGTAAAAGGCAGGTGAGAACTGGTATCCTCTCCTAGTGTGTTGCACAGGGTCATGAGCAGATAAACCAAAGGAAAGCCCAGTAACCAAGGAGAAGATGCAAGTACAGAGGGGTACATGTGACACGTTGAGAAGAAGTCAATGAGGTGTAAGCTATAGAGGGAGGCTGTGACAGACGGCAGGAGTGGTAGAGAAAATAAGAAGAGATGAAGGGATGGATGAGGATTTGAACAGAGGTGAAATCAAGGAAGTGGTACATACGTGCAACATTGCCCAAGTAGATTTACAAATGTAGGAGATGGAAGGGGAGGAGAAGAGCTCATACGAGTAAATAGAAAGGCTAAATCAGTGAAGGAGATAGAAAATGGTTCCAGGACAGATGGAATGAGGAGGGTACAAGGTCAAGAATCAAATGAGGGTTGCACGTAGTGGAGACAAGAGGTCTTGGGTGAGGAAGGAAATTTAACTGCTAAAGAGAAGCCCATATATCTTTAACAGTCTGCTTCCAACATTTGCTTGAGCAAGGTCTGAAAGGGTTCGTATTTTGACTTGCAATATTTACATATACCAATACACCACTGAACCATTTTATTGTCGCTGTAGCATTTTTTATCCTTTAAGAAAGGTCACACAAGGAAAATGCAAGTGGAAGAAGGTGGCATTGCCTCTAATGACCAGGGATTCTACTTGTGTTCCCTTTGTGACTCCACACACACCAATAATTTCATACTAGTGCTGAAGAAAGCAAAATTATTTCAGTGACATGTGAAGCCAAAGGTATGGTTCCTGAATGGTTGAGGTTGGGAGGGAAGGGACTTGCTCCTGTTTTGTCTTCCTAGCATAACATTCTCTTACTGAGAGCAATTAATACTCCTTGTAAGATTTTATGCTGGAAAAACAAGCATTTTTTGTCAATTTTGCTTTGTTTTCCTTTGCTGTTTAGCTCTGTTCCAGCTAGGAACGTTCCAGTACATGGTACTGATGTATATCATCTCAATCTGACCAGTAGAGCTGAACTACCTGGTAGAAGGGCTGCATTTAGACAAACTACCTTTTCCCATGAAAAAAGCCATGATGCCTATAGAACTTACCCAGTTCTCAACCCATTTATACTTTGGACCTATCACACTATCCCATGGCAATGAGTTCCACAGGTTAGTTGTGTGAAAAAGTACTTTCCTCTTGTTTGTATTAAGCCTGCTGCCTATTAATTTCATCAGATGACCCCTGGTTTTGTATTGTGTGAAAGGGTAAATAACACCTCTGTCATAAATATAAAGGGAAGGGTAAACCCCTTTAAAATCCCTCCTGGCCAGAGGGAAACTCCTCTCACCTGTAAAGGGTTAAGAAGCTAAAAGTAACCTCGCTGGCACCTGACCAAAATGACCAATGAGGAGACAAGATACTTTCAAAAGCTGGGAGGAGGGAGAGAAACAAAGGGTCTCAGTCTGTCTATATTCTGTCTTTGCCGGGGATAGACCAGGAATGGAGTCTTAGAACTTTTAGTAAGTTATCTAGCTAGGTACGTGTTAGATTATGATTTCTTTAAATGGCTGAGAAAAGAATTGTGCTGAATAGAATAACTATTTCTGTCTGTGTATCTTTTTTGTAACTTAAGGTTTTGCCTAGAGGGGTTCTCTATGTTTTGAATCTAATTACCCTGTAAGGTATCTACCATCCTGATTTTACAGGGGGGATTTCTTTATTTCTATTTACTTCTATTTCTATTAAAAGTCTTCTTGTAAGAAAACTGAATGCTTTTTTCATTGTTCTCAGATCCAAGGGTTTGGGTCTGTGGTCACCTATGCAAATTGGTGAGGCTTTTTATCCAACATTTCCCTGGAAAGGGGGGGTGCAAGTGTTGGGAGGATTGTTCATTGTTCTTAAGATCCAAGGGTCTGGGTCTGTAGTCACCTAGGCAAATTGGTGAGGCTTTTTACCAAACCTTGTCCAGAAAGTGGGGTGCAAGGTTTGGGAAGTATTTTGGGGGGAAAGACATGTCCAAACAGCTCTTCCCCAGTAACCAGTATTTGTTTGGTGGTGGTAGCGGCCAATCCAAGGACAAAGGGTGGAATATTTTGTACCTTGGGGAAGTTTTGACCTAAGCTGGTAAAGATAAGCTTAGGAGGTTTTTCATGCAGGTCCCCACATCTGTATCCTAGAGTTCAGAGTGGGGGAGGAAGCTTGCCAACCTCCCTATTCACTTTTTCCACGCCATCCATGATTTTATCATAACCTCCCCTTAGTCATCTCTTTTCTAGGTGGAACAGCCCTAATCTTTTCAGTCTCTCCTCAGATGGAAGATGTTTCAAACCCTTGACCATCTTTATTGGCCTTCTCTGAACCTTTTCCAGTTCCACTGTATCCTTTTTGAGCTGGGGAGACAAGAACTGGACACAGTATTCAAGGCATGGGAGAACCATGGATTTATATAGAAAAATACCATAATTCCACTGTCTTATTTTCTATCACTTTCCTAACAGTTCCTAACATACTGTTAACCTTTTTGACTGCTGCTGTGAATTGAGCAGATGGTGACTATTGATGGTGACTCCATCAGAGAACAATTGATGGTGACTCCAAGATCTCTTTCTTGGATGCAACAACTAATTTAGAACCCATCATTGTATACGTATAGTTGGGGTTATTTTTCCAGTGTGAATTACTTTGCGCTTATAAACACGGAAGTTCATCTGCCATTTTGTTACACAGTCATCCAGTTTTATGAGACCCCGCTGCAACTCCTCACAGTCTGCTCTGAACTTAACGATCTTGAATAATTTTGTATCATCTGCAAACTTTGCCACTTCACTGTTCATCCCCTTTTCCAGATCATTAATGCACATCACCTATACCTTAATAGTAACGAGATACATCGAAGATTAAGAGAACATCAGGAAACTGTGAGCTTTGCATGTTACAAACATGAGTGACAGGAGGGGGACACATAATATTTTGGGCGAAGGCTGTAGTGCTAAATGAATAACAAGATCTCCATGTGAGAAAAGCTATGAAGCCAGCGAATATAGCGAAGAATGAGGTGATAAACAGTTGCACTGGGATCAGAATAGGCGCATTCTGGCATGCTTACTTACTGGGCTGCAGTGCTCCTCAAACTGGTTGATACAGCTGTGTTTCTTACTGACTATACCCAGGAGTGGTTTAAATGAAAAATTGGAGTTTAATGAAATTTTAAATATAATTTTACTGCCCTTTTAATTTCTCATAAATCATCAGTTAAAGAACTTTAGAGATTATGGAATTGCTTATTTTATGATCTAAGTATTGTATAAAACAATCTGGTTTAACAAGCACTGGGATATGTTGCGCTGGTGAAAACCACTTTTGTAAGAAAAACCAACAGCGTTCTTTTCTCTTTTTGTCGCAATGTCCAAATTTGGGTCATTTGTGGTTCCAGCTACCTCTGAGATATGCATGGTTTGGAAAAATATCAGAAAGCAGGGGGTCCCAAAACATAAGAAAAGAACAGTGTGCACAGAAGTAGGTTAAAAGCCACATATCAAACTCATTGTAAAATTGCACATAAAGCCCTTTGGAAAAAACAAACAAACAAAAAGACTTTTCTATAAGCATGGGCATTGCCTCTTCTATTTGTGGGTCCACAGCTTTTTTTGGGAGGTGGGTGGGGGGTTCTTTGGTTAAAAAAAAAGGGAGGAAGCATCTCTATTGGTTAGAACAGACTGGAACCGGACCCCTGGGTTTAGTTCGGACTACTACTGCACTTGTTTCTGTCCTTGGGCAACTCGCTTAACTTCTCTGTGGCTCAGTTTACAATATGTACATAAGAATGTCCAGACTGGGTCAGACCAAGGGTCCATCTAGCCTAGTCTCCTGTCTTCTGACAGTGGCCAATGCCAGGTGCCCCAGGGGGAATGAACAGAACAGGGAATCATCAAGTGATCCATCCCCTGTCGCTCATTCCCAGCTTCTGGCAAACAGAGGCTAGGGACACCATCCCTGTCCATCCTGGCTAATAGCCATTGATGGACCTATCCTCCATGAATTTATCTCGTTCTTTTTTGAACCCTGTTATGATCTTGGCCTTTGCAACATCCTCTGGCAAGGAGCTCCACAAGTTGACTGTGCGTTGTGTGAAGAAATACTTCCTTTTGTTTGTTTTAAATCTGCTGCCTATTAATTTCATTTGGTGACCCCTAGTTCTTGTGTTCTGAGAAGGAGCAAATAACACTTCCTCGTACCATTTATAAAAGTCTTTTATATCTTCATATAGAAGGTGCTATAAATGCCATGTAGTAGTAGTATCATTACTAGTAATAATAGGAAAACATTTCCAAGTGACTGGTGACCTTCTGCAAACTGCAGACATGGCACTGGTAAAGCTGAACAAAGAACTTCAAACTCTTCAGCAATTAATACATCTTGGGAAACAGCTTGGCAACTGGAAAAAAAAATCAATGTACTTTTATGGGTAGGTCTGGTTCCTTATAACATTTTCTTCAGTGCTTTGTCCAACCTAATTTTAGAAGTCTGAAGCAATGTGGTTTCCATCACTTCCTTTGAGGGACAATTCACAGGATGACAGATCTCATGATTCACAGGTTTCTCTCCAATCACTAGCCTAACATGTTTGTTAGAACCTTGCGGCTCAATGCCTGCTTACCTTGCTCACACCAGAAATCCTGCTGACATATATGGGACTACTCATACGAGTAAGGTGGCAGGATTTGGCCTTTCACGTTTACTTAAATTTATTTAAAGCCCTCAGAATGCTTTCTCTGCCAAGGTTTTTAAATAAATAAAAGGTATATTCAGTGCTTTGAACACTCAAAGCACTATCCAAAAATGCTAAGTACATTGCTTCTCAGGAAGAATTAGTAGTACAGACTGGGAATTCCACGATGACCATGTCTGGGTTTGGTGGTGCAGTGCTTGGCCCTAGACATCTGCCTGATTATTGGTTCAGGGTAGGTGAGGTGATATCTTTTACCGGACTAACTTCTGTTGGAGGAAGAGTCCAGTTTTTGAACTGCACAGAGCTCTTCTCCAGGTCCGGGGAAAGACCTGAAGAACTGCTTCTCTTCTTCTTCCTTCTCCATACCCGAAGATTTTTTTCAGTCTAGTACCTAATCATTATGCAAAGACACACACACTAGGCATTTTTAAAAAAACGTGATCATGGACAGAAACTCGAACGGCTCAAGATCCCATACCACTGAAGCCAAAGGGAGCGATGCATGCTTTGCATATCTGTAAAAACAGCCTTTAATTAAATACCGAGGGTAATTAAAACGTCAGGTGTAGAGGGCAGGAACAAGGCAAACTGCATCACTATTCGCAAAAAGAAAAGGAGTACTTGTGGCACCTTAGAGACTAACAAATTTGGCTGCTCCTCTGAAACCTGCATCACTACTGGAGATGATAAAACTGAGCTTTGCTCCTAACCTGACAAGTAGACAGAATTCTCGCAAATTTATTTTCTTAGTACATTGGCTATCCAGTGATTGATTTTTGTTTGTTTTTTAGCGTTGCATTAAAATCATGACAAGCTGCTCCTCAGAGGAGGATTCAAATTATTCACGCTGTCAGCAAAAGCACCAGACAAACAAATAGGAGCGAGGGCTTTCGGTCTTCGAAAAGGAAGAATGACCTACGTCTGCGTTTACCATTCTCAGTGGCAAACAGCAGGGTTGACAGTGATGAATAGGAAGGTCAGGACAACAGCATCTGTCTCAATTTTCCTGACTGAGATGGCATCTCAGGCCTTGGTTGGGCGGAGCAGGTCGCCTGCCCCTGCTGCTCAGGTTGGCGGCACCTGCTATGGAATGTCTGAGTGCTCCTGATTTTGTCTCGCAGAACAATTGCCTCCAAATCTCATGGAATTTAAGGAATCGTGCTTTTAAAACCTATATTAAATGTCATCCATTTCCCTGAGTGTTTGGGGGGTTTTAAGAGGGGGAAAAAGCTACCGCTTAGTGACCCATGTTAACGAATGGGAAGAAAATTCGACAGGGTTATGAAGTCCATTTTCAGCCAAGCAAAAGAAAGCGAAACTATTATTAATGACGAACGCTTCCCATTATTTTCAGCAGCGCAGACTGGCCCTCCACAAACCCAGATGCTGACAATTCGGGATTGAAAACAACTTTTTCAGGGCCATAACTGTTACTAGACTTCTACACGTGGAACCGTGGCAAAATTCAGAGACCGTTCACACTGCTTGGGGCCGGATCCTTCCTCAAGGAGGATTCAAATAAGAATGTCGAGAATTAGGAAAAGGTTAAGGATCAGGCCCTCAGACAGAAGAAACTTAACTGGGTAACCTGCCAGGGAACCTATTTAATCTTGATAGTGAATGTCAATGGTTGCTGATTAATTGAAACAGTCTTAGCAGCATTTGTGTTTAACGGGGAAATTTGGACAGTATCAAATAGTACTCACCTGGTCTTAAAGAGAAGTGACATTTCAAGTTCTGATTTCTTTATATGAAGATGTTACCAAATAAAGACTATAATAAACCAGCATGAAATGCAATCAGTATTTTCTCAGGGCCCAGTACTACTCGCACTGAAGTCAATGGCAGTTTTGCCACTGAGTTTAATGGGAGCAACACTGGACTGCCAGAATGTCCCAATTCAGAGGGCTCTGCTGTAATGAGATTGTGCCACAGACCTTTGCCAAGACATGTTCCCAATCCGAACATCAACCTTCTGGCTTTCAGGGTCCCAGGAGAGCCACAGGGGTGGGTATTTTGAAAATGCCACAAGTGAAAATTCTAACCCAAGTTGTGCTTTTTGTTTCTGAATTTAAAAAAAAACAAACCAACCAAACTTTATCAGCCTATGCAGAGGAAATTTGCATCAAGCAGTGTATCTACTGCAGAAGTGGATCATTTGATATTTTCACAAAAGCCCAGGGATGTAATGACAGACATTACATGGTATGGAGCTGAAAGCTGGCATATAAACGGTGAACTCTGAGGCAGTAAATTTCTCCTAAAAACCATAGTGGCTTTGTTAAAACATCTTTCCACTGCAGTTGCAGAAGATTTGGGATGAGGTTTCTGGTCTTGTGTTTGGATACTCTGACGGAACAATTGCTTGATTTGAGAATACGAAATGTCACAGAAAAATTAGTCCGTACTGTGGAATGGTGACTTTTTGTATATTCGCAAATGATTTGAAAATATCCTTATCTTTTAACTTGGAAAAAATGTCTACTGAGCATGTGCACAGTATTTTACCTCTGCTATGATGGAAACAAAATGGTTCTATGGGTTCTGCACTGGGGTTTTACTAACCCCTGCGTATCACAGAATCATACGTACACCGAAATAATGAGTTACTTGGGTAAGGGTTTGGGCCTAATGCAAGGTTTACCCAGTTTTTAGCCAGGCAAACCAAAATGGTCTTTACAGGAAGCTTTCCTGAGTAAGAGTTCAGTAAGGACATCAGGTTACCATCTATGGTATGTATAGATTCACACACATTCACGTGACACCTGGACATTCACATCGTGCCTGATTCACTGACACTGCACTGCATCCCAAGAAACCCTAAGCTTGATATAAGGGCAAATTCTACTCTCAGTGTAAATCCTTAACCTTAACTTAATCTGCACAGGTGTCACTGAAGTCAATGGGGTTGCACAGGGCATAATCTGGTCTGGAAAAAGCCCATTACTGTAGGGATGAATCATGAGAAGGAAAGAACAGAGATGGAGCATCACAGCCCACGTTGAATTTGGGGGGGCTGGCAGAGAAACCTTAACTTGCTAACTGAACAAACTATACATTGAAATCAGTGGGATATAGTGATTAATTAACCATGCAATGTCATTTTCACAAAGTCACTTTTTTAGGGTAGAAGTGCATTTTAAGCAAAAGATCTAAGGCTTTTTACAGGATGTGTGCATAATTATGCTGTACACCATCAATATTGCCTAGGTCTAATCCTACCTATTATCTTCACTGCGAAATCAAATCATTGCAGAGAATAATCAGGCAAAGCATCATAATCGCTTAATGAGGAGAATGATTAAACTAATATCCACGCCTGCAAATCCTTGGTGTGTGCTTTATATCACCTACTGCTATATCTCCCAGTACATTTTCTTAAATGTACACAACTTATTCTGAATGCAAATGTCATGGATTTAAACAGGCTAGAAATAAGAAAGACCTATCAGATGGCTAGTCCATCTCCATGCCAGTGCAGGACAAGTCCCTACAGCATATATTCTACTGTTTTGCCTAGTCTTGTTTTAAATACTCCAAGCAATTGGGCTTCCACAGCTTGTCCTTTAGAGAATTTTTTTACTCTGCCAGGTGGATGCCACTGAACAACAGTGAGATACTGTTATTCAAAGGACAGAATAGGAAAGTAAATGCAAATTGTTAGCCAAATGTATACATATTAGGCATAGCACACACCACATTATTATTGTAGTATACCCAGCACGCGGGCAGTTATGTTCACAAATTATATTATGCCTTTCCCACAATGCTGTTCACTTCCATTTATGCGAAAAGCAATACCCATAACCCTTTGCACAGCTGAAGTCAGCAGTGGCACAGGCAGATACAAAACCCTGTGAAAGGCAAGATGCCTGAATGGATGTACCTCTGTGACCTAACTGGTACTTGGAATGCAGTATTTCAAACAGAGATAAGGAAGAAACTGGCTGGTGGTTTCAGTCTTGGGTGACGTGCAGAGTGCTATCTAAACTTGCAAACAACCCTACTATAGATATAGCAAGTTTAAAGGCATATTGTTTGAAGCACACTTTCTGTTTCAGGCGAACTGAACACAGAGGTTTCAGAGTAGCAGCCGTGTTAGTCTGTATTCGCAAAAAGAACAGGAATACTTGTGGCACCTAAGAGACTAAAAAATTTATTTGAGCATAAGCTTTCGTGAGCTAGAGCTCATTTCACTGGATACATTCAATGAAGTGAGCTGTAGCTCACGAAAGCTTATGCTCAAATAAATTTATTAGTCTCTAAGGTGCCACAAGTCCTCCTTTTCTTTCTGTGAACGCTGAGAGTGAGACTCACTTCCCAGAAGGAACGATAAAGTATGAACTCTCTCCGTTCTGTACTGTACTGCTTTGTCTTTGATAATAACATTTGGCATTTTAGTTATTTGTTCTTACACATTCTTAACAACAAACCACAAGCGTAGTCAAGCAACTGGATATACTTTAGACAATAAAATAGAAAGGGATACTGCGGAAAATGAAGACTGTAAAGGTCAGGCCAAGCAGCGTGTTTGTAATGTGGGGAACCCCAGTACGGAAGTTGCCTCAGTAATATATTTTCAATATATCATCACCCTGATCACATGTTACATCCACTCTCCTCTCCATTTGCTCATCTTTTTTAAATATATGCTCCTGAGAGGTAGGGACTGTGTCTTCCTCTGGGGCTGGAAAGTGCTACCGCAAAACAAACAAACAGAATAAAACTCTGAACTAGAATTAGCTTTGCTTCCTTTCAGTAGATCTTCAAGATGAACCCAAGAACCACCACTGTCCTAGCAGAAACCTCCAGTGCACAATGGCTAAACAAGGTACAACAGGATAAACAGAATGATTTTGTGCCTTACGTTCACACTCCTCTACATCCAGGTTGAACTGCTGTAAGGCCCCCAATGTAAGCTGCCTCACTTCAGCTTCTAGCAGCAGCTGCATCAGTGAAGTGGATAAGTGTTTGCATGCAGACATACATGCAGTCTGAGCCACCTTACCCTGGAAAATAAAAGGGAAATCATTAAGGAAATGATGCATAGGATCCAAATGGGACCAACCCGTTCACTTGTTAAAACAAAAAGTACTGTACATTCCACCCTCCTTAAAGAGTCCCCTCTGGCACTAGGCATTTGTACGGTTCCCAGACATATGAAACCTTATTGTAATGATCCTCATTATAAGGATTCCTTTTTAATAACCTTAAAGAAGCTACAGCAGAGCTAGATCCTGCATGATAGAAAAGTCCGTCTAAGTGCAGCTCAGAGCCCTCAATGCCGAAGACCATTGTGGTTATTGCATTCAGCGCCTCTCTGCATCAGTCATGGATCAGCACTCACGTCGCACTCCCCATCTGTACCCAGCCCGAGCCCAGGCAGCTAATGATCCAACCAGTGGACCAAATTCGGTGATGAATCCTAGTCACGTGCCATCTAAGGCACATTGCGCATCCGCTAAGAAGAATACCTAAGCAATGCCCAACAGCTAATGGGTACAAGTTACAGCATAAGCTTATTTTGCACATCATCTTTCATGAAAACTGCATGCTTCAGAGACTTTACTTAGTTCCTAGACCAAAAACAATAGCATTAATTGTATTCATAAGTCCTGCAAACTCAAATCAACAAACGAACCAGTATCTGAAGATATGCAGAGTGGGATTTTCAAAAATGTTTAGTAATGGCCTAACTCCGTTTGTATTAAAATCAACGGGCGTTTTACCATTGACTTCAGTGGGAGCGGAGCTAGGCCTAGTGGTGAATTTCTCCCCAGATAACACATGGAATCTATATTATGGTGCGGCTGTAGCACCGTTCTCAGGCACCGGTTTGGATGAGAAGCAGAGTGGAGGTAAGCCCGTGGCCCGCTGCAGGGCGCACACAGGCCTCCTGTATATAGCTGTAAACGTAAAGTCCATTATAAAGACTGGCTCTAGCAAGGTTAGTGCTCTTCAACCTTCTTCTGATGCTATCTAGGCTCCTTGCAGACACAAGCAAGGAGCGAGCTGAAAGAAATGTCATCGAAGGAACAAGGTAATTGAAATAGCTGTGGTTATCCTGATAGAATCACTCCCCGGGGGGAATCCGAGGCACTTGGCTGCACCTCCTGTCTTGTCCCACCCTAGGGAATGTGATTATCAACATTCTGCTCCCCTTAAACCATACCTAATTCACCAGTGATTAATTAACTGGTGGTGCCTACAGGCAGGAAAAGTAACTCAGCCATTATTACGTGAGGGCAGCAGTGACTGCTGCTGTGCACTAAAGCCAAGCCAAGTGCTCTGTGCAGACATTTTAAAACCTGTGCGGATAGTAACTTCTTTAGCTCCAGCATGAGAAACATAAATGACAGCAAGTACAAGTGGCCATGACCGCTCCGATAAAGGTGATATCCTGTCTATACTTATAGGCATCAGGATTTTCTCACAGTACTTAGGAATTATTCCTCTTGTACATATACACAATTTAAACTCAAAAACATAAAACGTGACCCATTTCCTGGGTTTTCAGTTTAGCCACAGCCACAAACCAACCCCCCCCCCCCCCCCCCCCAGTTTCAGGGCTATCTGCATGGGGAAATTTACTGGTATAATTATACCAGCAGAGCTGGGCCAGTGTAAGTCCCCACGTGGATGCTCTCTTTCGGGATTCAGGATGCCTTTTTTGGTTCCACTTAAACCATTTCCAGAGACACAAACTAAACTGAAAAGTTTCAGAGTAGCAGCCGTGTTAGTCTGTATTCGCAAAAGAAAAGGAGGAGTTGTGGCACCTTAGAGACTAAAATTTATTTGAGCATAAGCTTTCGTGAGCTACAGCTCACTTCATCGGATGCATTCAGTGAGTGATCACTCTCGTTACAGTGAGTATGTTAACACCCATTGTTTCATGTTCTCTATGTATATAAATCTCCCCACTGTATTTTCCACTGAATGCATCCGATGAAGTGAGCTGTAGCTCACGAAAGCTTATGCTCAAATAAATTTGTTAGTCTCTAAGGTGCCACAAGTACTCCTTTTCTTTAAACTGAAAAGGGAACTCTAGATCCTGAAAAAGGGATGTCCACATGGGGAGATATACTGCTATAGCTAGCTTTACTGGTATCATTGCTTAAAGCACAGTATAATTATATTTCAGAGTAGCAGCCGTGTTAGTCTGTATTCGCAAAAAGAAAGGAGGACTTGTGGCACCTTAGAGACTAACCAATTTATTTGAGCATAAGCTTTCGTGAGCGTGAGCTGTAGCTCACGAAAGCTTATGCTCAAATAAATTGGTTAGTCTCTAAGGTGCCACAAGTACTCCTTTTCTTTTTATAATTATATTGGTATAGCTATACCAGTAAACTTGCGTAGAAAAGCCCTAAATCTCTAGTCCTGTTTCTTGGTGGAATGAAGGAGGATTCAATAAGAAACTTAGGGCTTTTATACACATGGAAATTTACCAGTAAAATGGCTTATAGTATAGTATAAATATACTGGTACCGTGATGTATATAAACTTCCTCATGTAGAAAAGCCCAAAAACTCTGATCTGGTTTCTTACTGAATCCTCTTTCACGCCACTAGCTACACCACATATACTGTCCCCCACATAACCTTCAGCTCCGCCGTGCCTGTTCCAACCTTTGTAAAATAGGAATGACGCTTATCTTTTGTAGTAAGGCAATCTGAAAATTATGGATGAAAAGCCCCATATAAAAGCTAAGTACGATTATTTGTGCAACAGGATTTAGGGACAATCATACTGAGTGTTTGTTGCACTTCTTTTTACCACTCAGTTTAATAGTTTGTGAAAGTTGTAAGGTAATTTTTTTTTACCAACTACTTAAACCTCTTGAGATTTGTTAGCATATTATTAAAAACTTAAATTGCTATTAGCTTCAGCTGCTACAGGAACTAAAGAGAAAATTCTTATTAAATCTTTAAGTATTATTTCTAACACGCACTTGCTTTCGGCCTTGCCAATTAAATTTCATGCTTGAAGAACAGCTGAGATCTCAACACAGGGAAGATCGTGCCAGGTACGACTGCCCGGAAAGGTCAGATAGGCAATACTGGCAGTAACATGACTGGAGTTAATCATATACAGTGGTGGTGTAGCAGTGCTGCTCCCAGGATTTTAGAGAGACCAGGTGGGTGAGGGAATATCTTTTATTGGACCAACTTCTGCTGGTGAGAGATATAAGCTTTCAACCTCTTCTGCAGGTCTGCGAAATGTACTCAGAGGGTCACAGCTAAATACAAGCTGGAACAGATTGCTTAGCATAAGTGAGCTGTAGCTCACAAAAGCTTATGCTCAAATAAATTGGTTAGTCTCTAAGGTGCCACAAGTCCTCCTTTTCTTTTTGTAAAGAAATCAGAAGTGATGAAATGGATCAAATGGAATCTGTGGTCAAAATCACTGAGGAAAAAAAGGTAACAGAGGCTGCACTGAGATAGTGCTTGGGGTATCCTACAGACCCCCAAGATTCAATTTCAATATGGACAGAGAAACCTCTTAAATATTTTTTAATGAAATAAATGCTACTGGGAATTGTGTGATTATGGGAGACTTTAATTTCCTAGATATAGATTGGAGGACAAGTCCTACTAATAATAGTATGGCCCAGATATTCCCGGATGTGAGAGCCAACAGATTTCTTCACTAAATAGCCACCAGATCAACACCATTAGTCACCAGATCAATGGCAGGATTTTTAATGAATCTATAAACTCTGGGGTTGTACCCTGTGACTGGAGAATTGAAAATATAGTACCTATATTTAAGAAAAAAAGTGATCCAGGAAACTACAGGACCGTAAATTTTACCTCAATTGTATGCAAAGTCTGAGAACAAGTTTTGAAATGCAGCGTAATTAAAGGCATAGAGGTATCTAATATGGTGTTACAAAAGGTAGATCATGCCAGACCAACCTGATTTCTTACTTTGAAAAGATATCTAATTTTCTAGACAAAGGAAATGCAGTAGATCTAATCTACCTGGATTTCAGTAAAGCATCTGATATAGTTCCACATGGGAAATGAGTTAAATTGGAGAAGATGGGATCGATATGAGAACTGAAAGGGGGAAAAGGAACCAGGTAAAGCAGAGACTACAATGGGTCATGCTGAAAGGTGAACTGTCAGACTGGAGGGAGGTGGACCAGAAGAGCAGCCACACTAGGTCAAGACCCATGGTCCATCTAACCCAGTATCTGGTTTTCAGGCAGTGGCCAATGCCAGGTGCTTCAGAAGAAATGAACAAAACAGGGCAAATATTGAGTGACCCATCCCCGGCTGTCCTAGCTGTTGATAGTTAGAGGATAGGGACACCAAGCGCATGAGGTTGTATCCCTGACCATCTTGCATTGATGGACCTACTCTCCATGAAAGTTCCTCAAAGGTCAGTCTTGGGACCAATCTTATTTAACATTTTCATTAAATGACTGTGGCACAAAAAACGGGAATGTGCTAATAAAATCTGACGACGACACAAAGTTGGGGGTATTTCCAATAGAGAGGAGGACCGGAATATACAATACCTGGATGACCATGAAAACTGGAGTAATAGAAATGGGATGAAATTTAACAGTGCAAAGGACAAGGTTATGGCACTTAGGGGCTACCAACAAGAATTTTTGCTCTAAGCTGGGGACTCATCAAGTGGAAGTGACAGATGAGGAGAAAGACCTGGGGTGTACTGGTTAATCACAGGATGACTATGAGCCATCAATGTGATGCAGCCACAAAAAAGGCCAATGCAATCCTAGTGAGCATCAAGCAACACATTACCAGGAGAGATTAGGAAGTGTTAGTACCATCATACAAGGCACTGGTGAGACCTCATCTGGAATACTGCGTGCAATTCTGGTCTCCCAGAAAGATGAATCCAAACTGGAACAGGTGCAGAGAAGGGCTAGTAGGATGATCAGGAATGGAGAACCTACCTCATGAAAGGAGACTTAGGAGCTCAGCTTATTTAGCCTAACAAAACAAAGTGTGAGGAGAGATACGACTGCTCTCAACAAATACATAAGAGGGATAAACACCAGGAAGAGAAAGTAGTTATTTAAGTTAATGGCCAATGCTGGCACTAGAACAAATGGACTTAAACTGGCTGTCAATAAGTTTAGGCTTGAAATTAGATGAAGGATTCTAAAAGTCAGAGGCGTGAAGTTCCAGAACAGCCTTCCAAGGGGATGAGTAGGGGGCAAAACACCTAACTTGTTTCATGACTGAGTGATACATTTATGGAGGGGATGGTATGAGGAGGTTGCCTGCAATGGCATATGCCCCATCCACAACTGCTATTAGCAAATATCTCCAACGGTCTGAGATGGGATGCTGAATGCAGAGAATTATTTCCCAGGAGTCTGGCTGGTGGGTCTCATCCACACATTCAGGGTCTAACTAATTGCTATATTTGGGGTTGGAAGTAATTTTCTCCTAGGTCAGATAGGCAGAGACCCTGGGGTTTTTTCATCTTTCTCTGCAGGGCAGAACATGTGTCACTTGCTGGTTTGAATTAGAGTAAATAGAGGATTCTCTGTAACTTGAAGTCTTTAAATCAAGATTTGAGGACTTCAGTAACTCAGTCAGAGCTATAAGTCTGGTTTTCTAAACCTTTTATCATTTTTGTTGCTCTCCTCTGAACTCTCCAATTTGTCCACAACTTTCTTGACGTGTGGCACTCAGAACTGGACACAGTACTCCAACTGAAGTCTCACCAGAGCTGAGCAGAGCAGGACAATTACTTCCCATGTTACTATACCCTAAATATTAGCCTTTTTTGTAACTGTATCACATTGTTGATTCATTAAATTGGCAACCCCTCCCAGCTTTGTGGCATCCACAAATGTTATTTGCATACACTCCACTCCTTTATCGAAGTCATCAATGAAAATATTGAATAGTTTTGGACACAGGACAGACCCGCAGAACCCCACTAGATACATCCCCCCCAGGTTTGACAGCAAAGCACTGATAACTACTCTTTGAGTATGGTCTTTCAATCAGTTTTGCACCTATTTGATAGTAATTTCACCTAGACTACCATTTCCTAGTTTGCTTATGAGAATGTCACGTGGGTCTGTATCAAAAACCTTACTAAAATCAAGCCATATCACAACTATGCAACTACAGCTTTCCCTCTTATCCATCAGGCCAGTAACACTGTCAAAGAAGGAAACTAGAATGGTTTAGCAAGAAATGTCCTTGACAAATCCATGTTGGCTGTTACTTATCACTCATCTTCTAGGTGCTTACAAACTAATGGTTTAATAATTTGTTCAACTAATTGTTTAATAATTTGACAAGATGTGAATAAGCCATCTTGTTCAGAGTGGCAGGCACTATTTTCAACTTTTTTTCAATATAATCAGAGCTAAAACATTAAAATATTGAACACCATAATTTACAATGCTGTTCTCCTTTTGAAAAGTGGCTATCGTGTATGTAAAACTGGCAACTTCTTCAACCAACAGGTATGTTCTTCATGGGCATTTTCATGCACAGCTGCTTACATTTTCCATAACAAAAAAACCCAAACACAAAATTCTTCTAGTCAACACGGCTATGAGAGCGAGCTTGACTCTTCTCTGTCAAATGCATTAGCCAAATCATGACTGGGGCACACCTCTACAACCCCACTGATGTCAATGGAGCTGCAGTGGTGTAACTGACAATATAATTTACCTTGCAGAATCCCAAAAGATGAAAACAGCCATGATGTGGGAGCAAGATAGAATCACAGAATCATAGAACCATAGGGTTAAAAGGGACCACAAGGGGTCATCTAGTCTAACCCCCTGCCAGGATACAGGATTTGTTGTGTCTAAAGACACAACAAGACAGATGGCTATCCAGCCTCCTTTTGAAAACCTCCAATGAAAGAGCTTCCACAATCCTCCATGGTAGTCTGTTCCATTCTCCTACTGTTCTTACAGTTAAGGAAGTTTTTCCTGAGATTTAATCTAAATGTGGTATGCCGTAGTTTGAACCCATTGCCTTGTCTTACCTTCTGTGGCAAGAGATAACAATTTTTCTCCATCTTTTTTATGGCAGCCTTTCAAGTATTTGAAGACCGTTATCACGTCCCCCACCTTAATCTCCTCTTTCCCAAACTAAACAAACCCAGGCCCTTCAGCCTTTGTTCTCAGCTACTCTTCAACTCCCATGATATGAAAGGGGTTTGTTCTTTCAATAAGAAAACCAGGGATCTGTTTTTCAGAGTTTGAATTCCGGCTGCTTCTGAAGAATTATGATGGAAATTATGAAGGAAAATAATGGTAAGGAAATGGACTGATAGAGGCTGAAGAAAAAGTAAACTTTAACAGAAATTTAAGGAGGGGTTGAAAAACCAAGCTTTCCCTATAGAATATGATCAAGGACAGGCAGGCCTTTGGGACCTGGATCCCATTCATCTGGCTGAAATACCAGCTAACAGGAAAGCTATCACCAAAATAGAGAAAAATACTATAAGCAATCCACCTGAGCCTTTTAAAAAAGGGAGCACTGAGAACCTTCCTTGAGGCTTGACTTAGATCCTATGGCTGAGAAGGACATTGCACCAGAAGATAGATGTGGATATGGTGTTTTAATGGGCAAACAGATTCCCCCACCCACTAAAGGGGAATGCTAACCGCTAAGCAGACTTCCAAAGATGCCACCTTCTACAGACCAAAGCAACAAGGTGGGGCAAGTAAGTTTCCTTTCCCTGCACATTTATCATACCCCACAGTCTCAATCTAATGCATTTTTTCTTTAGGTGCTTTCTTTCATAATCTTAAACCAGTTTTGCTTGCCTGGTTTTTTCTCAGGTTTTCCAGCTACTTTTCAACTCCCAATGGCAAAACTTCCACTAATTCTAATGGGAGCTGGATTGTTTTTTAGGGTTTTTTGTATCAATTGAAGATCCACTGCCACTCTACATTTCAAACCTTCTCTGGCTAAGAAAAACTAGATGAAGCTCTCTCTTTACAGCCTGTCAAGTCACTCCTTTGGCCACAGGAGTCCTAGAGAAGTGATATGGGGTGACCTCAGTCCCATTGCTGCCCCATAGTATTCTGTTCAGATTCTTTTACAGCCTTTATCACCACGGTAGTTGAGTGCCTGCCAGAAATGTCATATACAACTTGACTAATATCTGTTATATGGCTTGTTTCTTCTCCCTTCCACTCTCTATGAGGAAACTGTGTGGATATTTAAAAAAAAAAAAAAAAAACTATATTATATATACCCTGTGCTATTAACAAAAGGCAGACCAAAGAAGTGCACATCTTGCACTTGGACTGGACAGTAGTGAGATTGGTGGTGGTTCTAGATCCTGTGGTCCTTCATTCCAGAGAGTTGGACCAACACCTTAGAAAGCTGTCCTTGCGCAGACAAGTTTTACCTTTGCGGTAGTCAGTTCCTCTGAGCTTGAGGAGTAGAGCTGTCTATTCTCCTCATCCTGGAGCTTCAGGTGACTTTTTAAGATGTCCTTGGGCCAGAGCATGCCTGAAGATAAGACCTAATGCCTTCAGTTTGGCACTATATCTCTGAGAAGCTAGCATAGAGTGGAATATAGCTCTAATACACTTGCACAGGCCTGTGTTGCTGAGGAACTATGCTGCCATGTTCTGCAGTAGCTAGAATTATTCAAAGGCTGATGGTTTCATGCCCAGGCAGATAACATTGCTGTCGTATAGCTGAGAAGTGACAAAGGCATGTATTACTGTGTATGATGGAGTATTTCAGTAAATCTCAGTATGATCGAGAATAAGCCAAAGAAACAAAATCTGACCTTGTGAGGTCAATGTGCAGACCTAATTAATTTTTTAAATAGTGTTATCTATGTATACGAACTATTTTACAACTATGATGTTTCCGTTAATCCATACAAACTAATATTTTGCTCTCACACGAGCTTGTACTTAAATTGCAGAACTCACAAATTAAGCAGGTTCAGGATGCTAAAGGAAATGGTATCAACAATTCAATAGGTAGCACTCTACCTCGTGATTCAGAATTGAACCAATGCCCCAGCACAATAATGAGTTCTGTGCTGCTGGAGGAGCACATTTTAAATAAGATAAAATGGATGTCATGACAACTTATGGTCATTAAAGACCTTGTGACACTTTTTCTCCAACCTGGATACCTCCATCATTTTCAGTTGTATGCAATATTTTGCTTCATTTCCTGCCCTAAACTAGTTTGTAGTATTGCGATATAGTGTTCAAAAGCTGCTTTGCTTGACTGCACAGACAGCTGAAGTTCTTCTATATAAAAGTTCTCCAAATTTGTGGGCGTAATTTTTAGGTACAATTTTAGATGACTGGACAATGAAATAATCTAAGCATTATCATCATCAATCAACGTTTAACAACTGCAGGAGCAAGAACATTAAATATATACTTGTATGTTTTAATAAAAACCGGGACATACTTACAGAACAGCTAGTTTTTATGGCAGCTTTCCAAAATTCTACTCACCTTCCCAAATGGGGAGAGAACTTGGTTTTTTTGGATGGTTGAGCAAAATAGCATGAGTTATTTTCATCACTGTAGTAAGGACAGGCAAGTAGATTTTAATGCCTATGCTAGTAAGTTTTCCTGACAGTTTTAGAAGAATCTGTTTTTAAAATTAATCAATATAATCTTAATATATCTTGCAAGCGACAACCATTGTTGGGTTTCATTCATTTTCTGCAGTGGGGATTTTCCTTCTGGTAAGATGCTGGTCTATCCATTATAGAGAAAATACACTATGTGTCTCCTATTGTTTATTGCGGTTCCCAGTGTCCATGAGTATTCATTACTCACCTCAAAACAAACAGCTTTATTAAAATTAACATGAAACATGGGAACTTATGTCAGGTAGAGCCAAAGGCTTTTACATTTTATCATGTATTTGTACCATTTTGACACATTCAGTGATTTAAAGATCACTTGTGCCAATTTCTCATTTCCAAACATAGTGGTAATCACAAAACTATTTCATTGCTAGTTTTCTTCATTATTGAGAACAGTCACTTAGGTTTTATTATGCACTGGCAACTCAGGTATATTTGTTCACAATTTCATTCTAGCTTTAAATGACAGATATAAACAAAGCTGTCAGAAAGCACAGACAGCGGTAAGTTGTGCGTTGGGGCCAACATTTTGAAACATGAGATCATTTAAAAAATGTAATGTGCTCTCTTCTTCTGTTTTACAAAGAAATCGGGTGTTAACAGCATTATTCTTTAATAGGAAATACAAATAATAATTTGTACCTGTCAGGCCAGATCCAACTGCCATTGAAGTCAGTGGGGTAAGACTGAGACCTTACAGAACTTTCCACCTGTAATTCTCAAAGTTCTTTACAGAGGAGGGGAAGAGCGGTCATCTACATTTTACACATGGTGTAACTGAAGCGCACAGAAGTTGAGAGACTTGCCCAAAGCTACATAGTGAGAGTCGCAGGCAGAGCTGGGAACAGAACCTAGGTGTCGTGACTCCCAGAACCATTTTAAGTCCATTAGATGACAAGCGCTCTTCTGTTCTGGATGCAATGAAAGATAACATTCTAATGTTTGAAAGACAGTTTTGAAGTTTTCTTTCTCTATGTAGACTGAAGGTGGTGATGTGAACTGCCCTGGGACATTCATCAGGTATTTTGCCATGAAGCTCATCTTGTCAGCTATACCATAGCCATACCACCGTCTACTGTTGTCCTATCACCTGGTTCTTTCGGAAGCACGTTGGTGGCCGTTCAGTATGTGGTGCTCTTCTTTGTGAGTAGGCATTGAATCTACTCTCTAAGTGTTGTGAGAGGCCTGGAACCGAAATGACTTGCAGCCATCTTCTGTATGGACTTAGCATAACCCACAGCCATTTTGTATATTCAGCCACCATACGTTGGAAATAAAAACTACAGTCGGGAAAATTCGGTCTTGGCTTAGGTAGATAGACAATACCAGTTGCAGCATTACTAAGAGGGATAGATACAGTAAAGTCATAGATTCATGAAAATGGAAGGGAGCACTGGAATGGGTTACCTAGGGAGGTGATGGAATCTCCTTCCTTAGAGGTTTTTAAGGTCAGGCTTGACAAAGCCCTGGTTGGGATGATTTAGTTGGGGATTGGTCCTGCTTTGAGCAGGGGGTTGGACTAGAAGATGACCTCCTGAGGTCCCTTCCAACCCTGATATTCTATGATTCTAAGGGAGTATGGACAAGCTAACCTTGAGTTTCTGCAAGTTTCTTACTGGATGTCTGAGTTTCTTGTTAAAAGTTGCTTTTGCTGATAAGTAGAAACTATGAAGTTTTGCTATTGGTAGAGAAATTGTTTTATCCCGTTAGGGGTTATGATTGGCTAGATTTATTGCATAGTCATGTCTTAAGTATAGGGGTTCTCACAACAAATTTTTTGGTGGCCTTAGACTGTGGCCACTAACTTGCTAGTGGACACTGACAATTTTTCCTAAAATACTTAATTAACTTTAGGAAAAACAAATAAATATGCACATATCCATGTCCAAATCATTGTAATTGATTTCTGTAGGTTTTTTTTTTGCGACCTCAGTAATAAAAATAACGGACAGTTGTCTCTATTCTTTACTGGACCGAAACAGAACAGAAACACAAAGAAGGTGCTTTGCATGTTCTGCTTTTTTGGTTGATTTTTTGTAAAGACTTGCTAGCTAGTAAGTCTGCTGCTGTGAAAAGTGAGATTTGTTAATATCATTTTTCACAGCTGACTTACTCAGCCCCAGCAAGCTGGGCAACAAATTAAGCCCTAGATGGGGAGGTGGATAGGGAGGCGGGGGGACCAGGGGCGATGGGGGGGGCTGGAGGCAGCAGCAGGGCTTGGGGTGATGGGGGGTGGGGGTGAGCCCAGAGCTGGAGCCTGGGGTCCCGCTGCACGAAGGAGGCAGCAGGGGCCAGGGGTGATGTGCAGGGGGTGAGTCCATGACTGGATCACTGGGCCAGAGCCCAAAGCCCTGTGGCTGGGGGAGGGAAGGGGGGGAGGCGGAGACCGCTGCCGCCCAGCCAGAGCCTGCCACCTGCTATGCCAGGGCTGTAGCCCGAGCAGCACAATCCCTGGGAAGGTGGGGAACTCACTCTGGTCACCTGCTTCTACAGTGTTTGTGGCTCCAGAAGGGGACATGCACCCTGCTGATGGCCCTGGGGGGGAAGGGCCACTGCTTTGCCCCTCCCCCCCACCACCCAGGAGGCTGTGGCCACAGGAAAAGCCCCTGGTGGCTGCATTTGAGAAACATTGGAAGAAGGACTCTCATTTTAACTATAATAATGACGGTCAGAAGAGAAGCTTGTTGGAACCTAACTCCAGGACACAGCTCATGATCAAAGCTGCCAGAACACTTATACCCTGCATGACCATACCGTGCAGCAGCCGGAGCCCCATCGGGAGATGGCCATCGGCTTTATTGGGAGTGGTGAGCGTTAGATGCTTGGAGTGTGTATTCTGTTGATTAATTGATAATAAACTTACATTAAGGATATTTACTGTGTAAAGGCTTTTCCACTGGGAAAAGGTCCCATTAACCCGTCGAGGGTCACTGCACCCAGATGGGGGAGGAAAGGACTCTAAACTTGTGTGGATAACAAAGCTGGCACTAACGGGCACTTGTGGTGCTGATACCTTTCACTTAAGATGTAAAAATAAAAAATCTTTGCCACTCCTGGATGAAGATCCTACCACACTTTTCACAAGAGGGCTGTCCTGATATTAAAACTTAGTAACCTAAGTTCCAATTCCAGCAACTGGACACACTACGGGCAAAATCAAGGGAATAAAACTAGCAAATACTATGAAAGTGTGAGGAAACAGAGAAATCCCCTTTAGAGAATTCTTGGCTGTCTTTTGAATAGTATTGGCTAGGAATACCCACCCATATGTGTCTAAAAATCATACAAGCAAACTGAATTGGGAAGGAGCATGAATGGCTTATAGGTATTTATGACAATTGCTGTCAACATGCCTACCATGTTGTACATGTTCTTTTGGCCAGCAGGGCTTACATAATGAAGAGTGCGTGACATGATGTTGCTCTGAGGCAAAAGAGCAAAACCTTGTGCTCAGGTTTTGGTGAGGCCTCATCTGGAGTACTGTGTCCAGTTTTGGGCCCCACACTACAAGAAGGATGTGGAGAAATTGGAGAGAGTCCAGCGAAGGGCAACAAAAATGATTAGGGGACTGGAACACATGACTTATGAGGAGAGGCTGAGGGAACTGGGATTGTTTAGTTTGTGGAAGAGAAGAATGAGGGGGGATTTGATAGCTGCTTTCAACTACCTGAAAGGGGGTTCCAAAGAGGATGGATCTAGACTGTTCTCAGTGGTAGCAGATGACAAAATGAGGAGAAATGGTCTCAAGTTGCAGTGGGGGAGGTTTAGGTTGGATATTAGGAAAAACTTTTTCACTAGGACAGCGGTGAAACACTGGAATGCATTACCTAGGGAGGTGGTGGAATCTCCTTCCTTAGAAGTTTTTAAGGTCAGGCTTGACAAAGCCCTGGCTGGGATGATTTAGTTGGGGACTGGTCCTGCTTTGAGCAGGGGGTTGGACTAGATGACCTCCTGAGGTCCCTTCCAACCCTGATATTCTATGATCCACTGCACTAAATGTGTCTTTACCCTAGAAACTTCTGATGCTGTTTTTCTGTATCTATTACACCATCTAACACAGGTAGTTCATTTCACAGAATTTCTAGGGGCTCAGAGTGATGCACAATTAGTATATTTAGCCCGGGGGGAGCAAAGACTCCCTTCTTCCTCTCTATGGGCTCCCAGCCAGGCACAGGATCAGCAGGCATATGCCATATACTCGACAGCGTGTTTCAATTTCTAGGGGGGAAACCCGTTACGCTGACTGCCATGTTCTTCACCAGTCCTCCGATGAGCACTCTGCTAGCCTTCAGTAACTGCACATGCTGCATTAACGATGACAGCATCTGTGCAATGGTGTAAGTGCTTTGGAAGGGTATAGTACACTTCAAATGGGATACCTCTGGTCAGGCAGAATAGGTAAAAACTACATCCCTCCTCTAGCTAACTCACCAATGGTTCTGCCAGATTTCAGAGGAAGCCACAATATGCCTCCATATCCAGAAGGACAGGGCAGACCAAAGTTTAATTTTTGCATGTAGGCATCCCAGTAGGTGATCTCACATGTAACTTCCCCGCGGTTGCATGGGTTTAAACAATGGCAGGCTCTGATCCCCATTATCCTCTCCGGGGCAGCTGTCCAATCAGCCTCAATGTTGGCATACAGGCATTTCATAGGAAATGCTTTCACACTGGAGCCCTTCCAAACTTGCCAACACTTCAAGGCCAAGAACAATCTTTTTTTAAGTGACGAGGGGGGCGTGCAGGGGGAGGGGAAGATTAAGTATAACCAAGGACATGAGCTCTTTGAATAAAGGATACAGAAAAATTTTGTCAAAGTTACCAATAAGTTATTCAATGACTTGACAAAGCTGAGGGGACTATTATATTAATAAAGTCTTCCAGGAAAACCTCTGTTGTATCAATTGTTTATTCAAACCTTTACAAACTTCATAAAAAATTAACTGGATTTGGGGCAGGGAACCGGAGCCATAGGCGAAAGTTTACAAAATACAATCCTTGAGACGCCTGAATGTCTGCCGGTTTGCCCCTTTTGATTTCAGTGCTAGGCATTACTCAGTTACTAAGTGGTTAGTACTCTAAATAAAGCGCTGGTCCTTCCTCCCAAATACATCATTGGAGTGGGGTTCATGAGTTTGGATTTTAAACTCCTGTAATTCTTGAGTTTTACCCTTATTTTACAACGAATCGCTCAGTTCATGTTCTTCAGTACAATCTATTTTAATGCATGTTTCATAACCATTGTTTCACCTCTGTGGTCTAGATCTACATGACATCATCTCAAGGGGAAACTCCACCCCTTCACAGATCTCCCTTCTGTCCGTGGATGTCACACCCACTATGGCCAACTGGAAGTCTGCCTGTGGATCAGGTGCAAGTACAGAACTCCAGCAGCTGCGTACCACAGAGTCTTCCAATGATTCTGGGGTTAACATGAGACCAGGCAAACCTTCAAGAGTGCAATTCACAGGCTACCTCCTACATAGCCTGCAAATCCCTGCTGAGTCCATCATGTTTCAGGAAATCAGGCATGAAATCATCTAATTTCATTTGTATTTCATCCTTGGGCGGTAGATTAAACCCTTCAGAACCCAAGGGGCAGAATAGCCACCATGGGGAAGGTCAGCACGGTAACTGCAGAACATTGGTATTATTCACGGTAGCATATTTGTTTGAAAATAGCAAATATGTTAACAATTAGAGAAGGGGAAAGCTGAAAGGCTGCCTTGTTAATTAAGGAACTTGCTATCAAAGGACTCATTAAAAGCTACTGAAACTGAATGGCTGTTCAAATAAATACCCATTAATCTTAACATGCAATCAAGGAGCATGCTGCCACTACCTACATCACTGTAGGGGAAGGGAAGGGGTTCCTCAGATGCACATCTAACCCTGTTAACAAGCATAAAAACCTCTGTGTAAATCATGTAACCTAAAGGCAACATGCCATGGATTTGAAATGCAAGGGAAGAGAGTTCCATACGTTGTGTTAAGACTTCTACAATCACGGCAGTTCAAAACTAAATGTTCCTGACTGGCTAGTAATTTAGCCAAGAAAAGGGCTTGTATAAAATGCCTGTTTATTTTCAGAGTAAAGACTTGGAAGATTTCTCATAACTGAAAGGCAGCCCAGTAAACAACGTGCAACAATGAAGACGGAGACAAGGACTTGAAGTGACCTCAGACTTGCCAATTTGGTCACTGCCCAACACCTGCATTTCATTAATTTGTAACATAATGTTAGACATGGGACACATTTAACCTGGGGTTTGGTTCTATATGTCTATACATTACAGTGCCCGTACTTCCTTAAAGGGGCAAGGGAGTGTTTGTTATACCAGACAGCAGAAGGAGGGTGGATGCCAGGATAAGCGGCCTGAATTTGCCAATAGGTGAGTGCTGCATGACTGCACCTGGGACACAGCTGAGAGTCTATAGCGGGCTGGCTGCAGGGCAGCGATGCGACACCGAGTCTTGTCTGTCTAGGATAACAGAGTCTACCACAGAACTAGTCCCTGCCTGGCAGAGAGCAGCACTGCCTATAGTAAGTGTTCAAAACCCCTGGGGTTTGTTTTCAATCTGAAATGCACACAAAACTCTTTCCCAATGTACACATCACCATGCCCCCATGCAGGCACAAGCAACATTGCGTTCAGAGCAGCGCAGGACACTCACCGGGAACCATCCTGAGCTGTTAATGGTTGATGCTTCCTGTTTGCTAGAGAGACTTACCTGACTCTGCTATCTGCCTCTTCCCCTGCCACAACAATCACTTTTATTATTTATGATTTTTATGAACCTAGGACCGAGTATATCGGGACCATTCCTGACAAGGGTTTGTCTAACATGTTCTTAGAAACCTCTAATGACAGGAATTCCCCAACCTCCCTAGGCAACCTGTTCCAGTGCTTAGTTATCCTTATAGTTAGAAAGTTTTTCATAATATTGATCCGAAATCTTCCTTGCTGCCAATTAAGCCCATTGCATCTCATCCTACCGTTGGTGGACATGGAGAACAACTGATCGGCAACCTTTTTATGACAGGTTTCAGAGTAGCAGCCGTGCTAGTCTGTATTCGCAAAAAGAAAAGGAGGACTTGTGGCACCTTACAGACTAACAAATTTATTTGAGCATAAGCTTTCGTGAGCTACAGCTCACTTCATCGGATGCATTCAGTGGAAAATACAGTGGGGAGATTTATATACATAGAGAACATGAAACAATGGGTCTTACCATACACACTGTAAGGAGAGTGATCACTTAAGATGAGCTAATACCAGCAGGAGAGTGGCGGGGGGGGGGGGGGGGGGGGGGGCGCGGGCAGGGGCGGGAACCTTTTGTAGTGATAATCAAGGTGGGCCACTTCCAGCAGTTGACAAGAACTTCTGAGGAACAGTGGGGGGTGGGGGTACACCTGTTACATATTTGAAGATTTAAGTTCCCCCTCTGCCTTTTCTTCTCTAGACTAAACATGCCCAGTTCTTTCAACCTTTCCTCTTAGGTTACCTTTTCCCAACCTCTTACCAATTTTGTTGCTCTCCTCTATACTCTCTCCAAGTTGTCCACTTCTTTCTTAAAGTGTGGTGCCCAGAACATAATACAGTACTCCAGCTGAGACCTCAGAAGTGCTGAGTAGTGCAGGACAATTATTTCCCATGTCTTACATATGACACTCCTGTCATTCTGGGATGTATTAACATTTGCTGCTTTCTGCAACAGCATCAGACTGCTAACTCATATTCAATTTGTGATTCACTATAACTCTCAGATCCTCTTTGGCACTGCTGCTGCCTAGCCAGTTATTGCCCATGTAGTGTGTGTGTGTTTGTATAAAGTGCTCTGGGAATTTTAATGATGAATTTCCTGATTTTTGCACAGCTGAGTTCTAGATCTTAACACAGACATACACAGACTGTGGCTCTTTAGTAGGTCTCCTGTGTCTCTCTGCAGCACATAATAGTAACACACTGTGTGATTTTATTATTAACCAGTCTAAGTTATTAATCAATCAGGATGCTTTAACTATGTTATTAACCAATTCAGTTATCAGCTTGCACTAAGTTATTAACTCATTTGCTGGGAGAATAATAAAAACCACTGAATATTTCCCGTCATTCACACGACGGTGGCTCTTCTGGGTAATGCTGATCGCTACCTTGGCTCCTGAACCACTGAGGTCTGAGTGTCACTGTCCTAACAGAACGTGGACGGAATATTTTGTGTTAAATTTCCATTTTTTGCTTTAAGAGTGAGTGATCACATGGTGAAATAAAAGGCAGTCAAAAAAAAAAAAAAAGGACCAAAAGAAAGAGAGGCTGGTGCATTTATGTCCCTGGGCTAGACAGTCAGATACAGATTTGAAAGTTTCAGAGGGGCAGCCGTGTTAGTCTGTATCAGCAAAAAGAACGAGGAGTACTTGAGGCACCTTAGAGACTAACAAATTTATTTGAGCATGAGCTTTCGTGGGCTAGAACCCACTTCATCGAATGCATGCAGTGGAAAATACAGTAGGAAGATGTATATATATACACACACACACACAGAGAACATGAAAAAATGGGTGTTGCCATACACACTATAATGAGAGTGATCAATTAAGGTGAGCTATTATCAGCAGGAGAAAAAAACCTTTTGTAGTGATGATCAGGATGGCTCATTTCCAGCAGCTGACAAGCAGATGTGAGTAACAGTGGGGGGAGGCGGGAAACAAGCAAGGAGAAATAGCTTTACTTGGTGTAATGACCCATCCACTCCCCATCTTTATTCAAGCCTAATTTAATGTTGTCCAGTTTGCAATTTTGAAAGTGGAAGCCACTGACTGCAAAGTCAAATCAAACTGTGCAAATGCTGGGGCTCCAAGAATCAGAGTGAAATGCACCTTAAAATTTTAAGTAATGTGTAAATATTGACAACATTGAAAAGGGCTTTCTGGACAATTAGCAACTGCTGTGGTAAGGCAGGAGTGCTGAATCTCTGCTCTCTTTGTGCCACTCGAGGCAGGGAACCTGGTGCAAGCCCCAAAGGGGAGTGGTCAAGCCCGAGTCCAGTGGACAAGTCTGAGCTCCGTTTGGTATTTGCAGGAAGAGAGGTGCAGCCCAAAAGGCTCGGATTAGGGGAACAGGTTAGGACCAAGAAAAGTGGTTACAATCTTCAAATCAGTCTTCTCTGAACAAGAGCTTCCTGTCCCTCTCTGCTCCATCCAAATACTCCTCTACATTTCCAATAGCAGCTTGAAAATTTTTTTTTAAAAAATCACTCAATTATTCTTGAATCACTGAAGATTGCAAGAACAGTGCGGCACAAAGATCAAGATACCGCCTTCAAGTTGCCTCTGCCTCCGATACCCAGAGTTAGGCTCCAAGAACCCACCTCTCACGATATGGAAGACAGACCTGTGACTGACTTTACTCATCTCGGTGCTGAATGAACTGGTCAGACCATGGCACAGCAGAGTGATGCATTGGTTAGGGAGCTTAGCAGAAGACAACTATTAAAACTAAACATATCTAAACCTGTAGGACCAGATAACTTGCACCCAAAAATATTAAGAGAATTGGATAAGGAGCTTCCTGAACCATTAATGCGAATTTTAAACAAATCTTGGAAAACTAGGGAAGTTTCAGAGGAAAGTCAAAAAGCTAATATTGTGCCAATATTTAAAAAGGCTAAAAGGGATGACCTGGACAGGGAACCTGATGCTGACCCCAGGCAAAATCATGGACAGGTCAACATGGGAAGCGACCAGTAAAGAATTAATTGGCATAATTAATGCCAATCAATGTGATTTTGCGAAGATGAGTTCATGAAGCTGATATTTTTAGTGAGATTTAAATTTTGTTACTAAAAGGTAACTGTGTGATATAATATCTTTTGACTTCTATAAGGCATGTGTGTCTTAATACTGCAGGATATTCTGACAAAAAAAATTAGCACTACATAAAATCAGTGTAGACCATATTACATATATTTAAAACTGGCTAACCATTAGATCTTAATAAGGAATTGTAAATATGGCATCGTTAGCCAGTGAGGATGTTTCCAGAGAAATATTAGAGTGATCAGTTCTTTGCCCAATGCTATTCAATATCTTTATCAATTATTTGGAAGAAAAACTGAAATCATCACTAGTACAATTTACACGACACAAAGATTAGTGGAGTCGGTTGTACAGACTGATCTGGATCACTTGGAAAGATGGGCTCATGTGAGCCACATGTGTGTTAATAGAGTGAAATGCAAGATCATACATCTAGGAACAGAGAACAAGTCACACGTGCAAGATGGGAGACATGAAAAGGACTTAGCTGACAAATTGGAAATGGTAGAGAAAAGAGCTACAAGAATGATATGTAAAAAGAAAAGGAGTACTTGTGGCACCTTAGAGACTAACCAGTTTATTTGAGCATGAGCTTTCGTGAGCTACAGCTCACTTCATCGGATGCATAGCATATCGTGGAAACTGCAGAAGACATTATATACACACAGAGACCATGAAACAAAACTTCCTCCCACCTCACTCCCCCGCTGGCAACAGCTTATCTAAAGTGATCCTCAAGTAGAAGTGAGCTGTAGCTCACGAAAGCTCATGCTCAAATAAACTGGTTAGTCTCTAAGGTGCCACAAGTACTCCTTTTCTTTTTACGAATACAGACTAACACGGCTGTTACTCTGAAAGAATGATATGAGGACTGAAAAAAAAAAAGATCCTATAGTGCATTTTTCCTCTTAGCAAATACTGATTTCCTCACCCCTCTATGCACTCCCTCCTCCGGTGCTTTTGTCTACTACTGTACACAGATTCATAGATGCTAAGGTCAGAAGGGACCGTTGTAAGGATGAACCAATGCCTAAGGGTTAGAGCATAAGGCTTGGAGCTCTTGGTTCTATTCTAGGTTTTGCTACACATAACAGGTAAGCTCCTTAGGCTGTTTGCTTCACTTTTGCCATCTGTGAATTGAAGAGTATCACAGATATTAAGAGCCTAATGTATCAAAACTTAGGACTCATTCTTTGAAATGCATTTTTTCTTCACAGACTATCCCAAACAGACAGAAGTGGAGAATTAAGTTTTCTATTTATCTATCAATCAATTTCACTGCAAGCTTCCTCCCGCTAACCTAGCAATAAACCTCAGGTCTGAAAAGATACCTCCAAACACATGCAATTTCCCGCCCGTCCCCCAGGTTAGAAGTGGGGGCAACCTATCTGGAGACCTACCCCCTATGATGTGGACTTAGACTAAAAAGTTTCTTCAGCAGAAATAACTTTCAATCATTATCAATGTGGGCTCAGTAAAAACCAGTGACCTACAGGCAAACAAACACCTGTAAAAATAAACTACAGTACTTGACTATGGTCTCTAATTCTATCTCAAAAATATTAGAGGGATGATTTTTTTTTAAAAAACAAATGTCAGGCGTGTAAATTGTGCATCTAGTGTGCACATACAATTGCTACAATTACAAGTGCAAATCAAGCAATTGCATGAACAAATGTCCAGTACTGAATTGTACAAGCAATTACTCATCTACACATAATACAATCACATACACAAATTAGGTGCACAACTGTACTTTTAAAAATTAGGCCTTGTAATTATTGATCTCAGGGTTTTTGTTTTTTTTTAGTATCTGAACTTGAAAGTCACCTTGCTTATATAAAAGACCCAGTGCATGCTGTGAATGGCAGAATCTTGAAATCTGCAAGCCTCCATAAATCCTCCTACGCAACCACGTCAATTACGTCACACCATTCACTAGCATATTTACAACTATAAAGTTACTTGTAGACACCTCTGCATTTTTCCTGCTTTAGAACATTAATTCCATTTACAGGGCTGACGGTTTGTTTTGTGGTATTTTTATTAAAAAGGGAAAATGTTTCTTCCCCAAAATTGTTTACAGTGTGAAAAAAATGTCCAGAGGGTTAGCTGGTTTTAAGAGGGAAATGTGCTCTAGGTTGAGACGTGTCTCTGCATTAGACATGACCAATCTGCAATTTCAAAGGAATAGGTGACTGGTGTGTGACTTCATCAGATGGAAAGAATAATGGCCACTTTCTGATTGCAGACTGTGTCAAGCTCTGTATTTGAACTGGATCCATGTGGAACGATCCCACCAGCCTGAACACTGAGGCCAGTGTGTTGTGTACAGACTTGGAAGAAGAGTGGGACTGGCACAAAGCTATAAACGACACGGTTGAAGTTTATGTGGCTTTGAAATTTGCCAAGGATAAGAGGAAGAAATTTTCTAACCATTAAATTAAAGCTAGTGATGAACAGTATTTACATATCATGAGGGTTCTGAACACAGAGCAACTCCTGTTGGATTAATAGCTGCCACTTAATCTGGACACCTTGTCAGTTTCATCACATTATACGGCCATTGTAAGGTTATAGGTATTCTGGTGCCCAAATTTACGGAAGTCCAGGAGAAGTGGTGACTACATAAACAAACCGTTACCTTTAAACAACATGAAATAGATTTAGGGACCTGGGCACAACTGGAATCTCCAAACTGGCTGACAGTGATATCATCCCAGAGTCCATAATCCCACTTCTAAAAGCAGTGAAATCCCTGGAGCCCATCACAACACAGGACTCACTAACATCTGTAAGCCCCTGCTTAATCCTAACAAGCTATTACTTTGTGCTATAGAATCTTCACCTTCAAAGATTGGTTTGGGTCCTGAGAGACCTCCTTTCTCCCTATGACAGGCCACGGCAGACTTAATCAGAGACAAAAGAGTGCTGGTTCAAAAGAGATGGGGATGCTACTACCAACCACCCGTCTTGGGTGCATTTGTGGGGGAATTCATCCCTTGTCGCTCCTCAACTTCTCTGCATAATGCCCCCTGTGCCAAACTCAGGTACTTGGGCTTGGAGTGGGGGAAGAGGATTTAGCTCCATAGTGGAAAGCATGCTACCAGAAGAAACTCACCACGTTTAAACAAAGTTGGGACCTGCATTCTACTGCAGCAACATTCTACGATAGGTTTGTCTGACTAATATGGCCAGGTACTTCCCCCCCCTACAGCTGCTAGTCAGACTTCACTATATAGTCTATAGCAGGGATTCCCAAACCGTGATCCATATATTACTGGTGGTACCTGAGCTTGAAGTTCCATTATTTCACTTGACAATGATTTTTTTTTTTTTTTTTTTTAAAAGAAGGTGGTTTGTGAACCAACAAAGTTTGGAAGCCACTGGTCTATTGTATGGTTTTATAAACACAGTTCTGAGAAATTGCCATGTCTTCTCCATACCTGTCGAAGTAAAAATACTAGTAACCACAAAGTCCCTGAAACACAGCGGCGGCTAACGTGATTTAAAAATGTAGTCGTTAGTGCAATTCAAAGATCTTCTCACCTGGAGTCTGGATGCCATCTCAAGCCACAACCAGCGGTCTGCGATAATATATGGAACAACGCTGCCCTTGGATTATGTAATTGCGTTCATCAAGGTTGTGCTAAAGTCCAGCGAAAGCAAGAAAATTCAAAGGGTGTCATGACATCTTTAACTAGCTGACCTCCACGGATATTTATAAGACGGAGGGTATGCCATTAAGAAGTCAATAGTTGCCAACTTACTACTCTTATTTTCTATTCCTACTTTAAAGGGAAATTGTGCTCTCTCTGTCATTGCCACACCATGTCATCTGACAGATACTGAGTTTTCAGTCAACTGTCACTTTTCAACAACCAACCCATATAACAAAATAGCAAAGACAGCAGCTTATCCTCACCACACAGCAAAATAAACCAGACAACCAGAAGAGCTCAAGAAAATAGACTAGCTTTGCAGAATGTGTCACGGGCCAACAATCTGAGGCTATTTCAGACCAACCTGGGGAGAGAATGAGTTTCCAGAGTCAAGGTCCCATCACAGAGGATACTGTTTCAGGAGTTAAATTGCTGAGCACAGGCAACCACCACTGAAGTCAACGGTTGCACACTCTCGGGGTCTATCAGGATTTGACACATAGATTTGAGCAAAAAAGAGATCAGAAGGAAATACCTGATTTCTAATTTAGAGATGCCATGACTGTTCCACAATGTCAGCTGCTTTCCCATAAGCCTTTTTTCATATAGGCATAAAGCAGGGGTTCTCAAACTGGAGGCCGGGACCCCTCAGGGGGTCGCGAGGTTATTACATGTGGGGGTCAGGAGCTGTCAGCCTCCACCCCAACCCCGCTTTGCCTCCAGCATTTATAATGGTGTTAAATATATAAAAAAGTGTTTTTAATTTATAAGGGAGGGGAAGGTGTCACACTCAGAGGCTTGTTATGTGAAAGGGGTCACCAGTACTAAAGTTTGAGAACCACTGGCATAAAGGGATTATGCCATTATGAATTGCAGATACTCATCAATGAGAGACAGCGAGAGTTTGCCCCTGTGAAAAGTGAACTCAGGACTCGGCACTGGTGAGGCCTCAGCTGGAGTTCTGTGTCCAATTCTGGGCACCACACTTTAGGAAAGATGTGGATAAACTGGAGACAGTCCAGACGAAAGCGACCAAAATAAGAGCTTTAGATAACTGGACCTATGAGGAAAGGTTAAAAAAAAAAAGCTAGGGCCAGGTTTAGTCTGAGGAAAGATGACTGAGCCGCAACCTGATAGTCTTCAAATGTTACGGGCTGTTATAGAGGGATGGTGATCAATTATTCTTCATGTCCACTGAAGGTAGGAGAAGTCGTCATGGGCTTAATCTACCACAAGGTTCAATTTAGGTTAGCTATTAGGAAAAGCTTCCTAACTCTAAGGATAGTTAAGCTCTGGAACAGGCTTCAAAGGAGGTTTGTGGAATCCCCATTACTGGCGGTTTTTAAGAACAGGTTGGACAAACACCTGTCAAGGATGGTCTACTTTGTCCTCCCACAGCACAAGGGGCTGGACTAGATGATGTCTCGAGGTCCTTCCAGCCCTACATTTCTGTGATTCTATGACTTTGGATCCATGCACACGCAGATGGAGGGGTAGTTAATGTTTCAAAAGTTCCACACCCCCCGCATCAGGTAATCGAACCCCGGTCTCCATGTTACAGGCGGAGATACTTACCACTACACTAATGAGGTGTTACACATGCAGGATCTAGCAAAAAGACGTGCAGTCAAAATCCAAGGCTTTTCCCTTGCGTTTGTTGTGTTGTCTTAAAATCAATGTGCAGCTTTTATTTTTTGAAGGGAAAATAAACAAAAGGAAGGGCAGGAGGGGAGGGAAGTGTCTTGGAGTATAGCTGACAAGACTGACCAAAGAACAGTTTCTTCAAAGCATTATGTATTAGTATGTGAGTACGTGCTTAGGCACAGATATTTCTCTGCAGAGCCAGGTCAGTATTTTGATACTAAGTTAGAGTCTGGAAACCATTAAGGCTACCCCTATGCAAATACACAGAGCAACTGCTTAATTCCAAAGAAGCTGTGTCATTTAACATACCATAGGGTTTAGCACACAAATCCACAGTAAACGTCATAGTGGATAATTCTGGAATAACCGGTTTCTTCCTAATTTGTGTCACTTAGCGATTGTCTTATTGCCTTGAAACACCAGGGATTGTATGCCTTATACTTTTTATCCTATCTAATGTCATTGTGGATGTTCTCATTCATGTAAATGTCTAATCCTTTTTTGAATCCTGCAAAACTCTTGGCTTCAGTGATACCTAGTGGCTGCAATTTCCACAGATTATTAATACAATCTGTAGGAAAAATTATTTCCTCTATCAGTTTTGAATTTTCTACCTTTCATTTTCAATTGTGTTCCTTTGTTCTTGTATTGGGAAAATGGTAAATGGAAGCTCCCAAACTGTCTTCTCTAGATCATTAATTATTTGTTACACCTCCATCATGTCTCCTCTTAATTACCTACTCTCTAAACAGAGGATGCTGTTCTGACCTATAATGCACATGTACATGCTAAGACTCTTGATTTTTTTTTCAAAACAAGGAGGGTGTAGAGATTACTGTGGAATTAGCTTCCTCAGTCCTGATGACAGGAGTGTAACCCATCTGACAGCCAAGAGTAACACACATGGATCCAGAAGGGTGGTCTATCCAAATCCTTCCTGGATGGATGATGGAGATAACAGGAGAACCACAAGGTCTGAGGGAAGAAGGAAAAGCAGAGGGAAATAAAAAGGATTTCCCCCTGAACTTTGTAGTACTCTAGGTGCAAAACTGTAACCTATTTCACAAAGAAGTGAAGAGAATACAAAGATCTCCTCTTCATCTTTGATTGTTTTTAAAGGGTTCATAGAGATGATGCTGTCTGACGTTCAAAATGAGGGTGGGAACCTCTGACTATATCTTGGGAGCTATAAAACTAGGGACTTGAGTTTATTGTTTCAGTAGATGAGGATGGATTTAAAATTTCAGATACAGAGCCCATTTTCTCAGGTAAGTGGTGTTCTCCTGACTATAAGACATGGGACCTGGAAGCGTTCACATCACAACTGGTGCTGACTGACACTCTCGATGCAAGTCTCGCTGAGAAGCTAAGGACTCAGTGAGCCATGGCAATGGAACTCCCTTCTCACCTTCTCAAGTGGTGCCTCTGGAACAGGGGTGAGACACGCTGCCATGGCAGCATGAAGGAAACTCGCATTGCCTATTCTCCATGCTGTCAACTGGTCTGTGGAGAAATAAGGGATTTCTATCTCTTGAGCTGTCAATAGGACACTTTTCCACAGCACTACATTCTTACACAAACAAAACTTAAGGAAGGAAGGTATTGTGGATAAGGCTCCTGTCTCAGACTCAGGAGACAGGAATTCTATTCCTGGCTCCACCACAGACTCACTACGCGCATCATCTTGCTCACTCATACTAGAGAGAAGACACTTACCCTGCCCAACAAAGGAGCTAAGAGACTAAATTCATCATGTCTGTCAAGTGCTTTGAGATTTTTGGATGAAGGTGCCAGGGAATTATTGGAGAAACACGAAGGTTCAACAGTTGGGGTCTCCAGTCACCTATGACTGAAAAGCATTTCAAATAAAAAAAGATTTCATTTCATCAGTCTGTTTACATGTGGAAAGTCTGAGGCCACATACAGTTCTTCTCAATCCCATTTACACTACGGAAAATATTTAGGAGAGTTAAGTCTTTCACTGTTCAACTAGACTCCCTCTTGTTCTCTACGTGAGTGAGACTTTCTGAATGGGTCTGATTTGTTTCAAAACCATTCACCAATCCATGGCCAGAAGGGACCATTGTGATCTAGTCCAACCCTGTATAACACAGGCCAGAGACCTGTCCTGTAATAATTCCTAGAGCAGAGCTTTTAGAAAAATATCCAGTCTTGATTTAAAAATGGTCAGTGATGGAGAATCTACCATGATCCGTGGTAAGTTGTTCCAATGGTTAATTACTCTCACTGTGAAAAATATACACCTTATTTCTAGACTGAATTTGTTTTGCTCTATCTTCCAACCATTAGACCTCTCTCAACCAGATTGAAGAGTCTTCTATTATCAATTTTTTGTTCCCCATGTAGGTACTTATGAACTCTAATCAAATCCTCCCTTAATCATCTCTTTGTTAAGCTAAATAGATTGAGCTCCTGAGTTTACCACTATAAGGCATGTGTTCTAATCCTTTAATCATTCTCATGGTTCTTCTCTGAACCTTCTCCAATTTATCCACATCCTTCTTGAATTGTGGACACCAGAACTGGACACAGGATTCCAGCGGTGGTCACACCAGTGCCGAATACAGAGGTAAAATAATCTCTCCACTCCTGCTCAAGATTTCCGTTTATGCATTCAAGGACTGCATTCGCCCTTCTGGTCACAGCGTCGCACTGGGAGCTCAGGTTCAGCTGATTATCCAGCACGGCCCCCAAATCTTTTTCAGAGTCACTGCTTCCCAGGAGAGAGTCCCGCATCCTGTAAGCATGACCTAAATTTTTTGTTCCTAGACGTTGACATTTGCATTTAGATAGAAACATCCCCAGTGCCCAACCATTATCAGTGACCACCATTCCAAAACTGAAACCAGAAAACTATATGACATTTTCATGCTGCTCTTGTGTGACTTTTATTTTGTTCTGTATTTCTTTGGGAGTAGTATTCTTTCCATTGGAAAAAGGCAGATTTTCCATTAAATACGAAGCAGCTGCCATATTGGAAACAAAATTGATTAAGCGGATTTTTTTCCCCTAATGTACACTCAGAGAGCTCAAACCGTGTTTATTTTTTAAAAAGTAACCTTTATTACCTTAACTGGCAGACACTTTGCCCTGACAAACCAGCAGGAATATATTATTAAAAAAATTGCAACAACTTTAGGAAACAATCTTAAAGTATTATGTGAAAGGTGAAATACTGACAGCACTTGATAATGATGTTCTGCATCCACCCACACAGCAGATACCTTACATGAAGTGGCACAAGGTTCCCCATACGTTACCCCTCTTGATGTGACTAGTTCAGTCTCCTTGTGTATTTAGACTTCTGATTATTTGCTGAGATTGTCAGAAAGTGGGCAACATGGTCTTGTGATGAGCACGTGTCTATTAGGAATGGGACTGAGACCTGACTTACGTCACTGATGGAGGCCAGACTCAAACTAGTAACTTAGAAGCAAAAAAGCACAGTATCCCATTTCCAATCCCATGTGCCATCAACTCCCTCTTGACAGAATTTCCTTTCTGAGCAGGGTTTGGAGAACTGGCTATAAAGGACCAGTGAACAATATGACTGGCACATAACATTTAGACTCATGTTACATTTTTATAAGAAACAAGTATGTAAATTCAAACACAGTTTAAAACATGTAAAAGTTACACTGGTAAGTGCGGTAGCGAAGGTATTTGGCTCGGATTTAACTTGGTTCACTCCACTTATTACCACTCACAAAATACGATGAAAAAGGTCCTAAGTTTGAGAATCGAGCTAAAACCACTTAAGCACCTTGCTTGCCCTCTATTATGTCTAATCTGGACTGTAAGGTCTCTTAAAAATAGACTTTTAAAGATGCTATGCACACTTACAGTGCTCCATAAATAATGATTAATCACAGTCATTTCTATAGTGCTATTATAGTATTTGATCACTCCAATTGTTGTTGAAAAGAACAACAACTCTTAGTGCATTTTCTGCGACAATACTGTGAAAAGGGATTCCAGAAACACCAAAGAGAAATCTTTTACATTTGAAGATCTTGCTCCTTCCTTTAAGGCAGATTGGGCTGCTCCTGTGGCTACATGTAGCTAGATAGCGAGGGCTTTTGAAGCAGATGTGGTGTTAATCAGCATTCCTTTTCACATACACAAGGGCAGTCTTATGAGATTTAATGTGACCAGTGCATGAAATAAGAGAAAAGCGTATAATTGCAAAGTCTATTGTTTCACTTAAATTTGAGCCTAAAGGGAAAACACTTCAACTCCCATTAAGGCTTTTGGAAGCTGTGCACTGGAATTCTGGTGCAGGAAACAACAAGCATGTTTGAATCCCTTACCTCTGAAGACGGCTTTTCTATTGCTAATTTCAAAGTTTCATATGCCTGGTTTTTCTATTGCAAAACTTTAAGTATATCATGTTTTTTTTAAAAATTACTCAGTCTGTGAAGTGAACCCAAAGCCAAACATGGCCAATGTAACTAAACAAGTCACATCTAGGTGAATATGAACATGCTGGTTTAAAGGATTTATGGCACAGGGCATTTTGGCTTCAATTACTTTTCAAAGTACTGAGCGCACACAAGAAACCATGTAATTATAAGATAACTTTTTACCCAGCCTCTAGTTAACCAGCCCTCCCCAGGTTAACCAAAAGTCAGTCTTGTCCCTGGATAACAGCATGCACCAAACATTATTGCCTCTCTTACACTCATTCTTCTAAAAACCCTTTATAAGGACAGGACAGTAACACATGGACATCAAACCAAAACAGGTGAGGCAGCCCAGCAGTGCACAACCATGTAGGTGACCCTGTTCCAGTTCACAATCTCCATCTCTTGCTCCCAGGCCCAGCTGGGTTTCAGGGGCAGTATGCCCAAACTCACGGGAGGTTTGGTCCTGCACCCATTCAACCCAATGACAGTTTTCGCATTGACTGGAACAGGAGAAGAATCAAGCCAGGGATGCAGGGGGGAGACACACGGAAAAGAGTACACTGACGACTGCATGGATGGTATTTCAGAAACTTTGCATTGTCTCATCTTCACTAAAATGTAGCCATGTTTACCTTTGTGTCCCAGACAAGTTACATATAACCTTTAATCTTCATCTTTTTTTCTGTCCACACCAACATGCTATAGCCATGCTACGGAAACCATGGCATAAACCTAGCTGGTTCCTAGGTTAAAACAGGATTTCTTTCTGTCTATCCAGACAGGCAAGAGGAAACCGTGTTATTTGGGATGACTATTGTCCACAGCCACCTTTAAACCCGGTTTCAGGATCTTTGAAATGCTGTAACTTTGCGCTATCAGGTTTTATTTTAAAAATTATTTTTTAAAATGCACACTGCAGTTAGTGATCTGCTCGAACAATTAGTTCAAACTACCTACAGAACAAAAAATTAGAGGGTTACAGGAAAAAAAATCTGTGGCAGTTAAAAACAAATCAACTAAAACCAGTTTAGTACAGCCCCACCATATGAAGGCATTCCTTCACTCCTCACACTTTGCAGGGGACTTACAAAGATTATTATTCACCGATTTAGCTTAATGACACTAATGCACCCCCCTCCACAGGAAGCTGACTCCATAGCGGTCTAAGCAGTGGATTACATTTAAAGAAGAAATATATATCTGGCTTCTGAATAGTGGGAGTCCTAAAAAGCCAGAAGCTGGACTTCTTGTCCCTTAAAGCGCACTGAGGATAACCCCAGGCTGGATCAAAAACAAGACAATAACCAGCACTGCTTCTTTAAATCTCATAGGAGGGGAGAGGGTGCTGTCATCAGAGAGGCACCCCCCTCCTGCAGAGGCAGAGTATGCAGTGGCCACAGCACTCAGAGTCCCGGCTGATGCAAAGGATGAGCGACTGGGATCAGGAATTGAGCCATCGCTTTGATGGAATCTAGCCTCAAATTGCTTTAACAAACCACTTTCTTTTCAGAAGCTGGCCTTGATTTGAGACCTACATGTTGACTTAGGAACCCCAAGGTGTCCGAAGGCTGAAGCACTCGAGACATAGCTATGCTCAGTTTCCAGGAAAGGGGGTATGTGTACCCAACTGCATCATGAAATGTCACTACCAGTGTCACAGCCAACAGGCAGCTTTCATAAAGAGCATGGGTTAAATGCAGAAGCTTACAGTTGGGGTAAATACTACAGCTTAATGTGTACTATCTTACGCCAGAGAACTGAGTAGAGCAGAATTGCGCCTACAATAATGAGGTGCACTTGTTAACACGTGCCTTGGCTTGCAAAAATTGGAACAGAAAAAACAAGGTAGCTAGAATGTAGTTTGTTTGTGATCTATCCATGAAAATGTCTTAGTTTTTCTACTGAACATGAAAACAAGCATAAATGACAACAATTAGAGGCATTCATTGAACCAGAATGCAGGTCCTGGAGGTCAGCTTTGCTTTCTTTGCGCTAATCCAAATAGCGTGGTAGTAACATCAAGAAGAGCCTGCACTACTCATTGAGAAAATATTCCAGCATTATAACCAGAGGGGAAGGTTCAGTGGTCTAAAGCATCAGGCTGGGAATATCTAGACTCTGTGGAACCATAGGTTCAAAACCCAGCAGGGTCAGCTGTGTGAGGAAGACACATACTGAGAAACATGTAGATTACAGCGTACATGGGAGAGGGTTTTTCAAATAAGATATTAAAAACAAAGGCCAAGTCTGCTAAGTGGAGATTAAAGACCTCCATGGTACTTTTCTTCATAGGAATTTGCCTCAGTTTATTTGGCTAAATGACCCCTCTCCCCATTACTGAGAAGGGTGTAGCAGACAAGAAGTGTACCCCAGAGGTGAGTGCATTTCAATAGCACTATATACATAATGTATATATTATTTATGATGTACTGGAATAAAAGGCACCATTTAAATGGAGATCTTCATCATTAGTACAACAATTTGGGAAGCGTTCATCTTTCGTAAGGTTGCTGCAACCCTGCCACTTGGTGCCAGTATACCATTGCCTCTGCCTGTCGTACTGCGGATATCAGCTCAGGACACAGCTTGGTCCTTGGTCTCTGAGCAGTGCTAATGGGTTTGGGAGGAAGTACTAGCCAGTCACCATGGCCAGAAGGGCTGCTGCAGCCTTTGAAGCAGGTAAGGGATCCCGGCAGGCTAGGTTTATGGGCGATAGCTCACTCTAGAATATTCTTTCTAAAAAGATGCTGTGTCAGTGCTACACTTATTGAACCGAGAGCGCCTTGTATGTCAGGAAACCTGCTTCTTCACTGTGCTCCGACACACTCTATTTATTCACTTTCTATTAATAAATGGAGGGAAAAACGTACATTCTGGCAGCAGCGAAAGGGTTAAACGTCTACTCTGAAACATTAAGATTTTGGTTGCTTTTCTACTTATCTTCATCCCTCCCAGAATACAGACCTTTTCTGGTTCAAATAACCCTCTAATATTTGAACTGCGAGCAGAACATACTGAATGCATACAACACACAGTCATACTCACCGACATTGTAGAATGGACATCTACATCCCCCTACAGAGGACAACACAGGGGATTTAAATCAAATGCATCAGAGAGCAAAGGAACAGTGTGAAATGTAGTGAGGTGGGAGCAGTTCAGGAGTACCATGATCATCTCCTACAACAAAGCTTACTCTTTAAACAAGACTCTCACTAAAGCTGTCACTTCAAAAACTTGACAGCATATTAAAGAACTGCGCACACATTTAAATTGACACCCTTATCTCAGTACCTCACTACTATCTCAGTATTAAGCTACAATATAATGAAGTTTTTAGGGCTCATATTCTGTTTTCATGCCAGATATTTTCCACCAGGACACTGTAAGATAAGCATCTTGACCAAAACAGTCAAGGCTAAGCCTACAATAAACCTCAGATTTGTCCTGAATTTACTTCCATGCACTGTTTTCCTTCTTTCAATATGTTATGGAGGCAATGTTTCATCTACTAAAGCAACATAGGAAACCATTTTCTTTATAAGAAAAATCTACCTCTCTTTTGAAGTTCTCTCTACAAAACACGTGAACTGCCAGAATCACTGCGTTTATTTGCAACTGCAAAGAGATGTCGATACAGCTAATGGGGCACTGGACAAAGCATCCCAAGCAAAGAATCCATACAGTTTACACAGTTACAGCTGAAATCTGTGTTCACCATCTGGCAAAAATAAACACACAGGAAAAGACTCCCTGTGCAAAGAGTTCATGCTGAATTGCTTGAGACTGGAGAGGTTACAGTTGTAGGATTGCTGAAAGATTACTTCCCTTTCCCAGGTCACTGTCACCTCTTGGCCTCAGCCGATTACCTTCCAAAGGAGGTTATCAAGATACAAGACTAACAGAGGATTAAAGGAAACTTAAAATAAAAACAAAACACACCCCTTTCCCCAACTCCCCTCCCCGCCCCCAGCAAAAAAAACATCCTTGCTTTGTTAACCTGACAGCTCATTGTAGGTGTTGACACAACCCTCCATCTTTGAAAGGCTTAAAGTCAACAAATCAGTGTGTTTGGAGTAGCCTTGTCAATGCGATTTACATTAGCTTGTCTAACAAGAAATAAAAACAACAATCAGCCATCGTGGACAAAAGGCTTTTTCATTCATTCTCTTGAAAGCGTTTTGCACAAAATATTAATCTGTTTAAACTGTGGTCCTTTGCTCCCTAAAGAGCGGCGAAGCCACCTTTTTTTTTTTTTTTTTTTAGCAAAGCATTTTATTAAAAAACTTTTACAGAAGGAGAGTGCGCTACCTTACCAACAGTGAGGCAGGCAGCATATCGTAACTAACTCGCACTTGCTAATTCAGACAGGAAAGAGCCTCAGGGCCAAACGTTAGCTGTGCTTTTATTCCCAATAACATATTATTTGTTTTGAGACGTTTAGTGCACTTAGCAGACCATTTTTAAATTGTGGCTATAAACCACCATGGAAGTTCTGTGCTGTGGCGTTCTGTGCCAGAGTCTGGATGGCTTAACCACGAACTCTTCACCCTGCAACATGTGCTAGAGACATGCTGCTGGGTCCTGGCTCCAATTTGCAGTGCTGCATTTGCCATCTTCCTAAACTAGCAGAAAGTTAGGAAGGAATGCAAGTATGTCCTTCCCTAAGCAGCCCTGTCCATCCTAGCCATCAATACACTAATCTGTGCTCTAAAAATCCATATCTAAAGCCAAAATGCTGTCAAAGGATGAGAGCAAAAAAACTAACAGTATCCAGGGAATTCAGCATTTAAGGAAATTGCCATTTTCCTTAGAAATACCTGCTACTGTTTCGCTCTCTCCCAATCATGATAGATGACTCAGTAGAAACTACAATAGACACTTCCCTCCCATCATCCCTGACAAAGTCCAAGCTGACACTGTGGAGTCGAAACTGGAAAATACAACTTGAATGTATGAGAACAAAGGAGACATTCAAAGTTCTTTTTAAGTTCTACTAATTTGTAATACTTTGGGTCAATATTAAAATTTTACCTTACAGCTATCGTGAAAGTTTAGGGTCTCTTGTGGATTCAAATCAGAATTACATGACCAAAGCCCAGCTCTCAGACCAAGATTTACCCTGCGTACTGTTCAGAGTTACCACTTTAATTTTTTCAGCGGAAATGTTGACTTGAGGCACTTGGGTTCTGCAAGTAGATCTGATCTGCTGGATGCTTAGAGCCCTGACTCTGCAGAGACTTCGATACACAGGAACAGTCCCATTTAAGACAATGGAACTACTCACATGCATAAAGTTAAGCAAGTGAATAGGTCTTTGCAGGACCAGGGCTTCTTCTCAGGGTTATACTTCAGGTCTGGTCCTTTTTGTGTAACTTTTGTGTAGCCTTGGGAAAATTCTGCATGCCATGGGTGAGTTTCTTTGATCAGCAAGCAAAACATTACAAACTTTTATTAGGATCATCATGATGAAAGGCAGGCAAGTTGCTTTTGAGTGTGGGCTGGTAAATTTTCATGAACATTTTCAAGGGTACTTTAATGCTTACCGTTTAACCTGTCTCTTGCTATTAGTCATTTCCAGAGACTAATATTGACTTTTATTCTGGTGAATTTGAAAAGTTAAAAAAATTAGTGGTGAATTCAAGAACTGTGAAAGGTGCCTGATCAACAACCCTGGGAAACAAAGTAACCACAGAACAGGAGCAAGATGGCCAGGGAAAAGGGGCTCTTCCCTCAGCATGTCTCAACCCTGTTTTGCAGAGCCATTTCTATCAATAAGAGGAAAGTTCACTCTCCATGGACCACTCAATATTTTACTTCTCTTATTAAGCACCTAATAGTGTGCAACCATGGTGGTAATTTTGGGGAGGAAATTGAGACTGCAAACTCTCTTCACACAATGCACCAACACTCAACCCATGGTAGTAATATTCTGTCAATAATGACTTGGGCTGGATTCAAACCAGCAAGCTAGAGGTGAAAGGCTCTATTATTCCTTACTCTCATATATACTATAATTCATCTTTTTTGTTTAGTTGTTTTCTCTTTCATCCATATTCTTCTACAAAGTACGTACTGCTTTTGTATTGCTTCTACATACTGCTTTTATACAGTTAGATTTGGGATTTCTTTTGTGCATAATGGTTGATGTTTTATTTGAAAACAATAAAACAACACACTTAGGGCATGGCTACACTTGCAGATGTAGAGCGCTTTGAGTTAAACCAGCCTTCGTACAGCGCAGTAGGGAAAGCGCTGCAGTCTGTCCACACCGACAGCTACAAGCGCACTGGCGTGGCCAGATTAGCAGCTCTTGCAACAGCCACAGAGAGCAGTGCATTGTGGTAGCCATCCCAGCATTCAAGTGGCTGCAACGTGCTTTTCAAATGGAGGGTGGGGTAGGGTGGGGCATGACAGGGAGTGTGTTGTGTGTATGTGGGGGGAGAGAGACTGGGTTTTTGGGGGGCTGAGAGCATGTCGGCATTCTGTCTTGTAAGTTCAGACTGCAGCAGACCCCCCGTCTCCCTCTCCCACACAGCATTCCACAGTAATGGTTGCTTTGTCTCGGAGCAGATAAGCAGCAGGATGTCAGAAACGGAGCTTTCAAAGGGCATATCCGCATTCCTACAGCGAGTTCAAAACAATGAGAAGCCACTTGACTTAAGGGGATTATGGAACGTTTCCGGAGGCTGATCAGAGCGCAGTAATGTAACACCTCGTTCACACTGAGGCCCGGGCGTTTCAACCAAGGCACACCAACCGTTAATCTTCTCGCCAAGATGAAGTACCAGGAGCGCTCTAGCCGTGGAGTCAGAGCGCTCTACGTGCCTTTGCCAATGTGGACGGGTAGTGAGCTAGGGCGTCCGGGGCTGCATTAATGCCCTCTAACCCACAAGTGTAGCCAAGCCCTTAGAAACAAAGCAATATTATGGGATCAATCAGGAAAACCCATCAAGAATGGGAGAGAAAAGAGACCAAGGATAACAATGGAGTCAATATACTTGAAGTAAAGGATTTTAAAAAAACAAAACCAGGATATATACAATGTCACAATTCTCCCTGTCTTTAACATTGGCTACAAGTTACAGAGGAACCCTTGAGCAACTTAGAATGAAGGCACAGTCACACGGTTCTTGTAAAGAACATAGCTTTGAAATATCAAAAATTCCACACTCACCTCCACCTACATACTAATTAAGCCAGATCTGCAGCATTACAAATCACACTTTTAGATCTGATTAACTATCTCCCACACCTCCACAGGGCAGTTGTGAGGATTCGTTTTTGTATGATGCTTTGAGGATAAGGTGCTATATACGTGCTGGCTCAATATTGTTAACTTGTTACCTGGCATCCTCACTGTTAGGAAAAGCAGAGTGACTTTTTGAGCAGGTGGGTAGTTTTACATATATTAGATTGATAGAGAGGTTGCTTCTGCCCGCCTCAATCTTTTTTTGGAGTAAGCAGATGCCTTCCCTATTCCCAAAACAATTTTGATTAATTTGAAAAGGAAACGTTAAAGTTTTAAGGAAGATAAATCACTCCAGATCCATCTCATAAATCACTGCGGGCATGTCTTTCCTTCTTTGCAGCCCCACGTTAGCCATGCTTAATGCTCCAGTGAAAAGACACCCTGTCAGTCAGGTCTACAGCAAAACACCACAGAAGCTGAGGATGAACAAAGAGGGAGTTTCTCTCCTTACTGACAGGGGTGTGTGTGTGAAAGGGTTGAAGGAGAAGGGGTATGTTGCAATGATTTTGTGGGCACTTATTTATTTTCCCAAATAAATATTCATTTGGATTCCTACAAAAACATGCCTCTCCTATCACCCCAGGTGCTCAGGCATTAAAAACACCAATAAAGCATCCAGAATAAACTGAGAAAGTATGAATTCTTCTTACTTTTTCCTGTACCATCTCTACCTAGCAAAATCTTACTTTTGCTACCAGCTAACTGAATTACTCCGCTAGTTCAAGCAGTAGAGGTATGTGCTATGGGGCTGAAGGTCCAGATACAAAACCTGATGACAACCCATGATAGAGGTCATTGTACTTATATCTAGATCCCTAGTAAGAAGACATCTAGTAGTTAAAGAATCCAAATGGGAGCCAGCAATCCCCAAATTCTAAGCCTGGTTCTGATACGAGTCCCTGTCTGGCCACTGACATGTCACTTCTCCATCCCATATTGCAGCGTAGATAGAGTCATTTTGAAAACATAGGTGACCCAAAAGGAAGAGATGGGTGAAAACTCTCCAATCTCTCTCCACCACAGCCCAATCTCTCCCCCAAAGTTAGTTGCGATGCTTAACATTCCCCCTTCTCACCTCATTCACAGTGGTGTCTTCAAATCTGATTAACTGGAACAAATCCTTCTCACCATGCCTCTGGCTGTTTCTCCTTCCCTAGGAATCAGAACTAATTCCCTTCCAGCTGTCAAATCTTCTAGCCACCACAACAAGGACCCTTATGGGATCCAAGATGCCGAAGGCGTGGGATTTCAAAAAGGTACCACTAAGGGTTTGGCTTTCATATTGGCTAAATCACACTGACGAGTGGTCTAAAACCTTTGTAGTAGTCAGTCAGAGAGATGAACAAACAGGATGAAGCTAAGACAGAGAGAACTACAAATGCTTAAGGGTCAGCCTTTTTAGTCTATATAACGGTTGATGAGATTTAACAAACTATGTGCCCAGATGCCACTGAGTTGGGCAGCTACCAGAGTGAATGATAAGTAGTAAAATGAAAGCGTGAAAAGATGTAACCACATGTAATAGAAATACATTTTTCAATGGTTTTGACATTTCAAAGTTCTACTGATGGAAAATATTACCAGGGACAAATCCATAGGACCCAAAATAAATTTTAACAAAAAAGGAGCTCTTTGTGGATAAATGAAAATGCCTGATTATTAAGTTTACTTTACTAAATAGGATATTATACTCTTCCAGGTCAACACCACAATTCAATGGATAATGGGATGATTTTTCTAGAAATAAGAAAATGCAGGTGTATTGTAAACAGAGAAAAAGCTACTCTCTGCTATATGATGCAGAGCTCTATTTTGAACTGGTGACATTATGAGCACATTGTTACAAAATGTGCAAATGAAAAACTCAAAGGCAAAATATATTCTCAAACGTGGTACCTTTTCTAAAATAGTCACTTAACACTGATTAAAATAAAACTATACCCCGGTTATTTAAAATCAAATTTAAACCGAGTACCTCGTTAATTATATCCCTTACCGTATTTTTTATTAAATCAACAGCTCTATACTTTTCTCTCAGACTTTAAGGAGCGGTTTTGAGGGAGCCCCCCGAGGGTGCCTGCCTTCCGATAGCTCTTGAAATGCCTTATTTGAAAAATCAGTTCTGTTCATGACAACAGCACAACATTATCATGTACGCTAAACTTCGAACAGCCCAAAGTTCTACAGTGGCATTAGAACCCCCATGCACTCCCAGTTTTCAAAGAAAGAGACCACTGTCACTTACAGGTAGGTGTGTGAACACAGAAAAGGTGCTGCGCAGGAAAGCAATGAGATCTACCAGGTAATCGCTGGCTTTGCTGCCCGGTTCAGCAGCCATCCAGTCATAATCTGCCAGCTGCAAAAACTGGTCTATCTTCTGGTTCAGATTAGTGTAAATCTCTTCCTCTGCAGCATGGCGGGCATCCTGGGAAACAAGAGAAGACTCCTTAAAATGGGATGGGAATGAAATCGGCTCACTTAGTGTACAGAGCATGCAGTACTGTGCACCGGTTCAACACACTCCACATTAGTAAGGTAACAAGATGTGGTGTCACAGTCATAGTTTCAGAGTAGCGGCCGTGTTAGTCTGTATCCGCAAAAAGAAAAGGAGGACTTGTGGCACCTTAGAGACTAACAAATTTATTTGAGCATAAGATTTCGTGAGCTACAGCTCACTTCATCGGATGCATTCAGTGGAAAATACAGTGGGGAGATTTATATACACAGAGAACATGAAACAATGGGTGTTACCATACACACTGTAACCAGAGTGATCAGGTAAGGTGAGCTATTACCAGCAGGAGAGTGGGGGGGAAAAAACCTTTTGTAGTGATAATCAAGGTGGGCCATTTCTAGCAGTTGACAAGAAAGTCTGAGGAACAGGGGTGGTGGGGGTGGGGAGGGGGAATAAACAAAGGGAAATAGTTTTACTTTGTGTAATGACCCATCCACTCCCAGTCTTTAGTCAAGCCTAAGTTAATTGTATCCAGTTTGCAAATTAAGTCCAATTCAGCAGTCTCTCACTGGAGTCTGTTTTTGAAGTTTTTTTTGTTGAAGAATTGCCACTTTTAGGTCTGTAATCGAGTGACCAAAGAGATTGAAGTGTTCTCCAACTGGTTTTTGAATGTTATAACTCTTGACATCTGATTTGCGTCCATTTATTCTTTTACGTAGAGACTGTCCAGTTTGACCAATGCACATGGCAGAGGGGCATTGCTGGCACTTGATGGCATATATCACATTGGCAGATGTGCAGGTGAACGAGCTTGTGATAGTGTGGCTGATGTGATTAGGCCCTATGATGGTGTCACCTGAATAGATATGTGGACAGAGTTGGCAATGGGCTTTGTTGCAAGGATAGGTTCCTGGGTTAGTGGTTCTGTTGTGTGGTGTGTGGTTGCTGGTGAGTATTTGCTTCAGGTTGGGGGGCTGTCTGTAAGCAAGGACTGGCCTGTCTCCCAAGATCTGTGAGAGTGATGGGTCGTCCTTCAGGATAGGCTGTAGATCCTTGATGATGCGTTGGAGAGGTTTTAGTTGGGGGCTGAAGGTGACGGCTAGTGGCGTTCTGTTATTTTCTTTTTTTGGGCCTGTCCTGCAGTAGGTAACTTCTGGGTACTCTTCTGGCTCTATCAGTCTGTTTCTTCACTTCAGCAGGTGGGTATTGTAGTTGTAAGAACTGCTGGAAATGGCCCACCTTGATTATGACTACAAAAGGTCTCCCCCCTCTTCCCCCCCCCCGGCTCTGCTGCTGGTAATAGCTCACCTTACGTGATCACTCTCCTTACAGTGTGTATAGTAACACCCATTGTTTCATGTTCTCTGTGTATATAAATCTCCCCACTGTATTTTCCACTGAATGCATCCGATGAAGTGAGCTGTAGCTCATGAAATCTTATGCTCAAATAAATTTGTTAGTCTCTGAGGTGCCACAAGTCCTTTTCTTTTTGTAGTCATGGTTTGTGCTTCATTAGCTTCCCTTTTTTGTCCTACATGCTGTGTAGGAAATCTTCCTTTTTTCTACCAGTCTAACTGATAATGCTTTTGCATTCTCCCATTAGCAGCTCCGTTCCCTTTTCTAACGAGGTAACAATGCTATTTACTTGCAAGTCAAAGCAGGATTGTGGGCTTGATTTTGGCCTCTTAAAGTCACAGAAAAATAGTAATTTCTGAATACACCACATAGTCCTTCCAGTTATTACCTGCACCTAGCAAGAGGTTTCCATCCACAAGGAAATATTATTCTGGGACAACCATGCAGAGAAATGCATTAGCAGAACCTATGGTATTTATATTGAACATTGGTCTGGATGAGAACTGGTTAAAAAATTTTGCACAGTCTAAAAATTTTAAACATTTTCAACACACATTCTCATGGTGGCCAGACCCTCCCGCCCTGACTAAATATTTAAATGCTCACTCATGCCCTGTGATTATCTGTTTACACAATTCCATTCCACTGGAGTTTTGGGTTCAGATTTTCAAGGGCAAATACATGATAGCCACACAATTCCCATTAAAAAGAACCGCAGTCGCGTGGCTAAATCCTGCAGTGGATTCTTCTGCCTAAAATGGAACCAGTGTTGAGATACCATGCTGGCACGGTAGGCACTATGTCATTATGCTGGCTCAGGGGAAGCGGATGGAGCTGTGCTGAAGGGCAAGGCCAGGAGGGGGCGAGAGAGACAGGGACTCTGCCAGACACCACTGAGACAAACAGAAGGATAAGAACAAATAAGTTTCAGGACATTCTACCTGTCTCTGGATCATGGAAAAGAAGAAACCTCATTTTTTGTCAGATCATTCATATTGATGTATATAGTTCTGTAAACATCTCAGATACCACCAAGATAGGTATGCATGCTAGTTAATCCATCTAGAGGACTGTGATCAATTGTTCTCCATGTCCACTGAAGGTAGGACAAGAAGTCATGGGCTTAATCTGAAGCAGGAGAGATTTAGGTAAAATATTGGGAAAAATTTTCTAACTATTCTAAGGATAGTTAAGAGGTTGTGGAATCCCCATCGCTGGAGGTTTTTAAGAACAGGTTGGACAAACACCTGTCAGGGATGGTCGAGGTTTATTTGGTCCTATCTCAGTGGAGGCGGCTGGACTCGATGACTTCCCAGGGTCCCTTTCAGCCTGACATTTCTATGATTTCTATTATGGTTACAGTCTTCTTATAGCCTAAAATTTACAACTATGTAAACTTATGGCAAGAGAGCCATCAAGCAAACAACTGCTCTCAAGAACAAATGCAGAAAGCTGGTATCTAAGAGAATGTTGGCTTGAAATTCGGTGGATGGTTGCATCCATGGCTGATGTACTGTAGGAGAGCCAAACCCAGCAGCGTCCTCCAGACTGCTGCTGCTTTACTGTATAAATGAAAAAAACGGCAATGATGTTTTTCCAGCATCATGCACGTTGTGTCTTCCCTGTACTACTACCCTATCGATATTAGTTCACCATTTCACAGAGAAAGCCCAGGCCTGGGCAGCTTTGCTCTTTGGGAAAAATTCACTTACCTGTCATTTGTGTTCTCGAAAGCTTACCCATCCATGTATTTTTGGTGAAATAGTATACTTCCTACCATTTGCTTGTATGAGGGACTGTGTGCTAGGGGCACTAGGGATGATAAAATGCCTTAATTGTGGCAGACACTTATTGATGATTTAGTTTTGCGGCTTTAGAATGCTACAGCAAAAAGGAATTTGTGTAGGTCACATGCACTGGGAGCACAAACAGAGAGAAACTCTACCCTACCTTTTGGAACGTTATATATGTGACTAATCTGGTAGTGACTCATTTGTTATTGTTTTCCTTGCTGCTTTGTTACTGTAGGGTTGAAGATAAACACTAAATTGCTGACAATGGGTTTTTTTGTTTTTAAAGAAAGCAGTATTAAAATAATTTGAAAAACAACACATATTGAAAGGATTGCACAGACTTTATAAAATGTGTAAAAAGATTACTGTGGAAGTTTCCACACACATTTCACAGCACAAATTTATTTGTGGACCATGCACAACTCACAAATGGTATATCTACAGTCAGACATAATCCACAGAACACCCCTAGGTTACTATGGTTTTCTCACCTTGAAGGTGGTAGTGCCATAGAGTTTGGTAGTATGGACAGTCTCCGGGAGTACGTTGGTGATATTGGTTATGAATTCTTCTAGGAACTTGCAGGATTTCTCCAAATGAGTCGTATTTATAATAATCTGCACAAGCTGTGAAGGCAAGGAGATGTGTCAGGTATGGCTTGTGTTTTTAAAGTAAGGTGTATGTCGGATTAACGGATGCCAAACCAGGGTGATCCGTCATCATGCTGGACACTGCACAAACATGCTGTACGCTGCTAAAGGCTAAAAAAAGATTGTCCTGTTTTAACATATGAAATTTAAATAAAAGCTCACACTTGAGAAAGTAATTTCCCATGACTTTTGCTAATCCCACAAAAGACTATAATGAATTTTATAAACTCATTGTTCATTTTACTACAGTTCAAATACCATTAAAATATAAAGGGTTACAGAAGATAACATATTTCTGGTCTAACATGGTATCTGTTAATAAACCCTAAATACCCTTTATTCTTGAGCAACAGCTCACAAAAAACCACACAATGGCATTTAGAAATGAAGCTACAGATGGTTCGATGATTAACTATCAACTGATAAAATGCCTTAGCAAAAGATCCCCTGAAGTTGATACAGCTCAAGCATTGCAAGTTTAGGGCAAACTGATCTTGCTTTTGCCTCTGATTCATTCACAGATAATTATTTAACTTTGCAAATAACTTATTTAGTTCCTTATTCACATTCACTTCTCAGACAGGAACGCTGTCTTCTTACAAATTGCCTCGTATTTCAGATGCGATATAAGCAATAATGAAAAGGGTCTAAGAACTTCCCATTTATCCCCAATGTCATGCTAAAATATCTTCTGGGACATTTGTGCTATTTTGCTGGAATATTACAATTCAAAAGTGACATATTAGAGAGAAAAGGAATTGGACTTAGGACACCAGGAGAGTGTGTGTTCGCTGTAGTAATTTTAGAACATTGGTCTATAAGTATTCAAGATCATTTGCTTTCAAGCGCCAATGATTCGGAAATAGGCAGAGTCATATTTGACAGGGTGCTACTCCCTCTCTCCCTTTGCCCATAATTAGGTTATAAGAATTGATTTTTACAATTCAAATCACATAAACCTTCACACCAAGTTTCAGTAATACCAACCAGGCTGAATAGATGTGCATAAATGAGCAATTCCATTTCCTCGTTTATTACCCAGGCTTCTAGCATTAGTGTATAGGCAAGTAAATAACTTCATCATGTCCCTTGATGACTTAACTAATTTTAGAGTGGTAGCCGTGTTAGTCTGTATCAGCAAAAAGACGGAGTACTTGTGGCACCTTAGAGACTAACAAATTTATTTGGGCATAAGCTTTCGTGGGCTAAAACCCACTTCATCGGATGCACATGCACATGAAAGCTTATGCCCAAATAAATTTAAATAATTTTAATCTCATCAACTTCATTTTATTCTAAGTGATTTCACATTTGTTCCCCCTTTTGATCTTCCCATTTTGTTGTTAGTTTAACACCCTCTTGATTAGTCTAGCCAGCCTGCTCCCTAGAAGATTGGTTGCCCTTTTACAGAGATGGAAGAGGTCATCCAAACTGTATAAGTCATTCTCCCCACAGAAAGTGGACCAATGTTCCACAAAATCAGACCCCTCTAATTTTACACCACTTACTTAGCCAGCAGTTCACATCCAGAATCTTCTGCCTTGTGTCCTCCTTTGTTCATGGGACAGGAAGGATCTCAGAGAAGAGCTCTTGGACAGTCTTCTCCTTCAGCATCCTTCTGTCTGAGCTCTTGGAAGTCAGCTACTATCTGTGAGGTATCCTGCTACGTAGTGTCATTATTCACCATCGCCAGTGGGTCCTTGCCCATCGTCTTTAAAAGCTTACCCAATTTTAGCCACATCTCATATCTTGGCTCCTGGAAGACAGCACACCATTCCATTGTCCATCTGGGTCTTGCAGAAAACATTCTTTTCATTCTTAGTACAGAATCCCAAACAATGATTGTCTATCTTCACTGGACAGTTGGAGATCTCTTTCTGGGCATGTCTGACTGTCTTGTGGGTTGGGCTGAGCAGCCATCCCAAGGTACATTCCATCTACTTTCCTTTCCATTCAGCCAGCTGGATCTTCAGAGATATTTTCTGCAGATTCCACACTGAGGACCTACTAAGGATTGGATTCTTCTAGCTATGCAGAATTCCTCCTGGTCCTCTTCCCTCTGGTAACACAATCTGCCCATCCTCATCTGCTTCCAGACATGGAGAATACTCCCTGTGTCTCTTGCCTCGAGTGCTTATGAAGTGGCAAGCTTACTCTCTGGTTTCCACACACACTGGTTCCTTGATAGTCAATTCCTTTCTTCCTTGAATCTGTAGTGGTGAGGCTTTTCAAATCTGGTTGTCCAAATTAAACAAATGATAGCTCTTTTCTCTGTAGTTCTGTAATCCCTTGTGTCCCTGCTATGCATTTGCTTAATCCCCCTCTTTACTGCTAATGGCTGCCCCATGGTCCTTTGTCTCTTGGTGGGAGATCAAAGCACACATGGTTTTAATCAGTGCTGCGTAAATCAACAAGAAGGGCGGGTTCATTGTCTCCAATGCAGTCCGCTTAGTATTTATATGGTATATCAAAGTGATAAGACATCTCAATTTACCAGGCTCTGTCCCACAGGCCTCCACCACGTTCCTACAAAAAACATTTCTACAACCTGACCTGGTACTTACCTTACATTAACTGTGGTTCTTTGAGATATTTTGTTGGTGTGGATCCTTCTTATGGTGCACATGCACTTCATGCATGCAAGATCGGAATCTTTTGACCAACACTATCCACTGGGGCTGTGATTGTGTCCTGCATGTCCTCGTGCCCCCTCTCCCAAGGGCCTCTAAGAAGAGTGACCATCTCTTTGATTCATTGCTAATTCAAAATCCCAGAGAGCTGGATAATGAAGGTGATGGGATGGAGAGCAGCTGTGAAGTCCACATGCGTTAAACACCTTGGAGACCGACAGTTACCATTATGTAAATGACCTTTCTTTTTTGAGTCTTTGTCCATGTGGATCCTACTTATGACAACTAGTTAGCTGTTCCTAGATTAACTGGACACAGGTCTGAGGAGTCCTACTACAGCTAACTAAATAAGTATTGCAGAACGGCTCTCCTGAATTTGGCATCTGGCCTAGTTGCTAAATCCAGGGCATAATGCTTGGTAAAGGCATGAACTAAGTTGTATGTGAGCCCTGCAGAACTCTGATATAGGAACATTTATTAGGCATGTAGAAGAAATTGTATGGTCTCTAGCTGAGTGGGCCCTGATGCCGCCTGAGGAGAGGGGCATATCTGTTAGTTGGTAACAAATGGTGATGTACTGGGTGATCCACTTGGATAATATCCAGAAAGAGATGGCCTGACCTTTCACAGCCTTCTCCAATGCCACAAAAAAATGGGATAATTTCCTGAATGGCTTGGTCCTGTTTAACTGATAAAGAAGGGCTCTGGAAACATCTGAAGTATGGAGCTTGATTTTTCGCAGGTGTGAATGTGGTTTGGGAAAAGAGAACAGGGAAGCTGCTGGTTTGCTTTAAATGAAAATCAGACACCACTTTGGTAAGAAAGTTCTGATGAGGTCTCCGCACACCTTATCTTATGGAAAAGAGTGGAAGGGGTATCTGCTACTGATGCTTCCTCTGCAGGATGCTTCCTCTGCACCGTTCACTTGAAGGTTTAAACTAGTGTTAATGGTGAATTCTCTGTAAATTGAAGTCTTTAAACCATGATCTGAGGACTTCAGTAACTTAGCCAGAGGTTATGGGACTATTACAGGAGTGGGTGGGTGAGGTTCTGTGAGCTGCGATGTGTAGGAGGTCAGACTAGATGATCATGATGGTTCCTTCTGGCCTGAAAGTCTATAAGATGTTTACATCTTATAGAGGGGACAGCCATCACAAAAGTGGTTTTGAGAATTAAATGGTGTAGAGAGTACTTGGATAAGAGTTCACTGGGGAGTTCCACGAGGCCCATAAGAACTACATTAAAGTCCCAGGCAGAAGTGGACTCTCAAACCAGTGGAATTGTATCTAAGTGGACCCTGACAGAATTAATGGTGAGGCCTGATAGCTTAAGAAGATGTAGTCCAAAATCCTGGGACTAGGGTTTAAAGGGATGAGACGATGTGATGAAGCCCAGATGGGAAAACCTTTCCACTTTGAACTGTAGACTGATCTTGTCTCAGGAGGGCTTCCTGCTCTACTTTAGAATTTTCTTGGACCTGTGCAGAGCAATCCCGGTCTGTAGTGTTCAGACACCAAACTTCTAACCTATCGGATGTAAAGATGTTGGGTTTGGATGGATAATTTGTCCTTGATTCTGAGAGCATATATCTAGCAGATCGGTGAGAGCTCTCACTAGCTATGTGGACAGATGCAATAGGTCTGTGAACCAATACTATCTGGACCAATAAGGGGCTTTGAGTACTACTGTGGCCACATCCTACATTTTCCTTATGACCCTGGGTATCAAGGGAATGGGAGCAAAGGCACAGAGATGGTTGAGATAAAGGGGTTCGGAAGGCATCCTGGAAGAAGCCTGCGCTGGAACAGAATAATGGACATTTGCTCCTGGTGGTGGTGGACAGATAAATTATGGGGGAGCCCCATCTGTGGAATACAGGTTTGAGCATGGAGTCTTTCAGCGACTGAGTCCTCATGAATGGTTGAGATGAATGGCTGAGTACTGCCTGCTGTGGTAATACACCAAACTGTTGTTTGCTCCCAGTAGGTGAAGAGCCATGTAAGTTTTCCCATGAAGATGGCTTGACTGGTTCTTGACAGAGGGAACTGAAAGGGCACCCACTTGCCGGTTAATATAAAACACTGTAGAGGTGTTGTCTGTCAGGATCTGCACCACTATGGTTCCTTTCGGAAGCAGGAGAAACGTTCCACAGGCTAGTTCAAATCACCCAGAATTTCAGCACATGGATAGGCCGGGGAGGGACTCTTTCCAGAACCATATGCTTTGAATCTAGGTGTTTTAGCTGGGCCCCCCAAACCGCTATGGAGACATCTGTAATCAGGGTCACTGCGGAAGGAGGAGGGCAGACTATTTCTTTGCAGACAATCTTGGGGCGTCATCCAACAGTCCAGAAAAGCTAGTAGAGTAGTCCGTACCACGAGATAAGTGTGCTTATGATGTCTGGTTGATTGGAAAACAGACCTCAGGCAGCTCCTGAGAAGGCAGAGGCAAAGTCTGGCAAAAGTGCAGGATGCCACATGACCAAATAGTTTAATGTTTGCAGTGTAGGTCTCTGTGTAAACTCAAAAGCTTGTCTCTTTCACCAACACAAGTTGGCCCAATAAAAGATACCTCATTCACCTTGTCTCTCAGAGATTCTTGCTGCTGTTGTAGAGTTTCCCCTGAGGTTGGACATTAGGGATGTGATGATCTCAAAACCTGTAGAGATGGAGATATGCCTCCAGCTTGGAATCAAGAAGAGCCCCTATACATTCTATGGACAGAAATGAGGGATGACCCAAATAGCCTGAGAGAACCTACTTTAATATGGAAATATAACCCCTTCTGACTGCACAACCCTAGTTGTCACCTACCACCCCACACTGGAACCCATATGGGGTATCATTAAACAATTTCAACCCACTCTCGATAGGGACCACATCCTGAAAGAAATCCCTCCTGGATCTCCTCTTCCAGCCTTCAAACAACCCCGCAACTTCTCCAAGTTCACAATCAGAAACAGGCTCCGCACAGACCAGGACACACCAACTCAAAGCAGAACCACACCCTGCCAGAACAACAGATGCAAAACCTGCAGACATATCACCACTGCTTCAATGATCAACACCCCCCACAACTCACCTTTCAAGATACATGCATTCTACACATTCCTATCACAACACATGGTGTACCTCAACCAGTGCACAAAATGCCCTATCACCTGTGGGTGAACACTTTTCACAAAGCAAACACTCTATATCTGACCTATCAGTCCTCAGTCCTCATCCACCTTCAAAAGACGAGGCTCGGAGTTTAAATTTATAACTTTGCTAGACACTAAACATCAGGGCCTGAACAGAGACACTGGATTTATGGCTTATTATAACAATCTATAACTCACTAAATTCCCCACAAGCTGCCTTTTTCCCCTCTTTCCTTCCTTTCCCAACTATGACTGGAGGGATGTTAACAGGCCACTTCACCTTGAATGGCCCCTAGAAATGTTAACTACCTATGCTAAATAATCTGTTCCACCTTATATTTAGCTGTGATACTCTGAGTAGGTTTCCCAGATCTGAAGAAGAGCTCTGTGTAAGCTCGAAAGCTTGTCTCTCTCACAAACAGAAGTTGGTCCAATAAAAGATATGACCTAACCCACCTTATCTTTGTAATACACACTCAGTCCTAAAAATGGAATATGCTGAGGAGTGTGGACAGGGCACTGGATACACCCTATGGGGATTTCTCTCTCAGAAGCCAGTTGTCCTAGAATGGGTACATGGTTATACCTTGCTGTCTCACACGGACTTCCACTACTGCCACCAAACTTTTTGTGAACTCTCTTGGGACTGCAGACAGGCTGAAACGTATTAGTGGCGGTTGTGTCCCACTGTAAACTGGAGATATTTTCTATGGACTGGATGAATTGCTATATGAAAATAAGCATCCTGAAGGTCAAGAGACACAAACCAATGCTGAGCTCCCAGAGAGGGGAGGATGGAAGCTAGCTAGTATCGCTATTCTGACACAGTCTGTGCATGAATTTGCTCAGTTGCCTTAGGTCCGGGACACGATGCATCCCTGCTTTTATTGGGGGAATATGAAAGTAGAAAGAACAGAAACCCTCCCCTCTGAGCTCCTGAGGTACTATTTCTATGACTCCTATTTCAAAAAGCAAAAGGGAATGGGGATGGGTGAGGGGACAAGAACAGGAAGCAATGGTGTCAAGTTGCAGTGGGGCAGGTCTAGGTTGAATATTAGGAAACACTACTTCACTAGGAGGGTGGTGAAGCACTGGAATGGGTTACCTAGGGAGGTGGTGGAATCTGCTTCCTTAGAGGTTTTTAAGGCCTGGCTTGACAAAGCCCTGGCTGGGATGGTTTAGTTAGTGCTGGTCCTGCTTTGAGCAGGGGGTTGGACTAGATGACCTCCTGAGGTCCCTTCCAACCCTAATCTTCTATGATTCTAGGGGCAAGGGCTGGAATTATATGGAGTAGACTTTGGTAACAAACGCTAATATCCACTGGTCTGAAGTAATTCAAGCCCACCCTGAGAAAAACGGTGAAGGCAGCAATGAAAAGCAGGATAAGGAAGGTCCTCAGGTGGCACTGGTACATGGCTCTCTACATGAATGTCAAACATGCTGTCTGGAAGATGATGCAGGGGTGGGTGTTAATAGAAGAGGAGGGGGCTGACTTGTGGAAGGAACTAGAGATTTACTCTTAGAAGCTGCACTTCAGCTAAGTGCCTAAGTCACTTTTGAAAATGGCACTTGACTCCTAAGTGACCTGGGAGCTTTTGGAAATTTTACTCAATCTGTGTGTCCCTCAGACACATTCTGAGAAACAGTGTAAAGGCTCTGAGATCCCCAGATGAAAAATACAATGCACTATCATTTTATTAACACCGGCCAATATTTGTCCTACATAAGAATGAGCATCAGAGTGAAGAACAGAGAAATAGTTTCGAGACAGTGCCAATGTCTTTTCCTACTTTATCCTGACTAAAATGGGGCGGCAAGAGTTACCCATTTAGACCAGAGTGGAAAAAAGGGGAAACTGGCTACTCAAACTGTACGTTGATAAGTGGTATAGAGCAGGAGGGTGACGCCAGCCTTAAGATGAAAAGAGTGCCAAAGCAAAACACTGTAGGCAGGCAGCTCCTGCCAAATTAGACCTTTATTTTAAATTGGAGTCATTAAGTCTGAACTGTCGTGACCTGTAGGCATTTCCTGTGGAATCCCACTTCAGCTTCCAGAGACGCAGTGCCAAGGCAGCTGAACAAACCCTCCACCACAGCACTCTCTCAACCACATTATTTTCTTCTCCTGGCATCACCTTTCCTACGCCTCAGAGTGGAACACACACCACATGTCAAGCTCTTCTCTAAGCGGGGGGTAAGCAGTCTGAAGGGACTCCTGTGGTAAGTTAACCAGTCAGCGCTGTTCACAAAGTCACACGAATCAAATTGCTACGGTTTAAAAATATACTCACAACAGAGGATGTTTTTTTTCCAATGCATAGGGTAGGGCATAGCTCTACATTCCTTACTCCCAAGGACACCCTGGGGGGTAGGAGAGGAGGAATATGTGCCCAAAGATCAGAGACACTCCCCTGTGCTGGAGGGCAGCAGGGCAAGGGTGAATCCCAGTTGCAAAACTGAGCACACATACAGGGATAAACCAGTTCTGATGTGATGAAATTCCCCTAGATGCATCCGCACCTTGGATGTATAATTGTTCCCAAAACACAAGAAAGGTTTTCACAGCAAAGTCAGCCACAGATTTCTTAGAGTAAATAAGCATTAGTCAGGTCTCATGTCACAATTCACATACAATTACATCAATTAAATACAGCCATATTTTATTTAATATTCCTAGGATAGCTGAACCTGGAGGGCTCACTAGGATTCATTAGCCTAGGCACAGTACAAAGACTTGTACATGTCTCAGTTAGTTTATCATCTACTCACATTAAATAGATTTAAAATTTTAGTTGACACACATTTATAGAAATGTCAGACACTAATCCAGTGTACACGAGCATAAAATCGCTGGCTCACAAACATTTTGTAACTGCCATAAACCTCATCTTTCCTACAGTTTGGGAAGTTATTTCTAAATATCTGGAAAGAAATGCGCCCTGGGAGCAGAGACCGCCTTTTATACTCCATGTTTGTCTGGCTTTTAGCACAATGCTGCCAAATTCACTCACTGGAGTTCTGACTTGTGGCTGTAATACAAACGATAGCCATTTGTTTTACCTTATTTAAATTTTTCATTCCTATAACAAGGAATATAATAGCCAGCATACAAATGTGTTCTAGAATTATAAACATTCAAGGAATACAGGCCATCAAATGATAGACAATGACAACTGAGAAAGCAGCAGAGAAATTCCTCTCTGAGCATAAAGTGCTTACTAATTATTACAGCAATAAGCAGTAGCTCCCCATTGTTCTCCAAGAACCTAAGGTTACAATAATGGTCCCATTGCTATATTTTAAAGACGTGTCCTAGAAAGCTGAAATGGAACTACAAACATTAGATGATGGGACACATTCTCCCGCCATGACTAGATTTGCTCTGGGAACTGAGCTCCTTACCTCTGTCAGCCCTGTGTTTCTCCTCTTAATAACATTCTGCAGACAGTTACTCAGCATTCGAGTCAGCAGCAAGTTGGTTGATTTTCGAATCATGTCGTCAACCTCTGTGGAGCTGAAAAACAGAGTTCAAAAAGTAATTTGCGCAATTCTTTGAAGCAGGAGAAAAATCCAAGGCCCCCAGCGCCACAGCATCTGAGCACCTCACAATCTTTACCCTCACAACACTCCCTGTGAGATAGAGAAGTGCTATCACCATTGTACAGGAGAGACAGATACAGATTAAGAGACTTGTCCAGTGTCACATCAGGAGTCTGTGGAAGAGCAGGGAATTTAACTCAAGTCTCCTGAATCCCAGGCTAACACCCTCTTGCCTGGACCGACCATCCTCTCACTTCAGCACCTGATTGGCAAGGGTGCTGATTACCCCCAGCTCCCATTTCAAATGGGAACTGTGGGTAGTTAGCACTGCTTGGTACCCATGTCCACCCCTACAATAGTGCCACGTGTGTCTATATTTATTTATTTTTAAACTATAGGTATTACGTTTTGTGAAGCTTCTTAATATCTGGATAAGTATTAATATAAATAAAAACAGATTTTTCCCCAATGCTTTCTACTATGCTTGTTTTTCGTGCAATTCACGTCATACAAGTGACAACATGCCAGCACAGTGCATTTCCACAGGTGGTTAGGAGAATGTCCCTAGAACTGGTTCTTCTCCTATTGGGGTCAATGCTTCCTTCCCACACCCAAGTAAAGCAGGGTAGAGTAAACCTACTGAGAAAGCTGCAGGCAGAAGGGAGACCGTGGCTAAGCAGAAATGCTTCCCCCTGCCCAAGGCTGTGATCTGAGGAGAAGCTGTGGAGAGCTAAAATTGCTGGAGGCAATATCAACTCTCCTCTGTGTACTCTGCAGAGCCTGGAAGCGTAGCAGGTGACAGCAATTCACAGAACAGCGATCATACCATGGTGAGAAACAGAGGAGTCCAGGATTGTGGGGGACTAGAGTCCCTCTACCCAGCTGCCCACTCTCAACAGAGCTGGTTGCTCAGATCCCCAACAATCCCCATCCTCCACTGTCTTCTTGAGCCCTGTCAGTTCCATAGACAGAGGGGCAATCAGGGAACATGTCCTGACTCCATTGCTCCAACAGAGCTGCAGAAACCTTTCCATTTCTTTAACCCTCTCATTAGAGAGACATCCAGCCTCCATACTGCAGCAGCCCTTTCAATTGCAGCGCATAAAGTTCTCCATTATTCCCAATATCAGCATTTTACCTAAACTTGCACCAAAGCGATTGATGCTAGGTCTGTGCTGGGCAGAAGTACATTTGTTTCTAAAACGACGGACTTTGTAATGGGTCAAGAAACAGAGCGATAGGGCTCGACTTTCAAAGCGGGCCATGTACAAACCCCACACACAGAGTTGGGTGTGCCTAAGCTTACATGTACTAATATCTGATATGCTTGTGCAAGTCAGGTCTTTTCACAAATGCAAATCTGATCTGCAAGCATACCAGGGTATATATGTAACTCACTGGCAAAGTGTGTGGTGCACCCAACCGCAGTGGCTGGCCCACTAGAAGAGAACAGCCTGTTACTGCTAACTGGCTGTTCTCTATCCTTTAGTTCAAGTGATAGAGGTCTTTGGTGCTGAAGGTCCCCTTTTCAAACCTTGCTGATTATCGATGATGGGATTGGGGGGGTCATTATACACACAAAATGCTTACTTTGAAAAATCTGACCCATATATTTTTGCTGAACCAGACCCACTTATAAATTAATACAACTCCATTATAACACATAACATTGATAAAGCCCATTCACTTTAATGGTGTCCGTATGCTTTGGGCTTTATTTTTAAGTGGGTGTTTTCAATATACCAGAGGGATATGAAGGCTATTAAAGAATATCCCCACTTTGCAGGTCACTTTAACTGCTGCTGGGAAGCTCCCCTCCCAAGAAGTCCTGTTCTCCCTCCCCCCACACTCCAGTTAGGTGTAATCTTTTCTTTTTGAAGTAGGTTTTGGAAAGTGACTGAAATGTTGGCTCCTTTGATCTATCATCGGCATCACATTAGGCCTGAAACAACATGGCCTTTATCTCCGAGAGCAGGATGACAGGCGGCTGCTGGTGAAGAAAATCTCAAACTGGAAGGTTCAGAAACATTAATAACTTTAGGGCTCCTGGTAAATCAACCCTGTGACCTTTGGCTCCTTACCCTATTTTACCTGACAAATGGAGAGATTACAGAGCAGAAAATGACATGGTAAACAAAAGAAAGCCTTCAAGTTATCTCCGTCCACTTGTGAGCTAGGTAGCCTTGCTCTGTACTCCGCTATCGAGCATGTCAGCTCACTGAAGCCTGTGCTGGCAGTAGAAGCTGATGGGCCCAGCAGGCCTCCTCCCATCCCAGAACTCCCAATCCAAATGATGTAATTTTTGTGCACAGCTGCTCTTATTTCAGTGAGATAAAGGAGACTCTGTTCTTATTTATCTTCCCCAAGAAGGAAAGAAAGCTAGCATAAGTATCTTTGCTCACAAAAGCCACTCTCCAATACCTGTACCCACCAACACACTGCCTTGTCACTGCAGGCTGACCACCTCTGCACCGGTAACCATTTTATCTCTTCTGGTTAATACCAATCAGTATCTGCGCTTTTGGGCACTGATCCTGCCAGGTGCTGAGCACCTTTATCTGCTACTGACTTCTACGGGAGCACTGAACAGTCAGTACCTTACAGGAATTGACTCTTGATGACAGTTGCTAAGTTCCATTTTAAACTAAACACTACTAGCTGAAGCCTCAACGTGTGTCCCTGCCTGGCACACTTGCTCTGATTCCTCAACTCCTTCTAGCTTTATTTGATTTTTATTATGTTGTACTTTGGGTTTGTTAGAGACGGGACAGAACCAAAACCCTAGGGACATTTGGATCTGGACACCAACTTCTTGTTTCAGGTCCATCTCTATCTCTGGTTCTTTGTAGTATGCTTGGATCCTCTGTCACAGATGTACATTTTATTTTATAAAGTGTTCCCCATCTCCTCCCATCCAAAGCTACTTGTGGTTCTGTACACCACACAATATAAAGATTAAATATAACTATCGTAATATGAGCCACCCCAGGGAAAATTCACAAATGGTAAAAGCAGAGGGGTTAAATAAAGCCACTACATTACACAATACAAAGTTAACTGTTGGTACAGAGGATCACCAGCTTTCTTTATTATGATATCCCATGTTAATAAGAACATAAGAATGGCCATACTGGGTCAGATCAAAGGTCCATCTAGCCCAGTATCCTGTCTTCTGACAGTGGCCAATGCCAGATGCTCCAGAGGGAATGACCAGAACAGGTAATCATCAAGTGATCCATCCCCTGTCATCCTTTCTCAGCTTCTGGCAAACAGAGGCTAGGGACACCATCCCTGCCCATCCTGTTACCATAGAATCATAGAATATCAGGGTTGGAAGGGACCTCAGGAGGTCATCTAGTCCAACCCCCTGCTCAAAGCAGGACCAATCCCCAATTTTTGCCCCAAATCCCTAAATGGCCCCCTCAAGGATTGAACTCACAACCCTGGGTTAGCAGGCCAATGCTCAAACCACCGAGCTATCCCTCCCCCTAAAACTTTCCTGGCAGCAGTGGGATGCACAGCTGGTCTTCAGTGTCAGAGCAGACCAGAGGGGACACTACGCATGGAGAAGGGCTTGCAGAGATTGGGGGGAGAGAGGTGAAAAACCACATTCAGAAGGGTTGAAAAACTGGTCAACAATCTACATAAGTCTGCAGCAATGTTTTGACCATGAGCCCTTTGTCCCTCTGGTGAATTACACAAAGTAATCATGAAATCTGCCTCTTAGTTTTTAGGTTTTGTAGGTGTGACAGGCTCTTTACACACTGATAAGAGAAAAAAGAACGAGAAGTACTTGTGGCACCTTAGAGACTACCAAATTTATTTGGGCATAAGCTTTCGTGGGCTAAAATCCACTTCATCAGATGCATGCAGTGGAAAATACAGTAGATAGATAGATAGACAGACAGACACAGAGAACATGAAAAAATGGGGGTTGCCATACCAACTCTAATGACACTAATCAATTAAGGTGGGCTATTATCAGCAGGAGAAAAAAAATTTTGTAGTGATAATCAGGATGGCCCATTTCGAACAGTTGACAAGAAGGTGAGAGTAACAGTAGGAGAAAAATTAGCATGGAGAAATAGTTTTTAGTTTGTGTAATGACTCATCCACTCCCAGTCTTTATTCAAGCCTAATTTAATGGTGTCCAGTTTGCAAATTAATTCCAGTTCTGCAGTAGAGAGTACAGCATATAGCTTGAAGGGCTGAGGGTGACATAAAAACCATCTCATTTCGATTGCTGAAGTTAGGCAGCTTCTTGTTGGTTCCAGCATTAATTTCTCCTATTTTTTAATCACTGAATGCAAGTTGAGGGTAGAGGTGGGTGGCAAGCTGGTAGAAATGAGATTTTAGAGAGGGCTTCTTGCCCGTGAGCTCCCATTAGAGTCACCTGGCTGAATCCCTGCAAACAAGGGGCCATGTTATGACTAGACATGAGCTGCTCAACTTGCATGCAAGCAGGAGAGCGAACTTCCCACACCTCTGTTCTTGTTGCTTTGCACAGCAGATGTCTTCTGGAAACCTGCATGGAGGCCATTCTGTAGGCTTGTGATTAGTGGAAACTGTATTGATATGAGAATATTTTGCCAGAGTAAATACTGTAAAGAATTTGGATGACAGGGTCGGTTTTCTGTTTACTTCGAACACAGCCTGTTTTGCTGTTTTAGGAGTTCTAGCTAGAGAAGGTGAGGATGGGGAAAAGCCCTTTTTAAAATTAATTACACCCACTTTTATTATTTAAACAACTTAGCCAACATGTAGGTTGTGCACTATACGAAAGTTCATTATTTAGTTAAAATATGGCCCTGTCATCAGGATTTAGGGGTCCAGCAATTTGGGCATCATCTCTACGCGTATATGTCCCAAAAGGATTTCGATAAATTGGAGAAGATTCAGAGAAAAGGAATGAGAATGATTAAAGGATTCGATAACACACCTTATAGTGATAAGCTAAACAGATTGATATCCTTAAGTGTAACAAAGAGAAGGTTAAGGGGCAACCTGACCATAGTCTGTAAGTACCTACACGGGGAACTAATATTTGATAATGGCCTTTTCAATCTAACAAAGGTTTAACAAGATCCAGTGGTTGTAAGTTGAAGCTAGACAAATGGAGACTGGAAATAAGGCACAATTTTTTAACAGTGAAGATAATTAATCAATGGAACAATTTACCAAGGGTCATGGCGCATTTTCCAACACTGGCAATTTTTAAATCAAGACTGGATGGTTTTTATAAAAATATGCTCTGTTCAAAAAATATTTTGGGGAAGTTCTCTGGCCTGTTGTTATGCCGGAGGTCAGACTAGACAATCACAATGGTCCCTCCTGGCCTTGGGATCGTTGAAACTATGATCCTAGCAGCACATTCACAATGCTTTGGCAAGGATGATACTTTCTGCAAGAGGGTCGTTACACCACTTTCCTCGAGCTAACTGGAATATGACAAAATGCTTTGAAAATGGATGGTTTAGTATCATCACTAACTTCACCCTTAAAGCCAGCAATGACATTTCAACAAAAGCCTTTAGTACATAAACAACTAATTCTTACTACCAATGCTTAGCACTTACACAGTGCTTTACATCTTCAAAGCATTTCAAAACTAACCGCTCTTTCTTTTTCAGTCCCCTAATATTATGCTGTCTGGCTCCAGTTCCTCCTTTGATGCATGAATTCATCAATTTGTGACACAAATAAGGTAAGTGATGGGTTATTAGTATGGAATATGGTACAATTTCGAAACTCTGTCATTTAGATAGTTGGCAACATTGCCTGTTTGAATACTTCAGTTTTAGTTATATTTTGGTTAAGGTTGCTGGAAGACCTTTGGGTTTTGAGCCCCACAGAAATAAGAGTCTATTATTAGTAATAACACTATTAAAATATTCCACATGCTATACAAGATCCATTTACATGACTCCCTTGTGGGTAGACTCCAAATTCAAGTAGGGTTTCTATTCTATTCAGGCTCTTACACTGCACCAACCACAGTGGCATCTCAAAGTGGCTCAGTTGCAGAATGGCATCTGGAGGCATCACACACACCCCGTTCATTTTTAGGGTGGGTAAGTGCTAAGTGACCCTGGCTAATAGAGATATTCAGCATATTTTCCTTTTAGTTCTGAGCGATTGCAGTGCTGGTAACCCTGGAGGCCTCTGTTTATTCCCAGAGCGGGTAAATCCAGGCACAGGCAGTAAGCAGAAAGGCGGCAGTACAGGATTTCCATACTACCCCACCAATAGGATTCCCTCCTGACCAGCCATGCCCAGCCCTACTTATCTAGGAATGAGACAAGTGTGCGAGTCACCTGGAATACAAAATTTGCCCTGTTTTTCTTTATAGCTAAACTCCTCAGGGGAAGGCCTCTGTATTTGTAATATTTATATATTTGTGTTTTTTTTTTTTTTTAAAGTTTGGTCTCAGTTGAGTTCCAGCTACAGAACATCTTAGGCTTTTATATTAGTGCCCAACATGGTAGTATTTGCTCTTTTTCTCCCTTTTCCGACAGTGCGATGTGTTCACGTATTAAAAGTGTACTTGGAAACAGACTTATAGACCGAAATAATACGGACTCCTCGGCTAGATGCAATGCTATGGGGGGAGGAATAGCTCAGTGGTTTGAGCATTGGCCTGCTAAACCCAGGGTTGTGAGCTCAATCCTTGAGGGGGCCATTTAGGGATTTGGGGCAAAAATTGGGGATTGGTCCTGCTTTGAGCAGGGGGTTGGACTAGATGACCTCCTGAGGGCCCTTCTAACCCTGATATTCTATGATTCTATGAAAATGGATTATTTCTTGTATTGTTCTCCATATTGGTCAGATCTTAAAAGCACTTAAGCACATGAGTAACACTGATTTCAGTGGGGCTATACATATGAGTAAAGTTACCCTGCTGCTTAAGAACGGGATTTTCAAAAGAGACTAGGGGCTTGTTGTCACTACCGTGCTAAATTGGTACCGCTGATGCAGTAGTGCTGATTTAGCACGTCTGGTGAAGACGCATTAAATCGAGGGGAGAGCGTTCTCCTGTTGATGTAATTATTCCACCTCAATGAGAGGTGGAAGCTATGTAAGCAGGAGAGCGTCTCCTGCTGCCATAGCACAGTGTAGATGCCGATTTAAGTCGATGTAAGTTATATCACTCAGGGAGATGGGTTTTTCACCTTAGTTAGTGACATAACTTACATCGACTTAGGCGGCAGTGTAGACAAGCACTGCATGATTTAGAAGCTCAAGCCCCATAACGTCAATGTGATTTGTGCTCCTAAGCCGCTTGGGCACTTTAAAAATTGCCCCCTACATGTCTGCAGAGATTGGGCCCTATGTTTGCAAAATCAAAGTCCCGTTAGATAACAGGTTGACATATTTAAAGGTTTCCACCTGTCTGAAAAATTATATTGGTTCCAAAGATAAGGAATATCTTTAAAATGGGAAATTCCAATAGAATTGGTGACATCTTTTAAACCAGTGGAAATTTTTTAAGACAACTTATACTGGCAACTAGAAACTAGAAAAGGTTCAGAAAAGGGCAACTAAAATGATTAGGGGTTTGGAACGGGTCCCATATGAAGAGAGACTAAAGAGACTAGGACTTTTCAGCTTGGAAAAGAGGAGACTAAGGGGGGATATGATAGAGGTCTATAAAATCATGAGTGGTGTGGAGAAAGTGAATAAAGAAAAGTTATTTACTTGTTCCCATAATATAAGAACTAGGGGCCACCCAATGAAATTACTGGGCAGCAGGTTTAAAACAAATAAAAGGAAGCTCTTCTTCACACAGCGCACAGTCAACCTGTGGAACTCCTTGCCTGAGGAGGTTGTGAAGGCTAGGACTATAACAGGGTTTAAAAGAGAACTGAATACATTCATGGAGGCTAAGTCCATTAATGGCTACTAGCCAGGATGGGTAAGGAATGGTGTCCCTAGCCTCTGTTTGTCAGAGGGTGGAGATCACTTGATCATTACCTATTAGGTTCACTCCCTCTGGGGCACCTGGCATTGGCCACTGTTGGCAGACAGGACACTGGGCTGGATGGACCTTTGGTCTGACTCAGTCTGGCCGTTCTTATGTTCTTAACTTACTAGAGAAGAATCTCTAAAATATGCCTCAGATTCATCCCAATGAAGAAATATTTTAAAACAAAGTTTTAAATTGAAATAATAAAGCAAAACAAAAAATGTGCACACCCACAAAAGCGGTTGAAAATAAGACAGGTCTTTAAATATTTTAAACATCTTTCATAATCACCTCATTATAAAGGAGAATATTTCTGTCCAACAAATACAAGGAGCTGGTTTAGAATAATAATTAAAAATATATGACTCATGTTTTCTGCCACAGGGTTTATTCTTCAGGAAAAGACTGTTGAGTACTTAAGAGAACTGTCTATGTTAATGATAGGTGATGTCCCATATCCCATAACAGTAGCCATGACCTTCATGCCTGCTGTGATTGACAGCCTGACCCCAATCACTCCAGGGTGCAAGGTAAATGACAACCGAGGAAGAAAGAGAAAGAAAGAAAACTTGCTGCTGGCTTTGCAGCCAAACTTCCTAATAAAAACTCATTCAAACTGTCAGAGTGAAATGAAGAAAGTGTCAACAGGGGTTTTCAGAGAAATATTCAGTATGTTTGGATGGAAAAAACACAACAGCTCCACTCTTTTCCCCTTGCCCAAACGCACCCTGCACAAAAAAGGATGAAAACTCCGAAGTTGAAAGGAATTTTAATAACTTGTGCATGGGGAGTCCCTGAGGTGGTACCCAGGAGAACACTTTCTTCCATTCTCTGACAAACCTAATCATCTCGGTAATGGTTACGAGCACAAAGCACTTAGCTGCACTCCTCCAAGGAAGCACCACTGGAGGAGTTAAATGAATCCGATAGCTCTGTGAAACAGGACAATTTTACAAAAAGAGCAGAGGGCAAGCTAGCTTCAGAAGCCTAAATATTTAATGGCAACCCACAGGTTAACACCTGTGGGGCCCACCAATAAGATCATCCTGCCATGAGATGATTAAACTCTGGGACTGACCATCAGAAGGCAGCCACTGGATCTTAGCTTCCATAACAGGACACAGAGAGAATGGTGATTTCTCCAGGAACTGAAGTCCAGACCAAAAAAGACAGCCATTCCATCCCTACAGAGCATTCTACAGACTCTGGAAAAGCTTAGCCTGCAGGCATCCCCAATAGCACTGTTGTAAAAAGATCAGCCCACTGGTGTGATATCCAGCCTCCAGCAGTGCCCCGTACTTGAAGCTGCAAAGATCAGAAACATCCACATACTGTATAGCACCTAGCTACCTGTGTACTGTACACAGGCATTAGGGAAGAAGGAACCCTTTCTTGCCCTTCCAGTGAGAATTCACCATTTATTTATGCACCTTCTGCAAGTTAAATATATTACTGTGCGTAAGCATGGCCCAACTTATAATTACTAGGTTGTATAATTGTTCTCCAGGCTTCCACAGACACAAAAACACTTGTGTAAATAGCATCAAGGCACCTGGGCAGGGAGGAAGGATAGTAAACAAAGAAATTTTGTAGGATATTTAAAAAAATAGATTCAAATTTCATTTGTTTATTTATAAAATCCCATGGAAAAAAACGGAGACACAATTTGTTGGGGAGAAGTCGAGTCTTCCAAAACCACAGAGCTCAAGGAAAACATGTTCTGACAGCAACTGAGTATTCAGCTTAGAGTGCATGTGATCCAGTAGTTAGATCAGAGAACTATGGGGTGGAGTTTTATTCCTGACTCTGGAACTGTAACATTTTGTGACCCTGGGCATGTTTCTTGATCACTCTGGTCTTAGTTTAGAATTGACATAACTACTACTTACCTTCCTCACTGGGGTGCTGGGAGGCTTGAATGGGAAACTTCTCCTATTTGACTTTTTTTTTTTTTTCATTCACTGAGACACTTTCTGCAAATCTAGACTCTTGGGTATAGCTCCTCCCTCCAGAAGGTGGAGAATTTTGAATCTTTTTGGTGATGTCAGACCCTATGTATAAGGTGCTTGTTGGCTCACCAAAGCCAGGTGAAACTCTGAAAGTTCTTCTCTAAGATGGTTTCATGTAATTCATATGAGTTTACTCAAGTTACCAGCTAGAGAAGTTTCTCCGTTAGCTCACATGATAGAGGCCCAAGCTTTTAGCTTTGGAGTCCTGTACTCAGTCTCCATGACGGCTGTCTATATAAGCACTGCCCTAGTTGAACAGGTTGAGTAGCTAGATCCCTGGACGGTGATACCTAATGTTTCCGAGATATGCTTTAGAGCAGACTCTCTTTGCTGAGTGGATCTGTTAGCAAGTACCTTTTCCAAACTGGAAAGGGGAGGGGAGGAGAGGCTGCTGGATGTACAGCTTAATTAAGGGAAAAGGAACGGGTGAGCATGGACATGCCCTGGTATATGCTGCCCTAGGTGACGCTGATGGGCAGGAAAGGGGGTGGAGGACTTGCTGCTATTCTCTCATTGTGTACATGAGCTGCTGGACCAAGATGGTGACACACACTTCTGGTTTTGATAGCACAGCGCTTGTCATTATAAGCTTCTTTGGAGAGCACGGAGGGTGAGTGGTGGAAACAAAAAAAGGGGAAACGAGTCAGAGGAGGAAGCTAGCTGGTCAACTCTGTAGGTATGGGAGGGTGTCCCCTGGAGGAGAGTAAGCGAGAGGCTTGGGAAGGCAGAGTTTTCAGGAGGTAGGCCCTTGTGTTGTGACATGACCTTGGGTCCAAGAGGGGCCCAAGAACACTGGGTGGACCCAGCGGGGTAGTGCCTAGCTTATCCTTGAGTTCTTGAAGTAGGGGAAGAGACCTGTTGGAGGCCACATACTGCCTACACTTCCTACCATTGGAGTAATCTCGGAAGGAGGATCCCTTAACAGTTAGCGCTTGACAACAGCTGTTCCAGAACCTTCTCTGGAGGCGCTCCAGGGAGGCCTATGTGAGATTGCCATGCTATGCCCACACTATGAAGTCCCACCAGCCTTTGCTCTGGTGGGCAAAAGACCATCATTACCTTTGTCAGGGATGGCTGGGCTCAGCTGTGCTGTATGAAGAACTCAGAGGAATCACAGAGGGAACAGACCCTAGTCCTCTGATTTTTTTATGCAGCTGGCAAGATTCTGCGCTCTCCACCAGCTGGAAACAGCCACAGCTGTTCTTCAAGAGCTGGCAAGCCCCTTATATGAATGGGATATCACTCCACTACAAAGGAGTGTACCACCTCTGGCAAGAAGGGACTACCCCCAAATATTAGTACTGCCATGGAGGATAAAGGAGAAAATGAATGTTTATGAAGTGTTTTGACACCCTGCAGTGAAAGGAGCTATATAAATTGCAAAGTTATCATATTTACATGAACAATCATCAGTATTGCATACTGTACCTCAGATGAAGATCTTCTGAGAACTTTAGACAGGCATAGATGAATTCTTTAATCTGATTGTAAACTTTAGGCACAAACTCAGAAAAGGGGAACTTCTTTGGAAACGGTTGCTGTAAAATACAGAAAAGAATTAAAATAAGGACAACAGCAGAAATTTAACAGGGAAAAGCACCACTCCCAGCAAAATCTAGAGTAGCTGCTTTCCAGCTCCATGCTTTCAAATCAATTCTAATATTCAGCCAGGTTATGCAATGAAACAACAAGCCAGCATTTATTGTGTGTTATACAACTGTTTCAGCCAAGTGAAGGACCAGATAATCACTCACAAATAGCATTGTATTGGGCCTGGAGAGAAAACTGCAGCTAGAAGGGATGAAGTGAGCTGTAGCTCACGAAAGCTCATGCTCAAATAAACTGGTTAGTCTCTAAGGTGCCACAAGTACTCCTTTTCTTTTTACGAATACAGACTAACACGGCTGTTACTCTGAAACCTGTCATAGAAGGGAATAGTCAGAGAAACACCTCACTCATACCCATTACCAGCTCCCTTATTCATAAAAAGAAAATACTGGAAGACTCCTCAATGTTGATTTACCACCATGCACGGCACAAGACATTTTGTTCTCTGTCACCTCTTACTGTTTCTGCCTCAGGCAGGCACTGGCTTACAACATCAATAGCAGGGAGGAAGCAGAGGTCACGTCCTTCAAATCAGACTCTTACTAGCTTGGCTTCAGCCATAGCCTAGACAGGGCCCAAGGGTCCAGAGCACAATGGTGAAGAAACTGGATGCCAAACAGATGGGGAATGGGAAGGGGGGAATTAATGCCCAAACACCTAACTTGGATTGAACTCCTTCCCCCTGCAACCCAGTTTGTAATTACACTCACCAGGCCGGGAGCATACATTTGCCAGAGGCTGAGCGCAAGCCAAGCATGGTTTAAAGAGACACTGTGACACTGTTCAGGTCAAGTTTGGCCCTATTTTTAGAGTTTTGTGAAGACCAAGCTTTTACAAAACTGAAGGTATCGTTATATTTTAAAATTCTGAAGAAATTAAAATAAACCAAGTCAATAGAAACACTTCCATAAAATCAAAATGAAATTCCGATGGAAACAAACTTTTAAAAAACAAACACTCCCATGTTTCAGAGTAACAGCCGTGTTAGTCTGTATTCGCAAAAAGAAAAGGAGGACTTGTGGCACCTTAGAGACTAACCAATTTATTTGAGCATGAGCTTTCGTGAGCTACAGCTCACTTCATCGGATGCATACTGTGGAAATCGCAGAAGACATTATAACATTGCAGAACTCTGCTAGCACAATGATCCAAAAGTGAAATTGACTAGATACTGACAAGTCTGCTCTCTTCGCCTAAGCCCGGAAAAGGTAAACCATGAAAAATACACGTGATTTTTTAAAAATTATTTCCATTTTAATAATCTTTGGTGTTGTTAGTAACTATTTTCTTAAGGGTATCCCAACAGGGTCCCCTTTTAGAGGCTTCCTTACCTTTTCCAGCTCTGGATCCTGGAATGGAAACTGTCCTATTATCTTCTTATAAAGTTCTTCATTAGCTACGGGTATAGGACTGTAATTATCAGAATCAAGTATATTTCTGTAAAATATAAGAGAACAGTTACAGTAACTCTTCTTGCACAGAGAAATAATGTTACTACCAGGAGCAGACCTGTCCAGAAACCCAGCGTAAGAGCCAATATGAAGGGTCCCTGGCATTCACAAAGGTCTAGCATAGCAGTTATAGCAGTACAGAGCATTTCCAGGTGAGAAATAGGTGACAGACCAGGCTTGTGGCTCTTTAAGCTAAAACGGCTAGGAGTGCTACTCTTACCCAGGTGTTGCCTCTAACCCCAATCCTTTCCATAAACAAAGACCTCTGATCCGAATTAGTAGTGCTTTCAGTCTGAGCTAACTGACTCATCTGGGGTTTTCACTTGGGTTAGTAACCTGCCCACTTTACAGTGAGGACCCAGGCTAAATCACTTGAGTGCTGATGAACCTCCAACGCCTTCCTACAGTTCCCCCCACGAGCCCAGAAGGGCAGATACCTTTTCCCAGGATTCACTGACAAAAAGGCTACAGAGCAGCTCAGCTCATTGCAGCACAAAGAACCATGGGATGTGTCTCCAGAAGCCCTGACATCACAGAGGTGAGTGCAGCACGAGTGAAGACACAGCCGCTCGGGTCTGGCTTTGAAGTGTGGCTGATTCACACCCAGGTTAGACTATCCCAGTGCTCAGGCCTGAGTGCCAATCACCCAAGTTAACTCTGCAAGGAAGACATACCATGTATTTTAGGTGGTCAAAGTAGTAGCATAAGTGAATGTATCACATGGATATCACTCGTGATGAGCGCTCTGAGACTGATGAGTCATTTGAGATAATTATCTGCAAGGCCTAAGAGCCCAACCAAACCACAAGCAAGGCTCTAACCAGGTGACCACCATGCAGGTATACTGGCTCCTAATGAAAGCAGTCACTCCAGTCCGCTCCATGTGGCTACTTTGTTGGTAGTTCTGACAGACTGCTCCCTGCCAACCTGTTCCTGCCCGTTTCAACCTGTGCCTATCTCCACTCCTGCTCTAGCCTTCATCTATTCCTGCTCAAGCCATGGCAGGTCGCCCAGGTGTGCTGACCCTTTGAGCAGACTGCTCCCCGACGTGCTCACCTCGAATGACCAAAATGGAAACCCCTGGCAGTTGGTCCGCAACCTTCAGGGTCAACTTACCCAACTGCAACAGGAAAACAATTCCCTCTGCTCCCAAATCCCAGCAGATCCAGTACTGCCGGCAACAGTCCCTCTGGGACATGGCCCAAAGGTTCCACTGCCAGAAAGATTTGATTGCAGATGCCAGAAGTTCTGTGCTGTTATTAACCAAAGCTGCTTTTTGTATTGGATGCATTCTGCAATGTATCCTGATGATCAGACCAAGGTGGGACTTCTCAGTTTATTGATCAGTGAAGCCCTAGAATGGGCCTCGCCATTTCTGGAACAGGCAAGCCTGATCCTTACTAATTTCAGTGAATTAATCTCATACCATTTTGGTCCCATTTGATGATCCGAATAGCACTCGTATTGCTGAAGCTGCCTTGCAGTTTCTCAAACAAGGCCATTGGCCTGTCCCGCCACATGCCGTCTCCTTTCAGTGTCTGGTTGCTGATACATCAAGGAATGAGGCAGGCCAGATCTACCATTTCTGCCAAGGTCTGAATGATGATGTAGAAGATGAACTGGTCTAGGTCAAACCCCCACTATTCTGTATTCGTATTAAATTTTGCATTGGATCAAGAGTCATCTCAGTGACTCCAAGAAAAGATGGCATGCCTGCAACCTCAGCAAAGCCCTGCTCCATTATGGCCATCCGCATGAACTGCTCCAAAGCCAGAGCCTGTGCAGACTGATGCAACATGAAGGCACTACATGGGTGAAACAGTCTTTGCCTCTACTGGATGGACAAAGCTCCTTTGCCACTGAGTGCCCCAGTAAACCCAGGCCTTTGGCAAATCTGGGAAATGACCAAATCCAGCCCCATTAGAGGGGTCACAGCTTTACGTAACCATGGAATCGAGTGTTCCGCACAAGCCCTCTCTTCTGCCGTCATGTATCTTGGCAGCCGCAAACCGCCACTTTCCACATCTGCAGGTCTTGCTCCATCTCTGCATCCTGACTACACCTGAGGTGAGCTGCACCCAGTTCGTGATACTGAATTCCAGGGCTTCTAGTAATTTTATGGATGCAGGGTTGGCCAGTGTGGAAGAATCCCAATGTGGCAGTATCACCTCAGACCGAGTGGAGTCAACTGATGGCAGCATGCTGTTCTCAGGTCCAGTCACACATCAAACCGCATTCCTCCAGCTCAAACTCCAAAACCATATGGAAATTCTGCAGTTCAATTTCAATTCCATCGTGCTCTGCATTCCCTGGCTCTCAGTGCATGATCCAAACATATCTTGCAAGACACAATAGATATGATTCAAGTCAAGCTACTGAGGACCCTTGCTAGAACGTGCGTCTATATAGCGTGAATTCGCATATAATGCGGTCGCAGCCATAATTACTTTAACTGCAATTCATTTTGACGGGGTCCCCGCTATAACGCAGTACTGCGCATGGATCCCAAATCCCGCGTTCTGGCGAGGGTCCGGTGCACTGCCAGCAACTGTGCCTAGCCACGTCGGGTGCCCAGAAAACAAAAAGGGGCATGGAAAAGGCCATGGCCTTCTGTGTTCAACAGATTCAAGGAAGCAACAGTTCACTAATGCTTGCAAAACACCACGATTTTATTGACGTATTTGACCAAAGAAATGCTGACATCTTACCCTGCATAGACTCTGTGACCTAGCTAGGGTCAGAATTCCATTTGGATGGATTTTACCCTTACTGGAACCAGAACTCAGGGCCTTATGAGAATACCTGGATGAGAATCTAGCAAAAAAATTCATTTGTCCTTCCATGCCTCCTGCTGGAGCCTCCGTTTTGTTCATTTAAAAACAAGGACAGCTCCTTGCGTCTTTGTGTAGACTACCTGTACTGTACAGAATCACTATCAAGAACAAAAGAAAAGGAGTACTTGTGGCACCTTAGAGACTAACAAATTTATCTGAGCATAAGCTTTCATGAGCTACAGCTCACTTCATTAGTCTCTAAGGTGCCACAAGTACTCCTTTTCTTTTGTGAATACAGACTAACATGGCTGCTACTCTGAAACCTATCAAGAAACCTTGCCTTTGTTGGAAAGGGTAGATTCTGTTGAGGTATTTATCAAGCTTGACTTAGTGCCACTTGCAATCTAGTCCACATATGGGGGGGCAACAAATGGAAAATTGCATTTCACACCTTATGGTCATTTTGAGTACCTAGTTTTGCCTTTCGATCTCTCCAATGCCCCAGCCATGTTCCAGCACTTTGTCAATGACATTTTTAGAAGTGTTGTAAGACCAATTTGTGGTAATCTCGCCTTCTCAGAAAAATCAAGCCCGCCACGATCATCATATCCTCCTGGTACTCACGCACCTCTGAGCAAACAGCCTGTAAGGGAAACCTGAGAACTGAGTTTGACCACAGTTCTGTTGACTTCTTAGGCTACATATCATTTTCCCTGACAGAATAGGTATGGATCCTCAAAGACTGTCCATTTGTGACGAAGTGGGAATTTTCTGTAATATTTTTATGAATGCTGTGTATTCCTCAGTTTCCCCTATATGCTGCATTATTTCCCAGTGGGTGGACAAGGACTGTTTGCTCCTAAGAGCCATAGGTATGAATGTTGTCTAGCTATCTGTGCCTTAGTCCCTGTATGAATGGAGCATCTGAGAAGACAATGGCAGATCCAATCACTAGGACATTGACACCTAGCAACCAACAACCTGCAGGGATATTGATTTCCCCCACTCTCCTCAGGGAAGCCGAGCATAATTCCCCAGCTAGAGAACAAAGGACTGGGAAGGTGTAAGAAGGGGAATAAGAGCTGGCTGCTGGAAGGAGTTGGGGCTCTCATCTGGGAACTGACCAAGGCTGTCAGACAGAGACCCACACAGCTTGAACACTACAGCTTGGCTGGGCTCAGGACCAGAATAGCCTTTGCTTTGACCTTCATTTCTCTGTGCTGACCTCAGGACTTCCCATGCTGTGTTTCAGTTGACTAAAACCCTCCTGCATTGACAAAGCTGTTTGAGTGTCACTGCAAATGCTTGCTGGGGTGCATTAACCCCTGAAGAGTGTATGTGTCTCTACCAGGACTCTTTCTCAGCTGGACTCACTGAACAGAGCTCACGGTGTGAAGCAGGAATGCTGAAGGCCCAGAGGTCCAGTCTACAGAGGCCGTGAAGCAGCATGGCTTACCATGGAGGAAGAGTGAGATCTCAAGGGGGTCTGGAACACTGAAGGGATTCTTCCTAGAGACGGTTCCAAAGCTGAGGGCATAGCACTGATTCTGTGGATCCATGACACCATGCTCATGGACTGAGCAGCCCCAAGAAATGTCCATGACATCTAGTGTTTCCCACGGTTTGCCAACTTCTACCAGAGATTCATCAAGGGGTTTTCGAAGGTGATGACCCCAATTGCTCCAGAAAAATACTATATTTGCTTGGACAGTGGAAGCCCAGTCTGCCTTTGATCAATTAAAGGAAGAGTGTACATCAGCACACATTTTTCTACAACCAAACCTGGCAAAACCCTCTGATGTTGAAGTAGATGCCTCCAATTATGCAATCAGGGTAGTTTTGTCACAGCGGCATGGGCCCCAGGGTGTGCTTCTTACTTGTTTGTTTTATTCCCAAAAATTAATGCCCATGGATCAAAACTATGAGATCAATGACAAAGAACAGCTGACTTTTGAAGAATGGCACCATCATCTGGAGGACGCATGTTTCCCAGTCCAGGTATGTATCATCACAAGAATCTAGAATTCCTGTGAACTTTGGAAGCTCTCAATCAACACCAGATCTACTGGTTCCCCACCTTTTTTTTTTCCTGGTTCAACTTCACCTTGACCTATCATCTGGGTGCCAGGAATGATAAACCCAATGCATGGTTTCATATGGGGCAGTACTGGGACAAAGGAGATGGGGCTCTAGAACCTGCCACTATCTTGAAACCCTGCCATTTTGCCAATGTAGTAATGACAACAGCTTGCAGTCTCTCGTGAAGTCCCTTCTATCCCTCCAATCCATTTGAGGCAAAACTTATGTTGACTGATTCAGGCCTAGCTCCTGACTCTAAATGCTCAGTCAACAATGGGATCCTCTTGTACAAAGACTAGATGTATATCCCTGAAGATCAACCATGCCTAGCAATACTCTGGCTATGTCAGGATTCACCCCAATTGGCCACTTCAGTCACTGGAAAATAATGAGGCTGGTGTCTTGAAATTTCTGTGGCCAAAACTGCATTTGTTCATCGAGCCCTACATCATCAACTCCTGTGACGTGTGTGCTAGAACAAAGACTCCCTGGGGCAAACCCCTGGGTGTGCTAATTGCCCTGCCAACTCCATCTCAACCCTGGTCTTCCATATCTAAGGATTTTATCACTGATTTTCCCAATTCCCAGGTCCACATGACTGTTGGTCATTGTCGACCTGCTTATAAAAAGTCACCTTTTGTGCCATGCCTTCAAATTCTCACTGTAGAGGTAACACAGCAACGGTTTTACAACCATACCTTGAAACTCCATGGCCTACCATCTAACTTTACATCTGATCAAAGACTGCTGTTCATTTCACATTTCTGGTGAGAGTTGTTTGAGCTCCTGGATGTGGATCTGCATGTCTCCTTGGCTTATCACCCCCAGACCAATGGAATGAGTGAACCAAATTCTTGAACAATACCACCATTGCTTTATCAGTTACCACCAGGATGACTGTGTTTTGCTTCTTCCTTTTGCTGAATTCATGTACAACAACTCTGACCACAGATCAACCCACCAGAGTCATTTTTACACCAACTATGGTTTCTACCAACAATTTTATCCATCCATGCCACAAGTCCCACAGTCTCCAACCTAGCTGAACACCTCCACTGCATCCAAGAGGAGTTGAAAGCCCATCTAGAATCAGCCAAAAAGGATTACGAACACTACACTGACCTCTGTAGGCAGGCAATCCCTCAATCACGGTTGGGGATGAAGTATGGCTCTCCACACAGCACTTTGGTTCTAGCCAAACTTCATGAAAAGTGGATTACTGATACCTTGGCCAACTGTGGGTCATCCAGCAGATTAAACCTGTAGCCTTTGAACTCCAATTGCCCAAAAGGATGAAAATATGACCGGTATTCCACATCTCCTGGCTGAAAAAGCATATTGACAACACCTTTCCTGGATGAGTTCAATTGCCCCTCCATCCATTTTAGTCCAGGGACATGAGGAGTAACTGGTAAAGATCTTGGACTCCTAAGTTCATCGAGGGGATCTCACTTACCTTGTTGATTGGGAGAGTTATGGTCCAGCTGATTGCTCCTGGGAGCTGGCCAACAAAATACATGCATCTGCCTTAGTTCGAGAAGTCCCTCAGTCACACCCCAAAAAACCAGGTCTGAGGATGCCAGGTAGGCGTCTTTTTTAGGGGTTGGGAGGGAGGGAGGAGGGTACTGTGATGAATGTTCTGAGCCTGATGAGTCACTTGAGAAAATTACCTGCGAGGCCTAAGGGCCCAGTCGATCCACAAGCAAAAATCTGACCAGGTGACCCCAAGTCAGGTATATAGGCTCCAAATGAAAGCAGCAACTCCAGTTTCCTCAACATCACTACCTTGTTGGGAATGTTCCCTGCTAGTTGGTAGTTCTGACAGACTGCTCCTGCTCCAGCCTGTGCCATGCCCCAGCCCCAGTCTCAGCCTGTGCCCTGCTCCAAACCCTCCTCTAGCCAAGGTTGGTTGCCCAGCTTTGTTTGCAGCTATGTTGGTATTTCCTCTCCCTTTCCCAAGGTGGATAGGCTGCACCAAGTTATAGCAAGTTTAACATAAGCCAAATTTTAGACATAAGCATGCTGTTAGTGTCCCTTTAAATAAAAAAAACCAAAACATTTTAGCCTGTATATAAAATATCTCTCCAAGTAAAGTCTTACCACCATGTATAAAAGGCTTCTTACCTGAAAACTCCTGACCATTTCTTTAGCAGAGTCTCACTATATTGGTCTCTGATTTCCAGTAGCATGTCAAACAGCTGGTTTACAGGGAAACCATACCCCTGCATTGAGAAACGCAAGCACCTACATTCAGTAAGAAATGCTAACACTGGGATTTACTCCCCACCGCCCCTCCCCCCCCAAAAAAAAGGGAGTAAATTCTACACTTCCATGACAATCATCAAATTTAATCTGATGTGAGGACTGCATGGCTCAGGGATTTAGTACCTGTGTACTAAACTCCAGGCAGCCAGTTCAAATCCAGACTAGATCAGTAACGATTGTATGTTCTTCTCTTTTTCACAGGTCTGGTTCCTAAGGGACAGGTGTGGACATCACAAAAAGCCCTGTCACATTCAACACACTCGTAGGCAGTCTCAGCAGAAAGGCCAAGGGCCTACTTTGAACCCTAGAGGTGGCCTCTTTGGGTCCAGGTGGACCAATCACGTGGGTAAGGCAGAGTGGGCCACTGCCCACAGATTAACTGCGCTGTGCAAACAGAGTGTCAGGCTCCAGGGCTATCAGTCTGGCACCTGAATTCACACACCACTAGATAAAGAAACAGAAGTGACATGGTGAAGCAGTGCCCATCAGCCAGTTTAAATGGCTGACATCTTTCACGAGCACTACAGATGTTTAATGAGATGTACATTAGTGTCTGACAGTCACATACCTGGAGTGTATCTGCAAACAGAACTATGAGGTTCTTCAAGTCTAATACCAGATTTGGGTCAGAACAGTAAGACTAAAAAAAGGGGGGGGAAATTGAAAAAAAGTTTTAATTGCTACAAATAGAAAAAACATCTATACATACTCTTCTGTAAGCCTTCATTTTGTGTAATAATATATAGACACTTGATTCAGCCTTTATTATTGGTAGGCTTTTAATAGCCTTTTATTATAGAGCGTGAGCAGTCATATCATGATACATTGTCACAGAATACAGAAATACTGAAACATTATCCCATTCCAGAACATGGTGCAATCAAAAGCTCTATAAGACACACAAGGATTTCAGTTGCTGTGTAGATACCCCAGCAAGATGTCTTTAAAAGTACCAAGAAGTTACTGTATTTATCAGGAGATTGAGAAGGGAAAAGGTGCAAAAGCAGTGCACTGACAGATCAAAGACACTGAGTGTTATCTATTACTGAATAAAATTGTTAATTACATTGTGTCTAATGTTAACCAGGTCTTGTAAAACAGAAAATACCCCAAATTCTGAATATTAAGATTTCATTTTTAACTAGAGGGTTCTGGCAACATGAGGAAAACACATTGCATGCCTAGGTGTCAGCAATATTAACGTTCATACCATGATATAAACAATTACTACAGCTCAAGACTCTAGTCAGAAAGATACACAAGCCTACTGGGAACAGCTGATCAAAATCACAAATTAGGTCATACATCCTCTTTGCACATAATCTTTATATTAGCGGACAACCCTACTAAAGAGAAATATGCAAAATTTCAAACAGACTCTTACCAAATATATAATCAGTGATCCTAAACTGGAAAAAAGAAACTGAGAGATTTCAAGTCCATTGGAAACAAAGAGGAATGACTCCGTTAATCAATGTGACAGACAAAGAAACATTTCCCAATTCACTGCCCAAAAAACAAAGTAGGAAAGAAAGACAGTTCCCTACTACTCTCAGAAATGATAAAAGGTGTCCCACTCAAAAGCAAAGAAGAAAATCCAAGCATAATCCTGGCCGAAAGGACAGAGATGTAACAGGCTCACTAATGCGACAGCCTCCCACCAAATCAGAGATGAATGATAATATAGGATGGACATGCTGGGTCGTTATGCTGTCACCAAAATAAGTGTTTGGTGCCAAGATAATTTGATGATGACTGTAATATAAATGCTGAATGACTATGTAAAACTGCATGATTGTTGTAAAAACTATTCCTATCAGACACTTCATATGTTTAATTGGGCAACACTTGTCATGTTAGTAAAGTTATTGAAATTTTAAAAAATTGAAGTGTTTTAATTTGTTTTGCTCTCATGGTTTACACTGCGCCACCAGAAACCCCTGATTAAAAGAGTACAGCTTTATGATAGAAATGTTTGGGTCTATTTTTCTCTCTACATATCCCCTTCCTTATGGCACAAATGGAGCCAGCCAGCAAAGTGTATCTCCAGTCAACAGAGCTGCCACACTATGGAAAACCAGAGACACATGGGAAACATCTGCAGATGCTCAACTATTTGGGTATATCTGAACACCAGGTCTGTAGCATGGGTTCCCTTAACATGTTTATAACATGAATTAGTCCCATCTACATTGGCAAAACCAAACCACCATTTTGTAACATCGTTTGTGCTCACCTAAGTGGTGAAAATAATTTTTAAAAAATACTTTCAGTTTTACTCATCCAAGACATTGTAACATAGGGAAGAAAATCTACTTATTTGTCATTAAAATGTATGATATTTAACCCTATTGTGTGTCTTTCACTGGCATTTACTTCAATGGAACACCAAAATATCCATGTTTCAGTTTAAAATACATTACTCCATACAAAACACATTACTCCAATGACAGAGAACAAGTAAACTCCCCCTACCGGTGCATTCCAAAAATGGTCGACCAAATAATGGAGAAATGGAAGCGAGAGCCAGTATTTACTATTTTCAGTCCCCCAAACAGAGGAGAGCGCAGTGCAGGATGATCTGGACTATCCAGAGCCATGAGAGCTGAATAAAGCCTTATCAGTATATAGGTAGATATGTAGTATATTTTTTTTTAAAAAAAAGAACACAGGCAAGAAACACCAAAATAAAAATCTAACCCCTAAAGACTCAGATTGTTTACCTGTTGTTGCAAAGATAATGAATCTGTTGCTTTTACTTACTGAATGTGTTCTTAGCGCGGCAATAGTTTTTGACAGAGCCATTTCCCACAGTTCATCAATATAGGCTCTATTGACCAAGCCCTGGGTCGTATGTAAGATGTGATCTTCAACTACAAAAAAGCTAACAAAGGAGAAGGCACAGCTGTCAGATGGTAGAGTCCCTATGACATCAACATGGTTTTACAAACACATGCAACTGACACACGCAAAACTAGCAAAACTCTCATCCACCCCGCCCCCACAAGAAAAGCAATCTGCTGCCCAATTCTGACTACGTGCACAGAAATAAACACCAGGCGATAGACAGCTATAAAACCCCACTGACGTTTTGAAACTAAGCTTTAATTTGTTGCTAGCAGCAAGTAAACTGGTAAACATCAAATTTAAAGTATGTGTCAAGGAGACAGGTTTAAAATAATGTCACCAAAATCCAACACACCCCACAACACAGTTGTCAGAAAGCAAACACTTCCTATAATCTTTCCTACTGACCAATGGCTGCCTTGTGATCAGTTATGCTGCAGTGGAGGAAAGAGTCTTTGGGAAGATGCCCTGTTCTGCATGAAAGGAAAGGGAAGGACAGCAGAATTATGGGAGTGGAGGGAACTAATCAGCAGCAACTTGCCTTCTTGCTCATTTTCCTGCATTTATAAACTCAATCCATGCATTTGTTTAGTCTCTGGCTTTCAAATCTGTGCCAACTACCCTGCCTCAGAACTGACAGGTTTTTTTTTTTTAAAGCAGTGCTAAATAAAGTAAACTGGGTATCAGCATATGGAATAAGAATCAGGTATTTCAGTAAATGGGATATTTCCAATTGTAGGAATTTTTAATCACAGAAGCATAAGAGTTAGACCTAGAAGTGACCTGTTACATCATCCAGCCCTATCTCTTGGCCCATCTAGGACTGTGCTCTATAGCACATTTATTAAATGTCTTGTCCAGTCTGCTTTTAAAAGCTGAAAGCGTGGAGGTCTCCACCCAGTCCCTTGAGAAGATAAGAGATCTCACATCGTCAGGAAGTTTTCCTGACTTTTAGCTCATGTTAGTTTTTCCTTCATTTTTTATTACCTCAGTGTTTCACCTCAAATATTTCTTCTTCTCTGGTGTTTATACTTTTCACATGTATGTAGACTTATGTTCCCCTTAGGCATTGCTTAGTCAATTTAGAATTTCACATTTTTTATAAGACAATTATTCTGGCTCCATGACAGAAGACAGGGGCATTGTTCCCAAGAAATGGATTCCCTAAACAAGTCACACAGAAGAGTCCATATATTTAAACCAGAAGCAAAGCTAGCATCTTCAGCTTTAACCTGTTCCAACTGCTCCAGGCACGCTGTCCATCAGCCGCTGAAGTCAACAGGACTATTCATGTCCTTAAAATTAAGCATGTTTTAGTACTTTTTTTGACTGAGGCTAAAGTGCACAGCACCTTGCAGGATCGGACCCCAGATGGTCTAAACACATTGCATTATTCATGTTGCTACATCAATTAATTAATATCTTCATTATAAATCCCCGTTTATCTGTTTATAACCACCATAAAGTATTGTTCATGGCTAAAATAAGGACAGTCTTACAACACTTTGAAATCCTAAAATGAAAGGAAATCTACAGATACAAAGTATCTTTTTTTATTATTAATATGGAGGCATAACTCCTAGCCACATTACTATATCACTAGGTTTCCCCCCTAATTTGAATTATCCCTCTAGAGGGCAATCAATCCACTCCAATCTCTAGTTACCAAATATTTTTGCCAAATCAGAACAAGGAGTAATAAGTGACGTGCAATCCATTAAAAAAGCTCAAGACAGAAACCCTAGATTATATAAAAATACCTGCTCAGTGGAGGAAGCCCATTAAGGTATTACAAATCAGTGTCAGGATGCTATCAGTGTACATTTTACTAATGTTTGCTGCTCAGATGGATATAAATGCATGCTGTGATTTACATTCAATCCTGGTTGATTACATTTCTCCAGCGTATCCCATCTTTTCAGGGGCAGCAGCCTTATCTTCTCTTCACTCAAATTCAGGCCATTTTTTGGAAGACTGTTGCTAGACTGTAGTTTGCAGCAGTAACTAACTCATTTTTTAAGCCACAGGAATAGAGGCTGAATGATCACACCAGCAAACATCCTTTCCTGAGCGAGGCAAGGAATGGGATATCAAAGAACTATAATCAAGAGGATTACAACATCTGCATAATTCAATCAGATTGGCCTATTCATCTCATTATAGCAGCAAGTTGACATACACCGTGCACAAAACATGTTTACTCTCTTGAACTCACTGTGAAATTTGCAAGCAGTGCACAATAACTGTTCAGTCTTTAGAAAGCCTGCACGAGTGACACAGCACGGTTTATGGGTGCAGTAAAATATGACTCTCCTCTTAAATGTTTAGGAAGCACAAACCACACTTTTCCTGTTTTGGCTCCTAAAAAGAATTGTCAGAAAGATCAACATTTCCTTTTTTTGTGTGTGCTATTCAATAACACAGCACACACATATTTCGAGAATGTGTATATAAAAAGAATACCTACCCTACAATTTGATTAAAATACTTCCTGTAGCCGTCTAAAGTTTCGTGCTGCAACAAAGAAAAGGGAACAAAGTTTAAAACGAAGAAGGGCAGTACAACTGGGAACAAGAGACCACACACATAGAACAATATGTGCAGAGATAATGTGCTGCTCCTTTATTAGGCAAAGTCTCTTTGATCACTAAAGCTATTAGGCAGTCATACCATATTTGAGGGGGGCTGAAGCACCAGTCTAGCCTGTTTTCTTCTCTGTTTCCTGTAGTAGTTCTCAAAGGTTTCTCTGGCACCCTGAAAAACAGATCAAATGAAGTCAAGTTCCTGGCCTTAGAGTTAACCCCAATCACCTCCACATACAACTGCTGCTTTTACATGTTAAAAGTTGATTTACACCTTTTTTTTTTTCTGACCTCGGTGTCAACATTCCTTTAAAAAGCTTGATCCAAATACCAGTTCGTTCTGGATATTTATACAGGTAACTATTTTTGCACAAGTATTTCTGAAGAAGCCTGCTATGTTCACAGACACACACTCTTCCAGCACTACTGTGCAGCATTTCTGCGAGCATCCATGTCTGCATAGCACACTTACTGTACTACCGTGCAAATCACAGTTCTATCAGATTTAGCACACGTCAAAAAACCTAGGCATAGTGGAAAATGAAATCATTTCAAGAGAGAACAAGCAAACTTTTTGTGAGAAGGAACAAACAATGCTGGAAAAAGGTTACAGAAATTCCTTTAGACACTTACATGTCCCTTACCACCATTATAGCTGAGCACCCTCAGTAAAACCCAGACCTAAAAATCTAGGACTAGAGCTCTGATCCTACAGTTCTATACAGACAGGCCTCTCCCACCTGACACAAAGGAAGCTACCTCAGTTAAGCTATACAGGGTGAGTGGTTTCTCCCTCACTAGGGGACTTGAGGAGTTTCTATTTTTTTTTATCATTTGGTGACTGCTTCATCTTGTCCACATCCAGGAGGGTGGCCATCCAGTCAGCACAAAAAAAAAAAAAAAAAAAAAACTTCTGAGCATCCTCAGAATCCCCCTTATTGAGGCATCAAGACATCCAAATTCTGCCCAGGTTATGTGGCTACTGCAGCACCTTCTTGTTGTACCGCTTAGCATTCCTACCTTACTCTGTTACCATCCTTCCCTCCCCACCCTCTTACCTACTGACCGCTCTACTTACCTACATGCCTCCAGCTTCCAACCAGGACACACCACACGATCCATTGTCTACAGCCAAGCTCTGAGATACAACCGCATTTGCTCCAATCCCTCAGACAGAGACAAACACCTACAAGATCTCTATCAAGCATTCTTAAAACTAAAATACCCACCTGCTGAAGTGAAAAAACAGATTGACAGAGCCAGAAGAGTACCCAGAAGTCACCTACTGCAGGACAGGCCCAACAAAGAAAATAACAGAAAGCCACTAGCCATCACCTTCAGCCCCCAACTAAAACCTCTCCAACGCATCATCAAAGAGTTACAACCTATCCTGAAAAATGATCCCTCACTCTCACAGATCTTGGGAGACAGACCAGCCCTCGCTTACAGACCTGAAGCAACCTGAAGCAAATACTCACCAACAACCACACACCACACAACAAAAAACACTAACCCAGGAACCTATCCTTGCAACAAAGCCCGATGACAACTCTGTCCACATATTTATTCAAGTGACACCATCATAGGACCTAATCACATTAGCCATGCCATTAGGGGCTCATTCACCTGCACATCTACCAATGTGATATATTCCATCATGTGCCAGCAATGCCCCTCTGCCATGTACGTTGGCCAAACCGGACAGTCTCTACGCAAAAGAATAAATGGACACAAATCTGACATCAGGAATCATAACATTCAAAAACCGGTAGCAGAACACTTCAACCTCTCCGGCCACTCAGTAAAAGATTTAAGGGTGGCAATTTTGCATCAGAAAAGCTTCAAAAACAGACTCCAAGGAGAAACTGCTGAGCTTGAATTAATATGCAAACTCGATACCATTAACTTGGGTTTGAATAGAGACTGGGAGTGGCTGGGTCATTACACATACTGAATCTATTTCCTTAAGTATCCTCACACCTTCTTGTCAACTGTCTAAATGGGCCATCTTGATTATCACGACAAAAGTTTTTTTTTCCTCCTACTGATAATAACTCATCTTAACTAATTAGTCTCTCACAGTTTGTATGCCATCTTCCAACTTATCTGTCTGTGTGTGTATACATATATATATTTCCATTCTATGCATCCGATGAAGTGAGCTGTAGCACACAAAAGCTTATGCTCTAATAAATGTGTTAGTTTCTAACGTGCCACAAGTCCTCCTGTTCTTTTCACCCTCTTACTGTTTCACATCTGAAATTGGATTACAAAATCCTTAGGGCAGGGACAGTGTCTCTATTTGCACTTTAAAGACCAAACATTTTTTTCAGATACTGTACAGAACAAATAAGAACAACTACTCCTAAGTATTTTTAGTCTGCTCCACGCACAACCAGAGACTTGGGTCTTTTTTGTTTAAATGGAGAAAGTGAATTAAAAAGCCAAACAATTGTTTCTATACTTCCCACTCATAAACCTCCTCCCCATATTATTGTACAAACAGAGGTTGAGTTAACAGCCCCTTTATTAAAAGGTTCTCAGGAAATTTCTGCCGTTAATATTTCCAGCAGTGCAGTCACACACGCTCCCCTCCTTTGTGTGTAGATTATGGAGCTCCAGCAGGTTAGGTAAAATGTAGCCACGCTGATTTCATTGTGAGGCCCCTCCAGATATCGTCACCCATGTGCTCTGTGTACCTATATCAAAGGTGGGCAAACTACGGCCCGCGGGACCATCCTGCCCAGCCCTTGAGCTCCCAGCTGGGGAGTCTAGCCCCCGGCCCCTCCCCTGTTGTCCCCGCAGCCTCAGCTCACTGCGCTGCCCGCGCTCTGGCCCACCGCTCCTGCTGGGCAGCATGGCGGCGTAGCTGGCTCCGGTCGGGCAGCAGGGCTACGAGCTCCTGCTGCTCTGAGCGGCATGGTAAGGGGGCGGGGAGCAGGGGGGCTGGATAATGGGCAGAGGGTTCTGGGGGGTAGTCAGGGGACAGGGCACAGTTGGATGGGGCAGGGCCGTCAGGGGACAGGGAGCGGGGGGATTGGATAGGGGGTGGGATCCTGGGGGGGCAGTTAGGGGTGGGGTTCCCAGGAGGGGGCGGTCAGGAGACAAGGAGCGGGGGGGTTGGATGGGTTGGGGACTTGAGGGGGGCAGTCACGGGGCAGGAAGTGGGAGGGGACGGATAGGGGACGGGGGCCAGACTGTTTGGGGAGGCACAGCCTTCCCCACCCGGCCCTTCATACAGTTTCACAACCCCGATGTGGCCCTCGGGCCAAAAAGTTTGCCCACCCCTGACGTAGATCTTGGAACACAGGGTTTTCAGGTTTGTAACATTGGTTCTCTATTTGTTAGAACATATGCAATACCTTTGTCCTTAGTGAAGGTCAAAAGACAAACTAAGACTTGGTATAAACTAACTCAGACCTGGCTTAAGCTAGGGCAAATCCCCTGAAGTCAATCAAGTTGTTCCACTTTGTACCAGGGCTGAAATTGGTTTTAAGTCAACAGCAAGTCTGACATTTTAAAAAGAGGCATTTATGAGCCAGAAGCTGTTTAGGAATAGTCTTTCCCCATGTCCCATTCTCTCTCTTCTGACATTACTGCCATCTGTCCCCTCATGCTCTCCCTTCATTTTATCAGCTGGTGTGGGATAACAGGATTGCAAGTCAGGGATTCACAGACTTCAAAGCCAGAGGGCACCATTATCATCATCTAGTGTCTGACCTTTTGCATAATACAGGCCAGAGAATTTCACCAAGTGACTTCTGCCTGCATCTAGCTGACAGCTTTTAGAACTTTTAGAAAGACACCCTTAACACTCAGCTCCTTCCTGCAACCACAGGTCTCAGACCTCCCCTTCCACCTCAACCTAGCTCCTCTGTGAGGATGGAAGCCATTTCTCTGCAGGCAGACTCCCCATTTGACGACTCCTGTTTGTTATGTCATCAGCGTTAGAAACATCAGCTTCATATTTGCAAGTGGAAAGAAACTAAGACAGGAAAACTCCAAAACTCAACGTAAAATTGAGCAATTTTTTTTTTTTACAATGGAATTTTCCTTTAGAAAGGTGCCATCTGGGGATTTAATAGGACTAGCCTCCTTCTTAGGAACTGCAAATGGTGCCCCTACCTAAAGCGCTAAAAATCTTCAGACTTCTTAGCTCCCAGACTTGCATAATAAATACATAGACATTTGTCAGGCTATTGTTGCTATCCATTTCCTCTGACCTTCTAGTGAGTGGGATGACAGTATTGAGACCAAGCTTCTTGTCCCAACTCCACCAATGATTTGTCCCGTCACTTTACGCACGTCATTTAACTTTTCTATGGCTCAATTTCTGCAATCTCTATTAGTGGCATAATAATGTTTAACTGCCTTACAATGGGTGTTTGTGATGTGAAAAAGTTTGAGGCCCGTGACAAGTGCAAATTACGATATTCTAATTGTAGAATCTTTGAAACAATTTCTACACATCTCTGCATTTCCTCTATGCCATGCAGCAATCCGATGGCTATTATTCAAGCACTTTTCAAGACCAAACCTCGCAACTGTATCTTCATTATGGGCCAGAGTTAGATTCCTCTCCACTCCCCACAAATATGGTGCTCGTCTTTAATTTTCTGTTGAATTTAGGGCTGCTGAAAGGTGCAAGACTCGTCCTTGAGACTGAAGCTCCCCACAACCCACATGACAAGCGAAGCAACTGCAGTACTAACGTTAACTCCTCCACAACACAGCCTCCAATGTGCCTTAGAGGTTGTCTAACCCATTCATCCCTTGGCTACTTTGCTGACACTGCCAATATGGGTGTAAATTAATACCTGATGTAGTCGTGGCTTATACGATGAGGATTTTGTTGACTAGGAACTGGATTAAAATGACCAATCCATTCCAATTGGCCAATTTAAATTAAAAAAAAAGCTGTCATTACCAACGTGGTCTGGATTTGAATTTAGGGACCAGAGTAGTGGTTAAAGGCTCTGTATCCCATTCCATTCCCTTCACTTTTATTCTTATACATTCCTTAGATCAGAAATGCAGTATCATGATCCTCAGGTTACTATGTACATTAAGACAAAATTTATTCCAGCTCATTTTAAGTTTCTTTTGCTAACCTCTCAACAGTTGTCTTGTATCATCCCATCTTACATCTCTGCCCCTGAATTGCCAAAATGGATGATACAGACTCAGCTACATGACCACATCAATCATCCGCAGATCACTGCAAGACGAAGGCCCCCTTCAGTAAGGTAATTGCCTATCTTGCTAAATGGTTAGGCAGGAACCTTTCCACAAACAACCAAAACAGGTTGTTGGCAAGAGAAAGTCTGTCTCTCTACTGACTACTTCAAAGGGTGAGCCTACCAAACACACCTCTGACAGCATCATTCAGATTCTTGATTGAAACCACTCAGACTAACATGGGGCAGTCGCCTGTTAACACTGAATTCACAGAGCAAGCTCACATTAAATTCTAGTTTTTCCTTCCCGAAAAACACTACTGAGAAAAGCAACCTCAACTGACTGGGTGAGTTCCAACAGCGTACAGCACCCTCTGGGAAGTGCAAACAGATGAGGTTAGGTGCAATCTTCAATGCGGAAAGGAGTACACAGGATTCCTTCAGTCACTGAAACCAGACACTGCGATAGCTTTATACAGAATCTTCTGAGAGTCAATTGGTGGTTAATTTCCAATTATTTCCTGTACACAGAGGTTGTCATCTCACCAAACAACGTAGGTGAGATTTTGAGGTGACCTCAAGGGCTTACTGGAGTCTTCAAACGCAAGTCACTAGGACCACAACAGCAATTTGAAACTGGTCAGACATTTTAAAGAGTAACTTAAAGAATAACTTAATCCACGATGAAGTTTCTGCTCGGAATAGCTCCCAACCAAGGCACACTTTTACTCATCCCTCAAGATGCACAGCTAAGAACTCTCCTTCCTTTCCATACATTCTAAGGGAAAAGATGAGGAAGAGTCCCAAATATTGCCCTTACCCTCTCCTACCATTCCCCCAGCCACCTGTTCAAGTGCACTCTTCCATCTTCCCAGCATCCCATACCCCTTTTTGCTCAAGTCCCCTAGTGACTCCCACAATCTCTTTGCTAGCTCTGACAAGGTCACACTCTCATTGTGCGTGCTCTGGGGCATTACCCTCCAAAAACACTACCTAGGCAACAGGGCTTTGCACAGAAGGTGCCTTTGGTGTTGAACCTCACTGCAGAAGAGCACTAAGGAAAGCCTACCTCACTCAAAAGCCGCCAGTGCAACCAAGCATCTGTCTTTCCCCAACCCAGTGTTTGGGAGCTAAATTGCCAGCTTTGTTTTCTGAAATATTTTCTATTTGTCTTTTTTAAATACTCTGCCCATCAGCAATTATTTTACACAATAAAATAAGGGGGGGGGGCGCAAGAGTTGTTTGTTGAAGATGAAATATTTGAGGCAGCTTTACAATGTTCCCTCCCTTTCTTTCCAACGTAAGCAGAGGCTAAGACTGACAAACGATTTCCCTTTGGAAATCACTCCAGAGACACAATGTGTAGAAGTGTTATTGCTTGACTTTAAAACCGAGTATTGAGACTTGTGGCTTTATCCATAAACTAGTCTCTTCATTTTTGAATGAAACCTCTCTATCCCGCGCAAACTGCCATACTTCGTATACTTCAGAAAGCAAATGCCTCCATATTTCAATGCATCAAATGGCTTGAGTCCTAGATTTGAAGGGCTGGGGGGGGAGAGACAACGTAATTGGAAGACAAATTTGAACAGAGATCCTAGAGATCAGAGACAGACAAGACATGCTGGTTCATCCCACTGATCTCACAGGCAATGCCATATTGTTCCCTGCAGAACCTTGTTCAGTCAATTTTTAAACGTCCCAAGTAATGTGAACGAAGAAATTATTCCAAAGCATAAACCGAGCTCTCTCAGGAAGTCTTTCCTGATATTCCTGATATGAGTCAGCAGCGTGCCCTTGTTGCCAAGAAGGCGAATGGCATATTGGGCTGCATTAGTAAGAGCACTGCCAGCAGATCGAGGGAAGTGATTATTCTCCTCTATTCGGCACTGATGAGGCCACATCTGGAGTACTGCATCCAGTTTTGGGCCCGCCACTACAGAAAAGATGTGGACAAATCAGAGAGAGTCCAGCGGAGGGCAACGAAAATGATTAGGGGGCTGGGGCACATGACTTATGAGGAGAGGCTGAGGGAACTGGGATTGTTTAGTCTGCAGAAGAGAAGAGTGAGGGGGGATTTGATAGCAGCCTTCAACTACCTGAAGGGGGGTTCCAAAGAGGATGGAGCTCGGCTGTTCTCAGTGGTGGCAGATGACAGAACAAGGAATAATGGTCTCAAGTTGCAGTTGGGGAGGTTTAGGTTGGATATTAGGAAAAACTATTTCACTAGCAGGGTGGTGAAGCACTGGAATGGGTTACCTAGGGAGGTGGTGGAATCTCTATCCTTAGAGGTTTTTAAGGCCCACCTTGACAAAGCCCTGCCTGGGATGATTTAGTTGGGGTTGGTCCTGCTTTGAACAGGTGGTTGGACTAGATGACCTCCTGAGGTCTCTTCCAACCCTAATATTCTATGATTCCACCAACATTTTCCCCCTTTCTTAATTTCATCCCATCCTCTTAATAACATTCCCCTGTACATCCCTAAACAGTTTTACCTAGGGAGGTGGTGGAATCTCTATCCTTAGAGGTTTTTAAGGCCCACCTTGACAAAGCCCTGCCTGGGATGATTTAGTTGGGGTTGGTCCTGCTTTGAACAGGTGGTTGGACTAGATGACCTCCTGAGGTCTCTTCCAACCCTAATATTCTATGATTCCACCAACATTTTCCCCCTTTCTTAATTTCATCCCATCCTCTTAATAACATTCCCCTGTACATCCCTAAACAGTTTTACCTAGGGAGGTGGTAGAATCTCCTTCCTTAGAGGTTTTTAAGGTCAGGCTTGACAAAGCCCTGGCTGGGATGATTTAACTGGGACTTGGTCCTGCTTCGAGCAGGGGGTTGGACTAGATGACCTTCTGAGGTCCCTTCCAACCCTGATATTCTATGATTCTATGATTCATTCCTTTTTTTGTTCTGCACTCCCCATATATTAGAAAGTGTGTTTTTCCTGGGTTGTTGCTTTGCTAAACTATACATATTTTCACTCTTGATCTATCCTCAGTGTAGTCAGCCCTCCCAAAGTTATATTTGTTTCTATTCTGTGAACTCCCTCAGAATACATCAGAATTGTTCTGGTAATAAGGTGACCAGAAATGAATGCAATATTCCAGGTTTGTGTATTTTTAAATCTTTTATAAATGAGTCAATATGGAGGACAGAACTGCCATAGGCAATGAATAACCTATATTTTATATTGTTCCCTTATAATCACTACACAATGTCATTACTAATGGTTACTTCTGTTCATGTCCCTATTTCTCTTTTTCTAAAATGCTATCATGTTAGTATCTAAAGGCTGTTCAACAACCAGATTGCACAGAGAGCCTATTAAAGCATCACTGACCAACTCATGTTGTCCTGCCGCCCTTCCTATCGCTTTACTACTCATCTGATCTTTTCTATAGATGGTCTCCGTGTCTTCTTGTCAGTCACAAATGTTCTCAGCTTCTTTCTAGTCATATTCATCGATTACAAGGCCACAAGGGACCACTGTGATCATTTAGTCTGACCTGCTATATATCACAGGCCAGAGAACTTCTTCACAATAATCCCTAAAGCATATCCTTTAGAAAAACATTCCATCTTGATTTTAAAATTGCCAGCGATAGCAAATCCATCATAAACCTTGGTAAACTGTTCAACTGATTAATTACCTTCACATTTAAAAATTTACACACCTTATTTCCAGTTTGAATTCATCTAGCTTTAATTTCCAGCCATCGGATAATGTTGTACATTTCTCTGCTAGACTGAAGAGCCCATTATCAAATATATGTTCTCCAAGTAGGTCCTTATAGACTGTAATCAAGTCAGCCCTTAATGTTCTCTTTGACTGAGTTTCTTGAGGCTATCATTTTAAGGCTTGTTTCTAATCCTTTAATCATTCTCTTGGCTCTTCTCTGAACCCTCTCCAATTTATCAACATCCTTCTTGAATTGTGGGCATCACAACTGGACATAGTATTTCAGCAGTGGTCATACCAAAGCCAAATACAGAGGTAAAATAACCTCTCTACTCCTACTTGAGATTCCCCAGTTTGTGCATCCCAGGATCGCATTAGCCCTTTTGGCCACAGAGATGCACTGGGAGCTCATGTTCAGCTGATTATCCACTACGGCCCCCAAATCTTTTTCAGAGTTACGGTTTCCCAGGACCGAATCCCCCATCCTGTAAGTATGATCCACATTCTTTGTTCCTAGATATATACATTTACATTTCACTATACTAAAACACACACTGTTTGCTTGTGCCCAATTCAGATTGCTCTGTATCAGTGACTTGTCCTCTTCATTATTTATCCCTCCCGCAAATGTTCCTAAAAGCAGCTGTTTCACTCTGCATAAATTTAATACTCAATAACTAATACATTGGGCATATCTGCAAAATCTATTCATCTCCTTTTTTAAAAATAGAAAAAGACAAATATTAGTGGCCTAACAAAACAGAAGTCACATTGAAAATATCTTCACACTCTACACATCTTGAATCAACTAGCAGCTACAGGACAGACAGAGAGTGAGGTTTCTAAGGTATGTTTCAGAGGATCTGCAACTCACTATGAAAACTTTCCTCCAAAGCAGACTATTGTCTGTGCAAATGGTTTTTTATATCTCAGTGCCTGTCTCTGGGGTAGACAGTCCCCAGAAAAGAGGGAAAAAACCACACATGCTTGCTCATTTATTTAGATTTATTTGATTGGAACAGATTTCTCTCCCTCCCTGCCCCCCACCATTCAAGCAGGCAGCCAAAGATTCAAAATTACAGTCACAAACTGCACATTTATTCTAATCACCGGTCCAGGAAAAGCCATCAATAACACCATATGTTTTATAAAATTACTGGGCAGAACTTTATTTTTCAGATTAGCTTTGGAGCATCCAGTTCACAAACTTGGCAATGAGCGCCAGATAATTAAACTTGTTGATGATCACCACATCAGCTGCCATAAGGGAAAATGAAATATAATCACACGAAGGCAGATGCAAGATTTAAGGAATCAAAAAAAGCTCTAGCTAAGGGTAGCAGAGGTGAAAGTGCATCCAGTTATGAATTACATGAGGATAGTTACAGTAAGTTTCATGTTTTTCTTTAATATACATTTTCATCTAATTTATTTTTCCTGCCATTTCAAATCATTAATGCATGGCTTCCTAATTTCTCAGAAGGTTCACAACTACATGCCTAGCAAAGGGTATTTTGGATCCAAAACATGCTGAACATGTCACGTCTCACTAGGATAACAGAGGTTTAAGTGGTGTTAACCCTGAAACAGAAAACCGTCCCATGTACAGAATGTACTAATCATTGAAGAGCAGTAGGTCACTGTGTAAAACATGGTAGTGATAACACTTTGCCCGGATGCAGTGATTGTCAGCTGAGACACTCCAAGCATTTTACAAGTATTTTTTTAATCCTCATATCACCTTTAACATCCGCAGAGACCAGCTAGGACTTCTGTGAGATCTCACGCAAAAGAGTCAAAGTAAAAGGCACAGTTTGCTATTTATGCACCTCAGAAGGTGGGAGGGCTGGGTTAGTCAGGCTGGGATTTGAATCCAGAGTTACAGGGAGTCCAGGTATTTCAAACTAAAAGATTTAGCACAACCTTCCTACCTACTATAGTCAATTAGTGCTTGATTCTGTAGCTGCTCCCCAAGCACAACTGCTATAAACATTGATAAGAATTGCATCTATGGAGTAGCAGCCGTGTTAGTCTGTATTCGCAAAAAGAAAAGGCGTACTAGTGGAACCTTAGAGACTAACCAATTTATTTGAGCATAAGCTTTCGTGAGCTGAAATGAGCTGTAGCTCACGAAAGCTTATGCTCAAATAAATTGGTTAGTCTCTAAGGTGCCACTAGTACTCCTTTTCTTTTTGTATCTATGGCGTGGCTACAGAATTAGTCCTCTAATGATTTGGAATCACCTAGGTTTCCAATCCAAAAGAAGCACCGTTAATTTATAGCACTGGGAATCCTCTATCCACAGTTTATCTCATTCTAAATACCGCAGCTTTGGTTTAAAGTAAACAGGTTAACAATCAACTTGATCTTCCGCTCATCAGTGATGAGCCTGAGTTAGAGCATGCTCCCATCTGGATTTATGGATGTATTCAGTATTTGCTACTGTTTGGCCCAGGCTCTTCTTAAATTGACTTTTGGCATTCACTGGCTTTTTAATCCTTGCTAAGACTTTGCTCCATGGTGATTTTCAGTTACACGCAGACTTTCCCCCTCCTTCATTTTCTTTGAGAGACTTACACAGCATCTCAACAAAAACAAAAGTGAGATCAGCTCCATCGTTACAAAACCCACTCTGAGCTTTACACAACTGTTCACAAAAGTTAGTAAATAAGAGGATTTTTGTGCCTGCCTTCAAATTACCTGAAGTAACAGGTAGAAATTAACTGGGTGATCTGAAGTTGAGGGTCATTCTTGCAAACTCTCTGTGCACAAAATTAATACCAAAGACAACAGCAGTTCCACGAACAACAAACTTGCAGGATTGGGATCAAATGCCCCGATCATTTTTAGCCATTTACAATCCCAGAACACTCTTTGTGAGTTGGTGATGCTATGGTCTTCGCCAAACTCCAGTGCTGGAGATTACATTCTGCCAGTCTAAACTCCTCCACCAGTTTTAACTAGATACAGTATACACTTCCTTCTCTACCCCATCGAGTAGTGCTGCTGTGCTTTATTAACTATCACCTTGAACTGGCTGAAATGATACCCGTGGATAGTTTGGATCTTATTTTAATACCTGTGTTTGGGTGCCAATGGTGCATTTAGCACCATATAAATATTTTAAATCCAGGAAATTGCAGACCAGTCTGCTTAACTTCAGTACCCGGAAAGATAATGGAGCAAATAACAATGGTGCAAATCAATTAGCTAACACCTAGCAGACAATAAGGTGATAAGTAACAGTCAGCATGGATTTTGCAAGAACAAATCATGTCAAACCAACCTAATAGCTTTCTTTGTCAGGATAACAAGCCTCGTGAATGGGGGAGGAAGTGGTAGATGTGATATACAGATGTGACTTTAGTAAGGCTTTGGATACTACCTTACAAGACCGTCTCAAACAACTACGGAAACGCAACATAGATAGAGCTAATATAAGGTGGGTGTGTAACTGGTTGGAAAACCATTCCCAGAGAGCAGTTATCAGTGGTAAACAGTCAAGTTGGAAGGGCATATCAAGTGGGGTCCTGCAAGGACCAGTTCTGGATCCAGTTCTGTTCAATATCTTCATCAATGATTTAGATAATAGCATAGAAAGTATACTTCTAAAATTTGCAGATGATACCAATCTGGGCGGGGTCGCAAAAGCTTTGGATGATAGGATTAAAATTCAAAAGGACGTGAAAAAATGGGAGAAATGGTCTGAAGTAAACAGGATTCAATTCAATAAGGACAAATGCAAAGTACTCCACTTAGGAAGCAACAATCCGTTGCACACATACACAATGGGAAATGACTGCCTAGGAAAGAGTACTGTAGAAAGGGTTCTGGGGGTCATAGTGGATCACGAGCTAAATATGAGTCAACAGTGTAACACTGTTGCAAAATAAGCAAACATCATTCTGGGATGTATTAGGAGGAGTGTTGTAAGCAAAACAGGAGAAGTAATTCTTCCATTCTACTCTGTGCTGATTAGGCCTCAACTGGAATAATATGTCCAGTTCTGGGCACCACATTTCAGGAAAGATGTGGACAAATTGGAGTAAGTCCAGAGAAGAGCAACAAAAATTATTAAAGCTCTAGAAAGCATGACCTATGAGGGAAGATTGAAAAAACTTGGTTTGTTTCATCTGGAGAAGAGAAGACTCGGAGAGGACATGATAACAGTTTTCAAGTACGTAAGAGGTTGTTACAAGGAGGAGTGATAAAAATTATTCTCTTTAACCTCTGAGGATAGGATAAGAAGCAATGGGCTTAAATTGCAGCAAGGGCGGTTTAGGCTGGACATTAGGAAAAACTTCCTAATTGTCAGGGTGGTTAAGCACTAGAATAAATTGCCTAGAGAGGTTGTGGAATCTCCATCATTGGGGATTTTTAAGAGCTGGTTAGACAAACACCTGTCAGGGATGGTCTACATAATATTTAGTCCCGCCTTGAATGCATGAGACTGGACTAGATGACCTCTCAAGGTCCCTTCCAGTCCTATGATTAAGAGAGACACAGGGTCCAAGTCTGCTCTCACTCCTGTTTTACCCCACCATAATGTCATTGTCTTTAAAGGAGTTACTCTGATTTTACATTGGTATAAGCAAAATCAGAATCAGAACCACAGTCCCTTCCCCAAAGGGCTGTAACAAACTACAGTAGATAACTAATAGCTCAGTCACAAGGAAAACCATTCAGGCATAATGCGCTTTGTCACAGTGCCAGTTTGAGTTAGTGCAGAAATTTTGGAATCTTGCAGATACCATCCCCAAAAGACTTCGTAGAGCATGATGTGTTTTAAGGAAAGATTTGAAGGAAGTGATGGTCATTTGGCACATAAGAAGAAGAAAACTGCTAGAAACATAAGGGGAAGCATGAAATAAATTGCAAATATGAATGTAGGAGAAGTTGGTGAGATGCTTGGAGACCCCTCAAGATGAGAATAAATCATTAGCGTTTCCATTCTCCCATCACACTCTTGTCCTGAGCCCTCCAGTCTAAGGAGAGCCAGTCTCCTCGGTCACGCAGCTGACTCCCTTACTTGTAGTGTTTTGTGCAAGTCAGTTTGTTGAGGTTTTATTTAATTCCTCTCTTCTTTCTTTTAGAGGGTCCATAACTGTGCACTGGACACTGCACAGGTAAACATCCCCTCCTGCTTGTAGCACCTTCTATAGATACTCAATACTTGTTCAATTATTTCCTCTTGTCCCCCACCAACTCAGTGTCACACAAGCCAGACTAGATAGTATCCACTTTCAGACCCTAGCAACCCAGGCCAGACTCAAACAGATGACTTAGTGGGGAAGAATGCTACATCCCATTTCCAGTCCCCTGTATCAGTCACTTCCCACCCACTTCAGCTCCTTTACTTTATTTTATTTTTTTAACTAGTTTTAAGCAAGGTACAGATTGAAGTATGTTCCCTGCAATCTGGCCTCTATGGTCAGAGGCAACATATGACACTGCTAATCAGGTAGCTGCGAAATGCACACAGCTTGTTGCTGCCAGTCAGCTGGAGATGGTCTGAGTTGATTGGTCTACCTCTCCTGGAAGGAAGATCAAGGACTTTGAAGAGAAGCTTCTTCCCATCCCTCTCCAGATGGGGCTGCAAAGCTCTGGTAGACCCGGAAAAGCTTTAATTCACCTCTGGTTTCAAGCATACACTTGTGCAGGTGGGGGAGGGGTGCACGTCTTAGACTGAACTTACAGCAGTTTTTCTACAAAGAGATGAAGATGCACAAGAAGTTTCTCTTGATGGAAGTCAGCCTAACAGCAACTAGTCACAGTAGGAAAGTGGATCTCCTTGGCCCTGATGGTGGCGTCTCTCATATGGCTAACTATTGTATGACTCAGTTTTCTTACCTCGGGTGCTGATTTGCTTCCAACCGCTCTGAGGATAAAGCCAAGAATAGGTTAACTCGACAGGACAGTTTCTTAAAAAAAAAAAAAAAAAAGCTCCCCCCTTTGGGATGGTTTCACAGCAGCCACTCTCTAAAAGGGACCTGTGTTCCCTCCTCTCAGAAAATAGGGGCATTATCCCTTCTTATTGATGGGATGGCAGTGGAGCATTGTTCTCTCAGTTCAGTCTAAGGAAGGAATATCTATTTTCCATTTAGACGGGGTAAAGCCTTTAATTTCACCATCCTGGCTGCAGCTGGAGTTCCCTTTTAACTGCCTGGCCATGGGAGTGAAGACAGTTTTATACGGAGGAAAATGCTGAAAAGGCCACTTTAATATTCTTGCATGTGAAAAGGGGAGCGCTTTTCATAGTGCTCTGTAATGAGGGTCAGCGGGATATTACACTTCACCATATGGCTAATTTGCACAGCAGGTCAAATGCTCTATTTGCTTTTTAAAGACGGCCCTATAGATCAAGCGACACTAAAACAAAACCAAAAAAGCATGAGTAAAAGATGCCCCCTACTGTTCAAGTCTGGAAATTGCCAGGCAGCAGACAAAAAGGCCAATGCATGGCATTCCAGTCACACAGACGAGTACTACTTCATCACATCTTTACCTTTTTAAAAGAGCAAAAAGTAGCAGTGTGGAAGATGCGTTAGCACGGAGTTTCAGCAAACCAAGCAGCAGGCAGAAAAGGAAAGCTGCTTTAGGGAATCCCAGTTGTATCAATATTTTAATATCCCCACACAGAAACACTTGCCAAACTCCACAGACTGCTCAAAACGAGCTTTCACTCCATTTGCTTGCAATATGAACCTGTGCTAACTGCTGTCACTGTTCCAAGCCGTTGACTAGCTGCCTGACCTTCTGACTAACGAGTGCTCTGTTTATTAGCGTGATGGCCCTTGTAACCTATGTTTGTCTTGGCACTTCCTCCTTGCCGTGTCCCAGGCCTGACCCAAAGAAGAACTTCCCCTGCAGGGGCCAGCAGCAGTCTGCAGTACTAGGGGGAAAAAAATCTGATCACTAAAGATTATGGAGCCATGGGGCCTGGACTTTTGAAGAGAGTAAACATTCTGATTAACAAGCCTGGCCTTTGTAATCGGTTTCCACCCCTCCCCTCCAGATCAGAGTGTTAATTTATTAAATATTTTAACAAAGGGTCTTTATTATTGGCCTCGGCGTGGCTGGCTCCTTTCATAGTATTATCACCTACATCTAATAAAGCTTTAATTAACTACTGCTTTTCATAACCTCTGACCTAGGATGATAAACAGTTGGGCCATAGTAGCAAAAGGGTAAATCCCAAAGGAGTTTGCATCCTGCTCACACTTAGCAACCCCCCCGTATAAAATGGATTTGCTTGAACAAAAATCTGTGCGTCATTTGCATTGATACCTAACTTCTGAAAAGCACTTTTCATCTGCAACATTATTCCTAAACATTAACTAATTTATCCTCACAACATCCTTTTTAGTAGATAAATATTCCCATTTTACATACAGGGAAACAAGACTGGATGTCTGGGCAAGAGACTTGCTGTAGCTCAGTGAGAGATCATGGGCCTGATGCAGGAATCATGGGGTGAAATTCGGTAGCCTGTGTTGTGCAAGAGGTCGGATTAGATCACCATGTTTTTTTCTGCCTTAAAATCTATGAATCTATGAGCTGAGGTGCAGAACAGTTTCAATGACTTGTCCAAGCCCACGTAGAGTCTGTATCAAAGCTAGTATTAGAACTCAGAAGTTACTGGCTCCCCATCCTGCACTCAGACCATTCGTAATTAAAATTAGTTGTTTCATGAAAAATCTTAGGTTTCAGAGTAGCAGCCGTGTTAGTCGGTATTCGCAAAAAGAAAAGGAGTACTTGTGGCACCTTAGAGACTAACCAATTTATTTGAGCATAAGCTTTCGTGAGCTACAGCTCACTTCATCGGATGCAGCTTTCTTGCCGCTTTATTCTTCTTTTTACAGGCACTAGCCTGGAAGATGAAGGAAAGCGGCAAGTTACAATAGGCAGAAAGACTGGGTTCCAATCCAACAACTCCACCTCCAGGATTATCAGAGGAGCTCATCTTCTGCAAATATTAAAAACACAGCCCAAGAGGGACCAAATTCTCCAGAGCTGAGGCAAGGTGCCACCATTCACAAACTGCTGGATGTCCAGGAACTGCACTAATTTGTTTAAAATAGGGCAAATAACCACCACACTAACAATGCCTGCACAACTAGAAATCCCAGCATGCGATATTTCATCTTGATAAAAGCATCCAGTCCACCATAGGATATACCTCCAGTATTTTCCCATGAGTCAGGCACAAAAAATATGAAATTGGCTTAAAAATTAAGAGATGGGGGGGAACACCCACATTTGGGGGTCTTTTTATCTGCCTTCTGTTTTCTGAGTCTTTAGGGTGCACTGAAGTCACATTTTTAAGCTTTTCTCCACCAACATGAGGGCGAGAAAGTCACACTAAAAAAAAAAGAAAAGAAAAGAAAGCTGAGATACTCATATAATCGCTTCTGTGGGAGCTGGGGCTTTAAGTAAAGCACAGAATGCTGCACGCCTCATGATAATATCATGAGGAATACTGTGCCGATCTAACACCCTTGTTTACTGCCAGGACAGACTCCTTAAGCCCCTACATTTTGTATAGAGATGTTTGAATGGGGTAAATTCCAAACATGTTTTTCCCACCCTCCTCTTAAGGGATGCCTACGCTGCAATCGGGGGGACTGCAGCTTGGACAGGCATGCTCACACTCGGTGTAGCCTAAAAATAGCAGCGAAGAGGCATCAGCACTGGGATACATGCCTGCCCAGCACCATGGGTACCTAACTCGCCTCGCTAGCCACTGCTGCTTCACAGCTATTCTTAGCCGTGCTCGCTCGATTCAAGTTAGTGCTGCCGTGCCTACCCAAGCTGCGATCAGTAAGGACGTACCTTCTGTAGTCAAGGTCTGAGAGAGTCTGTGTGAAATCCCCACACAATCTAAAACCACAGCCAGGGTCAAAAAACAAGCTGCACTAAGAATCTAGCAAGAATCAGACTTTTAGGAAAACGGCATGCCTAACACATTTTGTCTGAAATTCTGCAAACGCTAATCTATATTAACCCCATTTGGAGCAGTTAAAGTACGAAAGGGAAATCTTGCGTTTCTGGAGAGTACATCCGCTGTTCACTTGTCCCTTTTCTCTATGAAGCTGTGGTCAGGCCATGTATCAGGTGTTTCAGTTCACCGTTCTATCTTCTCTGTCAGTCTAGAATTCCCCATTTACACCTTTCAGGTTATGCTGAGCTGCTCCACTGTTATAATCACTCACCGGAGTATTTACTCAAACATAGTCAGGGCATGTCTACACTTACCTGTAGATCGGCACTGCTGCAAGTGTCGATCTAGCACTCTCCCATTGATCTGTGTACTTCACCTCCCTGAGAAGGGTAAGGGAAGTCAACAGGAGACACTGTCCTGTCATCATAGTGCAGCGTAGCTACCGCGGTAAGTGGATCTAACTACGGTGACTTCAGTTACGTTATTCACGTAACTGAAGTTGCCTAAGTTAGACTGATTTACCGCGGTAGTGTAGACCAGCCCTCAGAGTGTATAATTCTCTCATTGAGTGTCCTTTGTATGTTTTCCAAATCCATTCAGCATCATATTTCTTGCTTTGGATAAACAGTTTTGGGTTCATGCCTTTCCAATAGCCATTACACAACGTTAAGAAGTTATTCTGAAGATACATCCAACACAATAGTTGTATCACAGCTTGTAATCACGTCTCTACCTGTCAAGGGCCATCAGATCTTTGATCTAACCTTAGAAATATGCTAGCATGTTTATTTTCCTGCCTAGAGAAGTCAAGCTGAATATAGGAAAGGGCTCCTATTTTAATTCTCAATTTTTTCCTATATTACCTCAAATATGAATCAACAGATGAGAATGATCACACAGTCTTGCCAACTCTCACCATTTGATCCTGGGTCTTGTGGTATTTGGTGTTGTTCTTAAAGTCCCAGCCTTTGGAATCAAGAGAGTGCATGAGAATCTAAGATTTCATTTTTTTAAAAAGCCCTCTCAGTTGCAGAGAAAAACTTTAAAAATGTGGAGTATATCTTAATGGCTCAGAAACCAGGAAATAAATAAAAATTCAACGTTTATTCTTTTTTAAGTTTCATGATTAGAGCCCTGCGTGGATACAAAATTTGTATCCGCATCAGATCCTCAATCCACAAAAACAGTCCGCGGATGTGGGTACAGATATAGAGTCATAGATACTAAGGGCAGAAGGGACCATTATGATCATCTAGTCCAACCTCCTGCACAACGCAGGCCACAGAATCTCACCCACCCACTCCTGCGAAAAACCTCTCACCTATGTCTGAGCCACTGAAGTCCTCAAATCGTGGATTAAAGACTTCAAGGAGCAGAGAATCCTCCAGCAAGTGACCCGTGCCCCATGCTACAGAGGAAGGCGAAAAACCTCCAGGGCCTCTTCCAATCTGCCCTGGAGGAAAATTCCTTCCCGACCCCAAATATGGCGATCAGCTAAACCCTGAGCATAGGGGCAAGATTCACCAGCCAGATACCCAGGAAAGAATTCTCTGTAGTAACTCAGATCCCACCCCATCTAACATCCCATCACAGGCCATTAGGCCTATTTACCATGAATATTTAAGGATCAATTAATTACCAAAATCATGTTATCCCATCATACCATCTGCTCCATAAACTTATCGAGTTTAATCTTAAAGCCAGATAGATCTTTTGCTCCCACTGCTTCCCTTGGAAGGCTATTCCAAAACTTCACTCCTCTGATGGTTAGAAACCTTAGTCTAATTTCAAGTCTAAACTTCCCAATGACCAATGTATATCCATTTGTTCTTGTGTCCACATTGGTACTGAGCTTAAATAATTCCTCTCCCTCTCTAGTATTTATCCCTCTGATATATTTATAGAGAGCAATCATATCTCCCCTCAACCTTCTTTTAGTTAGGCTGAGGGGAGATAGAAAGCGGATATCCACAGATTTGCAGGGATCTACTCATGATTTCTTCAGGCCTTACTCCTGATTTCTGGTTGGCAATACTTCTTATAACCAGGTTTCAGAGTAACAGCCGTGTTAGTCTGTATTCGCAAAAAGAAAAGGAGTACTTGTGGCACCTTAGAGACTAACCAATTTATTTGAGCATGAGCTTTCATGAGCTACAGCTCACTTCATCGGATGCATACTGTGGAAACTGCAGAAGACATTATATACACAGAGACCATGAAACAATACCTCCTCCCACCCCACTCTCTTGCTGGTAATAGCTTATCTAAAGTGATCATCAAGTTGGGCCATTTCCAGCACAAATCCAGGTTTTCTCACCCTCCACCCCCCCCCCCCCCCCCACACACACACAAACTCACTCTCCTGCTGGTAATAGCCCATCCAAAGTGACCACTCTGAAGAGCTATTACCAGCAGGAGAGTGAGTTTGGGGGGGGGGGGGCGGGCGGAGGGTGAGAAAACCTGGATTTGTGCTGGAAATGGCCCAACTTGATGATCACTTTAGATAAGCTATTACCAGCAGGAGAGTGGGGTGGGAGGAGGTATTGTTTCATGGTCTCTGTGTGTATATAATGTTTTCTGCAGTTTCCACAGTATGCATCCGATGAAGTGAGCTGTAGCTCACGAAAGCTCATGCTCAAATAAATTGGTTAGTCTCTAAGGTGCCACAAGTACTCCTTTTCTTATTATAACCAGCAATTTTCAGAATTTACAAAACAGCAGCCTCATCTCTAAAGCAGACTTGAAACACTTTACCTTGAATAGTTACTGGGTTTTGAAAATAACAAAGGTCTAGTTTCCTCACCACAGTTCCTCCCAAACACACATCAGCGTGAAAGGGCCTACGACACAGGTCAGCAACCTTTGGCACGCAGCCTATCAGGGTAATCTGCTGGCGGGCTGCGAGACCTTTTGCTTACGTTGACCGTCCGCAGGCACGGCCCCCCGCAGCTCCCAGTGGCCGCAGTTCGCCGTTCCCGGCCAACGGGAGCTGCGGGAAGCAGCACAAGCTTCCCAGAGCTCCCGTTTGCCGGGAACGGTGAACTGCAGCCACTGGGAGCTGCGGGCGGCCGTGCCTGCGGACGGTCAACGTAAGCAAAAGGTCTCGCAGCCCGCCAGCAGATTACCCTGATAGGCCACGTGTCGAAGGTTGCCGACCCCTGGCCTATGACCTTGCCCAGTGAGAGGTAGTGCTGGCAAGCTGCTAGGAGAGAGACACTAAGTGCTGTGAGAACTGGGCTGAAGTGGTCCAAATTGTATAGGAGAGCAGCAGAGAGGACAGACAGTAAAGGCATCTAAATAAACTCCTAGTTTTAATTTCTAGGATCAACCAAAAACACCTAAGCACATTTATGGAATGACATCAGCAAATGGGACACTGGAGGTAAGAGAGCAGAATGAATTGAAAACTTTTATAAATCAAAAATTGAGTAACAGTATTTATAGTTTGTAATATGGCTTTTAAAAATTCACCTGTGTAATCTGACTGACTGAACTGACTAATCTTTCTGTCTGCGCTTGAAAGAATGGGCATGAAGCCATCAGCCCCTAGAAAACGCCAATCAGTAGAGAACGCTGCAGTATGTCTCCCCAGCAACACTGGCTACCAGTGCACATCAGACCTGTCCTCTGCTCTCTGCATTGGCTTCCCATAGAATATCAATTCAAGGTCAAGGTCTCAGACCTTATCTTCAAGGCCCTCTTTCTACTACAGGATAAAATCCATTTATGCAGCAGACAGAGCTTTCTCGGGGACTGGTCTGAGACTATAAAACAAACGGTTAAGGGAACGAAAGGACCGTCACAAACCACACCACCCTGCACTCCAAGTGCCAGGTGCACTCCTCCAACCAGCCTCTTCTAACACACACAACATGCACATTTAAAAAAAAACAAAACACTACTAAAACAAAACATACACAATTCTCTGCCTGGGGAAAGATAAGAGAGAACAAATAATAAATGATAGATGCCAGATACGTCTCTTACTGCACAATGGGAAGGTCCTCAGATATTACAGTGATAAGAGTGATAAAAGAATGTATCGTAGAATACTGAATGGGCACAACTGGCCTCCTCAGGGAAAATTAGATCACTGCTTTCATCGAAGCACTTTATAAAGCAAAATTTACAAAGACTTCAGAGATGGGAGTAGTAAGACTGATAATTCACCTTTACCTTTTACCGGCCATTTTACCTTTTCTTGGTCTTTGCACGGTTCAACCGCAGCTGTAATATTGTGACCTATCGGATAAAAGATAGGATTCCCCACTTTGAATTCTACTTGGTTGTTCAGAATCTAGCTCCTTGGAAACTTGAAACCAGTGGCTATTTTCTTAAGAGAAAGGGTGTTTGAGTCCATATGTTCAGGGCTTGGATGGTTAGAGGGTTGTGCTTTCTTTTTAAATAAGTAGAAGGAAAGCCCACGTAGCAGTCAACGCAGAGGACTAGGAGACAAGAGATCTGGGTTCTCTTCCCAGCCCTGCCACTGACCTTGGGAAAGTTAACCTCTCTGTGTGTTTCAGTCCTGCCAGCTGCAAAATGTGGCTAGCACTGCTCACCTTGTACAGGTGCAGTGAGGTTTAATTAGCATTTGTAAACAGCTTTGACAGCCTCGGATGAAAGGTGCCAGAGGAGTTCAATGTAATACAGAAGAAAGGGCATTCTGAAGTACTTTTTGCACTTTACACTGAGCAACATAAAGATTTATGAATTTTATGTATGGACAAGCAAAAAAGACGATGAAATCTTGGATCTGCCAACTCTGACATCCTTTTAAATAAACTATTCGTGCTCAAGAGAATTTTAATCTTTATTTGCTATAATTAAAGATTGCGGAAATATCAATGCCTCCTGTGATGCTGTCAGATGCCACAAGCTACACAGGGGTAGCTGGGCAAGTACTTTGATGAAAGACCTCCAAGGAACGGTGCACAAAATGGTACTACCTTTTCAGCGAGGAACACTGTACTTTCCCCTTTAGTTCAGTTCTGGATAAAGCTACTAGCAAGGCATTGGGAGCTGCTATCTTTTGGGTGCGACATAAAACCAAGGTCTTGAGCACTTCAGTAAATAGGGATTCCAAGGAATATTTTGGGTGTTAGCCCCTGTTTGCCAGCTAAATTCCAACTCAGATAAAATCCATTTTACCTAAAATCCCCTGTACTTTCAATTGGATTAGAGTCTTAACTTCTAGTCCTAAACTGTTGTGTACTGTCATGCCCCTTTAAACAGCTATTACATTACTCCCCAAAGGTGGATTTTAAGGTCAGAAGAGACTATTATCATCGAGTCTGACCTCAAGCATAATACAGGCAATAAAATTTCACCTTGCATACCTCTGCGGCAAACAAAGTGGTACTTGTGTACAGTTTTATAGTGTTGTCGTAGCCGTGTCTGTCCCAGGATATTAAAGAGACAAGATGGGTGAGGTAATCTCGTATATTGGACCAACTTCTGTTGGTAAGAGAGAGAAGCTTTCGAGCTCACACAGAACTCTTCTTCAGGTTTTATAAACAGGTGTAAAGCACACTTGGATATTCAGAGTGAAATGGGCTCCTAGTATGATGCAGCCACAATTCTTCTTGAAGAAAAATCTATATCTCAGACTATCACTCACATTTTAGTAGGTTTAAATGTTAACCTGAAATGTGTCTTCCTTCAAATTTAACAGTAGTTGATGAATTTGGTGCAAGTGTTTGCTACTCCTTCAGTCATTCAGAGATGCCAGAGTTTATTCAGCTATGGTCTGACAACCCCTAGCGTATTAGATTTTCAGCTTCTCCAATCCAAATTTTGTCCACCTTACATCATGCTTGGTAAAGTGTGGGGGTTATAATGTTTACTCAAAATAGGTAAACTATCACAGAACGCAGATGATAATCTTCCCAATCGTGCAGCCCTTTTTAACATTTACAACTCACAAAGCTCCCATTGAGTTCCCTACGTACAAGTACTGCTGGATTAGACTTTCAAAATTAAATTTCTGGTATTTAAAAATAAATAGTTTGCATATTTAAAATACATTTAATTTTCACACAGAATTAAATGATTTACAGGTTTTAAACATTTTTCTTTTGGGTTCTTCAAAATGTTCATTTCTATTTTTTTAAATAGCTAAAACAGGAAGAGCACAATATTTGAAACTGCTATGGCTGAAAAGTGATCTGGGGTTTTGATCATACTGATCTTTAAAAAGTAAGCAATACACTAAACGTTTCCGAAATGACAGCTTTGGCTTTCATATTTCCTTGTAGTGGATGAAAAACAACATGCATTAATTAAGATACATTGGGAAGAGTAATACTTTTGACTGATGAATACATTTTTATCTCCAAGCAGCAGCAGGGAAACAAGCGTTGCAACACATGATCATGCGCAAGAAGAGATCCAGGGCACTGATAAGACATCAAACAAAAAAGCTTCTCAATTTTTAAAATTTTTATTTTGTTTTATGACAAAACAGTTTAAGAGCGTACTCTTATGGCTGGTAGGCCAAATCATGCCTATTCTCCTACCCGTCTGTTCTGAGGTCTGATCCATTCTTGTCCTGTGATCAAAGCCACGGATGGATACATGCAAGATGCGGTCTCTATCAATAATTTTTTAAAACCCATTTAAAATCAACATTTGATTATTTTAAAACATACTTCTCCTAGAACTACCAAGATGTGCACATGCCTAACTGGAGTGATCTGGTGCTGTAACTGGCCTTCCTCATCTGATTCGCCTTCCTAATACCAGTTACCCCATGAACTGCAACATATCCAAGTTAGGTTGTAAAGCTCTTTGTGGCAGGGATCATGTCTTGCCTTTATTTTTTTTAAATAAAGCATCCAGAACACTTTAGGGACCCACTGGGTAAAATACAGCCTTGCTTTCTAAGAGCTGGTGGAATTTTCTGGAAGGGGGACATTGATTTGGGGATAGAGAAAGGTATTTAAAAGGTGATTTTATGGCACATTTTGGACTAACTGGCCTAAACAGCGCTAACAGTAACATTAAAAGCTAGTATACATGTCTACTTTGCTTTTCATCCTCAAAAGCTTTATAAACACACTGAATATAGAAATGCAGAAATCACTTCAGTGCCTCTGTGAAAACTTGTGTGACTTTGAGAAATTCATTAGTCTCTCTGTGCCTCAGATCACCAAATCTGTAAAATGGAGATAATAGCACAACCCTACCTCACAGAGGTGTTGTGATGACAGAGACATTAAAAGACTGTGAGCTGCTCAGAGAAGCCATAAAAGTATCTAAGATCGATAAGGCAGAACATTCTGTTCTGTTGACGAGGCAAGGAAGACTTGTATGAAGGCGAAATATGATTAACCAAATCACTAATGGGCTAGAGCACTGTGTTAACATTAACACAACAGGCAAATACATTTCTCTTGAAGATGTACATTCGGGCCACTCAGTAAATCCTGCATGGGAGAAAATGCCACTTCTAACAGACCTGACAGCACAAAGTGAGCACATGCCAAAGTGATATGCATATTCAAGTCCCTATACTTTAACAGCGAAGGAGGAATCCAAATCTATTTTGCAGTGAACACTTCTGCTCGATATCCTATACAAGGAAGCTGATGTTTTAAGTTTTGACTGACGAGACCTTTACGTGGTGACATGCTGCAGGCTAAAAGAAAGAAGCCAATCTCAGACCAGAACTGTGTAACATTTTAAAGAAATTACTGCATGCTCAAACAATGGAATATTTGTCAAAGTACAACTTGATCACCAGAATTCATCTGTTTTTCATAACTACACTTGACCTAAACTACATTGACTGAACAAGGTAGCCTGTGTTTTTCAGTCTGGAAAATATGGCTTTTCAACTTTAAAAAAAAAATTTAAAGACCACACTAAAGAAACACTAGTTACAAAATGACTGTGGCCCAGAAGACTGAAGTGCATTAGGATTTAGCCAAGGATGACGAAGAATGATTTTTCCTTGTTACAACAGCAAGCAGCTAGTAATCTTCAGGTCATATTTTTGGCAGTCTCCCCTTGTTTCAGCTACCCTCCACGCTTAAGCCCAGGAATGTCTGCCTTACTTGTATGTTGGTTTCCATTCTTTCCTCTATTTCCAGTCTTCCTTTCCTTAGGTTACCCCAGCATCCTGAGGTCATGATGAATGGATACAATAGTGTGGTATTTATGGTTTCATACCATGTTTTAAATTCTTCATTAAAACTTTAATAGCGAGCTGACATGAAAATCCTCCAGTTCTCAAGAGATTACCATTTTTCCCACCAGAAGAACCACATGCAAAGACTTCATGCGAGGGAGAGGGACAATTATTTCTCAAGTATAAGCTGTGCACACTGGAAGGAGTTTGGTCTAGCCTACTTCAGGAAAAGTCCATTCCAAGAATTAGCAAAGAAGGATTTATTCATATGAGTAGTATATAGTTCCACTGATTTCAAAGAGAATACTCACTGAGTAAGGTAATAATCATGGTCAGAGTTGCAGAATCAGCCCCTAGGTACGATGAACAACAAAACTACAGGGCGAAGTGGGGACAAGGAAACAGGAAGACCACAGAAAAGGACAAAGGGAGACAATGTTTTTAAGAGAGCATTAGCTGCAAAGAATTCAGGTAATTAATTTTGTTCCTGTTTTGCGCATTTTGCCTTTTTAATAACCACCTCTTGTCACAGAACTAGTAATCTCTAACAAACTCTGCATTAGTTGCCTGGAAAAGGACACAGGGAAATATGCTACTAAATGGGAGACCTTTGCACTAGAAAAAAAATGTTATGCCATTAAATTAAAGATGATTTTATTTTAAGGTTTCTTTAGTAAAGAAGAGGCTCCTCTTTCTATCAGTTCAATTGCAGGCTCAGGAATTAGCAAAACCATCCATCGCACATATTGTCTTAGTTTCAAGTGAAAGAACATTTACTCATTTTTAAGACTGATATGTGACATTTTAAGCTTGGGAAATCGTTTGTTAAACTCGCACATTTGTTTTGCTCTCTTAACCAGGAGCTTCAGGGAAAAAGATCTTGGCCGCAAAAGTGAGAAGTTTATTTTATTTTAGCACGTGTACTGCAGACTATTGTCCTCTCTGCACAGACCAGAAGGCAGTTATATAAACCCATTCAACAATGTGATCAAACCCCCACTGTTGGGATGAGAGGAGACATTAAGTCTATGACACATTAAGTCCTTAGCGTCTCTGCTGAGACTGCCAACAAGTGGGGCTAGTTAGTTCCAGTTACTATGATGGCTCTTACATGCACAGGAGAGAGACAGACTCACCCCCTTCAGACTTTTGGCTAAGATCACATACAATATCAATGTAATATTGGATACCTCCTCTGTCAGGGGAAGGACTTGGTGATGTAGTAGCTGTTTTCCATCTTTAGATTTAACCACCAGATGGTTACTCCTTTCAGTCACTACCAAAATAGGCTGAATTCAGACAGGCAATCTAGACACTTCAGGTCCATTTTTGGTCAGTAGTTTGCTATGAAGTGCAATAGTTCTCTGAAAGATGGCACCTCCTACTCGACTAATCTCCTACTGCCCGGATTCACAGTCAGATCTGCTTCCTTTTCCAACTTAACGAAAAGTTTGATCTTTTTATAAACCCTGTTAACACTGCAGAACCAATATAGTTATAGGGTGGAGTCCAACAGTTTAGGACTTGAGGTTGGATGGAGAGCGGCAGAAGCAAGGGGGTGGATTTATTAAAAACCATGCTGAGAGAAAGTTTAACAATGTTAATGCACTACATTAAAAGACAAAGGGCTCTAAGAAATAAGTGAAACGAGAAAGTGCACTAAAAAGAACAAACATGAAAGGGTTAAAAGCACCAGGATTCTTACACACACAAAGAAACATGGCATTCAACAGTGAGGGCTTATGTGCCTCCATCCACCTACCAGACAGGCGCATTTGTAGGTAACTCAGGACACTGGTACCTCAGGATACCATCCCCCTTCTTTTGTGCCCCTCACCCAAAAAACAACATACAGATGGCAGTAATTATGGGTTTGCAGATGACAGTCGGGTGAGGAACTTACAATGACTAGGTAGAGGAATAGTTGGGGATAGGTATTACATATACACACATAAGGACCTCAGGTCACTTAGGTTGTGTGATGGAGTCCTTGACTCTACCCTTTGTCTTTTTAGGCTGTAAGCTCTTTGGGAAAGGGATAGTGCTGCCCAGTTTGTATACCATCACATTTTTCCATTCCACAGCATAAACAACTACACACTACAGCAGGGGTGGCCAACCTGAGCCTGAGGAGCTGCCAGAATTTACCAAGGTTCATTGCCAAAGAGCCACAGTAACAAGTCAGCAGCCCCCACATCAGCTCCCCCTCTCCCAGCGCCTCCCGCCCACCGGCAGCCCCCTCCCTCCCGATCAGCTGTTTCGTGGCATGCAGGAGGCTCTGGGGGCGAGGGGGAGGAACGAGGGCACTGCAGGCTCAGAGGAGGGGGCGGGAAGGGGTAGAGTGGGGGCAGGGCCTGAGCAGTGAACCCCTTCCCCCCCCCCGCAAACTGGAAAGTTGGCACCTGTAGCTCCAGCCCTGGAGTCGGTGCCTAGACAAGGAGCCGCATATGAACCTCTGAAGAGCTGCATGTGGCTCCGGAGCCCCAGGTTGGCCACCCCTGCACTACAGCATCATGTAAACTAGAGCAGTTTGGCAGGACTGCCTCGGGAAGCATGCTTAGGTGCCCTGTGCTTTCATAAACAAGAGAACTCACTACGCACTCAAGATACAATTTTTTTCTGTTATTCCCACGTTAAAACAAAGAGGTGGTAAAATAAAATGGTATTTGATTTTTTTCAAGCAGCTGTTGTGCAAGATGCACAGCCCTTGGGCTACAAGACCTTTACGATGATGCCCTCAGTCTACAATTTTCAGCATTATAGTCACCATCAGAAACATATATCCTTTGACTAAAATTTGCAGCTATTATTCAAAAGAACAGGTGCTACTTTTATACAGCATTACACACACACACACACAGCTTTTCATCCTGAAGGAGCCCAAAGCCTTTAAACTATGTACTACAGGAACACTGAAATACAACCACTTCCGGGGTGAGAGGGCATTAGAAAAGCTGGATGCAGTAAATTATGCAACAAGAAGATGTGGTTTGACAGCACAAGGTAAATCCCTAGTCTCATAACAATTTCTGTAGAATCCTAAGTGTCCATGTGTAGCACATAGGACCTCTGATTTTTTAAGGTTTCACCCCATAGATCCACAAACAGTATGCCTCTTAGAACTCAAATTAACAACTTCAGAAGGCTAAAGCGATGAATCATTTGTGCCAGATTTTAAACCTGTGATTCCAGGGAGTCCAGGTTTTGCAAAACTGAGTCAGCCTCGAAGCTATATGCAATTTTATTATACATACTGCAAAATACATTACTGCATACACAGAGTGCTTATCAGATCAGATCTCAGAATCTTTGCTCTTGCCTCATGTCATCCATATAACATGACCTAAGTAGACCACCAGTTGCAGTTTGAAGAGGCATTGGTATTCAGAACATTACTCAATGTGTTTCTCTTATCTCTCCATCATTAAAATATCACCATCCCATCAGATAGCAAGCCGCTTTGGTACCACACTCTTGGAATGCAAGGGCATCGTTTGTTCATTGTACATGCTGTGCCTTATTTCCACATTCTCCTGAACAAAGGCATGTGCCCCTGAAATAGCGGGTGTATGCGTCATAAGTCTGTCCTGCAAATTGCACACCCCTTCCTGAATAAGTATTTGTAAACAGACGGAGAATTAACTTTCAGCCAACTCAAGATCCTTCATAAAAAAGAGACTGTATTCAAAACAGGATGACAATCATTTCCCAACTAAGGTACACACAGGTACTTAAACTACATATGTAGCAGGGAAAGAGCAAAAACACAGCTATGCACCAAGCAATTCTATTCTATTCTATGTGATCCACAGAAACATGGTGGCTAATTATTTCACAGTCCTCTTTAGGAATGGGAGTTTCTGGTCAGCTTGATTGTCAGAACTTGACAATTCTCAGGAGCTATGTCGGGAGAAAATATGTTGCTTTAGTAATGCAGATAGTTGGACCGTACGACACAAACTCACATTCATAACTTTCTTTACAAGCAACATTTTAAAGGTTCACACTTTCCACTTACTCTATTGAATATAAACACCCTTAGGAACCAAGGGTACCAAACTTCTGGGTACTACAAAGTAACAAAATAAAAGGCGGATATCACATAGACACGATTGGTATCACTTGCTAAAAAAAAAAAAAAAAAAAAAAGAGGAAATGAATTCAGTATGCAGAACGTCAGGCTAAGAGCATGGTCTGACAACCTAGTGGCAAGACCCTGCACTTCCATGAGACAATACAATCCAGGCACAACTCAGAGGCGTGGGGCACCATCAATGTAGGGGCAGTAGATCATATTCAGTCCCAGAAGGTAGTCTCCTACTGTTCAACTGCATCACCTACAGCTGTTTAAGGAGTGGTTTTGATCCAGCTGTGGAAAGAACAGCAGCTCCAAAGTAGAAATCTGACGGTGGGAGGAGAGGTTTAAAATGGGAAGATCTGCTAGGCAGGCAGAGAGAACCTTTTCCCCTCCAGTTTAACCGAGTTTTGCCTAGGAAAACAATCTTAATGGATGCTGACCTTGTTCTCACTCTAATCCAATACACTTTCAGAAAACTCTTTTCAGATCAGTGTTCCTCTTCAGCACTGGCTCCATCACTGTGGTGTTCCTCCTGAGAGGTCACTGCACCTTGACACCACCACGGAAGATCTTCACCATAACGTCATAGCGTTCTCCAAACTCAGAATGTTTCTGTGACCCTCTCACAAACTCAGCAAGGTCAGTCTGGGTCAGTATTTGAGCAAAACAAGAAGTAGTGCTGGGGATACTGAAAACTCAATCCATTCCATGTTATGGACCATTTAAAATGAATCTCTCATGACGAACTGTCGTCTGAGTCCTGACGCCATACCTTCCGCGGAGCAACTAAGACTGCTGGTTAACCCCTTATTTTAACCACTGGGATAACAACTGATGTGATTGAATCAAGAGAAAACCCAAAGTTATGCTTTAAAGTTTAAATGTATCTGCAATTTGCTAGTCTACATATGCAGTGTAACAGACAGGTAAGGCTCACCTAGTTTTGTAAATAAATAAAAAATGGTGATCCCTGTGAAAGGGACTTGAAGCCCTGGATTAATCATGCTCTGCAACCCCTACCTTCAGGTGACAAGGATCCTGCATTTGGGTTATAGTACGTTGCCACTATATTTAGGAGGAATTATATGTTTTTTCCCTAACATGGCTGTTTTCCAAACTGAGTACTTGGAGAGCCAACGCTGTCTGTGATCATATCTAGCCAGCTTAGAACGAACACTGATTTCTCTGCTTCTTCTTTGATCGAAGTCAAGTTGTATCCCCATGGGTAGTAAGGTCACAAGGTTAAAAGAGCAATATGACAATTACAAAAAGTTAAATCTATGGCCACTACAGACAGACACACTAGCCAGGGTCCATTAGCACGTAGTACAGAGCAGTTATCTCAGGTCACTGACACCAGTTCACTCTAATGGCTTTTCCTGTGTCCTTATCAATCCAGTGCACAAAGTATCTCACCCTAGCCTTTCCCTATGATCTCAGTACCATGTTTACAGCTATCTAACTCCACCAGGCACCGGTGAGTCAGCCAACTCAGCAGACAGTGAGATACGCCAGAACAGAATGATGGGACAATCTGCAAAGCAACTGAGATGAACTAGGAGTTAGATATTTCTAGAAGGAAAAATTTCCACTAAACAAAAAAAAATCTCAAGAGAAAAGGTGAAACTTTTTAATAGCTTTACATTCCCAAGGACACAGTGGAAACAAACTTCACAGCCCTGATCTAGAAAATAAGAATTAACAGACCCTCCACATTGCAGTTCACATTTCAGTATCAGTGAATAAAATAAATATGTGTTTCAAAGAAGAAAGCATCTCTTTTGGTATGAAAAAGAAGTCTGGGAGCTACATTACTTGAACAGTAGTTTCAAGAATAAGAGTGATGATCAGCTCTTAAAAGAGAAACTACTTCAATCCCTATTACAAAAGCATGAGCAGATGAGATTTTTATCTATACTGTAGCACCTCTAATCTTGCAGAGTTGGGCAAGGAGCGAAAAGAAAAGTAACCGTCACAATCAATATTTCCAAGAGGCAGACAAAGCAACAACTGGTAGTCACCAGTGCAAATGAAATATTAGAGCAGAAAGTCAGAAAGAAGAGGAACATGAATACATCAGAGTAGGGACTATTAGGAGGGAGGAAAAGTGCTAGGACTAATAAATAATGACATTTAAGTTGTGATTCTGGAAAGCGACTCATGATGTTCCATATTTATGGTCTCTCAAGAACTCCAGATTTAATCTGTTCATTGAACGTAAAAGGATGTTATTTCTAACTGCCAGTGCCAAAAATTCAGCCTGGAATCTGAAAGTCAAGCTGGGTGCCCTTGTGCCTCGTGAATCACTAACTGTATACATTCTGCAATCAACACTTGATTAACAATTCTGTGGACGCATGAGTCCAGCTCCCATTCCCAAAGCTGTGCTGGCTCTGAAGGACAAACTGAAATAGAGTAGTAAACACTTGCTGCAGTCACTGAAGTAAGCAAATGGCTGAATACTTCCAGAGAGAACACCTGAGTACGTGAGGAGTAGGAAAGGGCACATTTTACATAGTATTGAGAATAGAACCCCACTTTTAAGGGCAAGTCTACAATGGGAGAAGCCCTCTCTTCATCCTAGCGCTGTCTACACTGGGAGTTAGGTCAGCGTAACTGCGTCACTCAGGGGTCTGGAGTTTTCACACCACTGAGCGACAGTTATACCGATGTAAGTTTATAGTATAGACCTGGCCTAGGACAATAAAGTGACTGATGAAAGGGGATGAGATGAAAACAGGAGCAGAGCTGCATAAAACCTTAAAGCACTGTCTACTGTAGATTTTTTTTTTTTAAAATAACTCTGTAGGCCACTTGACCTTTACCCGAGACTGATCCCACCGTAGGCAGGATCAAAGCATGGGGACTGCCCACACCAGTCTTTACACGTGTTTAAAGTATCTTGAGCTAACTGGCAATCAATTAACTTGAGGTTAAAAAAAAAAAAAAAGGGTCTAGAGAAGACAAAATGAACACTTGACAGGTTAGGTCTACAGAGCCTGCAGAAGCAAGCCTCCCAGCCTGGGTCAACAGACTCGGCTTAGCAGGGCTTGCACTAATGCTCTAAAAATAGCTGTGTAGACAGCAGTGTGAAGCTGCAGCTCAGGTTGTAGAACAACTTCGAATCACTGTCTACACAGCTATTTTTAGAGCACTAGCGTGAGCCCTGCTAGCTCACATCTATTGACCCAGGCTGGGAGGCTCGCTTCTGCAGGCTCTGTAGACCTACCTAGAAAACAATATTCACGGCCTGAACTAGGAACTTTGTTCTCCCTTTAACATTTCTGTACACCACAGCCAAAGGTGTTGAACTGCACCGACAGTAAGTATTCAGAAGTGTTTCAAATGATTTTAAAAAACCAAACCTTTTCCTTCCAGTCTCCTTTATCCAGAATCACAGTGTCATCTGCCAGTTCCAAGCAGATTCCTCGGCAATCATAGCCCAAAACTGTACTGGATTTTGTTTTTGACTGTCTCACTGCTGCTAAGTTCCAGGTTTGGGATAAGTTCCCCTCCCTACACCCTTCAGTTTACGGGAAACATAACACAATAATCAATTTTCATTTTATATTATGTAAAGCAAAGCAATTCCATCTCTTGGGTTCGAAATCCAAGACTGCCAACAGCTATACAGATGCCATACGAGATAAACAAACTATCTAACCCAAACCCAATCTGTCCTACTTTACTTTGGATATTGATCAAACCAGCTTTTCTAAGAGTTACATTTGGGTGAGGGAAGACCTAGTATATAATAAATATCAATGGCAGATTCACTTCACCCAAATACTGTAGTTTCATCTCAGCTTTGTACAGGGATCCATTAACCAATTCTGCATACTGCTCCATTACCTCTGGGTATATATGACATGAAAAGACCACTAACGTAATGAAGTAGTAGATTTACACGCTAATTGTAAGTAAATGTCTTTAAATATATTGCTGCTAAACAGAAAGTGGGTATATTCTGTTATTTGTGTGTATCCGACCGGGGGTTAACTTTGGTCGATTGGTTAGAATAGAGGAGAGGCAGGGTTTTGTTCTAGGCTCTCTCCCTGACTCCTTGTGCTACTTAAGGCAAATTGCTTAGCCTCGCTGTGTCTCAGTGATGATGCATCTGTTCTCTCAACTCTCTAGTTCATTTTTTGCATGCAATTCCAGGATTTAAAATATTAATGTCTGTGGTATCCAGAGATCCCAAGCAGAATTAGGACCCCATTATGCTAGGCACCGTACAACCATATCAGAAGAACATATCTGTGTCCCTCTTCCAAACAAAGTCCACTATAAGCTGTTAAAAGAGGAGAGGGGTACACCACATACACACAGTTTTTATGTGCATTTGTCATATTTTCTTTTGCTTGTATATATTTAAAGTGGCGTCTATCTCCATCTGGCCCCACAGCCATTATTAGTCAGCTGGTTTCTCAGAGTAAAGGATTGCTGACAAATAGTCCCATAAAGCATCCCTATCAGAGCCTGTCTCCCCTAGCTCTGTTACCAAGTCAAGGACCAATGCTCAATTAACCACAGCCTGACCCTTGTTCACTTTCTTTCCCTCTCCTCTGCCCTTCCTGCAAAAGTTCAGCACTTCCTGGAAAAGTCTCACTCCCCGTTTGATATTGTACTTCGCTGTAGTTGCTGAAGGAAGGATTTACAGGTGCCTGGCCCCGTCTGCAAGACCATGGCCGAAAGCTGACCTCATGTTACAATACGTGAACTCCTGCCCTGCTGATAAGGCTGGCAGATATGAGCAGGATTTTTCAAATAATCCTTTGGGAATTTATAAGCAGCACAGCCATAAAACCGAGGTGACTGGAAGGTCGATTTCACTAAAAATAATAAATATTGCAATGTTTATTCAAAGTAGGCCTTTGTAACTGCAGGCCAAGCACTTAGATAACACTATTGTAAATGACAAATATTAGGAGGTTTTGGTAACTATTATATTATGAGCCTTCCGTCTGACACTGATGTGGCCATTTCCCTTGGTACTTGTCCAATCTTTGATATTGTTCAACACTAGCTGGGCCTAGAAAACCAGTTCAGGATTCAACCACAGGTCAGGAAAAGGGTAATTTTCCTTTATGGTTGCTTGCCTTACTTCTCTGCTCTTGCTTTACACGCATGTCTTCTTGACAATTCTGCCTTTTTCTTGCTTCTTCTAGGCCTTTTGGCTGAGATTCTGTATTGTAGGGTTTTGGTCTAGTGGGCTCATCAGAGGACTGGGGAGAAGAGCTCCTAAATTCTAATCCCAGCACTGTCGCCAACTCCTTCTGTGACCTCACTGCCTCAGGTTTTTCCGTCAAATGGGAATAACACCTACCTACCTATTCCACAGGAATGTGGGGAGGGTTGATGTTTACAATGCATTTTGAAGATGGAAATTGCTATAATAGTGCTAAGTATTAATATTTGACCTAGCAATTTTAGTATCTCAGAACACTTTACAAACATTGAGTCCCACGCCTACGTGAGCCAGAAAGGAATAATAATTTAATCATTCAGACATGTATCCATTGGGGGTCTATAGTCTATCCCCAGAAGAGGGATGGACTTCATCTAACATGACTCTTCCCATCTCAAGTTACTTTTTGAGCACATCAAAGAGGCTCCAGGTGCACTCTGTCCCAGAGCATAGTGGCTGGCTAGTGGTTTACTTCCAGCTGCAGCCGAAAGCAATCAAACAGCGGCGTGGAGCGTTAGCCTGGAATCTGTTTATAGAAGTAGCATTTCTCTAGCATACAATAGGGGAACATACAGCCATGTTCTATATATGACAAAGGAGGAACAGTAAAAGCACCATTACGTAAACCAGAATATAATGTCAGTCTAGAAGATACATATGCACTACAGACTGCAATACTCTGAACATACACTGATGCAAAAAACTAATGTCCTGTTTTCACCCTTTACGTAATAGCATTATATACAGCCTTCTATTAAACAATGATATGCAAAGCTATGAGAACAGAGCCTCTGATTTTGCTTTAAATTAAATATACATATACGCCTATGTACAACTGAAGTTTTTCCAAATCAAATGACACTTTGAAATGTACCAAGGGGTTCAGACAATGGTAAGCACGCTAGCACACTCCATCCAACATGTAGTATTTTGTCTTTGTCCAAGACAGAGTACACTCAAAATATAACACATTCTGGGTAGGTTAACTTTTTAATGCCAATGAAGTATCATGGCATTGTAGCCAAAGCTATATAATTACTAACAGATGAAGACAAAAAGGTTATATTTGCATTTTTATGATGATTCCTTGCCTTTAGCAAATTCATGTGTAGGTATTGCTGTGGGGGGAGGGCGGGGGGCGGGACTGGCTTTAGATCTACCATAAAAGAAACAACTCTGTTAGGTCTGGCTCCACAGCTGCAAGGGAGGCAAAGCTGCTCGATTACATGCAGAAACCATGCACTCTTCTTATGTGCTGGCTTGACTTTAGAGGGTTCTCCTGTGGCTGAGAAAGCTGAAGAGCTTTCTTCAGCAACTGTGGGTTACTGTCATTAAAGAACAGCTGCAGACAAATAGGTCTTTGGATTTCCAGTTTGAAAGGCTCAGATGAATTACTGCAGCAGTCTAAAAATTATGACACAAGGGAGTAATGGCTGAAGTGTCACCCACAAAGGTCATTTTCTCTGCTCATATTGAAGGGAGTAACTTTTTATCAATATACTGGAAGGTCTGGAAAACCACATTTTGTCTAGCAACCTACCAAAACTAGAGGTGAATTTTACTGGATTTTAAGTGGACCCACCTTTCTAAACAAAGCAAATATTTAGAATTCTAGATCCATCATCTCAAATGTGGACAGAAAATTAACGGGCTCTAAAGTTGCTGATGATCTATCTATCTTGGGGCTTTATACTGCCAAACATCACCTCAGTATCTCAGTGCCTTCCAAGTAAAGATGATCGCAAATTCCCTAGTGGACTTCACAAAGTCTCTGGTTCGTCTCAGTTTTCAAAATAAAAGCTCTTGGTTTTGTTGGCTGGTTGACTGATTTGTTTGTTAGTTACAAATTTTTATCTTTGTATTTTTTTTTTTTTATTTTTTTTTTTTTTTGGAGGGAAATATTTGGGTAAGTAGGAGTGACAATGTGGTAGGTAACATTTTTGCTATTGTGGGAAGGTTTCCACCATTGTGTGTAACTGATGATCAGGGTCACATGGTTATTTTTCTCTTAATATACAACAGTGATCAAGAACTGACTAAAATGCAGCAGAAAATGGTCTTATCACTTACACAGCCGTGTAAACATATCTTGATGTTTTTCAGGGCAGATAAAATGGCAAAAGTCCGACTTCTAGAAAGCTTGAGCCAAGACAGTAAAACTGTGGATTTAGTTACATACCATATGATTTTAAAGATTGGAAATTCTCCAGTTTTCAAAAGAAGGAAGGTGCAATAAACAACCACCACCACCTAAAACTGCTGTCTTTCTTGATAACTCAGTACATGACTTTGCATTGATATAACAGTTATTTTGATTAAAGAAGAATTATTTTAGGGAAATATATTTAAGCTAGAAATTGTATTTGGCTCCTTATAAACCTCAAAGTTGTCGTGGCTGAAGAAAATGGTTTATATATCTCTGCAGTCTGCCAATATAAAATAGCTGTTTGGTTTTTACTCAAACCCCTTCCTCTACTGTGGGCTCCCAATGTTGCCCTTGCTTCCCTTTGTCACATGCTGCTGAGATTCTAATTTTACTAGATACTGCATTTTCTCTCAAGGTGAACATAAGCAGACACTAATACTTGTTATGCAACAGGTTCTTTCCAAGAGTGTCTACATAGATATAAGGAGCTGCACCTAATCTTGCCATTCAAAATCAGGGTAAACTTCCGTGCCATTTGTACAAACTGTACAGTGAAAACACCATCGTAGACCTACTTACCAGTACAGAATATATGTGCAAGCATCGGTACACGGGCGAGAAATCCACCAAATCCTGGGCACCAGGCACCTACAAAGACATGAAATGGAAAACAAGAGGATCAACATATAATCTACAAAGCAACTGGCTACAAATAAAGTACATAGTGTGTGGGAATATACAGACATACTATAGACTGCATGCTGAGGATTTCAGTTATAATGAATTTCAATAGCTAGTAAGTACTGTTCAGTGTTTGATTTTTAAAGCAGGTGCGAGCTGACCAAAGCAGCAAAATTCAACATATGTTGCACCCAGCACTCCGAGCATCAATCTCTCTAAAAAACACATACCATCTTCATACCCTTTGTTAGTCATCTCAGCAGAGAGGCAAAAGATGTGACCAACCATGGTTGCTAAATGAGCTGTTGATCCTTGATAAGGCTTGAGGCATGTTGGCAGAAGCTGTCACTGACTTGATCTGTGCCGCACCTGGCCAGCAGCAAGGTACTTCTCTAGAACTGGCATCAACACTTAACTCACTTAAAGGACAGGTTGAGCCATTTTTTAAAAACTGCTTACTGAGCCTGCCGCAGGGCTGAGAAAGCACACACGGGAGAGGCAGAAAGTAAGAGACCGTAGAAAACTGTGCATGAACGGCATCCACAAGCTTCACCCTATGGATCTATTCAGGTCAGTCGTGTACAATCACAGGCAACGGGCAGTCGAGTGGGATTACCGATATCAATAGCTCGCTCCGATCTTTTAAAACAAAACCTAAATGTACTAATTGTACACAGGAGCTAAGTAAATGTGTGCTCCTATCACTCTTACCCTCCAGCCCCATTATCTCCATTTCTTACCTCACCGTGTTATGTCTTGTCTTAACTTGATTTCAAGTGTAGACTTAGGGCTTGTTTACATTGCAGGGGTTACAGCAGCAGCTTCATAGCTATGCCACCGTAACCCCAGTGTGTAAAATGGGGGAGGTTTAGGTTGGATATTAGGAAAAACTTTTTCGCTAGGAGGGTGGTGAAGCACTGGAAGGGGTTACCTAGGGAGGTGGTGGAATCTCCTTCCTTAGAAGCTTTTAAGGTCAGGCTTGACAAAGCCCTGGCTGGGATGATTTAGTGGGGATCGGTCCTGCTTTGAGCAGGGGGTTGGACTAGATGACCTCCTGAGGTCCCTTCCAACCCTGATATTCTATGATTCTATGCACACCACTGTGACAGAAGGGGCTGACCTATCACTGTAGTAACTCCACCTCCCCAAACGATGGTAGCTAGGACAAAAGAAGCATTCTTCTGCCGGCCTAGCCACATCTCCACCAGCCGTTTAAGTCAGCACAGTGGTGGATTTTTCATACCCCAGTACTGTAGCTATGTTGACCAAAGTTTTAAGTGTAGACCAGGCTAGAGAGCATAAACTCCTCAGGCAAGAACTTTCTCTTGCTATGTGTTTGTACAGTGCTCAGCACAATGGGGCTCCAGTGATAAATCAACAGTAGTAATGGGGGAAGGGGGGGGGGACTTCACCTGTTCACAACATATAATAACGACCAAATTAACCAATGATTTCCCATGAATTAGAATTTAACAACAAACAATTACTCTTCTCCGATTGTTAGCAGTGATCATTAGCAGTCCTTGGAGCCATGGCTGGTGGTCCACAAATGAAATATTTTGCTAACGAAGAGGTGTAGGTTGGGGGAAGCAGAAGGGGAGCTGATCCACAAGAGGAGTTCTCTTACAAGAGCATCCCACAATTTTTTTTAAAAAAATCTCTGTATTTCCTTAAAAATATTAAAGCCCAGACATACACAATATAATAGCTATTGCTCTAGAACAACTGCAGACCCCTGATCAAGACCTTATATTAAGATTTAAACTGTTTATCTAAAGCATTTTCAGACAATCATTCACAAGTTCTATAGAATATTTGTTCTAAAAACCACACACATCCTTGTGGAAGTGTTCAAATCCTTTACCCTCTTGTGCAGGGTGTTAACCTGAGATTGACTTAATATGAGGAAAAGAACAGACTGTTCCCTCCACACAGCGCTCCAACTCTAAGAGTGAATGAAATAACCCACCCAGCCTTTTGAACTCTTTTCAGACTCTGTCCACTGTATGCTTTTGCACGTACAAAGTATTTGAAACAAACTACTGTGGCAAATTTAAAACACTGCCCAACAATCTGCATTGTTTTCTACTGCACTGGAACAATACATTTATTGCTCTCCTAGCAGTCGTTAGCTTCCCTGGGTAGTTTCTTGCGTAACTTTCACAGCCACCCGTCACAAAAAGACGCTGGCCATTACAGTTTTGTACACAAACCCTACCGGAATTATGGCAGGTCGGCAAGAGACGCCCTAGAGACTGATGTCTGTACTACCTCACGTTGCTTACGAACTTGCCGCTCTGACAATACTGCAATACAAAAGCAAAGCTCAGCACATATAGTTTGTGATGGAATGCCACATACTGGCAGGAAAAGGAAATGAACAATCACTGAAAATCACCCCTGAATAGCTAGATGAAGAGTATTTTAGACACTGAAGTGAAGAACAATACGACAACCAACATATCTGATTAAGGTGTGGAATCTCTCTTTGTAGCACTCGTTTTACTCTCATAGATAAGCTTGTGTTTCTGAGGTTTGAGGAGCAGCAGAGATGTTTCTAAGCTTGCAATGAAAGAAACCTAAAGCCCCCTTTTAATAAAAAGGCCACTACACTCTGCCATCAGCACCTCAGTCTCATCTCCATTCTCCACTTTCATGAACAGCAAGTGCATCCCATCCTTACCCTGAAATTTTCCTTTCTTCAAACAGTGAAGCCCACAAACTCTAACTCTGGTCTTCAGCACATTTGCAGGATGGGAGGGGGAGGCAGAGCCATCAGTCCCTGTAAGCAGCCCAAACCCTTCCGTCTGGGTTAACTTGGGTTAGCTTCTATGACTCAGGATTCTAGCTGGCTTAACCTTTATAACAAATTCTTAGCTCTGAAACAAACATACATTGACTTAGGTGACAGCTAAGGAATGCTCTGCTTTTTTGTTTTGGCCCCAAGCTTGTCCAGAATTGGCTGTATCTATGGATATTGCTACTTGTAGATAGAAAGTTTTCATGTAAGTATGGATACATTTTTCTGAACCTCAGCAAGAAAAGAGCCACTGATCTTTCACTCTGGAGTTGATAGGAACTGCTTTTTGAGAACTTCCGATGGGGAGCCCATTACTTTGATTACTTTTTTTATAACCTTCCATTCAGGCACTATATCTGCAATACGCCTCTTCAAAGTCCACATCCACTGAGGTTTAAATATCATTTACAATATTTAGCAAACTCATAGGCAGCCACCCTACATCTCTCTGCATATGGTGGATAGATTCTCTTGGCCCAGAATGAGTTCACTAGCCTTAAAGACGAAGCTCTGATTGCTAACAGAGGTACTCAGCTCCTTGCTTTGTACATCTGTGACATGTATCACCTAATCCAGATGGATATTGATGGTTTGAGGCTTTTAACCCCATGTTGGGGGTAGAACACAATAATGCAGATTTACAACATCTTCTTGTGTGGTCTAGGTGTACTTCAGTTGCCTTATGAACACCTAGACCATGCCATAGTTTAACCTAGCAATAAGGGCTGGAGCTATTCTAAGCACCACCTTATCTGCATGAACAGTGCAATACTGGAGCTAACCGGAGAGTCCTTCAAACTCAAACATTCTACCAGCTGAGGTTATGTTGACAGCAAGGCTACTTTGATTGACTGGAAGTAAAGACAGGTTTCAGAGTAGCAGCCGTGTTAGTCTGTATTCGCAAAAAGAAAAGGAGGACTTGTGGCACCTTAGAGACTCACCAATTTATTTGAGCATAAGCTTATGCTCAAATAAATTGGTGAGTCTCTAAGGTGCCACTAGTCCTCCTTTTCTTTTTGGAAGTAAAGAGATATCTCTCACAAAAGATTAGCACAGCTTTTGCATAATTATTGATGGAGACAAATAAAAAAAAGAGTGGTGCTCTCTGGATCAGACACAGCTGATTGAGAAGTCTTCCAGGAGGAACTATTAATGTTCAGATGCAAGGATTTTTTTTTTTTTTCAGTCTGCCTGCTCCAAAAATGCTGACTAAAGCCAACACATTTATTTGGAGCATTGTATTTTTTATTCCCATAGCCAGGCATGCTGGGAACGAGCAGAATAATCCCTTGGGCCTACCAATGCAGCATTTGGATTCCTTCTTCTGGAAGTTCTCTGACACTAAGGTGACAGGCACCAGTACAAAATCTGAAGTTCAGGGTTTTTTGCCACCTTGTTATCATCCTTAGATCCAAAGTCATCCATGGGCAGATTTAAGTGATCAGGTTCTACGTCTCTAGGATAAAGACTCCATTCTCCCTAGTCTAACCCACATCTGCTCAGCCAGTCTGCCCTGATATTGTGCTTCTCATTAGCATGCAGGGAGGAAACATACCAGATTTGTTTCTCTATTAAAGGATCTGGGATCTCATCCTTCCCCTCTTTTTGGCCACCAGATCCTTTGAAATAGAGCCTCTGGGTCCTCTCCTTCCCAGGGAGGAGAGGACATGCCTTCAATGGAGAAAGCCAATTCACTATGCACCCTCTTGGAGAGGCTGTGTGAGGTCTTTGCCCTGTTTGAATATGGTCTGCAGAGCTCTCTCTTATCTAACTGAAAAAAGGAGAGTAAACACCAATCTACACTGGGACACATCTGATCACTGAAGGGAGGCTCTTGTGCACTAACTTCTCTCTCTGCCATTACTTAGCATTTTGCTGGGTGGGAGGTGGGGGGGAGGTATGTGCTCTATTTGGACTGAGCACCCCATGTGGGTGGGGAGTCAGAATGATCCTTGGGAGCAGAAAGGGCCCACTCAGAACGAGAAGGGTAAAGAATATCTAATCTAGCCCTGACTGAGTAATTCCCAGATGGTCTGAAGCACTACATTAGGAGTCAGCTACATGGGACGTTTCTGAGGAATAAATCTCCACCACAAAATGTCCTAGCCACCAGGCCTACTTGCAAGGGAAGGGTGATCCCCACTGAGGAAAGCCCAAGGGGAAACACCCCTGTTTAACTGTGAAGATAGATGGATGAATGGCTAGAGATGAGTCCTAGGGCCTCTCACTGTCCTTCTCCAGGCTGAATCAGTGTCTGCCGGCTTGGTCTCTTTTCAAAGAGTAGAGAGAAGTCCTGGATTGGCTTTTGTGCTGAACCAGGGCTGCTGTTGCAGAGGGTTTCAGTGGCCTTTAGTCTATCTGCCCTTACCCTACTGTTCCCTGCATGGGAAAGGGCTGTCTGACACTTCTCCTGGCTTCTTTGTCAGTGGTGCTCTGTTTTTCCCTGGGAAAGGTAAGCCTAAAACAGTCCCTCTGGGGAGAAAGTGATATGGTGCAAAAGATGCAGAGCTCCCCTATGCACTCCACAGGGTGGAGGAAGAAAAGTGCAAGAGGAGAAAATCTTCCTTTAAGACTATTTCCTTGGCTGCCTTGGTTCATTCCTTTTGAAGAAGCAAGGTGGGGACAACCCACCAGAGTGCATAACGAGATGGTGGCTTCATACAAAACAAGCCAACATTGTTTATTCACCCTTGGGGCTTTTAGCCCTAAAAACAGCCAATTAGTTTGACTTGAATTTGGAAAATCCAATCTGGAATCCTGGATACCCTAACCTTGGCAGCAGGTGGTCTGATTTCTGCCTACTTGTGAGTGTGGAGACAAGAAAAACTGAGGGGGCTCTTCAAGAGGAGAGGCTAGGGATGCTTTCAATGACTAACAAGTGTGACTGTCTCCAAAGCTGTAAGCAAGCTTAAGGCCTTACTGAAAAACATGTTATTAATATTTTACTCACATACAATTTCCTAGACATTTAATGGTTGCATTTCACTGTGCTCCCTTCCAGATGAAAACAGCGGTATTTGCACTAATAAACTATTGTTTCCTTTCCAAAGAGCTTTTTTTCTCCAAGTGGAAGAAATCCGATTAGGATAGTTAAAAACACTTCCTCTGCCTGCCCCTGAGGAACTGCTCTCTCCAAAGAGTTAGTAAGGAAACAACAAACAGGAGCTGCATTTTATATTCATGCTTTATGATTCTAAGCAAACTGGATAAACTTTATTTCTTCACTTGCTTCTGACAAGGCACCTAGCCCCTGCCATTTTCATTAGCACTCCCTCTGGACACACTTCTGTTTCACTACTCATTTCATCACCAAGGACAGCAACTACTCATTTATGCTCTGAATCTTGTTTCTGCAAAGACATTAGTCCCGTTGCCAATTTAAACCAACTATCTTCCAAAAGGTATCATTAAACCAGGAACGAAAGCTTATTTACTAAGAATCTAGAAATGAAAGATCTTTTCAGTCATCCATCATTCAGTCAATGCAAAACTATTCCCTACTGTAAGTTTACTAGTGTTCTGCCAGCCTAGCGTTTATTTTGCCAAGAAATGGAGCTGCCACCACTTCCTCCGAGAGACTATTCAACTGCATAATAAATGGAACTGTTGGGAAGTTTCTCCTAAGATCAGCCTAAATTTTCTTCTTCCTTAATTTCATCCCTGTCTCCTGATATTATAATACTAGTTTTGCTTTCTTAAGTAATTCCTCTCCCTCCTTGATATTTACAACTTGCAGGTATTTGTAGCATTGTGGCACATTAGTCTCAAATTCTTCAGCAATACCAACCACTTTCTATAGGGCACCGACGTCTTGTTCTGCAGCCAAGTGGACATTCCACGGCAGCATGGAATGCAGACAACTATTCAAGAACATAAAGGTTGGGGGAAATCAAATATTATGAGTACATTTACAGGTTTGTATTTATTTCCTAAAAATGTACCTTCCCTATTCATTCTCCTTATGTTTAACTTCTGCCCAATTTCTAATTTGCTGTGGGATCAAGTACTGGTGCAACATAAAAAAAACCAGAGGGCCTTGCCACAGCTTTGAAGATCAGTGTATTACCCCATCTTCTCACTGCTATGAAGGGGCTGACGCTCTGTTCTCCTTCCTGGCTGCTGGCATGAAAGGATTGCAGCACAGTAGGTAGAAAAAGGGGCTGCCTGTAGATAGGATGCTTGCTTATATTTACATAGAAATGTGAGAAGGCCCAAAAAATTATTTCCTAAAAGCAAGCTTCAGATAGTCAAGCGAGACCTGGTAAAACGTGAGTAAAGTGAAGTGAGACGATTTAAAAGCAAGCTGGAGATAAACAAACCCCAGGTCATGTTGTAAACATGTTTTGGTCCTATCTGGCTTATACAAGTGTGAGCTGAAGTGTTAATGTTTTGGAAAATGCTATCTATATTGATAGTAATTGGTACTGCATTTACGCAGATACTAATTAAGATTATGTTTAATGTTAAACAGCCAATGAGAACGAAAATATTTCATAATGATAACAGAAATACAGATATGGTAAAAGGTGGATTCAATGTTAACTAATTAAGGGGCAATATTATAACTGATTATAAAAAGGATAGCAGGCTAATTTTAGATTAGGCATGCCCATCCACCATCAAAGGTCCCTTAGAGAAAGGATTATACCCATTCTCCTCATTTAGGGACTGATCACCCCTAAATGCATCATTTCATCTCAGAATATGAGTACCAGTGCAGTGTATGGTTAGTTTGTAATGCCTGTTTGCTTAACTACCTACTTTATAGTAAATAAAGTTTGCAATTTTATCACTTACTGGGTCATTCGCAGTCCTCCACTAAATAATCTGTAACCACTCTGAAGGCTCAAACCTTAAAGAATTAAGTTTGCTTTTATTCCTTATTTTTAAAATTACTAATTGGGAACACATAAATGTAAGGTTCCAAAGAGGGACAGGATGGAGAAAGATGATCATGGGGAGAAAGCATCAAGTTGGGTGAAAAGGAAGCAGGGACTTAGGGGTGGGGAGGCAACAGCAGGAAGGGAGGAGATTATGCATTCCAGGAGCAAGGGCCAGAAAGGTTGTATATGACACAATATATTTTATCTACTGGCAATAGATAAATGGAGCTACGCCAGCAGAGAATTTGGCTCCTAATCGGTAGAAAAAAGAAGCAAGAGATTCCAAAACACTGAAAATTCTACTATGTGGCTCAAGTTTTTAATGAGACAGAATCTTTATAATCAAGTTATTTAAGCCTCTGAACACAGAAAATGTGCTTTCATTGTCAGCCAATATATACATCAAAGCACAATTCCACAAAGGCCACAGTATCTGCTTAATGGACTTTTTTCCTTCTTTCAAATTTTAAATGGCTATGTAAGACATCAGACTATGATTCCTAATAAGTGAAGAACGGGAGGAACCATCCCTAGTACAGAAAAGGGTAGTTCACTCTGTTCTCATTTTAATTTTTGTCCTCTCCGCAGAGATTGCCAGTTGGGATGTCGTCCATAGTTCACTATGAACCATACTGAGAACCAACTACTCATTTCATATAGTCCACTAAACATCTTTCCATGATACGAACCAATGTAGGGCAAATATGAGCTGACAAACTGGGATGTGAAATGTCCCATTTACAATCCCCTGGGCCATCCAATCTCCTGGTTTTTATATTATATGGGTACCTCTTCATCATCATCCTCATCTTCAACATCCAAGATCCCCGAATCCTGTTCAGACATCGGGCTAGTGTTTTTCACCTCCAGATCTGAGCTTGCACAGACATCTTTCTTGTATTTCTTTCCACCACCTATCCTGGGATGCTGAGATACAATATTATCCAGGTTTCTTTGCTGCTGGGCCTAGAACAAAAGCAGATTTAAAAGTTACTGATGACATTCAGTGATTTATTAGTTTGGATGAAAAGATGTAATCGTTCAGAAAATGCTACAAATATGAGACAAAAAACAAAACAAAAACCCACACACACATGATGGAACTGACAATTTATTGAACATATTTTCTAACCTAGATATTCCAAACAAGCAGAAGACTCATTTCAAAACCATTCAGGTGATTATGTATTAATGCAAACAATATCATGACCGTTCACAAATCACAATTCCAAACCCATCATGCTGCCATATTGATCTATTTATAACACCGATGGAGAGATATTAGACCACAGGCCATGTGGTGACTGTCACAGGATAAATTAAAGGGCTGACTTAACTGTTGGATATGTTCCTCTATTCAACCCATGTTAACAGAAAGCCCTCCACATCTGGACCCCAGAGATTCCTGAAAGCATTTTTGTGGTACCCCAGGAGAATGTAATTGTGCACTGTTAATTTACATGATCTGTAAAGGTACACAACTGGAATTCTCTCAGTGAGATAATAACCAGGATTCAGTACTGGAATGGATGACCCAGTAGAGATCCCTTCACAGGAAAATTGCTATATGATTCTATGATCTTGATCTGTAGGTAGTGTTACAACCAAAGGTTTGTTTCTAGGGAAGGATGTTGTGCAAAAAAAGCACACATCTACTAACCTGAAACTGAGTGTGGATTTTCTTTTTATTAGCGAGCATAGTATCTGTGAGAGACAGGTAAATTGCTTAGCCCCCAAATGCCAAAGTATGTTGTAAGAGGACTTAAATTCAAAACTGGGATTATACATAGGTGTTACGCTGTCCTATACGCAACTGCAAAGCCCTGTTTAATCTGCCACAAAAAAAAATGCCTGCCCAGCAGTAGAAGAGCTGATGCTATAGATGTGGACGGATATCTTGCTACAAGTAGAACTATATCAAGTATTGCCTAAACATGAAAACCCTGTTGGGATACACTGGACTCTCCAGAATGTCCTTCCCAAAAGAGTTTTTGTTTGTGGGTTTTTTTAAGTGTAGGTTTTCCCCCTTTCAAAAACAGATTCACCTCATACCTGCACTGACTCCCTGTGCCAGATTTAATTTCAACAGACACCTATGTATTTAACTGCGTCTCTGCACCAGTGAAAATCCCATTGGCAACACATCACGCATGGGTGGGATACACAGAGCACTCTTATTTATTCTGAGTAACTCAATACACAAACTTTGGAGACAGAGGACTACAGAACCAAGGTTTCGGTTGTTAGCGAGAGCAAGAGCGATAGGCACTCTACATTAATGCAAGACCCATTAGAAGGGAAAGGGGACATTTCGATTATATATGTTTCCGCAATGGGGGGAGAGAACAGAAGGTTTCCAAAATCCAAATCTGAAGGCATATGCTTTAATGAATGCATTTTGTAAAAGAGTGCATAGATGTAAACTTTCTCTTGCACGGTTTGCAACACCAGGCATTGCAGCTGTGTGATACTGTGAGAAACATGGAAGAGAACCGGATTAGAAACCAAAAGATTAATTTAATCTATTGCCACTGCCCAAACTGAAGGAAAAATCAAGCAGCAAACAAACTATATAAATAGTGAAAAATAAATTAGGGTGGTTAAAATTTTTGCTTTTAAACATCTAAGGTGTCAGTATAACAAGTAAGGAATGTATTTTTAAAGTATGATTTTTATTTTGACAGCGTCTCTTTAATGTCAGCTCCTTTTTAAAGCCTGGTTGTGCAGAAATTTGCCGCACCCAGAATAGGGTTATTTTATCCATATTACAGAGATAAGGCTCTTTGAAGCCCATATATTCACATGCTACATCACTTTATATTTGATGCACAAAATACCCCAAGATCTGCTTTACGTCACGAGACTAACATACTTTTATGATGTACGTACATGTAACACAATCTACTCATTCTTAATAGATAAACGCAACCGTTCAAATCAAAGGATTTAAAAAAAAAAATCACAGTTGGCACTGGACATCATTGCCTAAGAAAGCAGAACGATGGAGTTAAATGCTAAATGCCTGGGAGCTACTTATTGTACTGTGCAGTAGCACAATCTTGACCTCTAGTGGTTGGAAAGCAGCAGAAAAAAATAATTAGGTTAAGCTTCAATGAGAAGAGAAAATAATGACTGGGCTGAGATGAGCAACAAACAGCACAGAGACCATTCCAAAGAGACCTAAAAGTGAGGCTCAAGGACAGATTTTTGCAAGACTATCCCAGGCAAAAGTCTGTTCATTAGCACTGCACAAGAGAAATCTTCCTGGTGATTGTGACACTTCAAACAGGATGAACAACGGGGAAACAGAGAGGCAAATTCTGCACAGAGTCTCTACTCTACTAGAAGCTCTACTCTATATAAACCTATTGCAACGTCATAGACCAAGGATTAGGAATCAAAAAGGGGACTATGCTTTTGTTCTTTCCAGCGTTCAATCCTGGACTTGTTTCTGCTTTCAGATACTCTGATTCAAGCCAAAGCAACTCATTTGAAGTGAATGAAGTCCTCAGACAGAGACAAACACCTACAAGATCTCTATCAAGCATTCTTACAACCACAATACCCACCTGCGGAAGTGAAGAAACAGATTGATAGAGCCAGAAGAGTTCCCTGAAGTCACCTACTACAGGACAGGCCTAACAAAGAAAATAACAGAGCCGTCACCTTCAGCCCCCAACTAAAACCCCTCCAGCGCATTATTAAGGATCTACAACCTATCCTGAAGGATGACCCAACACTCTCACAAATCTTGGGAGACAGGCCAGTCCTTGCCTACAGACAGCCCCCCAACCTGAAGCGAATACTCACCAGCAACCACATACCACACAACACAACCACTAACCCAGGAACCTATCCTTGCAACAAAGCCCGTTGCCAACTGTGCCCACATATCTATTCAGGGGACACCATCACAGGGCCTAATAACATCAGCCACACTATCAGAGGCTCGTTCACCTGCACATCTACCAATGTGATATATGCCATCATGTGCCAGCAATGCCCCTCTGTCATGTACATTGGTCAAACTGGACAGTCTCTACATAAAAGAATAAATGGACACAAATCAGATGTCAAGAATTATAAAATTCATAAACCAGTCGGAGAACACTTCAATCTCTCTGGTCACGCGATTACAGACATGAAAGTTGCGATATTACAACAAAAAAACTTCAAAACCAGACTCCAGTGAGAGACTGTTGAATTGGAATTCATTTGCAAATTGGATACAATTAACTTAGGCTTGAATAGAGACTGGGAGTGGCTAAGTCATTATGCAAGGTAACCTATTTCCCCTTGTTTTTTCCTACCCCCGCCCCCCCTCCTCAGACTTTCTTGTTAAACCCTGGATTTGTGCTGGAAATGGCACACCTTGATTATCATACACATTGTAAGGAGAGTGATCACTTTAGATAAGCTATTACCAGCAGGAGAGTGGGGTAGGGGGACAGAAAACTTTTTGTAGTGGTAAACACCCATTTTTTCATGCTTTGTGTGCATAAAAAGATCTTCTATACTTTCCACAGTATGCATCCGATGAAGTGAGCTGTAGCTCACGAAAGCTTATGCTCAAATAAATTGGTTAGTCTCTAAGGTGCCACAAGTACTCCTTTTCTTTTTTTTGAAGTCCTAAAGTGAACCGAATGTAAATAATACCAAATTGAAGCCTAAGGTTTCTATGAAAATCTCCCAGATTTATAGAATCATTTTCCCTCTTACCCTTTTTAAAAAGAGTATAAGCAAAATTTTCTCCCAATACAAAATTTCCCATGAAACGTTAGTCTTTAAAAGATCCTAAAATGGGCAGTTCAAAGAAAAATTGTATAGGAAATAAATTAGTGACATTGGTCAAGGGAGAGGGGAAAAAAATAACTCAGTGGAGTGAGCATGCTGAAGGTAAATGAGTCTGCACTTCCACCCTCTAAGCTTTAAAAGTATTCAATAGGTTTTAGCATATTAAGCTGAAATACAGAATTAATAGCAAGAGAGGCCATATTACCCAAAATCTCTCCGAACAGAGATCAGGTGATACTCCCTCCCACAGTGCACCACTTGTAGGTGACTTACTTTTATTTGGACAGAGTGCAGGTAATTATTTTTGTTTCTGCTAATAAGTGCAAAAGTATATTTGTTAATTAGTGAACACTAGACAGGTCTGAACCAAAATCCTACAACCAAACAATGTCTCTCTAACAGGAGGGGCAAACCCCCCAGACCTGATTATTCCCAAACCTGGAAGTTCTAAGCCGAGATTCAAACCCAAACTTTCCTGAAGTGCAGGTTGTTTGGATTCAGCCTACTAGAGAAAAAGGAATTTCAGCAATGAATTCAGATCCAAACCCAGCTCTGAGGTTCTTAATGTGGTTTAGTCCAGGCCCATCTTTATTAAAAAGTATTTCTCCTTGTATTCTCTATTCTACCACTGCAGATCCATGAAAGGCAGTTAGAGAGATTCCCATAATGACTAAGAGCATCTCCTTGCGTAAGAAGCAGCTGTATGTTTTTATGAATTACACACAAGTCTCCGATCATAAAAATAAAACGCTGTTCAGTGCTACATTTCCTAAAGGACTAACTCTTACTTCCTTCACTTACACCAAGAAAACAAAAACCACCACATACATTACACCTAACGAAAGCAACACAGCCATAGCTGATCACTTTGAAGTACATTCCGGTACTGCTATAGTGCTCAGTCTTGCTAAAACGCTGATCTGATGCTATGTTAGCTTGCATTTCAGCTATGTTAAAGACGTTCTTACAGAAACGCAACAATGAAGTTGAGAATTAGTTCACAATGCTAAAAGAAACAGATTCTCTTAGATCTGTAATCTAGATGTTACACTCGAGCTCTATAAAGTACATGCCAGAAAAAAAAAAAAAAAGATTTGCTTTGTGTGTCTGTGGGGTTTTTTTTTTATCTTGGCAAGACACAAATTGTACTGAAGTGACCTGTAAGTGAGAAATATCAAATTTTCTGCAAACTTGGGTGAAGTCACCACGGTTTCAGTTTCACCTTGCGTGAGAGAAAAGCAGGGAGAGGCCCAGAGGAAGCTGCTATGGAGAAGTGTGAGTTTAACTGCCAAGGAGCTCCACTCCTGCCTGCACCTTATACACACACGCACACGTGTGAACACACAGCCGTCCCGGGCTCTGGCTGGGAGAAGGCTGGACAGTATGTTTGACCTTGCACATAAAGGAAGAAAAATGACCTGCATCAGAGGCACATTTGGATTTTAATGTTCTGTTTCACATAAAGGCATCTGTAGGGAGCCCAATGAAGAGGCACACGTTAGAAACCACATCAAAGCGTAAGCGACACTCCAGCAGGACCTCTGAAAATTGGCCTCGGGCCAAGGTGGGGGGCCCTCAAAAAAACCCTTTCCTTTTGGTGTGGTTTACATGAAAGCAAGTACATTTTTCTATTATTCTGTAGAACTGCCTCTATTACACAGAACTATCCATCTCTGTACTCTCTGCTTAATGTGACAGTAAAAAAGAGGGAGGTTAAGAAACAAATGTCTGTTCACAACGCACATTAAATTTAACAATCCACGTAGTTTAAATTCCCTTTAAGCACAGTCATTTTCATCTGCTCACAAGGCTAGTGCAGGGGCAGGCCAATTTCATTTGTGCATACCAACAGCTGCGCAACTGACCTGATCAGGCAAACGACAGCCCTTCTAAAAAGAGCACCTGTTGGGGGAGGTGGGAACTGGATGGCTCGGGTAATGGGATACAGAGCCTACCACCCCTAGGTAGCAGGATCAAAACCAGGTCACTGATGACCTAAATGTGTTCACCATCAGATGGCTAGTCACTGGTCTATGGTTTGAAACAGGTTGGAGATTTCTGCTCAGTTGGAAAGTGTCCAGCTAAACTAAAAAACACTCACACAACTGACACTAACAATCCTCCTCCTTGGTAGGTTGAGAGAGACCACAGATTGAAAAGACAAGGAAAATAAGCGATCTTCCCATTCTCCGTGCTTGTCCACACTGGAAAGCTATTGCGAAACAAGCTTGGGTGTGAATTTAAAGCACAAGAGCTATTCCTCATTAAATCCCAAGATGGGCACACTTATTCCGCACTAATTTCCTTTTCGCAGCTTGGCTTAAATCACTTCCAAAGTGGACAGCTATTCTGCAATTGCCATTCTTGGCTATTTCGCCATGTCCACAAACACTTACAGGTGACATCTCCCAGCCAGAGCAGAGCAGTGTGGGGTAGTGCTAAATTCTCAGTGAAGGTGTAAAAGGAAAAGGATAGTTACCCCCCCACACACACACACACAAAGATCACCCTTAACTAACAGTTCATAAACAAGTCTTCAAGTTCTGGAGTCCAGCCTTGTACTTTTAGCTTCCAGATCAAACTCTCATGAAGAGTAAGATTTCAGGTAAATGTAACTACCTGGGGGACTTACAACGAACCAATGGGTAGGGATATGCTACGTGTCAGGTCATGCATTCCTTTATTCTTTGCCTGACAAGGCCCTAGCAATGTTTTCCTTTTCAAATATATCAGCAACTTTAGGAACTAACAGTTTTAAACAGCAACACACCGATTTTTTTGTATTGGTTTGCCAGCGCTGAGGGCAAACCATGTGTCATCTTCACTCCCACTGCTTCCACCCCTCAATGAAACTGACAATGTTTACTTTAAAATAAAGAATCTAATTAGCTCTTTCCTGATGAGATAGTAGATATGGCACAGCAAAGCACGATTTATTTTTTAAACAGGACTGAAGTATTGTTGTGGTTAGCTTTAGTGGTTTTGATTAGTTACTGAACATTTGCTGCTGTGATTGTTTTATGGACCCCTCTAATGGACTGAGATGTAGAACTTTAAAGAATATCCCTAGGAATGGAATACATATTCCTTAAAACAATATTAAAAAAAGCAGACTAGCTACAGGGGAAGAAAAAAGAAAGTGAATAAAAAATGATAATGTGGCTGGCTCTCTGCCAAAGAACCATTTGAAAGTTATAAAATCGCTCTCAGATCAGATCAAAGCGTGTATTATTACTGCAAGGTGTAAACTCAACACATCAACACAGCTTCTGTTAAGTTTCAACTAAAATCCAATCACTTGTCAGGACGATAAGAGTTTTTGCCTATCTGCTTTCTCAGCACTAACTGGTTATCATGGAGTGCAATTTGTCCAAAGTAAATCTGACAAAGTTCACCGTCAGTGCAGGAAACGGGGCCCAAGAACGTGATTTTTACTTGATGCTTGGTCTTAAGAAAAATTTTGAAAACCCTAAATCACTGAAGAGTAAACACTCTCCAATACCTCAATGTTAACACCAAGGAAAGATTCTCCTGCAAATTCCCACTCTCCTCTCCCCAGTACCGTGATCACCACACCCTCGCCCACCCCATTGCTGAAATCGAGATTGTGACGCTGATTCAATACAAGCAACTGCAAATACCGTACTCAGTATGGTATAATAAATGTGCACTGTTCATGTAGACTTTCCGGATCAAGCATAAAAAGAAAAGGAGGACTTGTGGCACCTTAGAGACTAACAAATTTATTAGCACGTAAGCTGTAGTCTCTAAGGTGCCACAAGTACTCCTTTTCTTTTTACGGCTGCTGCTCTGAAACCTGGATCAAGCATGGAACGGACAACCAGGAATCTTGAGTTCTTTTCTCAGCTCTGTTACTGACATCCTTCGTACCCCTGGGCAAGTTTTTTAACCTCCCTCTGCCTCATCTTACCCGTGTATAAAATATAGTTACTACTACATATATCCTCATAGGGTGTTATAAGGATTAACTAGTTTAGGTTAGTTCAGGGTTATGAACATTTAAAGCTCTTTATAATCACTGAATACTGCTCACCTGTTCTCTGGGACACTTACTATAAAACAGTATGTAGAGAGATTGATTCTAGTGAGACTCACTCAGATACTAGCTCAGGGGTCGGCAAACTTTCAGAAGTGGTGTTCTGAGTCTTCATTTATTCACTCTAATTTACGGTTTCGCGTGCCAGTCATATATTTTAATGTTTTTAGAAGGTCTCTTTCTAGAAGTCTATAATATATAACTAAACTATTGTTGTATGTACAGTAAAAACATTTTTAAAATGTTTAAGAAGCTTCATTTAAAATGAAATTAAAATGCAGAGCCCCCTGGAGCGGTGGCCAGGACTTGGGCAGTGTGAGTGCCCCTGAAAATCAGCTTGCATGCCGCCTTTGGCACGCGTGCCATAGGTTGCCGACACCTGCCCTAGCTGTAGTCCACAGAGAACATATCCTATGCTAAAATGATAAACTAACTCTCAGCTAAGAGAAGCAGTCAAGTACTATAGGTAAATGTCGAACGAGGCTTAAAGAAAAACAGGTTTTAAAAAATGAGTCCTTTTTCAAAGAAGCGATGGAGATTTATACCCACTGATGATCTGACCCCAAGAACAAGCCACCTGCACGTGTGTATCAGAAGTAACCAGGCTAATGTTATGTAATTGTGTTTATCATACATATGCAGAAGGAACAGAGGCGCGGAGAATTAGAATGAGTTTACTGCATAAAAGAGCAGACCCGAAACAGTAGTTGATGCAATGCTTTGTCAGGTTTCTCAGACGTACGATTTAACAGGAATAGAATTTGGTTGCTGGAGAAAAATATCCTCACAATGTCAATATTCAGATTTGATTTTTTTTTTTAATCCCAAAACGTCTCGTTGTTGCCTTATTACCCAAAGCAAAATAGTAGCGTGCTCAGTTAAATAACTGCTTATGAACATTAATCACCACTAACAATTTCGAAGTTCATAATCAAAGATGTTTCTGAGCATAAACAGCTGATGAAGTCTCCTGCTCCCTGCAGCACTGTTTACTCTGCAGTTGTTAGTACGGTCTTTTCAGAGAACACAGAGCATGCAAAAATGCACAGTGTCTTTGCTGAGATTTAATTATGGCGCAAGGCATATGTGAGAATACTTTTTTCCTCTATCTCAGTCAAAGTTAAATTCATCAGAAGGAGCAATACATAAAAATAATAAGAGCAACTAGATAATCTCAGCAAAAAAAATGGTAACCAGTTCAATGATTCCTTTCCCATCCAAAAATGGTTAACTTGTGCCAGAACAGGGGTATGGAACAGCTTCCGTACTAGGAAAGATTAATAAAACTGGGACATTTCAGCTTGGAAAAGAGACAACTAAAGGGGGATATGATAGAGGTCTATAAAGTCATAACTGGTGTGGAGAAAGTAAATAAGTGTTATTTACTCCTTCTCATGACACAAGATCTAGGGGTCACCAAATGAAATTAAAAGGCAGCAGGTCTAAAACAAACTAAAGGAAGTTCTTCTTCACACAACGCACAGTCAACCTGTGGAACTCTTTGCCAGAGGATGTAGTGAAGATCAAAACTATAACAAAGTTCAAAAAAGAACTAAATAAATTCATGGAGGACAGGTCCATCAATGGCTATTAGCCAGGATGGTTAGGGATGGTGTCCCTAGCCTCTGTTTGTCAGAAGCTGGTAATGGATGACAGGATGGATCACTTGATGATTACCTGTTCTGTTCATTCCCCCTGGGGCACCACAGTCGGAAGACAGGATACTGAGCTAAATGGACAATTGATCTGACCAATTATGGCTGTTCTTATGTAATAGACGGAGAAGCAAGGATGGGTTAAGCGCTTTCTTCTCCATAAGGGACTATCAATAGCCTTGTAAGTAATTCTGTGTTTAAATGTGCTCCTGATGGGACAAATGTAAAAGCCTTTTTTATTAGAACCGTTAAAAAGAAAAGATCCACACAGGAGGTTTGTTTTCCAGAGATTGAGAGCAGTAGAGTAAAATCTCAATTCAAAGGCTGAAACTCTCTCTTTAAAAGACTACTGAGGAAACACACTGCCTCCTTTCTACAATCCTTAATTTAAGTCTTGCTGTGGTCTAAACACTCATATTACACGGTCACTACACCTAGACACTGAAACTTAGCAGCAGGCAGCCAAAGTATGACCAAAGCAATTTATTTCTCCTAAGTTAGTATTAGAAGAGACTCCCAAGTCTTGGAGCAGTGCTCCTGAGACTGAAATCCTTAAACCTTAACATTCAGAGCCTTTAGGCAGTTCCACTGGAAGTGGTATGTGCCAGCCCACACTGGTAAGAATAACTCTTGCCTCAATCATCTTTCTTTAGGATTGTTAGTACAACTTACGGCTTTTCCATTAAAGTTACCACTATTCGGAAGTTTATGGCAATTTACAAAAAAAAAAAATTCCTTGCAACAGCCCTGTCAGAAGGTTGAAAGATGCTTCTTCAGGGCAGGGATTGCATCTTTGTATATGTTTGTAGGCTGCCTAGTACAATAGGACCCAATCCTGCCTAGGGCCTTTGGGCAGCACTGCATATGCTTTAAAAAAAATACTACAGTACAAACTCAGAGTTATGAACCAGTCAACCACACACTTCATTTGGAACCAGAAGAATGCAATCAGGCAGTAGCAGAGACCAAAAGAAGCAAATACAGTCCAGTATTGTGTTAAAGGTAAACTACTAAAAAAAATAAAGGAAAAGTTTAATAAAACGATTTGACAAGGTAAGGCAACTGTTTCTGTGCTTGTTTCATTTAGATTAAGATGATTAAAAGCTGTGTTTTTCTACTACATAGTAAAGGTTCAAAGCTGTATTAAGTCAGTGTTCAGTTGTAAACTTTTGAAAGAACAACCATAATGTTTTGTTCAGAGTTATGAACAACCTACTACTCCCAAGATGTTTTTAACTCTGCGTTTCTACTGTAAGCTATGTAGATGTCTCCTCTTGTAAATTGGGTGTATGAAGGCACAGAGGTTGAGTGACTCACCCAAGGGCACAATGCGAGTCTGTGACAAAACTAGATTTAGAACTCGGCAGTTCCCAGGTCTTTGCCCTGTGGTTATTTCGATAAACTACTCCAACCCTCAAAAAATGTTTTGCTATTCAGTTAAGTTTTGCTCATATCTTGGCCACTACTGGTTTTTTTGTTTTTTTTTTTAAAGCTTCCTTTTCTCAGATCTTCAAAGCTGCTATGCTTCGAACGCCCTCTGTGTGCCTTGTCTAGGACTTCAAGATAAGTTTCCTTTCAAGATCCTGTTTTTGTTTCCATTTGTCAGTCTGGTTTTGTTCTTAAAAAAAAAAAGTCTGAGAAACCAGCTGAAGACAACATTTTGCATGCCTCTCTTGGACAGTCCTGATTACCCTGGAACAGAGAAAGATATGTCTGGATATGAGAACTATTCAAGGATGATGCCTTGAGAAGTAAAGTCATGCACAAAATGCATGAGATATTTTCTGGCCTTTCCCCAAGGCAGTCTACAAGTTTGATAAGTAGGCATGTAAGTTCTGGGAGGCAGACCTCCTTCAGCATAGTTAATCAAAAGTTCCCACAGAGTCTAGATTTTGTGTCAGAGATCATATGTGATGATCCGAGAACAGGTTCCATAGCTGGTCTTCAGCCACACCAAAGCAATCTGCAAGCTACTGTGAAATTTAGCCAAAGGGATGGATGATGATCTCTTCTGGCCTCACATCATAAGAATTAAAAATGTTGCAGGATATATACTCACTAATGGCTCCTGGTACAACCTTGTTAATGTCTTTCCCTCACCTCTGCATTAGCGGTTCATCAGCTCCATGAATTGCCCAGCTGAGGCACTTTCCCAATGTCAAGCCCATTAACAGCTCCTAGTGCCCTAGGTGCACTGAATCATAGGACTGGAAGGACCTTGAGAGAGCATCTAGTCCAGTCCCCTGGCAGGACTAAGTACTATCTAGATGATCCCTGATAGGTGTTTGTCTAACCTGCTCTTAAAAATCTCCAATGATGGAGATTCCACAACCTCCCTGGGCAATTTGTTCCAGTGCTTAACTACCCTTGCCACAATTTAAGCCCATTGCAACTTGCCCTAGCCTCAGGGGTTAAGGAGAATAATTTTTCTCCCTCCTCCTTGTAACAACCTTTTACAAGTACTTGAGAACAGTTATGTCCTCTCTAAGTCTGCACCCCAGACTGTTTATGCATATTCTTTTGCTAATTGGACTCATTCTCAGTGCCTTTAGCCTCAAATCATATGATGTCAAATGCAAGCTTCAGCTGTGTGTCAATCCACTTCTTAGTGTCTTCACATCAAAACTGGATGTCTTTCTGGAAGATAAGTTTCAGAGTACCAGCCATGTTAGTCTGTATCCGTAAAAAGAAAAGGAGTACTTGTGGCACCTTAGAGACTAACAAATTTATTAAAGCATAAGCTTTCGTGAGCTACAAGATAAGTGTTAGCCAAACAAGTTACTGGGGGCTCAGTAGAGGGGTGAGTAGGTGAAACAATGGCCTGTGTTATGCAGGAGGTCGTACTCAATTATCTAATAGTCCCTTCTGGCCTTCAACTCTATGAATCTACGAAAGAGGTTTATAACTCAGATTTTGTATTATGCCTATTTGAGGTAAAAAAAATATTGTATACGAAGGAGATGACAACCATGGTAACAATAAACCTCGCACTTCTCTTTAGGCACGACAAACTTTTGGTAACAATAACTATTTTGTAATTAGAAAAGGAGGACTTGTGGCACCTTAGAGGCTAACAAATTTATTTGAGCATAAGCTTTCGTGAGCTACAGCTCACTTCATCGGATGCATTCTGTAATTGCTACAATAGCCATAAATTGGAAAAAATGAATTAAAAACACAGAGGAAGAAAACTAATATGAGGGAAATAAGGAGTATCTCCTTATCCAAGCAGGCTGACTACAAGGGATGTTTAGTGGCATATCATGTTTTTTCATTAAAAAATTCTCAGGTAGAAGAAGCTGAGAGCATTTAACTTTTGTTTGGCTCATTTCTTTTCACTTAAAATCCACTAAGATTTCTAAATTAAAGTTAAAATATCTTGTTAGACCTATTTTCTAAGCAATCATTATGAAAGTTTAAATAGTTGCGCTTTCTGAGAAGGAACACTGGGAGGAAAAATGGTAGAGCATTCATAATAAAAACTGCATTACCCCGCACAAACCCATGGTCTCTCCAAACTATCCAGTCAATTAGACTTTCAGAAAACAAAGAATGTATTTGTTCACTCAACATTCTGGACAACTGTCCACTATATCAAAGGATGTTTCTAAGAGAAACTTTTCCCCTAAATTTGTAATTGAGTATATCATTTGTACTTCAAATATTAAGGTATTTTTAAATTATGCAACATTGTGAATACATGTGGATAACCCAAGACTTGAAATTAACTCAAATTGCCCTTGTAAATTCACTTCAAATTTATCATAATTTCTCCTCACCTAACTTTTAACACTTGTGGAAGAATTTAATTGGAGCTATTCACATTAAAAATACATGTACAGTTCACCCTCTATCCACAAGTTTCAATAATTCTCATTAAGAATTACAATGTAAATGCCAGTTATTTACTGAACATGCTCTGCCCTCTACAGGCTAATATGTAAACTATATAGAGAATTGTATTTTTTAATTATTTTGGCAATGCCATAGGTGTGCATGGGTCTTCATAAGTACAAGACAAGACAACATGGTTCCAGTCCTGAAAAGTTAACACTTTAACCCTGAAGAGATTTTAAAAGGACTATTATATATCTGATTTATTTTCTTATCTCGATGAGAAGTTACTTTCCTTTTCAAGTCACAAACATTTCAATTAAAATATCAGAACTTGTACTATCTACAATGTGACTGAAACCTTCTACCAAAACCTCAACATGAAAAGTTTCTTTCATCTGGGTTGAAAGCCTGGCTCCATTGAAGCCAGTGAGAATTTTGCCATTAATTTCAATGGAGCCAGGGTTTCACTCCTGATATTTAGTCTTGTGGAGCATTAAAATATGAGAGGAATATACAAAATATAAACCAGATCAGACCAGACCCTGGGCAGAATCCAATCTATTTTACAGCTCTAAAGCATCAAGTTAAATCCCCCTCTAGTCCCACCTCAAATAATCCAGACTGTCATGAGAATAATACAATTACAAATGCGGTATACACTGATAGAATTAAAAATACTGCGATCCTATTGGTTTGCTAACAATGAGCAAGATCCTATCTCGTAAGTATTCTAGCCAATGATCTTGCCAATACCTCCATTTTTGCTAAAACAAGAAATCAGTCACAGCCTAAACACATGATGCTATGTTGGCCTTTTTTTAATTGTTTACTTCAAAAAAGCATTATATGCAGCCATTTCAATCCTTGGTATTACTTCTAACTCTTCTAAATTTAGGTATCTAAATAAAATAGCCTGATTTTCAAGTCTCCTGAGTACTTTCAGATCCCACATGACTTCCATGGTATTTGTGAGTGCTCTGCACTTTTGCAAGCTAAGGGGCCTTAATAGGAATTAAGAAACGCCATTTTGGGGCACTGAAGCATAATGTGTTTTTGCCCTTTTGGTTGTCTAGTCAAACTCGGCTGTTTCCTGCCAGTGCTATTTAAAAGATAAAATAAGAACAATAAAACAGTTTGAACAAAGTATTATATGCATTTCTATTTCATAAAAACAGCTTAAAACTCATGAGAACATGACCATGCATAAAAGAAATAAATCTCTACAAATTGAACACATATTGCATTCACTAACTACAGATATTACTGTATCACTTACCAAGTTTTTTTTTTTTTAATGTAGTTATTATTCATTGCCTGTACAGAACTAATGATGAAGTAGGGTTTGGGTTAAGCTGTGACAGCCCAAGATTAAGCATTTAGAACTTGGTATAGTCAGTCTTCATAGCAAAGAGCAGTACTAGCTTGGATATGTTGCACCCTCCCAGTTTGTGACCAATATGTACAATAAAGCCGTATCATTTTTGTAATGCCAATAGTGTGCTAGGTCCTTTATAGGTGAACGCACACATTTTCAAACCTGCGTATCTAGCTATTTTCCTAACTAATCTTTCAGCATGTAAATAAAAGTAGTCTGGTTTTCAAATCTCCTGAGTACTTTTAGCCCCCAAATGGCTTCAATGGTATTTGTGAGTGGCACCATGTTTTAAAGACACAAAAGCAAGTAGTTCTTCACACAACGTAGTCAGCCTGTGGAACTCATTGCCAGGTGATGTTGTGAAGGCCAAAAGTATAACCTGGTTCAAAAAAGAATTAGATAAATTCATGGAGGATAGGTCCATCAATGTCTACTAGCCAAAATGGTCAGGGACACAACTCTAGCCTCTGACTGCCAGAAGCTGCATCACTTGAGAGTTGTCCTGCTCTGTTCATTCCCTCTGAAGCTCCTGACATTGGCCACTGTCAGAAGACAGGATACTGGGCTAGATGGACCATTGGTCTGACCCAGTATGGCCATTCTTATGTTGAGTGCTCAGCACTTTTGAAAGGCTGTTCATATTAGGGATTAAGAAACATCATTCTGGGGCACTGGTTTTGAAAATTTTGGCTGATATGTGTGCCCCAAAAAGGGTTCAAATCACTTATTCACTTTGGTTTTGACTGTATATCAATGGTTGATGTACTGCAGTAGCCTGACTGTGGACACTATTTAACCATCTGAACCCAATGGAGACTGGTTTTCTGTCGAATTTCACTTGAATTCAATGACATCATCTTAAAGCATTTATAAATCAGCAATACAATCCCTTCATGGTAGAATATGGTATACAGGGCAGGAACTCAGCCTGGAAGCATTTTTCAAAACTTACATTTCACAAGAAAAAAAAATCTGCATTTAAAAAGAATATATGAAAGACGAATTCGTTTCAGTTGTGGTGTGGTTTTCTGTTTTGTTTTTCACATTTGTAAAGCTCAGACTATGGTTTAGATTTAAATAATTAAATTTAAACCCTAATTTGATCATCAAAACAGTATCATGTTTGGTGCTATTGAAGAAAATCTTCAGTGGACAATATATGAAATGAAAAATGTAAATTTTGGATTTTTTGCACCCCCTGCATGCACACTTCCAAGATTAACTCAAATGGTTCAGAATCTTACACTGCCCCCTCAGGATGCTGGAATCATTTGTATAGTGGGGGTGCTGAGAGCCATTCAACTAAACCATAAACCCTGTATATAATGGAAACCACTTCAAGCCAGGGGGTGCAGCCGCACTCCCAGCACCTCTAGTTCCAGCACCTATGTAGGTTTTAATCTCCCAAACACTAAACACCTTCCTTCCTTAAAAGCCACATTCATGAAGTCTTCCACTATACTGATCCCTCAATGATCACTACACCATCTCGCATTGAACTGCTCATCTTGTGTATCGTACTTGCCTGAGATAGACGAAGTTCCTCAAGGAGACCCTATCTTTCAAAGTGTCCTTTATAAGTGGCAGACACCTCATGAGCTGTATAATCATGCTACAGTTAATAATACTTGGCATTTACATAGCACCTTTCACCCAAGGACCTCAAACTTATGCTGGTGAAAGAGACAAGCTTCCAAGCTATACAGAGCTTCCAAGCTACGCAGAGCTTGTCTCTCTCACCAGCAGAAGTTGGTCCAATAAAAGAAATTCACCCACCTTGTCTCTATCATTTATTTTGGTCTTCTTAATTTGACTTTAACTTCCAAATCTATAGGATTAAATACAGATTAGCATTACTTAGTGGGATGCAAGGCCTTGTTACCTAGTAGTCAGCACAGGGACTGGAGTTTGGAAGATGAGGGGTCTATTTCCCACTCTATCATAGAATATCAGGGTTGGAAGGGACCTCAGGAGGTCATCTAGTCCAACCCCCTGCTCAAAGCAGGACCAATCCCCAATTAAATCATCCCAGCCAGGGCTTTGCCAAGCCTGACCTTAGAAACTTCTAAGGAAGGAGATTCTACCACCTCCCTAGGTAATGCATTCCAGTGTTTCACCACCCTCATAGTGAAAAAGTTTTTCCTAATATCCAACCTAAACCTCCCCCACTGCAACTTGAGACCATTACTCCTTGTCCTGTCATCTTCTACCACTGAGAATAGTCTAGAACCATCCTCTTTGGAACCACCTCAGGTAGTTGAAAGCAGCTATCAAATCCCCCCTCATTCTTCTCTTCTGCAGACTAAACCATCCCAGTTCCCTCAGCCTCTCCTCATAACTCATGTGTTCCAGACCCCTAATCATTTTTGTTGCTCTTCGCTGGACTCTCTCCAATTTATCCACATCCTTCTTGTAGTGCGGGGCCCGAAACTGGACACGGTACTCCAGATGAGGCCTCACCAACGTCGAATAGAGGGGAACAATCACGTCCCTCAATCTGCTCGCTATGCCCCTACTTATACATCCCAAAATGCCATTGGCCTTCTTGGCAACAAGGGCACACTGTTGACCCATATCCAGCTTCCTCGTCCACTGTAACCCCTAGGTCCTTTTCCGCGGAACTGATGCCTAGCCATTCGGTCCCTAGTCTGTAGCGGTGCCTTGGGTTCTTCCGTCCTAAGTGCAGGACTCTGCACTTGTCCTTGTTGAACCTCATCAGATTTCTTTTGGCCCAATCCTCCAATTTGTCTAGGTCCCTCTGTATCCTATCCCTGCCCTCCAGCGTATCTACCACTCCTCCTAGTTTAGTATCATCCGCAAATTTGCTGAGAGTGCAATCCACACCATCCTCCAGATCATTTATGAAGATATTGAACAAAACTGGCCCCAGGACCGAACCTTGGGGCACTCCACTTGATACCAGCTACCAACTAGACACGGAGCCATTGATCACTACCCGTTGAGCCCGACAATCTAGCCAACTTTCTACCCACCTTATAGTGCATTCATCCAACCCATACTTCTTTAACTTGCTGACAAGAATACTGTGGGAGACCGTGTCAAAAGCTTTGCTAAAGTCAAGAAACAATACATCCACTGCTTTCCCTTCATCCACAGAACCAGTAATCTCATCATAGAAGGCAATTAGATTAGTCAGGCATGACCTTCCCTTGGTGAATCCATGCTGACTGTTCCTGATCACTTTCCTCTCCTCTAAGTGCTTCAGGATTGATTCCTTGAGGACCTGCTCCATGATTTTTCCGGGGACTGAGGTGAGACTGACTGGCCTATAGTTCTCAGGATCCTCCTCCTTCCCTTTTTTAAAGATTGGCACTACATTAGCCTTTTTCCAGTCATCCGGGACTTCCCCCGATTGCCATGAGTTTTCAAAGATAATGGCCAATGGCTCTGCAATCACAGCCACTAATTCCTTTAGCACTCTCGGATGCAACGCGTCCGGCCCCATGGACTTGTGCACGTCCAGCTTTTCTTAATAGTCCCTAACCACCTCTTTCTCCACAGAGGGCTGGCCACCTACTCCCCATGCTGTGATGCCCAGCGCAGCAGTCTAGTAGCTGACCTTGTTCGTGAAGACAGAGGCAAAAAAAAGCATTGAGTACATTAGCTTTTTCCACATCCTCTGTCACTAGGTTGCCTCCCTCATTCAGTAAGGGGCCCACACTTTCCTTGGCTTTCTTCTTGTTGCCAACAATACCTGAAGAAACCCTTCTTGTTACTCTTAACATCTCTTGCTAGCTGCAGCTCCAGGTGTGATTTGGCCCTCCTGATTTCATTCCTACATGCCCAAGCAATATTTTTATACTCTTCCCTGGTCATCTGTCCAACCTTCCACTTCTTGTAAGCTTCTTTTTTATGTTTAAGATCCACAAGGATTTCACCACTAAGCCAAGCTGGTCGCCTGCCATATTTACTATTCTTTCGACACATCGGGATGGTTTGTCCCTGTAACCTCAATAGGGATTCCTTGAAATACAGCCAGCTCTCCTGGACTCCTTTCCCCTTCATGTTATTCCCCCAGGGGATCCTACCCATCAGTTACCTGAGGGAGTCGAAGTCTGCTTTCCTGAAGTCCAGGGTCCGTATTCTGCTGCTTACCTTTCTTCCCTGTGTCAGGATCCTGAACTCAACCAACTCATGGTCACTGCCTCCCAGATTCCCATCCACTTTTGCTTCCCCCACTAATTCTCAATTCTAATTCTATCACTGGCTCACTCTGACATCTTGGGCCAATCATTCAGCACCTATGTGCTTTTGTCTTCATGGGTTAAATCCTGGCCCTACTGAAGTCAATGGGAATATTTCTTCAGCAGAAGAACTCTATATCGCTCAAAAGCAGGTCTCTCTCATCAACAGAAGTTGGTCCAAGAAAAGGTATTACCTCTCCCGCCATGTCTCTCTAATATTCTGGGACCAACCCGACTACACCACCACTGTCGACAAAAAACAACAGCAGCTTTCACAGAAAATGCAACGAAAAAATTAGCATCTCCTTGGACTTCTCTACAGTAAAAATTTTATAACCCTTCTACATGTGGCACTCGGCTATAAAACACATTAGTGGGAATAATGCCTTTAACTACATTTCTTTGAATCTAGTAATGTTCCATGATTGGCAAAGATAGCCTGGTTCCTATTACTAACTTTTTTCCATTTCAAATTTACAAGCTAATTTTATGGAAACAGATAAAGGAACCTGCATATTATAGATGCAATAACAACAAAAGCATAACTCTAAAAGAACCGCAAGACAAACCTCTCACCCTCTTTCCTCCCCATCCCTTCCAATTTTAATTTATGTACTATAAAAACCAGTGCCTTTCAGCTGTGCTGTGGATCCTCCCTTAGTCCCCTCCAGTAGCTCCCCTTCTAGCAACTGGCACATGTGCAGCCCAGCTGTACATATCTAACATGCAGGTGCTGGATTCCGTATCGCTGGAGAGTATTTTGAATGGTAGTGGAGGAATTTACCCACAGTTCTTTCACAGGCAAGTCCACCACTGTTGGTAAATTTAAAAAAAAAAAAAAAAAGATTAAGAAAAAAAAGGTAAGTCAAAGCATCACAACGCAGTGTTAACAGGGGAAGTCAGAGGGTCACGTTTAGACGTGGTTTAAGCAGTTGCACCTGGTAACTGGCATCAATGGCTTGTACCTCCTTTTCTCAAGGTGTGAATTTGGCCTAGAAAAAGCTTTGGTGATCTATTTTGTTATTGTATCAGAACAAGTTAAAGGTAAGGAGAAGTTTCCTGGGACAAAAAACAGGAGAGGGGTGCTGAAAGGATAACATCATATCACCACCATCTTTTTGGAATGAGGAGAAAAATGAGTTCTTGCCAGACATCAACCCACCACCCGTTATAAAGGACTTTCCCAATACCTATGAACATTCTTTACATCAGTAAAAAAGGTAGATTGAGTTTGCCTAGTTAATCATGCTTTATTTCAGGATAGCACAGAAATCCCAAGTCCATCTATGTACTTCAGAGCACTCAGAAGTGGAACAGGTTCACCAACATTTTAAAACTGAAGCCAATTTGGCTGTTACTTTACTGCTGAATTCTTTTGAACTCCATGAAGTTCCAGGAAAACATTCTTGTTCACAAAATTAATCTGGTCCGCACATGGGATCTGGATAAAATGAGGTGGTGGTAGAAGACAACAACAGGACCTTCAGCATGTTGTTTATAGGAACATCTTCAATGATGTAAATCTACATGGGGGGGAAGTATGTTGTCAATTCTAACCTTGGGACATGAATCAAGACAACATGTTGTCAATACATTCGTTTTTCAAATGTTCCACTTACTCTGTAGTCTCAGGACCACTAAGTAACTATGTTTTAAGTAAAAAGAAAAGGAGTACTTGTGGCACCTTAGAGACTAACCAGTTTATTTGAGCATGAGCTTTCGTGAGCTACAGCTCACTTCATCGGATGCATAGCATATCGTGGAAACTGCAGAAGACATTATATACACACAGAGACCATGAAACAAAACTTCCTCCCACCCCACTCTCCTGCTGGTAACAGCTTATCTAAAGTGATCATCAAGTAGGGCCATTTCCAGCACAAATCCAGGTTTTCTCACCCTTCCCCCCCCCCCCCACACACACACACATACAAACTCACTCTCCTGCTGGTAATAGCCCATCCCTCTTTGAAACCTCTTTATAATGCATTATAAAGAGAGGTTTCAAAGAGGGATGGGCTATTACCAGCAGGAGAGTGAGTTTGTATGTGTGTGTGGGGGGTGGGGAAGGGTGAGAAAACCTGGATTTGTGCTGGAAATGGCCCTACTTGATGATCACTTTAGATAAGCTGTTACCAGCAGGAGAGTGGGGTGGGAGGAAGTTTTGTTTCATGGTCTCTGTGTGTATATAATGTCTTCTGCAGTTTCCACGATATGCTATGCATCCGATGAAGTGAGCTGTAGCTCACGAAAGCTCATGCTCAAATAAACTGGTTAGTCTCTAAGGTGCCACAAGTACTCCTTTTCTTTTTAAATGGATGATGGCCCAATGACACTGAATATGCAACCCTCGACAATAGCAGTAAACTGCTCTCTGTCAGTAAACCAACAGAAAACTCCAGAGCCTATTAGAATGGGACTCTCAAGAGAGCAGAGAAGAGGGATTGTTTTGTAACTAACTGGCCTTAAACTAAAAGTGAGTACCTGGGATCGATCTTGTTCTGCCACGGAGCTCCTCTTGGACCTTGGGCAAACCCCAAACTATACCTTCCTTCATTTCTCCATTGGTAAAATGGAAAGTAATGAGACACAATTCACTGATGTTCGCAAAGTGCTATGAAATCCTCTGACGAAAGGCACTCGACAAGTATTAAATATGATTTAATTTCAACACCTGGCAGGTCTTTGAGTTCCTGACATATCTGCTCGCTATGTGTCTGAGTCACATCTTATGAAAAACAAGTTTCAGCTTTGGTATCATGAATAAAGTATCTCATTAATGTTAACCTGATGGGCTCTACATGGTTGTGGAAGAGCAGGCTGGATTGTAACTGACTCATGCATTGACAGCGTCCAACCGCAGAATCTGTATCACTGGTGACTGGCGGGATGGAGAAAGAGCACAGCTTGATTTGCAGCTCCTAGGGTGAATTTACAGCCCTGACACTGGCACAAAGCATAATCCGCTGAGCAAGTTTGCGGTGCAAATCACTTGAAGTGCAAAATATGACAATCCTAGTCATTTTTCCCAGGATAGAAACACATTTTGAGGCTCTGTATTGACTCTGTAGAACTACTGCAACTAGTTATAAATGATTAAGTGAAACAATCACATTCCATCCAACACACAGAGTATACAGACAATTATTTCAATCACAGCTTTGCTAATTGCTGTTCTGTTCAACCCAGACTCAACTTAGTGTGTGGCTAGTAAAATGTTGACTTGATCTTTTCCTTCTTCTGGTCTCATTTTTAAAACATGCTACAAATACTAGCATCATGCTTGGGAAGTATGTCTAGAATCAATTGTAGGTGGGTGGTTTGTGTTTTGGGGGGCGGGGGGGTGGTTGGGTAAATAATTGGAACTTTTTGCCTGGGCAGATTTTCAGATGCAAAAGTTAATTAAGAAACAAACAAGCAAAAAATATAGCTTTCCAAGTTTACTTTGGTGGCCAAGCTGGCAATCTTGCTTTGCTCCCAGACTGTCAAGAGCTGGAAGCATTGCAGAGACAGCCCATTTATCTTCTCAGGGAGGAATGACACCTAATGAGTCTTTGAAGGGAACCTTCAGAAGGCTATCAGTGCATCAGGCTCAGCCTCTTAGAAGACACTTGTGCAGGGATAGGCTACTGAACTTGGAGTAGTCCTCAAGGCAAATTATGTATGAGAGGAAAAGGCCAAGGCCTGGCTACGTGTCAGAGACAGGTCAAAAATCCAGGTTCTCCATGACCATCCTGAGATACAAGAAATAGTTTCCACTTGTGTCTGTACTTTTCTCAGCCTCCCAGAGGAAAGGCGTCAACAAAGCTGTTATCCCAATGAACAGAGAACACAAATATTTCTAGTGTTAATGGATCTCTACTTACTGTAGAATAGAGGCACCGCAGGTGTAATAAATGAATATATTACGATGTTACCCACATTCTGATGATAAATACTTGTTGATTGAGTTGCCATTTCCTATCATATACTGGAACAGCAGAGCCAAACTGCCTAGATAAACCAACACAACATAATCCAAACACGCTAGGACTACGTCTACACTACACATCAGAGTCAGCAACATATAGGGTATGTGTAACTATACACCACAGTGAAAAGCAAGCTGTGTCCACTGTGGTACGATCTACACATGTCAGTGAAAGTCTCCAGCATCTGGGGAAGGCTTCAGCAGCTCCCCCTTGCCAGAGCCTTTCCACACTACCAGAGTCTTTCCCTGCAGCAGGGGAAGGATCCAGCAGCCAGGCGTCAGTGGGACATTACACTGCTAAAAACAGAAGTGTAGACGAGGAGTTATGGTTTGGGTGAGCATAGAGCTGCGTAGGGTATAGACTTCATGCAAGTTTTTACTAACCTAAGTCATGCCTCACCATCTACACTGCTATTTATACCTGTGCTGGAGGAGTGAGAGGGGGCGTGTGCAGTGTCCAAACTCTCTTTGCCCCTGAAAGAAGCATTCAGTGATGACGCACCTTAGGACTGGGGGTTCTGTAAAGTCTGAGGCTTGAATAGCAGAAATGCAGGGCGAATCGCTTTCCTTTTCAGTCTGTTGAAGTGAAAATGTTTCAGGCTCCTTGACATCTTGCCCTGCAAAAATACTGGTTTATATGGGACCTCATCCAAAGAGATTGCGGTCTGTTGTTACAGGGTCCATATGGGATCCAACAGCAGACCTCACTCAAGAAAGTGAGCAAGCTGGGTCCACAAGACCAGAGATTTCCTGAGAGTCACCAAAGAGTTTCTTCTCAGGCCAGGACAGGTGCCCTGGCTGAGCTCTCTCTTGTGGCCTTCCATCAACCTGCTGTAACAGACCCAAATTATGTGCTCTTAGGCTTGCTGGGTCTAGGTAGTCTAGGGCTGTCTCTGGGCCTCTAGGCATACTCTCAGGGTGCAGATCCTCTACCTAGAACCCTTTCCTAAAAATATATGAGCCTAAATCCCACTGATTTAGATCAATGAGATTTAGACTTTTAAGTGTTTAAGTCCCTGTGGAAAATGAAACTTGGACTCCTAAATCAGTTAGGGATTGCAATGCTGAGTGCAGCAACACCTAAATACCTTTAAAAATCAGGACCTAAATCCACAAGAGAAAGGAATTGTCTGGTGGAAAGACAGGCTTAATACAGTACTGGAAGATGCAGATATCTCAGATTCTACAGTGATAAGCATGGAATAAAAAGCCCATATAGAACAGAGTAGATGAGAAAATCTTAAGATGCATGAAAAACTAAATTGAGTAATAAGAATTTAAATATAACTTCATAATATCAAAAAAAGAAAAGTAGGACTAGTGGCACCTTAGAGACTAACCAATTTATTTGAGCATGAGCTTTCGTGAGCTACAGCTCACTTCATCGGATGCATCCAGATTCTTTTTGCGAATACAGACTAACACGGCTGCTACTCTGAAATAATATCAACACTTTTCCAACTGTATTAACTCGACGCTGGGAGTGAGAAAAAGCCATTTAGAGAGATACCCAAATAACTTCTTTTGGGTGGGGAAGATTTGGGTTAGATCAGTTCCAGAAAGGAAAACCAGGTAATAAATTATCCATTCTATTTTCAACTTTAGCATTTCTTGACTCTGTGATTCTGTGTAGCTATAAAGCTTTTTTCTAAAAAATTAGGGTAGCAACATTACGCATATTCAGAAATCTCTCATAGTAAACGTCAAAGTTATAGTCAGCAGTTGTGTAATATTGCTAAATACTGAAGATTTAAAAGATTTGTTATTTCAATCTCCTTAAAAGAAAAGCTTGTCAAAGGATCTTGCAACAGCAGGTGATGGTTTACTTGCTCTCTAATCTGTACTGTATTCCTCTTTATGCTTAGTGGTCACAACCCATACCCTGATTTTCTGCTCCCCTAAACTCCATCCACAGTCTCATGTGTGAAGATTCGTGCCATGTGGTTGCTGAAACGTTCCTCTTAATGAGCCTCCTCTCTCCTCCTTGTCAGCTAAAGTTTAGTTGCCTTTTTCTCTTAGAAATTGTTTCTTCCTCGTGGCTACCTCCTAGAAATCCTCCAGACATGTCCTTTATTCCTTGGCAAAGGCAAGAGTCCATTCATTATAGCACATTTCGGTGATTTAAAGAGTTGTCGTAGGATGTCTTGGTTTAGACATTTAACATATTGAGGATGAGGAAGACTTTTCTCGCGAGAAGTCCTGGTTACAGGCACTAACGTATTTTTTAAAGGGTGGGCGGGAGGTATTTGTGCTTGTTCTTTCCTGTCTGGCCTGCATTTTCGGCCTTCTGCAGTGTTCTCTCTCCTGTCAGAAAGGCACATTTTCTTCACAGTTTTAGGACATCCAATCAGCAACCTTCTAGCCAACCACTCAAACTTCTCATTTGGTTCAGCCCATAAGATACTGATGTGGAGAACTGGGAAACATTTTTATTATTTTTACAACTATTGTATGTCTCTAGTGCATCTGTGTGATATGACCCTGCCTAAATACATAGTTAGCTCAGAAGGGTTGCTAAAGAAACTGGACAAGAAAGGGAAAACAATGACATAGGTAAGGAACATCCTCTCAAACATAACAACCAGGTTTATAACCATGCCGAGGGACTTCTCAGCAACAGGGATGCTTCCAAGGCTGAGAATCTGAAGGTCAAAAGAGACAGGTCTGTTGAAGGATCTGCTCTACAGAAAGGGAGGGGGGAAGCGGTCAGCAGCTGCAGGCTGTCAGACACCAGGAGGCAGGGGTCTGTAGCAAGAAGGCTGTAATATGGTGCCCCGGAGGAAGGGAGGGATACTAGGGCTAAGTCAGGCCTACCCCAGGGCTCATGGGGAATGTCAAGCATTGGTACGACAATATGCATGTAGGGCTCATTTTAAGTCTCCTTATGGCAAAATAAACCACACTTTGTTTTAAAGAAGCTGCTTCTGTGACACTGAATATTATTACCGTGCACAGGCCCCCAAAGGAAAACTCATTGGGCCTGCTAAGTAACAATTACCAATGAGAAGGGGTATAACACCTGGAGACACAGTCAGAATGGTTGGATTGCAGGATCCCACTCTGAAGAGAAGTGGGTGCCCAGGCCTGCCACTTGAAAGGCCTGCACTTGAGGGACTGGAGGTGCTGTTGTCATCATGAATAGGTCGGAATTGCGAATACAGACTAACACGGCTGTTACTCTGAAACCTGTCATTATGCAAGGCATTGCATTTAGCTGTATGGAGTGGAAACCTATCAACTGCATGAAAAAACTTGTTCCGCCGACGTGCATGGGCTGAAATTGTGGAAAGGCAGCATCACTTGCCCCATAACCTCAGCCGTGCAGAACACAATGCCATCCACAGCCTCAGAAACAACTCTGACATCATAATCAAAAACACTGACAAAGGAGGTGCTGTTGTCATCATGAATAGGTAGGAATATGAACAAGAGGCTGCTCGGCAGCTCTCCAACACCGCTTTCTACAAGCCATTACCCTCTGATCCCACTGAGAGTTACCAAAAGAAACTACACCATTTGCTCAAAAAACTCCCTGAAAAAGCACAAGATCAAATCCGCACAGACACACCCCTGGAACCCCGACCTGGGATATTCTATCTACTACCCAAGATCCATAAACCTGGAAACACTGGGCGCCCCATCATCTCAGGCATTGGCACCCTGACAGCAGGATTGTCTGGCTATGTAGACTCCCTCCTCAGGCCCTACGCTACCAGCACTCCCAGCTACCTTCGAGACACCACTGACTTCCTGAGGAAACCACAATCCATCGGTGATCTTCCTGATAACACCATCCTGGCCACTATGGATGTAGAAGCCCTCTACACCAACATTCCACACAAAGATGGACTACAAGCCGTCAAGAACACTATCCCCGATAATGTCACGGCTAACCTGGTGGCTGAACTTTGTGACTTTGTCCTTACCCATAACTATTTTACATTTGGGGACAATGTATACCTTCAGATCAGCGGCACTGCTATGGGTACCCACATGACCCCACAGTATGCCAACATTTTTATGGCTGACTTAGAACAACGCCCTTCCTCAGCTCTCGTCCCCTAACGCCCCTACTCTACTTGCGCTATATTGATGACATCTTCATCATCTGGACCCATGGAAAAGAAGCCCTTGAGGAATTCCACCATGATTTCAACAATTTCCATCCCAACATCAACCTCAGCCTGGTCCAGTCCACACAAGAGATCCACTTCCTGGACACTACAGTGCTAATAAACGATGGTCACATAAACACCACCCTATACCAGAAACCAACTGACCGCTATTCCTACCTACATGCCTCCAGCTTTCACCCTGACCACACCACACGATCCATCGTCTACAGCCAAGCTCTGCGATACAACCGCATTTGCTCCAACCCCTCAGACAGAGACAAACACCTACAAGATCTCTATCAAGCATTCTTACAACTACAATACCCACCTGCAGAAGTGAAGAAACAGATTGATAGAGCCAGAAGAGTTCCCAGAAGTCACCTACTACAGGACAGGCCTAACAAAGAAAATAACAGAACGCCACTAGCCGTCACCTTCAGCCCCCAACTAAAACCTCTCCAACGCATTATTAAGGATCTACAACCTATCCTGAAGGATGACCCAACACACTCACAAATCTTGGGAAACAGGCCAGTCCTTGCCTACAGACAGCCCCCCAACCTGAAGCAAATACTCACCAGCAACCACATACCACACAACACAACCACTAACCCAGGAACCTATCCTTGCAACGAAGCCCGTTGCCAACTGTGCCCACATACCTATTCAGGGGACACCATCACAGGGCCTAATAACATCAGCCACACTATCAGAGGCTCGTTCACCTGCACATCCACCAATGTGATATATGCCATCATGTGCCAGCAATGCCCCTCTGTCATGTACATTGGTCAAACTGGACAGTCTCTACACAAAAGAATAAATGGACACAAATCAGATGTCAAGAATTATAACATTCATAAACCAGTCGGAGAACACTTCAATCTCTCTGGTCACGCGATTACAGACATGAAAGTTGCGATATTACAACAAAAAAACTTCAAAACCAGACTCCAGCGAGAGACTGTTGAATTGGAATTCATTTGCAAATTGGATACAATTAACTTAGGCTTGAATAGAGACTGGGAGTGGCTAAGTCATTATGCAAGGTAACCTATTTCCCCTTGTTTTTTCCTACCCCCGCCCCCCCCCTCAGACTTTCTTGTTAAACCCTGGATTTGTGCTGGAAATGGCACAGCTTGATTATCATACACATTGTAAGGAGAGTGATCACTTTAGATAAGCTATTACCAGCAGGAGAGTGGGGTGGGAGGAGGTATTTTTTCATGCTTTGTGTGTATATAAAAAGATCTTCTACACTTTCCACAGTATGCATCCGATGAAGTGAGCTGTAGCTCACGAAAGCTTATGCTCAGATAAATTGATTAGTCTCTAAGGTGCCACAAGTCCTCCTTTTCTTTTTGGTCTTAGAAGCCTAGCCAGAGACTACAACAACCAGGGGTCAGAAAAATTTCTTATTTACAATAATCCTACATTTGTTTCCCACAAAAAAGGTAAGTTCAATTTTGTACCAAAGACAGTGCAGAAGTATATTCCCTTAAATACACCTCAGCTAAAAAAAAGCCTAAACGCTGTAATTCCCCTTTAGCCAATGGGACTTTGTGAACGGGGACTAAAAAGAAAACCATTGAAGTCTAGCTCTCAACGGACTCTGAAGACTACTCAGAAATGTTTACACTTGCAACTGAGATACTGGTGCAAAATTCTCTGTAACGGCATACATGTATAGAGTATACATAATATATAAACAAATGCATAACATACGGCAGAGCCTTTGTGCAATCCTTCTGAATTGGGAAGTCAGTAACAATCAAAAACAGAAATTCCCATGATAAACCAAATGGCAGAAATATTCAGACACCCCTGCAAAAATAATCTTGCACTAAGATATACAGTAGGTTTTAATTATATTGTAATAAAGAGCTAAATGCATTGTACATTTTTTTCTGATTTACTCTATCACTTCTTTTAATTATAAGCTAAGCTGTGTTTTAAAAATGCTTTTTTTTTAAACAATAAAAATAGAAACAGCACTGTGGCAAGCATTTGGAAAATTTTCGGAGTCAATTGTTTATTGGGACTATAGCTGATTTTAATGAAAAATATGGTTACAATTTGAAAAAAACAGTGCTTTTATGTTTTGCATAAGGAAAGTCCCTACAATGCAACCTCCAGGGCACTTTAAAAAAAAAATTCTGAAATGGTCACAGGATTCTCTGGCCAAAGCCCTAATCGAAAAGCAAAAGATGTGGGTTGCAAACTATTCCAAGAATCCACAACAAGTGAAACTGGATGTAGAAAAATATGTTCTCAACATTTACTTCTGTTTATGATGAAAATGGAAACAGATGACCCATAACAACATATTGTGTGAACTGGTAATTAACCATCTACAGATGGAGCACAATTACCGATCATTTCCATTCGGCTCAAACAAAAGGTCAGCTAACGGGTAACCAAGTACGCTCATGCCAACAGGAGACCATCTATAATGTGCTACCACTTACTGGAGATGGTCTGCCTGCTCTGCTCAATACTGGTTTTAAAAAGGAGATAACCACCTGCTTTGAGAAAGCCTTTCATTCTGTCCAAGCATTGCGGGATGTAGTTCAGGTTTCAGGAAGAATACTCATGGTCAATACAGCCCCTTTAACAAGTACCAAAATTATCAAAGGAAAATTAAATCGGATTTGATTCCAAAGTCTATTGGCAGCACCTGGCACACTGTTGGCTGCTGAGGCTCCCCCAATGACTGAGGGAGGACCTATTTCTTCTATATAATTCTCTTCCCCCTATATAATAGTTAAAAACTTTATACCCTTAGTCCCACCCCGACCCTTCACAAACTACTCCTGATGCTCTCTTCCTTGCAAGCTTTAACTGTCATGCTTGTTCGGTTTCACCTCCCCTTTTCCAGTAAAAAAATGTTTACCTTCATATCTCTCAGCAGTGTCTAATTAAGGTATATTGGCTGCTTCTTATTAATTGCATTGGTCTCTTTCCTAGAAATTGTGCTTTGCATCTTAATTATGGCCTTGCTTAGAATGTTCCAGCCTTCCCCCTAACTAGATTTCCTAGGGTCCAATCATAAGAGATGCTGAGCACCGTCAGGGCACTTCTTTTGAACCTATTCCTTATACTGTGATTTTCCCCCTCTTTACTTATCCAGAAGATCAACATTGTATACTCCTATACTCCTACTCCAATTGGAAATGTGTCAGAATCACCTGCATGAACAAAGGCATTTCTAAAGCCATAATGAAATCAGGGAGTTGGACTAGATGACCTCCTGAGGTCCCTTCCAACCCTGATATTCTATGATCTTGCATTTGGATCTTTTAAAAAGTTAGCAGGTCCTAAATGAGGAGGAAGACCTAGGAAATTATGGGAGCTAGCTAAAGAAGTTACTTTACTATTGGTAATCATGCAGGCAAGGGTGATCCAGTGGATAGGTCTCCTAATTCATAGTCCAGTGTCCCATTTTCTAGTTTAAATTCTGCCACCAGTATAGTGTGTGACTTTAGACAAGTCACTTAAGCTCTCTACCTCATTCACCCACATCCCCAATTAAAAAAAAAATGGGGGGGGGGGGAGAATAATGGTACAGACCCATCTTTGTAAAGTGCTTTGAGACGGGGTCAGTGAAGCATTCATGGTAATTTTTCAAAAAATTGAATGACAATGACATAACCATCCCCCCACCCCTCAATGCCTATCACTAAGTACAGTAATTTTGTCAATTGTCCATCGCGCAACATGGTGGTGCCAACCCTTGCTTTGAGATCTATGAATGAGAAGTGCTGTATATGTGCTAAGATATTAATTGGGAGGATGCAGAGGACTGAAGAAAGCATTGCATCAGTTTTTACAAAGAAAGTGATCCTGGAAATTGCCACCCATTGTATGTAACTGCCAACCTTAGAAACAAAGGAACAAACAGTGACGGAGGAAAAGCTTTAACCACAGAAGATAAAAGGAATAGATAAGCAGCATAAGTTAGTAAAAGAGAAATCATATCATACAAACTTGACATCTTCAGCAATCAGATGATGAAACCTGTGAAAGCAACGGTGGAAGCAGTGGAGGAAAGAAATCAATGAAGCATTTGATAGAGTGCGTCAGAAAATCTTCCTCACCAAATTCATTCAAACTGGCATGGACACAACTTTGACAGCCACCATCTTTGGCAGCACTAAGGAATGAACTGGGAATCTCCAAACTTGAAAGTATGGGTCTCTACAGCTTGAACAAAACAGCCTGGCTTGCCAAGATGAATAGAGCCCTGCGCGGATACAAAATTTGTATCCGCATCCGATCCGCAAAAATGTTCTGAGGATATAAAGCGGATATCCGCAGATTTCCAAGGCTCTAAAGATGAAAGTCATTAGAAATCTGAACCCTGTGAACCTCAGTAAGCATAATACACACTGACCAGTGGGTTACATAAGCACTAACATAGAATCATAGAAGATTAGGATTGGAAGAGACCTCAGGTCATCTAGTCCAATCCCCTGCTCAAAGCAGGACCAACATCAACTAAATCATCCCAGCCAGGGCTTTGTCAAGCTGGGCCGTAAAAACCTCTAAGGATGGAGATTCCACCACCTCCCTAGGTAACCCATTCCAGTGCTTCACCACCCTCCTCATGAAATCGTGTTCCCCAATATCCAAACCAGACCTCCCCCACTGCAACTTGAGACCATTGTTCCTTGTTCTGTCATGTGCCATCATTGAGAACAGCCTAGCTCCATCCTCTTTGGAACCCCCCTTCAGGTAGTTGAAGGCTGCTATCAAATCCCCTCTTAGTTTAGTCTCTTCTGCAGACTAAACAAGCCCAGTTCCCTCAGCCTCTCCTCATAAGTCGTGTGCCCCAGCTCCCTGATCATTTTTGTTGCCCTCCGCTGGACTCTCTCCAATTTGTCCACATCCCTTCTGTAGTGGGGGGACCAAAACTGGACGCAATACTCCAGATATGGCCTCACCAGTGCTGAAAAGAGGGGAATAATCACTTCCCTCGATCTGCTGGCAATGCTCCTAATAATGCAGCCCAATCTGCCATTAGCCTTCTTGGCAACAAGGGCACACTGTTGACTCATATCCAGCTTCTCGTCCACTGTAATCTCCAGGTTCTTTTCTGCAGAACTGCTGCCTAGCCATTCGGTCCCCAACCTGTAGCAGTGCAGGGGATTCTTCTGTCCTAAGTGCAGGACTCTGCACTTGCCCTTATTGAACCTCATCAGATTTCTTTTGGCCCAATCCTCCAATTTGTTTAGATCACTCTGGACCCTATCCCTACCCTCCAGCGTATCTACCTCTCCCCCCAGCTTAGTGTCATCCGCGAACTTGCTGAGGGTGCAATCCATCCCATCGTCCAGACCATTAATAAAGATGTTGAACAAAACCGGCCCCAGGACCGACCCCTGGGGCACTGCGCTTAATACCAGCTGCCAACTAGAGATTGAGCCGTTGATCGCTACCCGTTGAGCTGGAGACAATCTAGCCAGCTTTCTATCCACCTTATAGTCCATTCATCCAATCCATACTTCTTTAACTTGCTGGCAAGAATACTGTGGGAGGCCGTGTCAAAAGCTTTGCTAAAGTCAAGATATATCACGTCCACTGCTTTCCCCATATCCACAGAGCCAGTTATCTCATCATACAAGGCAATCGGGTTGGTCAGGCATGACTTGCCCTTGGTGAATCCATGTTGACTATTCCTAATCACCTTCCTCTCCTCCAAGTGCTTCAAAATGGTTTCCTTGAGGACCTGCTCTACTATCATATGGATTGAAAATTGATTTAAGAGCTATAAACCAAGATTCATGATGAATTTGGGAGGTGTCTAGTAGGATTTGATAGAAATAAGCACAAGACTTGGTTTCATTTAGCCACTATATTAAATGGATGGTAAACTGGAAGGTGCTGCTAATAGCCATGAGGACACAAATACAAAAGTGATCTAGAGAACTTGAAACCTGAACAGAAACTAAAATCAGAATCAGCAAGGAAAAAAATCTTCATATGTCTGTAACAATGAGAAAAACACATGGAAAAACATAGCATCCAAAAGAGACCACGGGATTACAATGGACCAGAAAGCAAGGTATCCGCCAGCAATTTAATATGGCAGCAAAGACAGCCAAAGTAATTTGGGACTCCTTACTCAGAAGAATCACGTCATGGAGTAGGACATGGCAGTTCATTTCTACCTGGCACTGGCAAGATCTCAGTTTGGACACAATAAACCAGAAGGATGTTGACAAACTGAAAAGACATCAGAGGACAAAAAATAATTATGGGAGCTGGAGAGATCGGTTTGTGAGGGAAGGTTAGGAGAAGTTAAATGTATGTTCACTGGCTATGCAAGGAATAAGGAGATACAATAAATACCTGTCTACAAGTGTGTGAAAGGTGTACGCAGTGAAAAGGAAAAGAAAGAGAAAAAAAAAGAAAAAGTTTACTGTGGCCCAAAGATAAAAAATTAGTTGTAACGTGTATGCAATAAATTACTGTATATATTTAACAAGGAAAAAAAAGATTAGGAAGTGCCACACACGTGCAATATGGGTTTAACATGTGAAACAGGGGCAAGTTAAAGTTGCAGTCAAACCCTTATTTTGAAATGTCTTGGATTTAACAATTTACTGCTTATTTTTGCACTCAGTGTCTTTAGACAGCGCCTGGGAACTAGAGTTATGTTTTGTTCCAAGGGAAAGAGAGAGATGCTGTTAGAGGTCTTTAGTAACACCTCCAAGTTACCTTTGTAATTGCAAGCTCCCAAATGCATTAACCTAGATGCTTAGATACCACAGTGGTGGGCACAGTACAAAAACCTGAACAGAAAATAATCTAACCCCCTCTAGGTAAACATAGAATCACAGAAATATAGGGTTGGAAGGGGACTTTGAGACGTCATCTAATCCATCTCCCTGCACTGAGGCAGGACCAAATATACCTAGACCATCCCTGACAGGTCTTTGTCTAACCTGTTCTTAAAAACCTCCAGTGACGAGGATTCCACAACTTGCCTTGGAAGCCTGTTCCGGTACTTAACTACCCTCATATTTAGAAAGTTTTTCCGAATATCTAACCTAAATCTCCCTTGCTGCAGATTAAGCCTATTAATTTGTTTCCTAATTTCAGTGGATATGGAGAACAGCTGATCACTATTCTCTGTCTAACAGCCCTTAACATATTTGACAACCAGCTCTCTGGTCCTCCTTCAGTCTTCTTTTTTCAAAACTAAACATGCCCAGTTTTTTTAACCTTTCCTCAGAGGTCAGGTTTTGTAAACGATTTATCATTTTTGTAGCTCTCCTCTGGACTCTCTCCAATTTGTCCATACCTTTCCTAACAAGTGTGGCACCCAAAACTGGACACGATACTCCAGCTGAGGCTTTACCACTGCCAAGATGGACAATTACCTCCCATATCTTACATAAGTTTATACATCCCAGAATGATATCAGCCTTTTTTGCAACTGCATCACAATGCTGGCACATATGCAATTTGTGATTCACTGTAACCCCCAGATCCTTTACAGTACTACCACCTAGCCAGTTATTCCCCATTTTGTAGTTGTTCATTTGATTTTTCCTTCTGAAGTGAAGTACTCTGCACATATCTTCATTGAATTTCACCTTGTTGATTTCAGATCAATTCTCCAATTTTTCAAGGTTGTTTTGAATTCTAATCCTGTTCTTCAATGTGCTTGTAACCCCTCCCAGCTTGGTGTCATCTGCCAATTGTACAAACATACTCCCCATTCCAGTATACAAATCATTAATGAAAATACTGAATGGGACTGGACCCAGAACAAACCCCCTGCAGGACCCCACTAGATACATCCTCTCAGGTTGACAGTGAACCATTGATAACTACTCGACCAGATATGAAACCAACACACAGCCATTTCACCTAAACCACATTTCCCAAGTTTTATTATCAGAATGTCATGTGGGAATGTGTCAGAAGCCTTATGAAAATCCCCCTTGGCCAATAGGCCAGTAATCCTGTCAAAGAAGAAAATTAGGTTGGTTAGGCATGATTTGCTCTTGACAAGTCCATGCTGGCTCTTCCTTATAATCCTGTTATCCCTTACAAATCAATTGTTTAATAATTAGTTCCAGTATCTTTCCAGGTATTGAAGTTAGGCTGATTGGTCTATAATTCCCTGGGTCCTCTTTGTTCCTCTTTTTTTAAAGACAGATATTATGTTTGCCCTTCTCCAGTCCTCTGGGATCTCACCCATCCTTTAGTTCTCAAAGATAATTGCTAGTGGTTCCAAGGTTGCTTCAATTAGTTCCTTAAGTACCCTAGAGTGAATTCTGTCAGGTCCTGCCCACTTGAATACATCTAATTTATCTAAGTATTCTTTAACTAATTCTTTCCCTATTCGAGCTTTTGATCCTTCTCCCTTATTGTTAATATTAATTGTGTTGAATCTCTGGTCACCATTAACCTTTATAATGAAAAAGAAGCAAAATAGGCATAAAAAACCTCAGCCTTCTTGATGTCATCTGCTGTTAGCTCTCCTTCCCAATTTAATAGTGGACCTACTTTCTTTCATCTTTCTCTTGCTCCTACTGTATTTATAGAACCTCTTCTTATTGCTTTTTACCTCCCTTGCTAAGTATAGCTCATTTTGTCCCTTAGCCTTTCTGATTTTGTCTCTACATGTTTGTGGTATTCTTTTGTACTCATCCTTAACAATTTGTCCATGTTTCCACTTTTTGATTTTCAGGTCATTAAAAAGCTCCTGATGGAACCATAATACATCCAAAAAATACAGAATTCTAACCTGCATGTACAAAAATTGCAAATATTAATGCTCATAAGTTTAGAAATTTAACAGGACTCTTCAAACAACTTGCTTTTCGATCTTTAACGAAAATAATACTAGCTTTAGCTTCAGCTGTTTTTGAATTATGCGTTACAATTTAAATTGAAGCCTGTATAGAAAGGGTTGGGGGGAGGCTGTCATGCTTATATAACTCAAAATAATTGAACTGATGTTGCTTGAACTTTCCAAACAAATTCACTTTTGGGATGAACACAAATGTAAGCCTAGAAGTATTTTGTTTGAGAAAGTAGTGAGAAGCAAAAATGCGGGGGGAGGAGGAAGGTCGGGAGTGGGGAACCAAAACCACATCTCATTCTTAACTATAATGTTTGCTACTGGAGAATAATGTAATAATACAACAATAAATATACGCCAAAGACAATCAAGAAAATACTTTCCAAGTAATCAAAACTCTGGTATGTTTGATTTTTCCCCCCCAAGGTCAGTCATCCTCAACTGAATCAGACTTTTGTTCATTTTCCCGTAACACAGCAAATTTAACTATCCAAGAATTTTCTAGTGTCATCAAAATCCATAAACACGTTTTATTCTGTCCAGAAGAACATTGAACTTGGCGGCATAAAAGTACCACAGCAGTGGCCCCAATTCAAGAAAAATCCTCTAAAAGAATCGAATTGTTTCCTAGGAATGAAATGAACTAGGTCTGGAAAATGTGTGTGTAATCTAAATACATATATTCTCTCTTGCTGTATAATATTAATAATACATATAAAATACATTTGGTCTTTGAATTACTTTATATTAACTAACCTTCACGTAATTCAGTGAAGGAGGCAAATTATCTGCATTTTACAGATAAACACACTGAGGCACAAAGAGACTCCATAACCTACCCAAGGCCACACAACGAGTCTGATCAGAGCCAGGATCACAACACTGGAATTTCTGGCTCCCAAGCGCTCTTCAGACCTCATGTTATTTTTTCTAACATTGACAGAACTTGGTTCTTACCACAAAATGAGGAAAACACCATGATTAATAGATTCATTGATAGGTTTTAAGGCCATAGAGTCACAGATTTCAAGGTCAGAAGGGACCACTGTGATCAATCTAGTCTGACCTCCTGCATTACACAGGCTTTAGAACTTCCATGAATTAATTAATTCCTGTTTGAACCCGAGCACATCCTCCATTATCAAATTTCTGTTCTCCAAATACATAGTTACACTGATCAGGTCACATAAACCTTTTCTTTGATAAGTTAAGTAGATTGAGTGTCTTGAGTCCATCACTACAAGGCGTGTTCTCCAAACCTTGTATCATTCTTGTTCAAGATCAAAGTTTAAATTTTCCTATCTTTGTAGAGCAATTTCATTGGTCCAGCTAGAAACATGTGTTCAACCTCAGAGGGAGCCAAGATTTCTATATAAGGGAATGATGTTAAGGTGGTATTGTGCTGCTGAACTGCCTTTCAGATGAGAAACTAAGAGCTTAAGGGACTGTGGTTACTGAATAGCTCATGATCACTTTCCATAAAGGTAGAAGGGGAGGGACAGGTGAACTCTGGTGTCTCTGTCAAATTACAAGTTAGACAACAAAGCTCTGCTTTTCTCACAGCTGTGTAGTGGTTTGGGGTGTAGAAGTAGTAGTACACCTCCGAAAGTTAGGACAGCCACACTCTGAGTTTCTCTCTCTCACTGGTCCTCACTTTGCATCTAGCTCTCACTGTTGCTCCAAGTAGCTGCTAGTATGCAGAAATGTCCACTTCCCAGGGCACTGCTTTGACTGGCAGACTAAATTAAGTAGAAGGCAGCTATGAGGGGAAATGCCTAGCCCCAGCATAGTAAGTCTGCTTTGACGGACCAGGTGGAGGAAACTTCTTAATGGTGGAAAGGCACTGCAACACTGCATTACAGAATATGTAAGCTTGTGAAGGCACAAAAGACAGGCTACCCACCACAGCTACTGAAGTTCCCAGTCTCTGCAACCTTTCGTGCTACCAGTCTTTGACTTCAGCAGCTGAGAGAGTGAGATGCCCCCCCACCACCCCGTGCAACAATCTTCTCACTTAAAAAAACCTCATGCACAGGCATTCGCGCATCATTAACAAAGTCTCACAGCAATGGGGGCGTGGGGAAGTGACAGGTGTAAATGAACACTGCATCACAGTCACAAATCTGCATGAAAAGTGAGCTGGCACGCTGGTTGCTTGCCTTTAAATTCTGGACAGCAAGAATGATCGGTAACACCCCTGGTGTCTGAAGAGCACTTTTTCAGGACAGCACTCTTCACTCTAGTAAGGGAAGGGGCTAGAAAAGATGCCCTAAACATTGCCTAACCAACTTTAATCTGGCCAGTTCACTGAGAGTGGTGGAACATCCACCCAGCAGTCATTCTATAAGTAAAATAAGAGTGGTCACTGTGGCAACATGGAACATACAGACCTTAACGGACAGAGGTAACACATCAAGACTTGAAAGACATATAGCATTAATTGCAAGGGAACTTGCTAGACACAGCATCCATATAGCTGCCCTCAGCAAAACCAGACTTGCAGACAAAGGCTCCGTAAAGGAACTAAGAGGTGAGTATGCCTTCTTTTGGAAAGGGAAACCAGCAAAAGACGACAATTTATGGCACTGGTTTTGCCATTAAAAATAACATTCTGAAATCATTGAAGACTTAACTGTGGGCAAAAATAAACGCCTAATGACTTTATGACTTCCCTTTGGAAATTCACATTTTGAAATGCTTATCCGTGCTTGTGCTCCAACCATGAACAGCACAGAAAAAATAAAACAGTTCTATTCTGATTTGGATGACAATCAAATCTACGTCCAGTAAAGAAAAACTCATACTTCTGGGGGAAACTATAATGCCAGAGATGGAAAAGAGCATGGCTTGGAGTGGTGTAATAAACAACAATGGAGTCAGAAAAATGAACAACAACGGTCTGCTCCTACTCAGCAAGTGTGCCGAGTGTGAGTTCATTATTACCACCACAATCTTCAGGCAAGCCAAGAAATATAAAACTTTGTGAATACCTTCAAGATCAAAGCACTGACACTTCATTGACTGTATCACTGTACATCAAAAGAGCCATCAGGGATATTAAGCTCACCAGAGCAAAGCGAGGAGCAAACTGTTGGACTGACCACAGGATGATCAAAACCATTTTCAATTAATGCTCTACCCTTTTGACAAAACAACGCTGAACAGATTGAATTGAAATTGAAAAAAAAAAAAACGCACTTGAGACATCCATTTCATCAAGAAAACCATAGAGGAAAAATCTGATAGCAGTAAATCACCACCCAATAACTCACTCAAAAAATGGAATAAATTCAAGTCAGGGAACTTTCAAGCCTCAAAAGAAACTCTGAGCAAGAAATCAAAGACAGCACCAGGATTGGTTTGATGAAAATGATGACGAAACCAAAAAGATCCTTGCAGAAAAGAATGATGTGCTTATGTCTTAGCAAAACAACAAAGTATCATCATAAAAGTAAGACAAATTCAGGTATCTACAACCCAGGCTCAAAGATGACTTCACGTTCTACAAAATAACTGGTGGGGAAAGGAAGCAGAAGAAAAAGAAATAAAGCATTAAATCGATACTTAAAGTTGCCATTTATTGCCCATCAAAATCAGGACCAGCTCTACTAAAGAGTTTAGATGGATCTACCTTAATCAAGGACAACAGAGACAACTCTGAAAGATGGGTACAGCACTTTACTGAGCTTCTCAACCACCCTTCCTCAGTCAATCCACAGGTATTAGAGGAACTAACCCGGCAACCCATACATGAGTTGGGATTCCCTCCGAGACTCCTTCCATTTGGCTTCCACAAGTCAGACCTACAACATGAAGAAAACACCCAGTTGCCTACCACTGATGAAGTATAGAAAGTTATCAAAAAAATGAAGCCAGATAAATCACCAGGCAAAGACAGCATGAAATCTTTAAACTTGCAGATCCCCAAACTGAACTATCTATATAAATAAGGATATCTGAAATCCTGAGAAATTCTCTCTATTTCCCAAAGATACAATCCTAGTTACACTACACAAAAATAAAGGCAACAAATTTGAGTATGGAATCTCTCTGCTATTTCCATAGGTCATAAAATCCTCATTCTGAAACAGTATCAGAGAAGCTTCTACCAGAGACTAAAGGCAGAGTTAGCTCCAACCTGAGCTAACAATTTCCCTGTGAGAAATGCATTGAACTAAACATGGAACTGTGTGCTGTCTTCATTGATCTAAAAAAAGTGTTTGACACTGTGAGCAGAAATGGCCTCTGAAAAATTCTAGAAAAGTTTGGCTGCCCCAGCAAATTTGTTAACATCACTTGTCAATTCCATGAACACATGACTGGTCAAGTGCTCTCAGAGCGTGGCCGTTGGAAAGCATTCACCGTGTTTAATGGGCTGAAACAAGGCTGCATGTTGGCACCAGTCCTCGTCAGTCTCTCTTTCTCAGCTGTTCTGAATTATGCAACTGACAACCTTCCAAAGGGCATATACATTAGATACAGAACTGATGCAATCTCCAAAGACGTATTGCAAAGACAAGTCCTTGGGGAGCTCATATGTGAAGCCCTTTTTGCAGATGACTGTAGTCTACTTAGTCACAGTGAAAGTGACCTATAGCCTATCCTTGACAGGTTCTCAGAGGCAATTAAACACTTTGGACTCACCAACAGCCTGGAAAAAACTGAAGTCCTCTTTCAACCATCCCATCAACCACTAACTAAACATCACCATCAGTGGTACAAAACTAAAGAATATCAATCACTTTACATAACTAGGCAGTATAATCTCAACTGACAGATCCCTGGATCATAAAATATCAAACCAAATAGGAAAGGCAAGCCAGGCTTTTGGAAGACACAGGACACTAAATCAGCATACCATCAAAATGTCAACAAAACTGGTGATATACAATAGCAGTGACAAAATCCCTTTTATAAGGGTGCAAAACAGGGACAGTTTATCACAGACACAACTTGAAAAGCAACTTGAAAAGTTTCACATGTGCTATCTTGCTCTGTTCTGAAGATCTGCTGGCAAGACAAAGTCTCAAACATTAACATCATAGAATATCAGGGTTGGAAGGGACCTCAGGAGGTCATCTAGTCCAACCCCTTACTCAAAACAGGACCTAATCCCCAACTAAACATCAAGACAATGATCATCAAAGATCAGCTTAGATGAGCAAATCACACTGTCAGAATAGGTGATGAGAGACTCCCCAGAAAAGTCCTCTATAGTGAGTTGAAACTTGGAAAGCGCAGGAAGGGTGGTCAACATAAAAGACACCCGTAAGCAGAATCTCAACTCATGTGCCACAAATATTGATAACTTGGAAGACAAAACCAAGAACAGACCTGAATGGAGAGCAACTATCAATAAAGGTTGTCAACACTTTGACACAGAAACTGATCAAAAAAATGGCCAAGTGTTCGTGACCTTGTTCCTCATAGATTGGACTTCAGAGTCACAAGAGAACATATGACATACCGTGATGTCATCGTCAGATAGGACAGAGACATGCAGTAGTCTACTTCAAAGCTGTAAAGAAATGGCAGTGCTTTCAGAGGGGAAACTATATTAAAAAAAAAGACAAAATTAAGTGCAAGTCAAGTTTCCGGGAAGCATCCCAAGCACTCCCCTTGCCACAATGAGCAATTAGGTCCATCTCTTTCTATGTGATTTTGGCAAAAAGTAAACACACTGATTTGGGACACCCCTAGGGCAATTGAAATAGAATCCATGTCAATCAGAGCACTGAATTCATGGACCATTGAGGCACTATTTGTATTGGGCAGACTCTCTAGTTCAAAGGATCTAGGGTGGTATTTCGGGTTGTTTTTAAAGCATGTAAGCAGATCTGCAACAGTAGTCCACTGTAACCCTGTTGGCATGGCCACGTTATCAATTTATTCACAGCATTTTTTTCAGTGCTGATTGGGAAACTCAAAGAGCATGATCATAACAAAATTCAAGAGCAGAGCTGTCCAGAACTTACAACATTAAGCACTTTATCAACAGCTAGCTACAGGCCCAAATAGTACATGAAATTGGCATTAAAAAACTCTACGACTTGCAAGCACCCGCAATGTTTTCTTGCACCCTTATCTTCCTTGGTAGTGGAATAGAAATGGCTAGTCCCAGAGTACATAAACAGTAAACACAAGAAGCTGATCAGCTGTGCTCTCACTCTGCATACTAAGTAGCCAAAGGATGCAGTTGAACATAGGGCCCAATCAATCTGCACCCTGTATTACAGGAGAATGAATTAATCTTATTTCACAGTTCTTTATTTACTAATAATGAGACAATATAAACTGCAACAATAGCTCACTTAACTAGAGGCAGGCAGCTTTAACTGAACAACCGCTGACTGTCATGTAGGAGATATTTGAAAAACTGGATTGTTGTTCAGGGAACAAGAATGAAGACATCACTCCAAACCTAAATCCAGACAAAAGAGGAAACAAAGTATTTTTTTCATTATTCAGCCTCTGGAGAGGTTCCAGACTGATTTCAATCTACTCTGTCCACATTTCTACCTTCAATAACAGAAAAGCATACGTTCAAAAAATGTGACCGCAACTACAGTAAATACAGAGTTTCAGTCATGATGCCTTTAAACGATTTTCAGTATGCAACATCCTCAAGCCCCAAGGTATACGTGTAGACAGAAGGAAAGGGGGAGCATGCATAAGTTATATAAGCAATCAAACAGTTTTTATCTTCCCTGTAGCTTCTCTTCCAAATCCTCAAGAGAAATGTCATGCCCTCTCTGGCTACCCTTTGTAACATCTCGTATATAATTTTTTTTCCAAAATCCCTAATATGCCCCAAGAAAATGTTCCATGGGTCATGAATTACATCCATCTTCCTGCAATATCAAGATACAAAAATGTCAACACTAGGCTTAAAACAACTGGATTTTAGGATCATCTGCATGGTTTATTCATCCCATTCCGTTACAAAACACCACAGGATGACTTCCAGAGATCTACCTCCCTGAATGCAGTGACCTGACCTATGCTTCACAGTTGGTCAGCAATTCTAATAAACAATATTGGTTTTCAATTGGTTTTATTGTGATTTCCAACTGAAATAATTTTCCATTCTTCAAAGAAACTTAATCTCCTTTGTGTTATGGCTATCCTTCAAGTTTTCACTAAATCCCGTTTCTACAGTAGCCCTTCTGTTACCACATCAGTCCTCCCGCTGCAGCAAAAAAATACTTTCCACTGCTATTTTTATCAAGCACTGGAAACAGAATAAAATGTCACTGTAAATAGAGAAACAGTATCTCTCTATTGGGGCCCCGTAGGGATTAGTTCTTGGCCCTATGCTATTTAACATTTTTATCAATGAGTTGGAAGAAAACAAAATCACCACTGAAAGTTTGCAGACAATGCAAAGATTGGGGAATAATAAATAATGAAAAGGACAGGTCACTGATACAGAGTCATCTGAATAGCTTGGTAAACTGGGCATAAGCAAACAATATGGTTTTTAATATGGCTAAATATAAATGTATGCATCTAGGAACAAAGAATGTAGACCACACTTAGAGGATGGGTGACTCTATCCTGGGAAGCAGTGACTTTGAAAAAGATGAGGAGGTGATGGTGGATAATCAGCTGAACATGAGCTCCTAGATGAGATGCTGCAGCCACAGTCTTTGGATGCATAAACAGAGGAATCTCAGGTAGGAGTAGAGAAGTTATTTTACCTCTGTATTTGGAAATGGTGCAACTGCTGGAATACTGCCATCCAGTTCTTGTGTCCACATTGCAAGAAAAATATAGATAAATTGGAGAGGGTTCAGAGAAGAGCCACAAGAATGATTAAAGAATTAGAAAATATGCCTTGTGATAGATTCAAGGAGATTAATCTCTTCAGTTTAACAAAGAGAAGGTTATTTGATTACAGACTATAAGTACCTGCATGAGAAATGACTATTTGATAAGGGCTCCGCAATCTATAACACAATTCAACACTGGAAGTTGTAGCTAGAGAAAAATCAGACCAGAAATTGGATGTACATTTTTAATAATAAGGATGATTAACCATTGGAACAATTTCCCAAAGTGTTTGGTAGAGTCTTTATCACTAGTAGCTTCTAAATCAAGATTCAAATGTTCTTCTAAACATTCATCTCCAAAAATTATTTTGGGGAAATTCTCTGGCTTGTGTTATATAGGAGGTCAGACTAGATCACCACAATGGTCCCTCAGAGTCTTCTAATCTATGAATCTATACTACAAACTAAAATTGAAAATACATCTTTACCATACAGGAAGGACAAAATGTTAGGTAACATACCAAAGGCTTAAATCAATCAGCCTTGCAAAAATGGTCATGAAAATGTACCAAACAAGGAAAAATCCCTCTATACTTCCCTATTCTACACATGATGATGAAAGAATGTATTTTCACTGGGTTTTCCTAAAAGAAAAGGTTTGCCCCAGCAGAGTGAACAAATAGAACACTGCAAGGCTGAATAAACAGCCTTCATATTTCACACCAGCATTTCTCAAATTACAGCTTGGGAAGTCCTTCCTTGCAGTCCACAAAACCATGATAACAGATAGAGAAAATCATAGGGAAATAGAGGATTGGGTAAAGGCCCAACAGATTCTCTCTCTCTTCCAAAGAGGTTCACAGAATGAAAACATTAAAAAACCAAAAACAAAAAAAACCCAGTTCTCACCCCTGCAATCACAGTAGAAAAAGATCACATTCGAAGCACAATAACCCTGCCTTTTGACAACATCTAGCAGAATGAGGAACGAGGGCTGTCGATTAATCGCAGTTAACTCACACGATTAACTCAAAAATTAATCGTGATTTAAAAAATTAATCGTGATTAACTGTAGTTTTAATCACCTGTTAAACAACAGAATGCCAATTTAAATGTATTAAATATTTTGGATGTTTTCCTGCATTTTCATATATATTGTATTCTCTGTTGATTGAAATCAAAGTGTATATTATTTTTAGAATGATGAACAAAAGAAATAGTATTTTCCAATTCACTTCATACAAGTACTGTAGTACCTGCAACCTCTTTGTGGTGAAAGTGCAACTTACAAAAGTAGATTTTTTTTGTTACATAACTGCACTCAAAAACAAAACAATGTAAAACTTCAGAGCCTACAAGTCCACTCAGTCCTACTTCTTGTTCAGCCAATCGCTAAGACAAACAAGTCTGTTTACATTTACAGGAGATAATGCTGCCCTCTTCTGATTTACAATGTCACCAGAAAGTGAGAACAGGCACTTCCATGGCACTTTTGTAGCCAGCATTGCAAGGTGTTTACATGCCAGATATGCTAAACATGTCCCTTCATACTTCGGCCACCATTACAGAGGACATACTTCCATACTGATGACACTCATTAAAAAAATAATGAATTAATTAAAATTGTGACTGAACTCCTTGGGGGAGAATTGTATGTCCCCGCTCTGTTTTACATGCATTCTGCCATATATTTAATGTTATAGCCATCTCGGATGATGACCCAGCACGTTGTTCATGTTACGAACACTTCCACTGCAGATTTGACAAAAGGCAAAGAAGGTACCAATGTGAGATTTCTAAAGATAGCTACAGCACTCGACCCAAGGTTTAAGAGTCTGAAGTGCCTTCCAACATCTGAGAGGGACGAGGTGTGGAGTATGCTTTCAGAAGCCTTAAAAGAACAACACTCTGATGAGGGAACTACAGAACCTGAACCACCAAACAAGAAATTAAACCTTCCGCTGGCGGCATCTGATTCAGATAATGAAAATGAACATGTGTCAGACTACACTGCTTTGGATTGTTATCAAGCAGAACCCATCATCAACATGGACGCATGTCCCCTGGAATGGTGATTGAAGCATTGGTGATTGAAGCATGAAGGGACATATGAATCTTTAGCGCATTTGGCACATAAATATCTTGCGACACCGGCTACAACAGTGCCATGCGAACGCCTGTTCTCACTTTCAGGTGACATTGTGAACAAGAAGCGGGCAGCATTATCGCCTGCAAATGTAAACAAACTCGTTTGTCTGAGCAATTGGCTGAACAAGAAGTACGACTGAGTGGACTTGCAAGCTCTAAAATTTTACATTGTTTTATTTTTGAATGCAGGTTTTTTGGTACATAATTCTACATTTGTAAGTTCAACTTTCATGATAAAGAGATTGCATTACAGTATTTGTATTGGGTGAATTGAAAAATACTATTTCTTTTGGTTTTTACAGTGCAAATACTTGTAATAAAAAATAAATAAAAAGTGAGTACTCTACACTTTGTATTCTGTGTTGTAATTGAAATCTCTATATTTGAAAATGTAGAAAACATCCAAAAATATTTAAATAAATGGTATTCTATTATTAACAGTGCGATTAATCGCGATTTTTTAAATCGCTTAACAGCCCTATGAGGAACCTGTCGGTATTAGTGTAGTACAGTGAATAAATCATGCATCTTACTAGCTCAGAAGAACACAGATTGTCTGAAACAAATACAGCAGCAGAAGCAACTCTGTAGCAGAAGGGAAATTTTATGGCTGGGATTTAGCAACTCACCTGCTCACTAAATCACCAGAAATACATTACCTCAGTTTGCTTCTGGCTCCCCATTGAACAGAGAGCCCAGCTCATGCTGCCTTTCAAATTTCTGCATGGGATTGGTCCAAGCTACCCAAGAGGCCCCTCTCCTTCTTTGACAACTATTTCATGGTGCAGATTAGCTCCACTGCTAAAATGATGCTGCCAGCAAGACTTGTATCCACAGGAGACAGACCCTTTCACAGACCTGAGACCAAAACTATGGAACTCAACACCAGACAAAATAAAAACCACCACCATTCAAAACCAAATGCAAAACCCATCTCTTCAACTTAGCGTGTCTGCAATAACCCACTTAAACAGATGAGTATTCACTTTTTATATATAGGTTTTTTTTTTAAGTCTCAAAAATAGATTTAAGCTAGGTCCTGCCAGCAGAGGTGCAAGAGAGATTTCGATATATTTTTGTGCTTACTTCTCATGAAAGATACTCAGATACCATAGGGATGGGGGACCATACAGAAAACCTCTAGGTAAGACAGGGGGTATTTTCTGCCCTTATGTGCAAGGATTTGGAAGTTGATTTTAAAGATGCACGATTGCAACCACAAATGAGGCCGTTGCTTTGCAGACGTCAAGGAGATATACAGTTCATGTTAAAGTTTCACTTTCTTGTCAACCATTTAGCCAGTTTAATAATAATGGGGATCCTCCAGATGGTTTATTAAGATAACAGAATAGTCATCACAATCCCTGTTTCGCCATAAATCTGAAATGCTACACACAACTTCAATAGTAGCTCTAAATGAAAAGGCATACAAGGAACTAACATACCGCCACAAAAAGCTGAATGAAGGGTATGTCTACACTACTACTGGGACAGCACTTGTTGCCATATCCGGGCTACCTCCCCAAAAACAGCAGTGTAGTCGTGATGGCATCAGTGGCAGGACAGGCTAGCTGCCTAAGTGTGTACCTAGCCACACACCCATGTATAGCTGGGATTGTACTTGGAAGGCTAGCTTGTGTTGCCGCAGCCACACTGCTATTTTTAGCAAGCTACCTCAATCACAGCTAGCTCAGGTACGCCTACACAAACTGCGATCATGCTACCCAACTGTTGTGTAGACAGACTCTCTGAATTCAGCGATACAAACTACATTTAGAGGGGCAACAAGGATTTCTTGAGTACTATTCCTGCATCTGACACTGACTGATTACGTGGCCTTGGACAATGCAGATAAAAACTTCTCTTCCTAGTATAACACAGGGATGTAGAGAAGGAACTAGGTTAATTCTTGCTCAGTGCTTTAAAGATGGAAAGTGCTGCATAAACAAGTACTATGACTATACCCTATTTAAAAGGGAAACAATTCCCCTCATCCCTCCACTTTCTGGGATGGGATAGTCCAAAGAAGTTTTTTATTCTTAATACCACTGTATATACAGGGAGATTTATATTAAAAACCTAACTTATGGGAGGAATCCTTAGTCACTGACTGGCCCACAGGAAGGAAAGGCAAGGGAAGAGGTGGGCATTCAAATAGGTAAGCCCTCATAATAAAGTAATTTAACAATCACATGCAGAAAGTTTTGAGACACAGTGTGGGTATCGTGGACCACGAACAAGACAGGTGGTTCTAATCATTGCTCTCCTATCCTGAAGAGAGTAAAACCTACATTTTACATAAAAAGAACAGGTCATTAATAGATACACGATGGCCAAGGAGAGGAAGGACAGGAACAACAATAAAGATCATGTAGTACCGCAATAAGGCACATATATATTAACAGTTCCACTATTTTATTTCGGCAAGATGACAAAAGGAAGTTTTTAGGAGGGATCTGAAGGAGCGAGAGAGAAGAATTGACATAAAGGTTTAGAGACGGTGTTCCATAAAGGAGGGACATCATCAAGGTTATTCAACGGAGTTAGTGTGGGGAGATGAAAGCCTGGTGAAGAGAAGAGCCTGGAGGAATTTGAAAGGACTGTGAGAGACCAACATGAATGTTCATAAACTGTATGGAGATGGTTAGATGGAAGACGCTGCAGATATACAAGGTATTTTACAACTTTCCTCTCTCACTGGGGTGTAGAAAAGAGATGTGTTTGGAAAGTGAAAAGTACTATAACAATGCTAAGTAATAAGAACAGGAGTACTTGTGGCACCTTAGAGACTAACAAATTTATTAGAGCATAAGCTTTCGTGGGCTACAGCCCACTTCATCGGATGCATAGAATGGAACATATATATATCTTCTTACTATATCATACAAAGAAAAGGAGTACTAGTGGCACCTTAGAGACTAACCAATTTATTTGAGCATAAGCTTTCGTGAGCTACAGCTCACTTCATCGGATGCATTCAGTGGAAAATACAGTGAGGAGATTTATATACACACAGAACATGAAAAAATGGGTGTTATCATACACACTGTAAGGAGAGTGATCACTTAAGATGAGCTATTACCAGCAGGAGAGCCGGGGGGAGAAAACCTTTTGTAGCGATAATCAAAGTGGGCCATTTCCAGCAGTTAACAGGAACGTCCAAGGAGCAGTGGGGGTGGTGGGGGGAAATAAACATGGGGAAATAGTTTTACTTTGTGTGAATAGTTTTACTTTGAGTAAACAGTTTTACTTCAATTCAGCAGTCTCTCGTTGGAGTCTGTTTTTGAAGTCTTTTTGTTCTAATATTGCGAATGTTTATGAATGTTATAATTCTTGACATCTGATTTGTGTCCATTTATTCTTTTACGTAGAGACTGTCCAGAATAAATGGACACAAATCAGATGTCAAGAATTATAACATTCATAAACCAGTTGGAGAACACTTCAATTCTCTGCTCACTCGATTACAGACCTAAAGGTCGCAATATTAGAACAAAAAGACTTCGGAAACAGACTCCAAGGAGAGACTGCTGAATTGGAATTAATTTGCAAACTGGATACAATTAACTTAGGCTTGAATAGAGCCTGGGAGTGGATGTGTCATTACACAAAGTAAAACTATTTCCCCATGTTTATTCCCCCCCCCTTCCTCAGACGTTCTTGTTAACTCTTGTTAATTTAAATGCTTAAATATATTGGTTAGTCTCTAAGGTGCCACAAGTACTCCTTTTCTTTTTGCGAATACAGACTAACACAGCTGCTACTCTGAAATATATCATACAGAGAACATGAAAAGGTGGAGTAAGAGGCTAATTAAGATGAGCTATTATCAGCAGGAGAAAAAAACTTTTGTAGTGATAATCAAGATGGCCCATTTAGACAGTTGACAAGAAGGTGTGAGGATACTTAACATGGGGAAATAGATTCAATATGTGTAATGACCCAGCCTCTCCCAGTCTCTATTCAAACCCAAGTTAATGGTATTTAGGTTGCATATTAATTCAAGCTCAGCAGTTTCTCCTTGGAGTCTGTTTTTGAAGCTTTTCTGTTGCAAAATTGCCACCTTTAAATCTGTTACTGAGTGTCCAGAGGGGTTGAAGTGTTCTCCTACCGGTTTTTGAATGTTATGATTCCTGATGTCAGATTTGTGTCCATTTATTCTTTTGCGTAGAGACTGTCCGGTTTGGCCAATGTACATGGCAGAGGGGCATTGCTGGCACATGATGTCATATATCACATTGGTAGATGTGCAGGTGAACAAACCCCTGATGGTGTGGCTAACGTGATTAGGTCCTATGATGGTGTCACCTAATCACACTGAAACGTGTGTGTGTGTGTGTGTGTGTGTGTGTGTGTGTGTGTGTGTATATATTATATATATCTTCTTACTATATGATCCATTCTATGCATCCAGTGAAGTGGGCTGTAGCCCACGAAAGCTTATGCTCAAATAAATACGTTAGTCTCTAAGGTGCCACAAGTACTCTTGTTCTTTTTGCGGATACAGACTAACCCGGCTGCTACTCTGAAACCAATGCTAAGTAATATTACTCCTTGGTTTAGTACTTTTAAATATATGTAATGCACTCCCGCTACAAAATATCCTGAACCATCCATCTTCTAGACAATGCTACATCAGTGACAGAGCACGTTGGATGTCTTACAAAGCACTAAGGGCTAGGTGTTATTAGCTATGCATAGCCATTTACTAGAACATAATTAGCACTCACATTGCTATTTCAGTTTTTCAAACACTTTACACACATTCATTAATCCTCCCTATGAGCTAAGGATTGGACACATTTTCAAGCTGGGGCAGCTGAGGCAGAGTGAAAAAAGTTTTGTGCAAGACCACAGAATAGTTTCCTGGTCTCTAGCGCCATTCCCCAGCCTCCAGGCTACACTGATGAACAGCAGCTTCAAATTACAGCCAAAAAATTAACTTTTGAGTCACAGTATTAGAGATTTACAAAGAGATCCATGCTTTATAGGGTAAGTCAACCCTCTCCAAGAAGTTCTTCAATCTTTAAAATGGATCTGTTCTGTTAACGTATCATCAGCTGTCTCAGAAGTCTGCTAAGCTTGGTTTGATTGCTGAAAACTTCTACGCTACGAACTGCAAGTTATTACATAATCAGGCAGGATCCTTTGATGTGGCATCAGCAAAGGGGGGCCCATCTAACGTGAAGAGCATTTAAAGCATTTTAGGTTTTCAGGGTCTTGAAATCAAATACAGAAAGAATTTGTGTTTTCAGTTTAGCCCGAACTCTCCGCAACTTGAGAAGACAATCCCCACATGGAGAGATGGGCAACTTTATACGCTTGGCAGCTGAAGAAAATGTGATCTGTAGAAACACTTATGTCTTTTATAAAGGTTCTGGGCAGTGAATGAATTTTCTTCTTTTTTTCTTTACTTCTGAACAAACATGTAAGCAGACAAACAAACTCACTATTCAAGACTAAAAAAATTATCGTGTTTCTCCTGTGCTTGCTGTTGCTTCCACTTATGCCTCAATTCCCTCCTTTTCTCTTTCCCTATGAAGCAAGGATCTTTTTGTAAATCTTTAATACTGTCCTAAAACATAAGGGGGTTAGGTTTATCTCTCGACAATTTTGCTACAGGAGAAGAGAGGAAAAGGATGAAAGTAACAAACTTTGCTCGTAATTAACGAACACTCAGTGCCGCTGTTCATATATACACTGGTGCACGTTGAATATGTGAATGGATGTATATTCCAATTACCACACCTATATATTCGTAAAGACAAGTGAAAACTGTATATTTGATTTAAATATGGTTTTAAACAGAACAGGGATTGCATCTAGCAGAATGGAGTCCTAAGCCTTATAGTACAAAAAAACCCACAGCATTTTACATATATCAACAAATTAAACCTCACTATATGTCTGTGAAAAAGGTAAACATTAGCCCCCTTTTACAGGTGAGGAAATCGCGGCAAGGAGAGGGATTACGTGACTTGCCAAAGCTACCCATTAAGTCAGCATTAGAGCTGGGACTACAAAGCACAAGCACTGGAATATACAGCTTTCCTTTCAAATATAGGGTTAAACATTAGAGAGGAAACCTATTAGAGGTAATTTTATCCAAGCCCTTTTCCTTCCCTCAAAAGAAAGTCTCTAAAGGATTGCTCCGAACAGTGTATTTTACAGTTGTGTAATTGAGTACCACAGTCCTATAAGGATAGTGGGTTACTTGTAAAATGCTACACAGGCTGAGATACAATACATCAGCTATGTTGATACAAAAAAAAGACCCTTTCGCTGCAAGGCTCATGTCACATCCGACACTGGCATGCCGGCAAACATAGTCTAGTAGACAGTGCACTGGATTAGAAGTCAGGAGACCTGGGTTCCAGTCCCGGCTCTGTTAGTAACTTGTGAGAGTTGGGGGAAGTCACTTCAACTGTCTGAGAATGTTACTTCTCTCCTAGTCTTTATCTTTCTATTTAGACTGTTAACAGTTTGGGGCAGGGACTGTCTTCTCAGCAGGTGTTTGTACATTACCTAGCACAGTGAGATTCTGATTGGGCTCTCTTGGCTCAGCTGTAACATAAATAAGCTATGATATTTGGGTGAACGCTACTCTACATATGCAGCATTGTGCTGAATGTGTCAATTACCACCACTAACTAAATTAATAAGCCACCATCCACAAAGTTAAAAAGAAGAACACTAAGGTTTGTGGAATCACGTTTACCAGCATTATGGGAGGACGTGCCTCTTTCGCTCATGTCCACCGGCAGAAAGTTAAATGGCTTTGCAATTCCATCAAATGGAGCAATTTACATGGCTTTAAAAAAGGGGCCTATAGCCATCAAACCAGCATAGAGAAATACAACCACCCCAGTCGGACCTACAACTCTTCATCACTCCTTTCCCCAAAGATGTGCTCAGGTTTTGGCTTCAGGGCTGGTCCCAGATGATCTCCGGATAGAAGTCAGGGCTCCTGACTGTACCCACAGCTAGTAATCTGGTGACCAACTAACCAAACTGGTCAACGTCAAGGCAGAGGGTTTTACAGTGTTATTGACCAACAGGTTAAGTGATATGCAAGGGTTTCATGAGAGAACCAGCCTGTGCACCTGGATGGGTCACAACCTCATGTCCTCAATCTTCCTGCCACGTCTTAGGTTCTTTTATTACTTCTCTGTCCACCTCAACCTTTATTCAGTTCTTGCTGTTACTGTATATGGCTTCTCATTCTCTCCCTCTCCATTGGAGGGACCCCAGGACTGAATCTGATCTCTGTCAGAGCCAGTATGTAGTTTCCCATAGTTTTCTGCCCCTAATTTGGCCCTCCACTATGGATTTGCCCCACAAGCAGATTCTGCTTTCTTCTGCGACACTGCACACCTACATAGACACTTTTCATTACTACGTCCAAATAGATAGTTCCCTACCAAAAATCCATGATCCAAAGGAAGAAATAACATGAGTTGCCCCATCAGCATGCACATACTGAGGGATCTTAACGTTACTGGTGTTGAAAGGGGAAGGCTTCACTCATCTTTTGCAACTCGCTTATTATTTTTGCATTCTGGCAGCACAAAGGCCCAATTTACTAGCCCTAGCGATTGTAGGTGCATGTGTAATGACTGCCAGTGTGGCACCTCATAAGTAGACACAAGCACCTAGGGCTGACTCCCACTAAAGGGAACACAAAGACAGCACCAGGTTCCCACTACAGTATGAGTTACCAGCACATGAGAGTCTGCATCAAGTTCTGCCAAAACCTCCGGCCCGGTTTAGCTTTGCAGCTGAGGCCAAGTAGAACCCCATACCACATGCATCTTTATTTACATCCTGGCATTTGGCAAAGGCCAAAAATACTTCCTAGCAATTAAAACATCTCCTAGACATCCCTACAGGCCTAATTCCCAGCACATCGAAATCCAAATACCCAAATTGGAAAAAATAAAGAAAAAGAACTATACTGATTACCTTCCAGTTACCTCAAGAGTGGGAAAGTCAAGCCGTTCAGAATCTGTGTTACCATCTGGCTACCACATAGTATCTGGGAAAATATTATTGTTCTAACTGAGTTTGATTTACTTGTCAAGTTAATTGTTTCAGTATTAATTAAATGTGCCTCTCTGCAGCTGCAGAGAAAGCTCACATGGATAATGTACCGATCACATAGTATACACCTCCCTTCAACCACCAGAACCAGGGTCACGTTATCCCCTGGGTAGTTTAGAAATATTTAATTTTAACATTTAAAAAATTTGATACCTCTGCAGTACCCATTTACTCTAGGGTGAATTAGGCACAGGACACACATTCAAAATAAATACACGTTTCAAGAAGCATAAGCGTTTCCTTACTAAAAATTCAGTGCAAGAGTCGCTATTGCAGACCTGGTTCAGTTATATCCAAGTATAACATTAACGGACAACACCACTTGGCACTCACAGTGCTTTTCATCTGTCGATCTCAAAGCACTTTACAAAGTCACTGCCTCAGGGGGAAATTTTCTTCCAGCACTGAGGAAAGCAGCATATTTCCCGAGGGGAACAGATTCCACACTCACTCAGTTATATAAAAAGAGAGACAGACAGACAGTCTAAAGCAATTCCTTCCTCTGGGTCTCCCAATATGTTCTGGTTTTGTCTTCCAGACATTTAAACTCTGTGGCACATTAAATAGCAACCAGAAGAAACCCATTGAGTTTTTCCTGAAATACTAACACACACACTAAAAATACTGAAGACACTCAAGAAAGCTACAAAAGATTTTATAAAATCAGACACGTGCTATGTGATTCACTTCATAATTGGTTTATTTAACTAATTTACTAATTTAACTATATATATAAAGTATTTTTCAATTCACCTCATACAAGCACTGTAGTGCAATCTCTTTATTGTGAAAATGCAATTTATAAATGTAGAATTTTGTTTTTTACATAACTGCACTCAAAAAAACAATGCAAAACTTTAGAGTCTGCAAGTCGAAGCATGAAGGGACATATGAATGTTTAGCATATCTGGCACGTAAACACCTTGCAATGCCGGCTACAACAGTGCCATGTGAACGCTTGTTCTCACTTTCAGGTGACACTGTAAACAAGAAGCAGGCAGCATTATCTCCTGCAAATGTAAACAAACTTGTTTGTCTGAGTGATTGGCTGAACAAGATGTAGGACTGAACGGACTTGTATGAGGTGAATTGAAAAATACGATTTCCTTTTTCTTTTTTACAGTGCAAATATTTATAAAAAATAAGATCAAATGAGCACTGTACACAATATTCTGTGTTGTAATTGAAATCAATATATTTGAAAATTTAGAAAAACATCCAAAAATATTTATAATAAATATTAAATTGGTGTGATTAAAACTGCAATTAATTATGACTTTTTAAAATCTAGTTAATTTTTTTTTGCATTAATCGCCTGCATTAACTGCAACTAATTGACAGCCCTAATACATACACATATATGCATACAATAGTATGTGGACATATACTAATTTATTTGCTTTTTTCAAGCCCCTACCCTATTATGAAATGTCAACCAGCCAATCTGAATGTCCTTAGAACACACTATTCTGATGTTCAGGTCTTTTAAAAATTGACCAAATTCTAAGGTGTTTTTTTTTTTTTTTTTTTACTTTACTTCCACAATTTTCTATTGTTTTGATACAACAAACCGACAACCTCTTTCAGAAAAATAAATTTGGTGTAGAAGTTTAAATTCCTCAATTTTAAATACTAGAAATGATGGAACAAAATCAAGACTATGCTCCCTCAGCCACATTTCACCCTCTTCCTTTTGTTCTGTATTCAATTTATGACCACTGTATTTGGATTGGAATAACCTGTGTTACTAAGTAATGGAAAGGGTTCACAGCTCCTTGAAACTGCTTTTGATCTTTTCCTTGCCTGGTTCTACTTCTTTGTTGTTAATTATATCAAGCCAGTTTTCCATTGACACTACAGGCTAATTACATTACCATTTCAATACCTAAGTATCTCCAAAACCTGTAAGTTTACTGACTTTTCATAAAGTCCCATGCTATGTACATTTGTGTTGTGTTTTGATCAAAGTCATCCTCATGCTCAGAGCAAATTTCAACACTTATGGAAGTTGGACTCTCTTACCAAGCTCAAATCTTTGCCTTTCATCACTAACTGCTCCTTGGAATTTTTTGGGTTTGATCAGACGCTGCTCCTAAGTAAATCTGATGTTACAAAGCTGCTTGAATGCCTGGGACAGACACTTATAATCATCACAAATGTGTTTAACTGTGATATTGAAAATGTCTCAGTTGGAGATCAAACTCAGTGTTCTGTTCTACCACTCAAATAGACACATTCGATCTTGAAGAATCTAAAGAAGCAAATTTACTGCAATTTTTCAGATGTGTGAATTCTATTTTACTAATTAAAAACTTTTGACAGTGTTTGTATTTTACTTAGGAAGAATTATCTATTTTCATTACTTTAGTCCATTCTATTTTTTCTCTCGCCCCCTCTTTAAACTTCAGGCCTGCTGAGCTAGATAAATTCACACAATGAAATTCTGTAATCACTCAGCAGTAATCATGGATTTTCAGTATTGGTCAAAGGTTTCAAATTTACTATGATTAGCATAAGAAACAACCACCTAGTCAATTCAGCACTGTAAAGACTGAAAAATAAGATGAGCTAGCCAGACACTTTACCAGATGCCCTGCTCAACCTTCCAAAAACGTCTGAATTCTAACAAACTGGACCTGGTAGTTACTGGCAGCAGGGGAAGACCCTGACTCCTAAAGTTCCTTCCAGTTGAAACACCCTCTGCAATCAGGATACCTCAATATTTTTTCTTTAAATTATAGATTGTGTTAAATATATGTAGAGGAAAAAAAGCACACCAATTTACCCTACTGTAGAGCATGGGGAATTCCTCCGAATGAAACAAACATGGCTGCTACTCTGAAACACATCTTTGGATGTCAATTTCCAGCTCTGTTCCGGCTCATCCTTTTGTCTTCAGAGTGGGCTGGATCTCCAACCTCCTTATCTGAAGAAAGGATATTTTCAGGTAAGCACAGATACAATTTCCCTATTGATTGTGCTGCAGCCCACAGATCCATTATTTGAAAGTCAAGATATGATTCAGTGTAATACCCAGGCTTTAGGTATGGTCCTCTGCCCGTTTCCATGCAGAAAGATGTTGAGCTGTTTCTTAGCTTGTGTGTGGTATAGATGAAGCAGATGGAAATGGTCTTTTTGGTCCTAGGTTTAAGTCTCCAATGTTTACAGTAGCGGGCAATCTCTTTCATATCTGCCTTCGGGATTTCTTCTAGGTGACTGAAATCCCAGTCCTGAACTGTCAGACAAATGTTATTTGCATCGATAAATGCTTGGCAGTGGTGTTGGGAAGGGAATTTGTGAATAGCTTAAGAAGTGTTGGTGCTACAACTGAGCCCTTACGCTGGCCATTTTTTTAACCACCTTCAGAGGCTTTTTCGTTTGTCAAGTAAAACTTGGAAACTGAGGCCTCTCAGCAACAGCCCTACAACCATGACAACCCCACTCCAGTAGGACCAATTACAGTTTGTGTAGTAGGCCTGTACACCAGATTGTGTCAGATGCAGCAGTAAGATGTAGGAATGTGGAAGTCACTCGATGCAGATGGTGAGTGCCCACACTGATCATTGATATCGTGGTTTATTCTGAACCTTGCTTGATCTACACTCAGGACAGCATTGCCCGTGGAGGCAATTCTTTCAAGGTAAGCCTTTCAAGTAATTTGCAAAGAGATGGGGTGGTAACTTGTTGCAAGTCAGTGGTCCCTCTCAGGTTCTAGTAGGGCTATTACTTTTGGTCTGTGCAACAGCTTAGGTATTTTATTCTCCTAAATGACTCAAGATAGAAAGATGGCTAGCCACTGTCTGTTAGTTTTTTCCAGGTTCTTTAGGAATTTGGGGGAGTTGTTACCAAGCCCACAGGCTTTACCTGGGCACTAAGGCATAGAGAAGACTTCTACAAATAAATGGCACTGGCTAAAAGCTGGATGACCAATACGTAAAATTTGGAAATTTATATAAAGATGGCCAGGTAGCCGCCTAGGAGATTCCCCTACGAAGAGGACGACTTCTCTGCCCTGAGACTATCCATACTCCTAAAAACTGGATTTGATGCTTAGCAGAAGGAAGACTATTTCTTGAATGTACTTCAGAAATCAATGCTACGACAGCTGTAAGGATTACTTGTCAATTAAAAGTACAATACTGGGTCTCATCAGAGAAAGTGCCCATCCTCAAAACCTTGTCTAATTGGAGATAGTAACCATCAGGAGGTCTCCTTTAATGCACAGGAAGGATAATGACTCCTGCAGGAGTTATATTGTGAGTTCAATCTGGGTAGTGCTGAAAGGAGTAGAAAACAATTTCCAGATGGTGCTCTCTGTCCTTGTGCAGCAGGAATAAGGGTTGCAGAGGTAAGGAAGCATTTAATGTTGGGATTGGTACAAAACTTCCTTTTCTTGAACACAGAATCATAGAAATGTAGGGCTGGAAGGGAACTCGGGAAGTTATCAGGTCCAGCCCAGTAGATTGTGGCAGGACCAAACTGATCACAAACTACAGAGACTTGACCTTTTTGCTTGGACACTATTATATACCCACGTTAAGGCCCTCCTGGAGGAACTCAGTTGTTTCACTTGTTTAACATGGGTAGTTAAGACACACCAGCCAGGAGAATCAATTCTATTTTGTCAACTTCTATTTTAGGGTCCTTGAGACGATAATCACTTCATCCAAGTATCCGTTTTGAACCTGCCTGGCCCTGGATGTTTTTTGCAATAGCAGACCTCTTCTGTGAAACCGAAGCACCAGAAGGTCTGATGATAATCAGGCCTGAGAACCACAGCTGCTATCACCGGAAAGGTGTAACTAGTATAACTGCAGCTTTTCCCTTCCCGTCTTTTGTATGGGCCTGGGGAGCGGTGAAAAAGCTGAGAAGGCATACAGCATCAACACTGCCAAACTTCGAGAGAGGTCATTCACCCCCTCAAATCCTGGGTGCTGAGAAATGTGGAAGCCACAGGGCACTCGGATTCAGAGGTCAATGTCCAACCCACCAAATTGATTTATGAGTGAGGATATTTCTGGATATTTCCACTCTGCTTAATCCAGCTTCTGCCATGTGAGCCATGGTGTTCATCTAAGCCTCACTAGGCAGAACACAGAGATAGGAAACTTTGCTCTGCCCAATAGAGGCTGAGTTTCTCTGGAGTAGGGCCGATTGTCTTCTTTCTCGTTTGTTTATATTTATGAAAACCCCATCAACTTGCCACAACCAGAACAAGTTTTATCTATGGAAGGAACAGTGTACCAGGACTTCAATGAATTGTGTTCCAGCCAGTGGATGCTGTGTTCTCTCTCTTTATGGTACCCATTCCCTGGATGGCACTGGAACCTGAATGAGACCCCTCCATTATCCAAGCTGGCATTTGACAAAGATCTATCTGCCTGGTTCACTAATGGGTGGAACCCTTCAAATAATCTGATTTTCTGCATTCATGCTGCCAATGGAAGCAATAGGGTGAGATGCAGAGAGGAACAATAGGAATTATTGGATAGGTCTCATAGGAACTCTGGGTCATTATAGCTAATCTTGGCAGAATTTTATTTTTTTTTTCCAACTTCAACAATTAATATCAATTTTTAACTATTTCAATTTGTATCTATTTATTTTTACAATTGCTGGAAATTAAGAGCAGGACAGGCTTGGGGTTTGGGCAGTGCTGACAGTGGGGCTGCAGAGAGTTCCCACCACTGACAGCAGGGCTGACGAGGTCTCCCTGTATGGTCAAGAACCCAAGACATCTGGGTGAAGGCATGGAGGAAGCTGCAGTCCTGACCCAGAAAAGCAGAGACACCCCCCCCTCCCCAGCCAGGGCTGCAAGGAGGAGGATGAGCGCCAGGCCACTGCTGAACAATTCCTGCCCAGGGGGTGAGGCCTAAACATCCCTGACTGGTGAGTGAGCAGGGCCATGACAGTGGAGTTGCAGAGAGCTCCCTGCATAGCTGCAGGGTGGAGATACCGGATTCTTGTAGGCACAAGGTGCAGGGGCAGCTGTGGTCCAGGCAAGGCAGAGCAGAGACCCCTGCACCAGGATGGCAAGGAGAATGACAAGTCCCCAGTCACAGGGGCGGCCTCTCCACAACTGAATGGCTCTATTGCCAGGCAGGAGTCATTCATCTGACGGCGGCCCCTCCTGCTCAACACTGTCCTCTTCACAGCGCTGGCCTGGGGCTCTCTGCTCTGCCGGCCAGAACCATAGCCCTTCCCCTCACTTGCGCCTGCAGAAATTCACCATCCCCGGCCTCACGGCCATGCAGGGAATCCTCTGCAGATCCCCTGTCACGGCCCCGCTCACTCACTCTGTTGGCAGCGGGCTCCCTATGCGGCCACAAGACCAGAGACACCCAATCCCTGCAGGCTCCAGGTGCAGTGGGGGAAGCTGCACTCACAGTTACCTATGGATATTTTTTTCCATTGATTTCTGTGTGTCCGCTGAAACAGATGTTCTCTCTAAAATCTATTGATTTAAATCAAACCCTTCCCAAGCCTAATTATAGCGTGTCCATGGATGAGATCAGCATTCTTGATAGGCTCCAACAAGCAGATTTTTGTTTCTGTGACATCACTTCTTTTCTTTTATAGCCATCTTTATCCTTTGTTAACAGTCTGCTGAGACAAGACCCTGTAACCAAAGTATTCATCCTCAGCCCAGGCCTAAGACTGAACTTGCCTAGCACCATATGTCTGTCTGTCATGAATCCAAGATACTCCAGAAACTGGTTTAGCTTTCTCTCTGTACAAAGCACGGATCAGAAAAATTGCACAGAAAAAGAGATGAAAGTGAAAAAGAGACAAAAGCGAACTCAGAAACTCATTCATATAGGACCCAGTTCTGCTGGTTCCCAAATCCCTCAGGCTAAGAACAGGATCGGGAATAGGTTGTATCATTCCATTCTGAATGATAGATGGTTTCATTTACATCCTGGCAGGTCCGCAGATCATCTGAGAGTGGGAATGGGACAAAGCTCTTCCAGTGCTTCTTGCACAATTCCAGACAGGACCTCAACCATGGACAATGTTCAGTAACCTCATTTTGACCAGAGCAGTTTGCTCCCAAACTGAAAAAGCCTTGCACCGACAGAGGGGGGTCTAACTCCAGAAAGGGCTAGTTGGGAGTCACACAGATTGCTCTGAGGCAACAGAGGACAGCTATTGACCTCCCTTCAGCACTGTGCACTTGATCTAGCTACTGCTTACAAAGTAGTCTTGTCTTCTGTTGAACCAAAGAGACTGCTTCAATTTGCCATGTGACCTACATTCCCTTCTAGTGCGTCTGGCAAGAGCCAGAATTGTAAATAGACTTTTCCAATGACTGTGAATTGCATCAGGTCTCTGTAAAGTTTCCCATTTTGTTACTAAACGGGAAAATCATTTGCCTGTGAGACTGATCTCACTATATACTGGTGTTAAACAGGTTTGTATTGTTTCCAGGGAGAAACTCGTAGACCATGGGACCTTCAGATTGAGATAGACCATGCTTGCAATACTGTCCACGCATGTTAGCCCTTATGCCAAAAGCAAGAGGAGGCCCCTGGGGTTTCAGATGAAACTTTTTTCCCCTGGGTTGGTCTGTTGCCGCCTGAAGTTTTCATGAACAAGGGAGGGAGATAAGGTGCTAAATGCCTGCTTGGCCATCCACGAAGACCTGTGAAGTGAAGAGGCCAGTCTTTCAGGTAACAATCCCTACCAGCTAGAAACACCATGTCCCTGGCCACCAGGGAAGATCGCCACATTAACCTTCAGTAGAGACACCAGGTTGAATTTAGATCAGTACACAGTTTGGACTGGCGAACGCTGAGGAACTTTCTGGCCTTACAAAACAGAAGCATGAAGGGCAAGAAAGCAGAAATGGTGGGCCGAGGAGCCCCTTCCTGTCTGCTTGTTCTTCTGCATTTGGGCTACTGACCCACTCATCACTCCATAACTAGCTGTTGTGGAGAGGAGGTGGAGGTTATGATGAAGCCTGCCAAGCTGCAGCAGAAGCTTGGGACAATAACCTGAACATTAGAGCATGGTGACCAGCAGCAGGCAGCGGGGAATGACATCTCAATACTTTCCCAATCTTTTTGGGGTGGACGGAAATCCCGTCTCTATTACATCTGTCCAGGGCCCATGAAGAGGGATATACAGCTATAGCTTCTCTAAGACAACTGCAGACATCCTAAGCACAGTAGTCGGAACTCTGCCTGAAGCAGCCCATTCGCTGTTTTTGTTTGGGGGTGGGGGTTGCTTGTTTTTAATATTATGTATACTTTGACTCTCCAACTACATTTTGCACAGCTGCCTTTCCGCCCATAAGAAGAAAGAATTCCCTTTATTTGTGTGCACACACCCAGAAAAACTGGCATGTTTGTGGCCTGGTCTTTTCTTTACTGATCTGCAAGGCAGCACTCCATGAAGATGACCAGGGGAAACAGCAGTGACTTTATTGGTTTCCTCTTTGGGAGTTTGCCCCTATGATCTTGCTTCAGAGGGAGAGCAAAACTGGGTTCAGATATTGCTCCAAAAATATTTTAAGTGGCTAGCAATCTTCCCTGGCCTCAAAGAGACTCATCTTATTGTCTCCTCTTTCTCATGTGGGTCCCTTCTGGGTCTCAAGGAAGGGATTGGCCTGGGGTTCAAAGAAGGACTTCCCAGAAACTCTGCCCCACCCTCTTCTGGCTGCGGTGTACATGGGCCAGATGGATCTCCGTTTCCCTTGAAGTCCCCAGCCTGGCACATCAGTAGGGATTTCCCTGGGAGGCCTGTTGTAGAGGTGGTAGCAGAGGAGGGAGCTGGACCATCAGATGGGAAGAGGAAGGAGGTAGCAGCAGCTGGGCGTTCCAGGCAGGAGTGGGGCACAATTTTCCACTGGGCGATCCTTCCTTCTGGAGTGGCTTCCCTCATAGTGATGGGTGAGGGTGAGCTGCTTGCTACTCAAGCAATAGTTTTCAACATGGGATCCACGGACCCCTGGGGGTCCACAGACTATGTCTAAGCTGGGGTCCATGAAAGGCAGGCTCCCTGACTGTCCTGACTCCGGCACTGCTCCCAGAAGCGGCCAGCATGTTCGGCCCCTAGGCAGAGGCAAAGTCAGGTGGCTCTGCATGGTGCCCGCGGCCACAGGTGCTGCCCCTGTAGCTCCCATTGACCACAGTTCCCGGCCAATGGGAGCTACGGAGCCTTCGCTGGGGGTGGGGTCAGCAGGCAGAGCTTCCCTGATTTCCCCTGCGCCTAGGGGCCAGACATGCCAGCCGCTTCCGGGGAGCTGCACAGAACCAGGGTAGGCAGGGAGCCTGGCTTATCCCCGCTGCACCACCAACCGGACTTTTAACAGCCCAGTCAGCAGTGCTGACCGGAGCCACGAGGGTCCCTTTTCGACCTCAGTAGAGGAAGGAGATCTGAAGGGACAATGTCCCCAGAAGGTAAATGCAGCCCTGAAACATGGCTGGGAACGAAATGGGCACATTACAGAGCCAAACTGTTCGAGTTTTCAGTTTTGACTTTCCCTCAGAAAAGCTCAGCAGCAAGGAGTGCTGGGTTAGCTGCCCACAACTGGCAAAGCTGAAGAAATGGAGGGAACTTCCGGTGGCAGAGGATTCCCCTGCTGCCAATGACTAAAAGATCTAGTTTTGCCCCCAGGCTGCAGGCAGACTGAAGTGCCCATTCTAACAAACTTGGGGACCTTAGCATAATGAAAAACAGTTGATGCTATCCACTAACCATACCTCCCTCTCCAATTACCAAGGACTCCACCCATTCCCCTTCAGGCTTCTCCACAGTTCTACAGGGCTATTTCCCAATAGACATAATAAGAACCTCGAGGCTCTCAGCACTTCTCTGAAGTTTGACAATACAGTTTTCATTCACAGATTGAATTAGAGCCTAAAAACTTTCAAATGCTATTATTGTGTAATACTTCAGAATGGCACAGAAGTTCAAACAAAATGAAAAACTAGGGAAAAAAAATATCTCAAATACCTGGTAGAATATTTCTCTCTAACACTAAAAGCAGAGCAAGGAGTTGCATTCCCGGTAGTGTGTTAAATATCATAGAATCATAGAATATCAGGGTTGGAAATGACCTCAGGAGGTCATCTAGTCCAACCCCCTGCTCAAAGCACGACCGATCCCCGACTAAATCATCCCAGCCAGGGCTTTGTCAAGCCTGACCTTAAAAACTTCTAGGGAAGGAGATTCCACCACCTCCCTAGGTAACTCATTCCAGTGTTTCACCACCCTCCTAGTGAAAAAGATTTTCCTAATATCCAACCTAAATCTCCCCCACTGCCGCTTGAGACCACTACTCCTTGTTCTGTCATCTGCTACCACTGAGAACAGTCTAGAGCCATCCTCTTTGGAACCCCCTTTCAGGTAGTTGAAAGCAGCTATCATATCCCCCCTCATTCTTCTCTTCCGTAGACTAAACATCCCCAGTTCCCTCAGCCTCTCCTCATAACTCATGTGTTCCAGTCTCCTAATCATTTTTGTTGCCCTTCGCTGGACTCTCTCCAATTTTTCCACATCCTTCTTGTAGTGTGGGGCCCAAAACTGGACACAGTACTCCAGATGAGGCCTCACCAATGTCGAACAGAGAGGAACGATCACGTCCCTCGATCTGCTGGCAATGCCCCTACTTATACAACCCAAAATGCCACTGGCCTTCTTGGCAACAAGGGCACACTGTTGACTCATATCCAACTTCTCGTTCACTGTAACCCCTAGGTCCTTTTCCGCAGAACTGCTGCCGAGCCATTCGGTCCCTAGTCTGTAGCGGTGCAATGGATTCTTCCGTCCTAAGTGCAGGACTCTGTACTTGTCCTTGTTGAACCTCATCAGATTTCTTTTGGCCCAATCCTCCAATTTGTCTAGGTTCCTCTGTATCCTATCCCTACCCTCCAGCGTATCTACCACTCCTCTATCACTAATATCCATTTCCCAGAGGAAAACTGACCACGAATTTGGACTTGAGTAGTTAAGTAAAAGGGGGCAAATTATTTAATGCTTTATTTTAAAATGTATTTGTAGTTGTGAGGGACCATTTAAAAATCATGCATTGTAAATAATACTAACCACACTCAGATTATTAAAACTGAGGATTTTAACAATCCAACTGACTTAGTAATATGTGTGGGCTCTTTGCATTTTTTTTTAAACTTTTAAACATGAAAAACAACTAAGTCAGTATTACTTATTTGTAGGATTCCAGGTTCTCAAAGCTGCATGTTGGGGGGTTTATTAGTTGCAAACAATGCAGTAACATGTTCTGTTTTTAAACAGTAATTTCCACCTTAATTTAAATAATTATGGAAACATTTCTGGTGGTTCTAATGTTTTAGAAAACATTGCTTTCTGAAACAAAATCTAAACTCAGGGCCAAATCTGAGCTGACTATTTTCCAACACTACACAACAGATTATAAGACCATGGACTCCAATTCAGCAAAGCACTTAAGAATGTGGTTAGCTTTAAGCACGTGCTTAAATTTTCATTAAAGTGAATGAGACGTAAGGACACATTTAAGCAGTTGCTAAATAGGGAGGTATTGCTGTAGCAGGACCTTGAACAGTTGTATTTCAGAATTTTACGTTCCCTTTTTAATAGTGACTTATTATGGTTTCTCTTCTAACTGAAAATGAAAAATTAATATGGATGCAATGGTATTTTTCTTGGTAACTGGCATGTTTTTCCAATTCTATGCATGTTATTGCACTCCATTTTACATATGAGCATTATTTATTCAGCTGAACTATTTCCAGTTTATCCTGTATGATTCAAACACTAATTTGATTTTTGGACAATGGTGACTCCTTTCAGAAATCAGTAGGGATTTATGTACAATACACCAGATATTTTTACTGTAGAAGTATGTTTTGTAAGCATTACATTGATCTCAGATTAAAAATCAAATTTGAATCTGTTTTTATACCAGACCATCACCATAGTATCTGAGCCACTGCACACTGCAAGAGGTTTAGAAAAATAAAATCTTTATTAAAGCCTCTTAGGAACATTGAAAATAGAAACTTAAAAGGCACTGGGTCAAATCCTGACCTCAAAGCTGCAAGACCAGCCCTAATTAACTTCAATGGGAATTGTTCTGTGTGTGTATCTGAGTGCAGAATTTGGCCTAACAGCTGCAGGATATGAACCTAGTACAATCACTTGATGCTATTTAAGCCTATCAAAATGAAGGCAACATATTAAAAGTGTTTTCCAGTCTATAATATTTCTAAATCATCGCAAGTTAAAAAGGGACACAGTGAACTTGAATTCTGGTCAATTTCTAAAAGAGCTGGTAAAAATGGTTTCACTTTCCTCTTGCTTTGCAAAAGACCTACACAAACAGTGAAACCAACCGTACACAAAATGGTTTTGAATGCACAAGGTAAACACATTGAAGTAAAACAAATACATATTTTTCTCACACTAAGCTGGTTCCATTACAGTCTTTGTGTTCTTTTGTTACAAAAGGATATAACATTTTCAGACTGGTTTATGTTTTTTAAAATTGACAGTGTCGCTTTAAGATTGCAAATATAAATGGTACAGTCTTCCACTGATACTTTGAGTTTCTATAGCATTCTCCAACTAAGGATATGTCTACACTGCAATAAAAAACCCAAGACACCGAGTCTCAGAGCTTGTACACACGAGCACCTACCTCGGTATAAGTCGCTCAGAGGTGTGAAAAAGTCACCCAGCTGAGCGACGTAAGTTAAACTGACCTAAGCACCAGTGTGGACAGCGCTATGTTGGCAGGAGACGCTCTCCTGTCAACATAGCTACCGCCGCTCGAGAAGGTAGAGAAATTATGCTGACGGGAGAGCTCTCTCCTGTCGGCATAGAGCGTCTGCAGCTATAGCGGTAAAGCTGCACCGTTGTAGCAATTCTAGTGTAGACTAGCCTTTAGAGTCCAGGTCAACTGACTCTGGCTTGCAGGGCTCAGGCTGCAGGGCTAAAAATTTCAGTACAGACGTTCAAGCTCAGGTTACAGCCCAAGCTTTAAGACCCACCCCTCCCCATGATGAGTTTCAGAGCAAAGGTTCCAGCCCAAGCCCTAACGTCTATACTGCAATGTTTAGCCCCCACAGCCCCAGTCCGAGTCAGCTGACCCAGGCTAGCCACAGCCATGCTGCGGGTCTTTTACTGACACGTAGACAGACCCTCAGTGACTAAGTACTTGACAAATTAATTCTTAACACTTGGCACAGTGAGGAAGAATGGGGCAACCAAGGTAAGGAAAATGGAAGTAATACACTCAGCATGTGGCAGAGATCAGAATAGAATAGACACAGAAATTCAGCACTGACCAGGCACTCGGGAAACATGGAGTCTAGTCTCTGCACTGCCACTGACCTGTGTAATCTTCGGCAAGTCACTTCCCCCTCCATGCCTCTCTTTCTCCTCCCATCCTTTCTTTGTCTTGTCTATGTAGATTGGTGCAAGCACATGCACGTGTTTTGTACCTAGAACAGTGAGGCCTCCAATCTCAGTTGGAGCTTCCAGGTGCAATTGTCATAAAAATATTTGATAAAATCTCTTTCCCCTGTCCTGTGCTTTAATCTCAACATCACCCCTCTGTCTTATTAAATCAGAGGACATCCTTTCCTCTAAATTATATAACCCAGACTGAGTTCAACCTCCTTATCCCAATGTGGATGCATGATGGACTGAATAGCGGCAAGAGAAAATAATTCAATTAAGGTACAGACTGTACTCTGCAAAGAATAGATTAAATTCACTATCACCTGCATCAGAGGTCCCCAAAGTGTAGTCTTCAAACCACTGGTGGTCTGCGGAGAGCTGGCAAGACTCATGACACCAGTTCTTCCCCATGTCCAGCTACTGCTGCATTAGCATTCTGCAACAGCTGACACACTGAACCACTTTCCTAACATTTGCCACATAAGCAATTACTGTAGATGTCATGGGGGTGTTGCAGGATCCCAAAAGGGGCACTCATGATCCACATGATCACAAAGTGGAGGGCAGGAGTGCCATGAAACTACATCAGTATTAAAATGTGGTCCAAGCTATACAGGGCTTGGGAACCCCAGACCTAAATGCAGGAGCTCCCAGATTTTATTGGTTCATATACTACTGTCCTTAAAAAAAGGTTGTGAAGTGAATGGGTGGAACATCAACCTCACGGACCACTGTTTGAGACCTTTAAACTATAGCATTCTTTAACGTGTCTGAAGGCTTATATGCCTGCAGCAAGGAACACAAACTCAATAGCTTTTGCACAGCTGTGTCACTCTGCAGAGTACTCTTGAAAATAGCACTTCTGCAGAGAACTCCTTATACGCCCTAATGGTAAAACACATGCGTCTAAAGCAACTCCCGAGGCTAATTGGTTAATTATGCTCTTGGTTAGGATTAGCTAGGTTAACCGGCAGAAACCCGAAGGAAATTGTCCAGAATTACTTTTTTTGACCGGGGCGGGAAGGGGAGGAGAAGAGAGGGTTGAGTTGAGGAGACTTCTATCCTGCCATGTGGAGTCTACGTCTGGTTTTACGCTGTTGGTTTTGGCTCTTCAAAAGGAAGGAAATTAAATGAACAAGTTCTTTTTTATCCTTTCTGAATATGAGAATGTTTAGATGCAAAGCAAGGGGGGCAGGGGTTGCCTTTTCTTTGACCACACAACTTTTTGTCAAAGCTTCTTTTAAATTCAGAAGTCCCTCAAACATAATCCCCTGCAGCTGTTATCACCCACACACCAGGTCTCCAATCAACATTCAAGCCACAAATTTCCCTCAGCAAGATTAGCGGGTCATAGGATATTACAGGTTAGCAACTAAGGAGAAGATAAGCTGTTCTTTTTGTAGTAGCCAGACAGCATCTGAAGCCCCAATCCTGCAAGTGGACCTGTAAAGGCAGCCCCCCTTTTACGGTGCTCTACCCCGGTGGATCAGTTTGTAGGATCTCAGTCCAAGTGTCCAGTCCCAAGTACTCCTGCACAATTTACAATACCTGACTCTGGGGAGGGCATTATCAATTGAGTGCCAACAGCACACCCAATGCTCTGCAATCACAGATTGAGATGCAGTCCCTGCTCCAAGGAGCTGACAGCTTACTTCAGACAAAAACGAGTTCAGTCTCCTACAGGTCTGCAGTAAGGATGTACAGGTATAAGACATAACAGTAGGGCTCATAAAGACTAATGGGGATCAAAGAAGGCAGAGGAGGATGGTGACACGTATAGAAAAATGTGAGATGTAATAGCACACTCAGAGCCCTGGGTAAAGATTTAAGCTATTACAGATGGAGAAGAGCTCTTGGTAGTTTAACACAGAAGATATGGTAGCTTACCTCTCTTGGGGTGTCTTCCAGGAAAATACAACGGAAGTGTAAATGTATTTGGATTATACACACACCCCTGTATGTACCCAAAAGATACACACACTATAGTTTGGCACCAGCTTCCTATCAATAAGATATATTCCTGTTCTCTTGTATTTTACACCATTTATTTATTTCTTCTTTCTTGCCTCACTTCCCCAGTCTTTCCTTAACCTTCCCCTGTCATTACACATATTGAATCTATTTCCTTAAGTTAAGTATCCTCACACCTTCTTGTCCACTGTCTAAATGGGCCATCTTGATGATCACTACAAAAGTTTTTTTTCTCCTGCTGATAACAGCACATCTTAACTAATTAGCCTCTCACGGTTGGTACGGTAACTTCCAACTTTTATTTATATATAAATATATATGGGTATATATACCCAGATATAGATATATATCTTACTATATGTTCCATTCTATGCATCCGATGAAGTGAGCTGTAGCTCATGAAAGCTTATGCTCAAATAAATTTGTGAGTCTGTAAAGTGCCACAAGTCCTCCTGTTCTTTTTGCGGATACAGACTAACACGGCTGCTACTCTGAAACCTATCTAAATATACACTCCCCTTGCTCCCCACTCTCCCCATGTTTCCCACTGGCAACTTATATTAGGAAAAACAGAAACAGCGTTTAAAGGCCATACAGAAACAGGGAGAGGTTTAAAGATATGAAATAGAAATGCAGTGTGTTTATTAAAAACAGAAACAGACATTGGCTCCTAAAAAAGAAAAGAATTTGGGACAATCAGGTTGTGCCCACAATGTAAGGGCAAAAGCTTATTACTGTTACCCTCATGCTCCCTCCCGCATTGTTTGTTACTCACTTGTTGAGTCTTCTCTTCAACTAGACCATAAACCCCTTGGTTGCATTTGTACAGCCTCCAGCATGAGGCGGCCCTGAACCTGAGCCTGTGGGTGCTACAGGACTCAGTATTTCCAAGATGCCCCTTTTTCATGTCAGCACCTACTTCCTTGGCCCCGGCAGCACAACCTACAACAATCCAGACTACACTTTCCCAAGCTCGTGAACAGGGGTGGCCAACCTGTGCCTGAGAAGGAGCCAGAATTTGCCAATGTGCCTTGCCAAAGAGCCACAGTGATACGTCAGCAGCCCCCATCCGCTCCCCCGCCCTGCCCGCCAGCCGCCCCGCCCATCAGCGCTTCCCCTCCCTCCCTTTGCCTCACACAGCATGCAGGAGGCTCTGGGGGGTGAGGAGAAGAGCGAGGGCATGGCAGGCTCAGGGAAGGGGCAGGGCCTTGGGGGAAGGGGGGAAGTGGGAGTGGCAGGGGTTGAACGGTGAGCATTGGAAAGTTGGCACCTGTAGCTCCAGCCCCGGAGTCGGTGTCTATGCAAGGAGCCGCATATTAACCTCTGAAGAGCCGCAAGCACCTCCGGAGCCAGAGGTGGGCCACCCCTGCTCTACAAATAGTTTCTGGTTCACAACCTGACAAACACAGAACAACGTTACAGGCACAGCCACACAGCCCAGCTCACACATCACCCGACCAAACCAAGGGGGGGAGGGGGGGAAGAAAAGAAAAAAAGGAGTACTCTTGTTTCATAAATACCAGGGAAGTCTCCTCAATCATTTCAGCTATTTTACCGCCAACCTCCATCTCAAATTTGGGACATTAATCGCTTTCCACGAAACAATGGTTTGTAGCATCCCAATTCTGCCCCCAATTAGAGAGTTAAAGCGAGCAGCATTCAAAGGCTAAAAGTACTCAATATTTCTGCCGGCAGAGATTAGAAGCAGCATTTTCAGTAGCCACTGCTGTTGTGAGCAAATATAACTGTTCTAACATAAGCATTTCAAGAGATAAACCTGGAAATCAGTGGTGAAGCATATCAATAAAGCAAAGACTGGCTCTCTCATTTCTCCCACAAAGGGTGGAGGAAGAGCAGGCTGTGAAACACAGAAATTACAGAGCCCGATGAGTAGTAGAGATGACGAGAATAACAACAGGAATCAGTTGGAAAAGGCAGAAGTAAACTGGGGATACAGAGATAGGGCACCTCACTGTACATTAGATAAGTCAAAGGAGCTCCTCCTTACCCCCCTCACAATACAAAAGCAAGGGGTCTATTCAATAACACTGAAAGGCTTCAAATTTATAGCCGATGAAATATTTTTTAAACTAGGGTTGCCAGTTTTGGTTGGACGTATTCCTGGAGGTTTCATCACGAGATAATCTTTAATTAAAGATTAATCTGTAATTCCTGGAGACTCTAGGACAATCCTGGAGGGTTGGCAACTCTATTTTAAACACATCAAATGACAGAATCTGTACAACTTGTTACCGCTAAATATCATGGAGGCTAAGAACAAAAAAAGATCTGACATGTGCCTGGCTGACTATAACATCCAGTTACATTTCAGAGGATTTTAATAAAGTCTAAAGAATATAAACTTTCAAAACTTCTGGGTTTAAGCCAACCTCAGGGTGGTTAGTAAAATTATTCCATAATTGTCCATTATGGGGATTTCTGCACCTTCCTCTGAAGCTTTTGGCATTGGCCACCATCTGAGTAACTACACTGGTATGATCTGCTACGGCAATTCCGACAAGCACCACAAACAGTTTCCTTATTTTTCTTGGTTGATGGACAATTTTATGCTGTTACTTGAATAAAAGTTGGGCAGGTTTTCACCCTGACAAGCGATGGTTAAGATCCAGTTGTGACCAGAGAACGTGTCAAGGCACAGAAATACAGGCAAGAGAAAATATTTCTGAATTCAAAAAACACTCTTCGATGAATAAAAATAAATCTGCACACAGCTCCTTAAAATCTTCTACGAAACCTTCACAACCCTCATTCCTCCAAGACTTAGAGAACTTTTTGACCTTTGTGTGCTGTTGCCTCTGTTTACCTTTCGGAGAGTTTCATAGTTTCCATATATTAATCTGGTACTAATGTGTTTGTAATTATGGATTCTAATACACAACTCTGTATGATATCACATTTTCTTTAAACGACAACAGTAAGCTCACGAAGCATTAACAAAACTATTATTCTTTAGCACTGGAAGGACTCCAAGACTCTGCTCAATTGGGTGGAAACTACTCAAGTCATTCTGTTTGTATGACCAATGGTTTAAGAGATTGTTCTCCCAAAAGAATCAGATTGATTCCTTCTGGAATATCTGAAAATAGCCTTGTAAACAAGTTCATTAAACTAAATCTTATAAGCAACAAATGAATTGTTGGCATCTGGCATTATTGCAGTCTTACAGAATTTATAACAAATCCAGGGCCACCTAGAACTTCACACTGACCACAATGCTGCTCACCATGCCTCAATTTCACATGGCAGCAGGGACAGAAATATGTTCTTTCTGCTCCAAAAGTATAAGCCTCGTACCACTTGAGCAAGAGAAGAATCCCCATTAGCTACGAACGATATAGGGACTCTAGGCACACTGTTGAGCAGTACTGACGCTATCCAGTAGAGGGCACTGCCATGCACACAAAAACCAGTTTTCTACAATCTAAACATAGGTGGGGAGGGATAACTCAGTGCTTTGAGCATTGGCCTGCTAAACCCAGGGTTGAGAGTTCAATCCTTGAGGGGCCCACTTAGGGATCTGGGGCAAAACTTGGGGATTGGTCCTGCTTTAAGCAGGGGGTTGGACTAGATGACCTCCTGAGGTCCCTTCCAACCCTGATATTCTATGATTCTAAACATGTTCAGTATCCTTTTTATATAGCATTTACCTGTTCACACATCTATTTTATTAACAAATGCCAAAAAAGTTTAAACTACAATAAAATAATTCTAGACGAGAGATATGAGACCTAAAGACCAACAATGGTATCACGTGCAGGAGTTAAAGCTAAATGGAACTGTTTGCTACTGAGGTTGTTTTTGGAGTCACTACTAATGAGGTTGTTTTTGGAGTCGCTACTTCATTACTAATCAGTATGAAAATTCTGTCTCAGTTTCTGAAATGCCACTCCACTGACATTAAATAATGTGGAATATAGATAGAAGCAGAGTAAGAAGTAGCAGGTTCAATTTCTGAATACGCATTGAATAATGAAATTTGCGGGAAGAGGGGGGAGAAATAGACAAAAATGGGTTTTCCAATCTCAGGTTCACACATCACACTCCACTGACTACACAAGAGTAATATCAAGGAAGGCCATGCTATCTAGCAGTTACAGCTGGCAGACCAGGTGCCAACTCATGCCAAGGCCTCTGGGCCTAAACTGAACACTGATCAATACATAGCTGGAAATCAGTCTGGCCCAGCTGTGTGTCAGCATGGTTAAAACAGAGGTTAAGTTTATAAGAATGTGTTTCGTGTTTAGACTTTATAAATTGCTCATAGATGCTGCATGTAATAATTTCACTTATATCTTTACTCCATCTTATATAAGGTTATATTGAGTATTTGCATTGTAAACCTCTGTAATTGTATAAATCATCAAACAGGAAAGGAGCATTAATTAATGCAAAATAAAGGTGTTAGGTCCTGCTCACCAAGAAGGCCCAATGAAACCAAATGAGCCATTGTGAAACATTCATAGCCTCATACAAGATTAGGGTTGGAAGAGACCTCAGGAGGTCATCTAATCCAACCCCCTGCTCAAAGCAGGACCAACACCAACTAAATCATCCCAGCCAGGGCTTTGTCAAGCCGGGCCTTAAAAACCTCTAAGGACGGAGATTCCACCACCTCCCTAGGTGACTCATTCCAGTGCTTCACCACCCTCCTAGTGAAATAGTTTTTCCTAATATCCAAAGTAGATCTCCCCCACGGCAACTTCAGACCATTGCTCCTTGTTCTATCATCTGTCACCACTGAGAACAGCCAAGCTCCATCCTCTTTGGAACCCCCCGTCAGGTAGTTGAAGGCTGCTATCAAATCCCCCCTCACTCTTCTCTTCTGCAGACTAAACAAGCCCAGTTCCCTCAGCCTCTCCTCGCAAGTCATGTGCCCCAGCTCCCTAATCATTTTCGTTGCCCTCCGCTGAACTCTCTCCAATTTGTCCACAACCTTTCTGTAGTGGGGGGACCAAAACTGGATGCAATACTCCTGATGTGGCCTCACCAGTGCTGAAAAGAGGGGAATAATCACTTCTCTCAATCTGCTGGCAATGCTCCTAATAATGCAGCCCAATTTGCCGTTAGTCTTCTTGGCACCAAGGGCACACTATTGACTCATATCCAGCTTCTCGTCCACTGTAATCTCCAGGTTCTTTTCTGCAGAACTGCTGCTTAGCCAGCCGGTAGCAGTGCATGGGATTCTTCCGTCCTAAGTGCAGGACTCTGCACTTGTCCTTCTTGAACCTCATCAGACTTCTTTTGGCCCAATCCTCCAATTTGTCTAGGTCACTCTGGACCCTATCCCTACCCTCCAGCATATCAACCTCTCCCCCCATCTTAGTGTCATCTGCAAACTTGCTGAGGGTGCAATCCACCCCATCATTCAGATCGTTAATGAAGATGTTGAACAAAACCGGCCCCAGGACCGAACCCTGGGGCGCTGCACCACTGAGACACGCTCAGTCACAAATAAACAGGTTTCAGAGTCCACTCAGTCCATTCCATGGTGAGTTACTGGGAGGAAAGGGCATTCTGGCACCTCCAAGAAGGTCTGTCAAGATGCCACCTGTTACCCATCAACACTTATAGAAGCACTATGGGCTCAACCTTCATTCCTTTGGGAATGCATCCCTTGGCGGGAAGGTGCTCCAAGAGGTGAACCCAAAATACATTAATGCTGCTAGTTTCAGGGAAGGGAGAACATTAGTCTTCTGAGCTATTTCTCTCTCCCTCCAGACTAAATTTTCACTACTGCTTGCTGTCAGAAATCTCTCTTGGGGAAAGTGGTCAGCAGTCAGAATGGAAAATTGGTTACCTGATTATTTCCTTTCAGACACTGACTTCCTTCCTAATCCATCCTGCCTGAGGAAGGTCTTCGGGTATCTTTTTGTACTGCATGCCTGTATGTAATACGGCTAAATAAGCCAGAAAAACATCTCAAAGCTGCAGATGAAGGCAAATTATGTGTGTAAGACAATTAACTAATGACAATGCACACTTCAGAAAATAAAGGAGAGATGGAACAACTGCATTCTCTGGCTGGGAAGTGACTCAACTTTTAGTGCCAGGAAACATATTTGATGGGGATAAGCAGGAATGGAGGGGGTAACCACCCCATGGCAAACAGATCACTGCTGCTATCACCCAACCACCCGCTAAGGCCCATGCCAAGCCCTACCACACAGACTTCAGTGTATTCCCTGCAGACCCTACACTTCCCGTCAGCACAGCAGCTTCAATGATTCTTCTGTTTATCCAGCTAGTTTGAGGTTCTTGCTCACTTCCCAATACCTTATCTGTGAGAAAGGGAGTGAGAGAAACCCGTCCACAACTGCATTTTATTTGAGTCCCTCACAAGCCTCCATGAGGTTCTTTATCTTGTTATTCTAATGCAAACAGACTTCTGGGATTTTTTTTTCACATCCAAAATTTCACCATTGCAGTAACCGCAATCCTGGCAGGCTCTCCGCAGCCTGGAAAGGGAACAAACTTTCAAATCATTTATAAATAACCGTTTCAAGAACACAGCATTTCTTCTTTCAGCCCACAAAAGGCAGAAATTTCGCTCGGAACCGCAAGCTGTCAGCTTCCCAGCAAACCCAAAATCCCACTTAACTCTCTATTGTAAACAGTGTAGTATTGAGCTACCACATCAATAAATAAAATTCTTGAAGGAATTATTTTTGTGTTTGATTCACATTTGTTCTGCATATGCCACTGAACCAAAGGTATTCGTAACATTCAACTCCTAAAAGCCTCAGCCTTTCCAAAGGACCACGCAAAGGGAGAAGAAATAGCCTTTCCCAATGCTGCCACTTTAGCTTGCTCCAAAAACCGACCAGCACGCAGTCAGAGATGAGGTTGATTTTACACCCTCCCTCCCCCCACACACACACACACGCTGGTTCAAGCTGGTTGAAACCTGTCTTTGAACTGAGACGTAGGGAATTCAAACGCTCAGTCAGACTCTACACCACCATAATGCACCCTGGGTGGGCACGATCATGTGATTATTCTCGATCCTCTGATCCAGAGGCCCTCGGTTTCAACTCTGGCATCACCACCACTTTACATATTTGCTTCCTGATATCTGGTGGTAAGTTTACAGTTTCTGACCTTTTCAGAGAAAGGCAGAGGTTGCTCTTGGAAAGGAAAGCAACAAGAAAAAAAATGACTCATGAAGCTCTTACTGTCTAAAGGCCAAATGAACCATTTCTGGTAGTTGCTGACCATCACCCAGCATGTCTGAGTTGGGCTATTATATGCTATTGAACAGCTACCTAGTTTCTCTCCATTGCATTTCACCAATGAGTGAAGTGATTCCCGAGCAGCTCTTAAGGAGCTCTGCAAGCCTGAAGAATGTAAGGTGATAACAAAAGATATTATTGGGAGAGGGCTGTACTCTAGCTACTTGAGCAAAGACCTAGGAATCAAGAACTACTCAGGCAGCCTTTCTTCAGGGCACATTAAGAAGGCTCTCTCTGCAGACTCAAGCAGGTGGCTCCACACGAGGAAGGCGCTCTTCTGCAAGCTCAGACAGGTAGCACTACCCAAGTCATGCTGGGAAGGCTTTCCCTGTTGCCATAAGGACTAAGTTGAATGTAAGTTTAGGTTCTGCAGAAACCGATGGAAGTGGACCTGCTAATTACACACCAGGGAAAGCTTCTCGAGTACAACTGGTGCCTAGACAAGTCATCCTTAGGAGAATTAACATTGGTTAAGTACTTTGAAATGAAAAATCCCCAAAGCAAAATGCTTAATATCAACCACCACTGTAAGCAGCTCAGAGTTCAGCAGCAGCAGAGAATTTAGGTTGACCATTTCAACTTTCCACAGTGGGCGTCTGTCTCACTGAAGTAATAAAGAATTCCTCAGGAAGATTTCGGAAACAGAGGATTATTTAGCCACCCACACACTGACAAAATTAACCAGTCATGGAAATTCAAGATAATAAGTGCCATAATTTTGCCTTTAACTTCATGACATTTTTCTTTCAAAAGTGCATGTTTCTAATTTATTGAGAGAGAAATCTTTCATTAGTTTGTTTTTCCATGGGTCAGAACTCCCAAAAATATAAGAAATTAACACTCTAATCTAAACACTCCACTAGCGTCTGGTCACTGATCAGCCTTGTGCTTGTGTTCCTGGAACAGAGTTATACAGACACCAAAATTGGACTCTCCACACCATTTAGTAACCTCAAGCTGAAGTTTACAAAGACTCTTTTTACCATTGCAAGTATTTTATAAAATAATTCTATACATTTTTATAGGCTGCACAGAGCACATTGAGTCATTATTTAATATTAGGTGCTTCAAAGCAACCAATACCACTAAGCTCCAGTATTCAGTACCCTAAACCAAAAACACCGAAGACTTTAGCACACAATGCCAGGATCTCAGTGAAGCATTGAAGGAGAGTGTGAAAAGCCACTGAATCATAATTATTAGGGCCAATTTCACAAAGCTGAAAATAATTATGAGCCAAATCAGATGAGAGGAAGAATTTAACCAGAAAAATGTGAATGATGATTGGAATCATTTCAGAGCACCCTACTAGGTGCCCAAAGAGACAAGCCCACAATCAAAGAAGAAGGCGGAACTGACTTTTAAAAAAAAAAGAACCTGGTTTGGAGGAGAAACAAAGGCAGCTATAAAAATAATATATAACAAATGGAAGAAAGGGAAAGTTGATAGTAATTAATATAAATCAGAAGTTAGGAATTGCGGAAAATGGATCGGGGACACAAGGAGAAATCTATGTCCAGTAGAGTTAAGGACAATAAGAAGGAGTTTTTAAAAGTAGGAACAGAAAGAATCCTAACACAGGTATTAATCCATTACTAGATGGAAATGGTGGAATCATCAATAATAGTGCAGAAAAGGCAGAAGTGTTCAATAAAAATTTCTGTTCTGTTTTTGGGGAAGCAAATATAGTCTCATCATATGGTATTGATAACATTCTTCCCACTGCACTCTCATCCCTGGAGGATGTTACACAAACTAATAAAGTTAGCTAGATCTGCTAATTTTAAAATGTCTAACTTGCTTCCAGGAGTTTTAAAAGAGCTGGCTGAAGAGCCTGACCATTAGTTTTGATTAAAAATGCAGAACAATATAAAATTAACATGGCATGCATTTACTTAATTGAAAACTGGTTAAATAAGTCTCAAAATGTAATTGTAAGCAGGGAATCATCAAGCGAGTGTGTTTCTAGAGGGGTCCCGGAGGGAATGGCTCTTGACCCTAAGCTATTTAACATTTTTATAAAATCCCTAGGAAAAAAACTACTATCATCACTGATAAAGTTTGCAGATGCCACGAAAATTGTGGGAGTGGTAAATAATGAAGAGGACGGGTCACTGACTCAGCAATGTGGATCGCTTGGTAAACTGGGTGCAAGCTAACAATATGCGTTTTAATTCTGCTAAATGTAAACGTATAATGCAGGAAACAAAGAATGTAGGGCATACTTACAGGATGGGGAACTTTGTCCTGGGAAGCAGTGAATCTGAAAAAGGCTTGGGGGTCATCTGAACATGAGCTCCCAATGTGATGTTATGACCAAAAATAGCTAATGAGATCTTGGGATGCATAAACAGGGGAAAATCAAGTAGAAGTAGAGAGGTTAGTTTACCTCTGTATTTCGCACTGGTGCAAATGCTGCTGGACTACAATGTCCAGTTCTGGTGCCCACAATTCAAGAAACATGTTGATAGATTGGAGAGGGTTCAGAGAAGAGCCATGAGAATGATTAAAGGATTAAAAAACCATGCCTTATGGTGATACGCTAAATTGTTAGACTCAAGGAGCTCAGTCTAAGAGGTTATGGGGTGACATTATTATAGTCTGAAAGTACCTACATGGGAAACAAATATTTAACAACAGGGTCTTCAATCTGACAGAAAGATATAACATGAGCCAATGGCTGGAAGATGAAACTGAACAAATTCAGACTGGAAATAAGATGTAAATTCTTAACAGTGAAATTAAATTAACCATTGGGACAATTTACCAAGGTTCATGGTGGATTCTCCATCACGGACAATTTTTAAATCAAGATTGGATGTTTTGCTAAAAGAACTACTCTGGGAATTACTTTGGGGAAGTTCTCTGGCCTGTGTTATACAGGAGGTCAGAACAGATTAACACAGTGGTCTTTTCTAGCCTTGGAATCTATGAGTAACTTCACATGCAAAATACAATAACTGAATTTTCAGTTTTGCACTAACAATTAAGATCATCATGTTTCTCACTAGTTATATTTCAGGTTGACAAAATTCTCATTTGTGTCTCTTCTACTTACAAGTCCACGTGAAACTTTCAGTTTGATCTTCACCTGGTGCAGAGGGCTCATGCAGTGCCCAACAGACCACACAAGCCAACGGTCGCGTTGTGATGGGGGAGCTCTGGAAAAAGTAGTGAGCAGGATGAGGTCCATGTTCCATCTCCAAATGTTCTTGCAGAAGCAGGATGGGGTAGATCAGAATAAGGGGGAAAGGGTTTGTAACTACATGGATCCAAAGGCCCAAAACCCCAGGCAGGAGACGCAGGGAACCAACAGTCACTGTTCCGACCTATGATTTTCCATACACAAAGGTCAACCATGTCCTTGTGACCACGATGAGTTATTTTATGTTTAAAGGGGGGGGGGGGGGGAATAGGAAAGAACAGAATTAGAGCCTCAGTGAAAGTGCAAAGAATTGTGTTTGCATGCCCAGCGATCTCCTCTGAAGCAGTTGCCTCTGAAAATGAAATAACTGCTGCACAGAACAACCTGCACTGGCAGAGGCAAATGGATGTCAAAGACCTATTTCTGTTAATGAATGAGCCTCATATTGTATGGAAGTGAAACAGTGATTAGGTGAACTTACTTCATGTAAGATGGTAAGGGCCCACCTGTATTGAATGGATCGTACATTAGCTAGTAATATACAAGCTCATGTACAAGCAATATATAAGCAATATAATTGTTGGTCTTATTTAATGTAGTCAATAAGAACTCCGAATAACCCTTTTGGGAAGGAGTGCAAACAAAGCCTTCACAGCTTCCTAAATATCCTGTTGTTCACTTTTTGGAATGTCCCTAAATGTCCCTGACTTGGGTATAGAACAAAGAAAAAGTTATTGTGACCTACTAAAAACAATCAGGGTAAACAAGGGAAGTCCTTGTCAAACAATAAGATTAACAGCTTTGTTACTGTTAATAAGAAGATCAACATGTTATTTTATCTAGAGTGTAATGCAGAATTTCATACTTGGTCATAAATATTAATTATTATTACATAACAAATCAAGGGGGTGTTGATAGAAGTAGGATGTCATCTTGGGTATAAGAGTGTACTGAGACTTAAACCTTTACCTTTGTTTGTATACAGCCTTTGTTTGTGTACACGCAGCCAATTCATTGCTCTGTTACACTCTAACAATCACTGGGGTGTGGCATTCTATACCTATACTGAAATAAATCTGTTCCTTAGATCTGAACAAGGAGTTAGCAGTAGTTTTTGTCTGCTACAGTAAGCAGTGGTTGTCTGCTTTGCGAGGTTCGTAAGGTAACCTGTGGTCCTGGTTGGTGGCCCTGAAATGTCCTTACACATACCACCCCTGTATTGGGACCTTCTCCAACTTGCCAACATTTCAGTCTTTCACAGGGATGCATGCTTCAGCTGTATTTTCTAGGTCTAATTTAAGATTCTTGGGACAGGACTGTGTTTTCCTTTAAGTACTATACTGAGCAGATCAGTAGTGCTCTAATAATTTTTTAGTTTTGATTTTTTTAAAAAGATTTCTGGCTCAACTTTAAACAGCATATGGCACTTTTCTGGGTGGAAAGTTTGTAGCAAAGAAATTCTGGCTTCTCAGAAATCAAAAATTTAATCTCAGTTGTAAATTCCTCTTCTGTTCTAATGCTTATTTCCTCCATATCTCTCCCAGTACAATAACCTGAAGGAAAATATTATAATTAACAAAATACCCTCAAGAAAAAGAAAGATCACAGTTCTGTTTGAATCTTTTTTAACCTATTGCTAGAGTACAGATGAAGCAGATGAGGTACTTCTATTCATCATCATAATTAGGGCCCTATCAAATTCACGGTCCATTTTGGTCAATGTCATGGTCACGGGATTTTTAAAACACCAAATCAAAGAGTTTTGGAGGGGATATAAACTTGGCTACTTCACAGATTAAGTTCCAAACTCTAATGAGGGTCAGGAATAAACTTTCCTGTTATCAGGCTTTCCTATCATTGCCTACTGCAGGATTTCCAAGAGGCAGTATGGTTCAGCAGACAGGACTCTGGACTGAGATTCCAGACACCTGGGTTCTATTCCAAATACACTAATGACCTCCTTTCTGTATGTCTTTACAGTGCTAGCACCAGAGGACTCTAAGCAAACCAAATAGTTTTTGCACCTTACTCTGCAGCAGCTAATCAGATGATACTGGACTACATGGCCCACTTGTATGGTAGTTCCTGCAGCACAACGCACATCAAACATTACTATGGCTGAGATTTGAGACGGGGGGAAATATATGATTTCAGTTTATTATATGTATTTGACAGGATGTTGAGCGTAGGTTGGAGAAAGTGATCAACTATACCAGGAAAGCAACGCATGTGTTGGTCTTTCACACCACAGTAGGAAAGAGAAAAATCATTATAAAACGGTTACTGTACACCTCCAAAAATGAGCGCAGTGACTCAAGGGCAAGTGTAGGATATAAAACTACTATTTTTTTTTTTAAATGGACTGGATTTCAAGTTGACTGTGTCCCTTTCACATGGACTGGATTTCAAGTTGACTGTGTCCCTTTCACATGAAGCCACGTTTGTCTCCAAATTCCATCCATGCAACAAGAGCTTTTGTGGAATGATTCATTTTTCCACCCACAGAAAAAAGAAGAAATTTTAAAAACGCTAGTTTGATTCCATTTGTAAAATCAGTCCTCGGTCTTTGGTGAACTGGTACATAAGGGATTGATTGCTCAAGTCTGAGAGTTACTTGGGCCTCTACTCAGGGTACGTCTACAGTACAAAATTATTTCAAAATTATTCTATTTGAATTTTCGGAAGCTATTTTATACATTCAGTCTTCTGTGTCCCCACTAAAGCACGTGAATTCAGCGGATGGCGTCCACAGTACCAAGGCTAGCATCGAATATCGGAGCGATGCACTGTGAGTAGCTATCCCACAATTCCCGCAGTCCCCGCCGCCCACTGGAATTCTGGGTTAAGCGCCCAGTGCATGATGGGACAACATGCTCACGGGTGTTTCTGGGTGTGTGTCGTCAGAAAGCTACGGCAGACAATCGTTTCGCACCTTTTTGGCATGCAGACGCCATACTGCTTTCAGCAGAAGGTGCACCGCTGCTCTCCTGCTACTATGAATCCACCTCTCCAACTCAACTCTGCTCAGCCATCGTGAACCAGGCAGCACAGCTTCCTCCACCAACTCTGCTCTCCCGCTATTGCCACGCTTCCGAGCTTCCCCATGTTGTCTGTCCTGGGCTCCCACCTCCGTGAAAGCCACAGAAGACAACCATTTTCAGCCTTTGTTTGGCTACCGTGAACCAAACAGCACAGCTTCTGCTGCCACTCTGCTCTCCTACCTGTTGCGCCCTTTTTCCAGGATTACCTGTGCAGGCGCCATAGCCATGGAGCCCGATCAGATCTCCGCTGCAGTTTTGACCATTGTAAATACCTTGCGCTTTATCCAGCAGCATGTGCAGTACCTGCAAAACCGGGCGAGAAAGCGACGACAGTGTGATTACTATACTGATGAGACCATGGACACAGACGGCACGGCATGTGGCGATTGGGAGATCATGGTGCTGTTGGGCCAGGTCCATGCCATGGAACGCCGATTCTGGGCTCGGGAAACAAGCACAGACTGGTGGGACTGCATAGTGTTGCGGGTACGGGATGATTCCCAGTGGCTGAGAAACTTTCGTATCCGTAGGCCCACTTTCATGGAACTTTGTGACTTGCTGCCCTGTACATGTACGGGGCTGTGACCCAGAGCGCCCGTTCGCCTCTCTGGCTTTTTGGTATGCTTGCCTGAGCTCCTTGATTTTTGTACGACACTGTTCTGTGTCCCTGGAGTAGCCTCTTTCCTTCATGGCCCTGAAGACTTTAGAGTATGTATTTGCGTTCCTTTTTTGGAACGTAGTTCTGCCATAACAGATTCATCTCCCCAACATGCAATGAGATCCAGTACCTCCCCGTTCGGACCATGCTGGAGCTCGTCTGCAAATCCGGGACTGCATGGTCTCTTGAGATGGTAGACTCTGCATGGTTGCCTGTGATGGTGGGCTGTGCTGATGGTGACCAAACAAGAAATTCAAAAGTTCCCGGGGCTTTTACTGCCTACCTGGTGCATCGGAGTTCAGAGCGTTGTCCAGAGCAGTCACAAGGGAGCATTCTGGGACAGCTCCCAGACGCCAATATCGTCAAATTGCATCCACAGTACCTGTAACCCGGAACTGCGACCTTGATTTTAGCGCTACTTCACTTGCCGAGGTGGAGTACAGAAATCAGAGTAAAGAGCCCTTTAAATCAAAAAAACTGGTTTGGTCATGTTGACGGAACCAGTTTTATTTCGAGGTAACTCAACTAATTCTGAAATAACCGTGTACTGTAGACCAGGCCTTAGATAAGCTTTATGATTCACAGGATCCATTGAAGTGGTTTCCAATAGCTAAATCCTCAGATCAGCCTGTCAAACTTTGGGACTAGTAAACTCAGAGCGTAAGAAGCAAAAATGCTGAATGTAACTCTGCCTTCAACAAATACAGCAAGCACAAAAATATTAATAATACACAGTGGCATAATCATGCATTCTGCTTTTACGCAACCCTTGCCATAGAAAAGTCTCAACCACATAACTTTATTAAAGTCACTTCTCCTACTGCAAAGTTCCTTTTCATATGAAAATTTTGCTGTGCACTTAAATTTCACACACTAAGCCATGAATGTATTTAATAAGGAACCAAAACATTTGTGACAGTCACCAAACTCATGAATCAAGCGTTTCCTATAGCATAGCAGGGATCAAAGGGGATTATTTATGTAGGGCCAGAAAACCAAAAACCCAAGAACAATACTAAACAGAACACAACAAGACAACATCCCTGACCCCAAAGACTTTACAAAGCAACTCAGAAAAGTACAATACACAGAGAGAAGGGCATTGTGGATTAAGAGGTCAATGCAAATGTATCACAAAAAGTGGTGCGTTGCAGAAGGGACACAGAGGCGTGGAGGGCAAAGCACTTGACACACAGGGAGCACAAAGCTGACAAGTGTAGGAGGGTGATAAAAGACACTGGAGGGAGCACTAGGGTGAGTGAAGTGGCCTTGTGATAGAGGATGTAGGAGGCAGCAAGGGCAGAAATGCAGGCTAGAATGGATTTGTGAAGAACCTTTAAAAAAGTGGTTCAAAAGGAAAGATTCTCTGTATGGCACTTGCTTCAACCTGACTTTAGAGGCAAAACTAGATTTCTCACCCAAACTCATGGTAGGGAGAAGCAAACCATTAATTTTTAGCATATTACTACTCATTCTGATCCTTTCTTAAGAATATTCTGGCATCCGGGAACCCTGCATGTACCTTTCAAATAGATATTAAAAGGACGGCTCCAACACGACAAAGTATTTCCTGTAGAGAGATGCACTTTAAATACTTATTCAAGTGCTACCCGGTGCATCAAAATGTCAGAGAAATATTGTAAGCACTATCCCCTGCATACCAGAGAACAATTTCAACTTACAACACTTCACATTTGTTTCAACAGTGGTTTGTTCTTTTGTCTGGAAAAGTAATTTTTCAAATGAATGGTTCAATTCTTTATCCATCAGTACAGCACATTGAAGAAACATCTTTCTTGCACAAGTACAGTACACAATAGGCTTTGTCTTGTTAAACAAAAGAACATGGACTCTCTTTCAATTATTTCCAGCTGTTTGATCGACGTCTTATGGGATCAGAAGTCAAGAGCAATTGGCATCTGGCTACCTGCACAAAATGAACACAGAGAATCTGAAGACTTCTGTAAGATTAATCAATCTAATTCATAGATTCAAAGGCCAGAAGGGACCATTATGATCATTCAGTTTGATCTCCTGTATAGCACAGGCCTTAGAACTTCCCAAAATAATTCCTAGAGCAGATTTTTAGAAAAACTCCCAATCTTGATTTTAAAAGTATCATTGTTGGAGAATCCACCATGACACTTGGTAAATGGTTAATTAATCTCACCATTAAAAATGCATGCAGTATTTCCACTCTGAATTTGTCTACCTTCAACTTCCAGCCATTGGATCATGTTATATCTTTCACTGCTAGACCGAAGAGCCCATTATTAAATATTTGTTCCTTGTGTATAAGTACTTATGAACTAATCATGTCACCCCTCAACCTTCTCTTTGTTAAGCTAAAGAGATTGAGCTCCTTGAGTCTATCACCATAAGGCATGTTTTTGAATCCTTTAATCATTCTTGTGGCTCTTCTCTGGACCCTCTCTAATTTATCAGTGTTCTTCTTGGGGACCAGAACTGGACACAGTATTCCAGCAGTAGTTGCAACAGTGCCAAATAGAGAAGTGAAATGAAGTCTCTACTCCTACTTAAGATTCCCCCTGTTTACGCATCCCAGGATCCCATTAGCTCTTTTGGCCACAGCGTCACACTCTGAGCTCATGTTCAGCTGATTATTCACCTCAAACCCCAAAATTATCACTCCAAGAAAAACCTACACCAAATACTTTCTCCATAACAGAAGCTATTGCCATCTGCCCAGTAGACATAGCAGCCAATTCACCACAACACCAAATCCATACGATCAGATGAACTTCCTCAGGTTTTTTGTAACTCCTAGATCTGTGTATGTTTAAGTTAGAATCACATGCCGGAAGCTCTCCAGTGGGAGGATTCCAAGGTAGATATACAGAGATTTCCAGGAGGCAAGAAAACCAGTGTTTATTGGGCTTTTGGTACTGGATTGGATTTAGATCCTGAATTTCTTGACTAAGAGTGCCAAGGAGGGATGTGGAAGGACCCCTGAAGGAGAATGCATCTGTGACATACCAGGCTACAAATCCAGACTAATAACAGCTGTGCCATCCCTGCCCTGCAACCTTGAGTGCCTTACAATGCTTTGGTTAAAACAGCTCCCACCTGGGCCACTCACAAACAGTCTTCCAGCATACAAGCCACACACTGCTGAGCATGTGTGAAACTACAGCCCACCAGCCACATCTGGATTACCTTCTGGCTCTCACCAACCTGGGTCATATGGCAGGGTGACCCCAACACATCCCCAGTCCTAGATTTTCCTCCAGAAAGTTAAGTCCCATTCTGCCCAGCCCTCTTCTGGACAATACAAGTTATATAAAGTCTGTTATTTCTTTAATAGAAATAACATGCACACACTGTGCCACTGCAAATGGAGTTTCCCAGGCACTTCAATTTAAACACACTAGATTAGATAAAACAATACAGCAAGTTTATTAACTACAAAGAGAGATTTTAAGGGAGTACAAGTTATGGGGCATAAAAGGCAGAAATGGCTACAAGAAAAATAAAAATAAAACACAAATGGTTTCTAACTTAAACTGTGTTAAATTCCCGGCAAAATTTTCTCACCACAGGTTTTCAAGAGTCTTACTGACCAAATTTATTAGGTTTGGACTCCTCCAATCTAACGATTGGTTACTTTGTCCCTTCAGGTTCAGTGAATTGATGGGAGAGAAAGAGAGAGGGGTGCCTGGGGGTGTTTGTCCTTCCTTTTTATAGCATTGGTCTCCCTCTTGAAAGTCGTTTCCAGCTGAGATTCAGGAGACAAAAAGTCCTTGTGGAAGGATATTCCCTGTTTTTTCCCCGTTTGAACTTCATCTCCCCTTCGTCCTTGATGATTTGTTTACTGCTTAAATGCAAATTAAGCAGAGCACACATTCCTTTGTTTAGGACAGACCTTTTACCAACTTCTGCTTCGGTAGAGCTATGGTTTGGAATATATGTAAATAACATCATACAGGGGACTGTTATAACATCACAGGCAATGTTGCCACACGTATTTTTATCAGGACAATACTAACCAGCAAATTACTAGTTTTCAAATGATTCCTTGCAAGACATGCCTTGTACAAACATTACAATAGTGAGTAGGGTGTGAACACAGCGGCACATTCTGTCACAGCATCTTTAAGTAGTTTTGCGCTAGTGCCTTCAGCAACGTTTCCAGTTGTTCCTCAAACAAATAAGTCAATGAGAAGTTCCTCATTTCCAGAAGATCTCATTTAAGGACCCCTCAGTTTCACAATTCTCCTACTGACTCACTGACACATTCTCCAACTTTACTGACTCTGGCCGCTAGGCCGTACAGCCACTCCCAGAGGGGTATCTCCATTGACTCAGGTCACTAGACCTGGCTGCCAGCAAATCTAGTGGATCATTAATGACTCTGGCCTCTAGTGCTTACTGCCTTGCAGACCAGGGTATCTCTATTGACTTTAGCTCAGGCCTTACTGCCTTGTAAACCCTGGGGTACCCCTATGGACTCTGGCCGCTAGGTCTTACTGCTCAGCAAAGAAGGGCTACCCCCGGACATGGGTCACATGACCCTATTGCCCCATGGAGCAAGGTGATTCCACGGACTCCAGCCAGTGGGTCTCAAAGCCCTGCAGATTGGGGCATCGCTATGGACTCCTGCCCTTAGGTCTCATGGCCTGGAGACCGAGGGCAGCTTGAAGGACGGGGTGAATTCACCCTGCAGTGGACAGGGTCTCCCGCACCCTAACATAACCACCCAGATCAATCCCTGGCAAGGTGCTTAAGGTGGTCTGATTGTTTATTCAGTTTATATCTATCACTGGCAATCCTGTCGCAAACAGAAGCTTCTGGCACCCATGTGATCATGGGCTGTATAGCAGCATTCCTTGGTGCACACACTTCAGAATTTGCTGATCTTTCATTCTAATAATAAGTCCATACCAAGAAACCCACTGACATCAAACCTGTGCTGGAGGAGGCAGTTGCTGGGTTCGACTTTGAGTATCTTCGTTTCTGATCCTGTCCTGCCACTTGGTGGAGATCAAGACAGAACTGGTTATTGTTAACAAGAACATGATCAATAATGGTCCTGGTGAAACCAGCAGACCGTATCACATCTGCTTGTGAGTCTTTGGATGACAGAAAAGCAAGTCGGCAATCACCATGTCATCAGCAGTCACAAATTCCAGCAGTCACTGCCCAGTCCTATTCTTCAGCCCAAGACTAAAATTCCCAAAAATCTGCCCAGATGTCACTATCCTTTCCTACCTATGCATTAAAGTCACCCAGGATCACAATGACATCTCTTCTTGGAGCTTCATTAAAGATTGACTGAAATTGCTGTTCAAAATTATCTGCCGCTGCATTGTTGGCTTTGGTGTTGGTGGAACCATAAATAATTATTATTAACTTGGGCGCCTATTGTTAGTTGACACCTTCACTGAGGGCGCAGTGCTGCCCTTAAATCCACAGAATCTTCTTTATTTATTTATTTATTTTCTAAAGGACCCTGTTATTCTACTGGTTCTTTTGGAGGCCGGACAAAGGTGCATGGAGAAATGAATACCCATTGGAAGCAAGGACTATATTTACTTTACAATGTTACATATACATGAAAACCTGCTACACTCAAGAAAAAGAAACACAATGAACATGTTTTGGAGATATACACAGTTTATAATGAGCCCTTCCATCAGTATTTCTACATCAAAGGCTCTTGGAATAGATGCGCAGATAAATTGTTTTGCTAAGTTAACATGACTAAAAAAATGCAATTAAAATAGATCACCAGTGTTTTACCTCTCTCAGCTCTTACTCTGATCCCTGGAGCATCCAGAGCCATTAGGTCAAATATGAAACTCAAGGTCACAGCTGCTAATATTTTACCTGAAAAATCCTTTGAAAATTCATATGCATTAGCAGCTGTTCACACTTTCTGGATCTCGTCATGAAACCCAAGTTGCCGAACATCTGCAACTCAGTAGCCAGCTACCAATCAGAGGATCTAATATCTTTGCCACCACCTACCTACAGTCTGATTTCATTGCACAACCTGTCTTGAGTCATGCAAAAGAACTGCTGATCAGGTACTAATGGAAAGTGACAGAAGGGTAAAACAACGTTGCTTCATGTGGTCAAGCCAGCCGTCAACTCTTTAAACTATTTCTATGTAGTGTCTGATGTCCAGTAAATACCAGGGAAGTCATATAAGGGAGGAGGGAAAGTGTTAGTGACAAAGAAGAGAAACTGCTAAGAGGTGAATATTTAGTGATTTCACATTTGGCCCCATGGCATAAAAAGTGTAACTGACCCAGGGAATCTCCATGAGGTGAACAACCCCAGTAACTTCTTTTGCAAGAGAGACATGTATTTTCCAGAAGCCTCTCTCAGCATTGGGGAGATGGAGAATCATAAAGGACTGCAGAGTCCAATAGCTAAGGAGAACTTTGCTCCAGAAGAGGATTTTAGTGGGCTGTAGGGGAGAGGTTATATAGATATTGGGTGATGTTTTGTAACAAGACACACGCATAAAAACTAAGTAAGCACAAGGCCTCATTATTGTAACCCTTGTTGGCTCAATCTACTGTATTCCCCCAGCTATCATTAAATTAGAAATAAAACGGTAGGGCCTGGAAAATGAATTAGTACCGTACACTGCAGTGATGGAGGATTAAAAAACATCAGGAGTGTTAGCCTGCTCTAGAAGAAAGATCAAAAGTTTGGGAGTCAAGAGCGAATTCCAGAGTTGAGAATGCCTCATTAGGAAGAGAAGAATGACCATATTGGGTCAGACGAATGGTCCATCTAGACCAGTATCCTGATTTCCAACAGTGGCCATTGCCAGGTGCTTCAGACGGAATGAACAGAACAGATCATCATCAAGTGATCCATCCTATGTCATCCACTCCCAGATTCTGGCAGTCAGAAGCTAGGGATATCCAGAGCACAGAGTTGCATCCCTGATCATCTTGGCTAACAGCCAATGATGGACCTGTCCTCCACAAACTTCTCTAATTCTTTTTTGAACCCAGTTATAATTTTGGCCTTCACAACATCCCCTGGCAATGAGTTCCACAGGTTGACTGTGCATTGTGTAAAGAAGTACTTCCTTATGCTGGTCTCAAACCTGCTGCCTATTAATTTCATTGAGTGACCCCTGGTTCTTGCATTATGTGAAGGAGTAAACAACACTTCGTTATTCACTTTCTCCACACCATTTATGATTTTACCTTATCAAATCCTCCCACCTTTAGTCATTTCTTTTCCAGCTGAAAACTCCCAGTCTTTTTAATCTCTACTTATACAGAAGCTGTTCCATATCCCTAATCATTTTTGTTGCCCTTCTCTGTACCTTTTCCAATTCTAACATATCTTTTTTGAGATGGGGAGACCAGAACTGCACACAGTATTCAAATTGTGAGCATACCATGGATTTATATTGGGGCATTATGATATTTACTGTCTTATTATATATCCCTTTAATCCTAGTTCCGAACATTCTGTAAGCGTTTTTAACTGCTGCTGCACATTGAGCAGATGTTTCCAGAGAACTCTCCACAATGACTCCAAGGTCTCTTTCTTGAGTGGTAACAGCTAATTTAGACCCCACCATTTTGTATCATTTATATAGATGGGATTATGTTTTCCAATGTGCATTACTTTGCATTTATCAACATTGAATTTCATCTGCCATTGTTGCCTAGTCACCTAGTTTTGGGAGATCCCTTTGAAACTCTTCGCAGCCTGTATCATCTGTATCATTTTTGTATCATCGGCAAATATTGCCATCTCAACTTTTTTCAGATCATTTACAAATATGTTGAACACCACTGATCCTAGTACAGACCCCTGGGGGAAACCACTATTTACCTCTCTCCATTCTGAAATCTGACCGTTTATACCTACCCTTTGTTTCCTGTCTTTTAACCAATTACTGATCCATGAGAGGACCTTTCCTCTTATCCCAGGACTGCTTACTTTGCTTAAGAGCCCCCAAGGTGCAGGACCTTGTCAAAGGCTTTGTGGAAGTCTAAGTACTCTATCCTAAGTCTAAGTCACTGGAACACTGTTGTCCACATGCTTGTTGACCCCCTCAACAATTTCTAACGGATTGATGAGGCATGATTTCCCTTTATAAAAGCCATGTTGACTCTTCCACAACATATTGTGTTCATTTGTGTGTCTGATAATTGTAGTGTTTAGTATAGTTTTAACCACTTTGTCTGGTACTGCAGTTAGGCTTACCAGCCTGTAGTTGCCAGGATCACCTCGGGATCCTTTTTAAAAAAATCAGCTTTACTAGAGAGGGCAATAGGTTTAAGCAATAGGCTACATACCACAGATAGGTTGCAGAGTAGCAGCCGTGTTAGTCTGTATCCACAAAAAGAAAAGGAGGACTTGTGGCACCTTAGAGACTAACAAATTTATTTGAGCATGAGCTTTCGTGAGCTACAGCTCACTTCATCGGATGCATACTGTGGAAACTGCAGAAGACATTATATACACAGACACCATGAAACAATACCTCCTCCCACCCCACTCTCCTGCTGGTAATAGCTTACCCAAAGTGATCATCAAGTTGGGCCATTTCCAGCACAAATCCAGGTTTTCTCACCCTCCGCCCCCCCACACACAAACTCACTCTCTTGCTGGTAATAGCCCATTCAAAGTGACCACTCTCTTCACAGTGTGTATGATAATCAAGGTGGGCCATTTCCTGCACAAATCCAGGTTCTCTCACCCCCTCACCCCTCTCCAAAAACCACACACACAAACTCACTCTCCTGCTGGTAATAGCCTATCCAAAGTGACCACTCTCCTTACAACGTGCATGAAAATGGGGCGGTTCTTTATACCAGAGATAGTAGTTCTGCGATTTTATATTTGAGTTCCTTGAAGAACACTGGGATAAATACCATCTAGTCCTAGTGATATATTACTGTTTGATTTATCAATCTGTTCCAAAATCTCCTCTAATGACACCATAATCTGGGAAAGTTTCTCAAATTTGTCACCTAAAAAGAATGGCTCATCTCCCTCACATCCTCTACAGTGAAGTCTGATGCAAAGCATTCATTTATATTCTCCACAATGGCCTTATCTTCCTAGAATGCCCCTTTAGCACCTTGATCCATCGTCCAGTGACTCCAGTGATTGTTTGGCCGGCTTCCTGCTGCTGAGGTACTTAAAAAGAAATTGCTGTTAGCTTTTGAGTCTTTGGCTACTTGCTCTTCAAATTCTTTTTTGACCTGACTAATTATACTTTGACTGGATTTGCTCCTCTCTATTTTCCTCATAGGATTTAATGTCCTGTTTTTAAAGGATGCCTTTTTGCCTCTAACCGCTTTTTTTACTTTGTTGTTTAGCTAAGGTGGAACTTTTTTGGTCCTCTTACTGTGTATTTTTTAATTGGGGGTATACATTTAATTTGAACCTCTTTTATAGTGTTTTTAAAAAAAGCATCCATCCAGCTTGCATGCATTTCAGTTTTGTGACTGTTGTGACGAAGCAGGACTGTTCTTAATGCTTCCTCTGAATATTGTGGGGGTGCCTCAGTTTCCCCTATGCAGTTCTTAAGTATCTAGGTGGTGGGATAAGGGTGTATGATCCTTGCAGAGCCCTAGAGGGCAGGTATGTGCAGGGGTCTGGACACAGAGAATGGCCGACACCCTGTTTCCTGGCAACTGATGGCCTGGGCCCTTCCCCCTACAAGGTGACAGCTGAAGGGCTGGAGAACAAAGGAGTCAGGTGACCTCCTGGCCCGGCAAGGGACAAAGCCCAGAGGAGGAGGGGCTGGAAGGTGAGTCAGTCTGGGACTGGCTGGGGACGAGGAGTGAAGTGCAGACATGGTTGTCTGGCTCACTGCCCCCCAAAATGGACCCGGCTGAGGGGTCCTGTTCTCTGCACCTACAAGCTCTGTTTTAGACCATGTTCCTGTCATCTAATAAACCTTCTGTTTTACTGACTGGCTGAGAGTCACGTCTGACTGCGAAGTTGGGGTGCAGGACCCTCTGGCTTCCCCCGGAACACGCCCAGGCAGACTCGCTGTGGGAAGCGCACGGAGGGGCAGAGGATGCTGAATGCTTCGAGGTCAGACCCAGGAAGGTGGAAGTTGTGTGAGCTGTGTGTCCTGAAGACAGTCTGCTCACAGAGAGAAGATTTCCCCAGAGTCCTGACTGGCTTCGTAGGGAGCAGTTCCAGAGCATCGCCCGGGGACTCCATGACAACTGTACCTTTTAATTTCCATTTAACTAGCTTCCTCAGTTTTGTCTAGTTCCCCTTTCTGAAGTTAAATGCTACTGTGGTGGGCTTCTTTGGTATTTTCCTGCTCACAAGGATGTTAAATTTTATTATGTTTAGTCGCTATTACCAAGCGGTTCAGCTATATTCACCTCTTGGACCACATCCTGTGCTCCACTTAGGACTAAATCAAGAATTGCCTCTCCTCTTGCGGGTTCCAGGACTAGCTGCTCCAAGAAGCAGCCATTTATGATGTCTAGAAACTCTCTCTCTACATCCCATTCTGAGATGACATGTACTCAGTCAATATGGGGATAGCTGAAATCCCCCATTATTACAGAGTTTTCTGTTTTTATAGTGTCTCTAATCTGAAAAAGCCATGCCTACAGCCCCCTGCTACTTAAATTTGGAGACCAAGAGAGAGTTCTTATCTGGAGTATCTCAACTGATCTCAGCAGCCACATTACCATAGAAGGTAGAGGTGTTTTTCCAAAGTAGCCAGAAACCAAACTCAATTCAAAAAGCTGTAGATTGCTAGTCTCACTGGAAGTTGAAGAGGCCAAGAAATTTGATCTCCTCCCTCACCACCAGAAGTGGTCCCTCCACACTTGATCAGCAGCAGCTTTGCCACTTCCTATTTGCAGCTGTGCATAAAAGTATTCAGCCTTCAAGGTCAGCATTCTAGAAGATTTCAGCCACAATGAATTCACATTAAGAGGCAGACACACACCCACGTCTTCCAACATTTTATTCCACCTTTTCCTACAAAAGGAATAAGCAGCATCCTCTAACACAGTGACTCGTGACCTTTCCAGACTACTGAACCCCTTTCAGGAGTCTGATCGGTCTTGCATACCCCAGGTTACACCTCACTTTAAAAATATTTACTTACAAAATCAGACATAAAAATAAAAAGAAAGGGTCACAGCACACCATTACTGAAAAATTGCTGACTCTCATTTTTACCATATAATTATAAAATAAATCAATTGGAAAATAAATATTGTACTTACATTTCAGTGTATCGTATAGACACCAGTATAAACAAGTTATTGTATGAAATTTTAGTTTGTACTGACTTCACTAGTGCTTTTTATTTAGCCGGTTGTAAAACTAGGCAAATATCTAGATGAGTTGATGTACCCCCCCGAAAGACCTCTGCATACCCACAGCGCTATATGCGTACCCCTGGTTGAGAACCACTGCTCTAACACCCCGCAACTTTGTGTCCTAGCTTGAGAGATTTACAGAATGTCGAAGATATTAAAATACTCACTTTCTCTCTGAAGGAAAGAACATAAACCTATAAACAATGTCGTCAGGGCATTTCAGCCGCTTAATCCAAACAGGGCATGGGGGTTTTTTTAGTCAAACTAGGACTGGTGGGTCCATGAAACCATAAATGACACAAATTTGGCTTAAGAGGGAAGAAAACAAATATTTTAATGGAAATCGCTTAACATTTCAAAGACGTATTTGTTTGTGATAAAGAATGTAAGGCTCAACTGTACACAAAGCAATCCGGCCCATACACAGACTACTAACATTTTATTGCAATGGCAGCCCAGACCACCAAGCGAGGGAGGCGGTCAGCATTTCCATCAGCACCAACTATTCAGAAGTTTAGAAAGCAGAACGACAAACTTTCTCCAGGCTGGTTGACGCTTCGAGTTCAAGGTCTCCGCCTAGGAGGGGATTATTAGTATTTTTAATACTACATCATATGCAGAGAGTGGTTTCGGTTTTGCTCCGGGCAGAGGAGGGAGAGAGAAAGGGACACCCAACTTTGTAGAACTGTAGGAGTGCAAAACGAAAGACTAAGTTGGGTAGGATGCATTAAAACTCCAACAAATTTGGGCTCTGACAAACCAAGGTAGGATGCAAGATGCCAGGTCTAGGACCCTCAATGAATAACCACCAGACGACAGGGCCTTCTCTTTCAAACAAAGGGACTGACTCTTTCAGTGCCACTTTATACTGACTGCAACTGTGGTCATATCACATGGAGACACAGACAGCCCCAAACCAGTTAGAGCTTTATAAATATCAGAATCAACTCACTGAACTCCACCCAGACATTAATCTGAACCTAGTGCAAATCCCAGAGCATAGGCATAACATTCTGCATGTGAAGCACTGCTCAATAAGCAGGCAGCCACATTCTTCTTTGACTTAAGAAGCAACTAAATGCACTTCTTACACAAGATATTTATGAGGAGACTGGCCAAACCACTGGATAACATACTGTGGGACACAATCCTGCAATGAATTATGGTAACAGACTTTGTGCGCTACAAACGTGGGGGGATTTCCCTCATTCTTAAATTTTAATGAGTCTACAAAATAGACAAGCAAGGGATTATGTTCCAAATTTCACACTAAGGTCCAAACTCTGGTAACGTATATGTATGAACTACCATTTACGGAGAAATTATTGGGCATGCATATTCAAGCACAGATTTGGATCCAACGTGTTGAGAAAGTTCACCAATAAAACAAATTATAAGATTAGGAACATAAGAGCCTCCATAATGGGCCAGACCATCTTGCCCAGTATCCTGTCCTGGTTTAGAGTCTTCCCAAGCGTTGCACCCCGACCATCCTGGCTAATAGCAACTGATGGACGTACCCTTCATGAACTTATCCATTCTTTTTTGAAACGAGATATACTTTTGGCCATCACACATCCCATGGCAATGAGTTCTGTAGGTTAGCTGTGTGTTGTGCACCCCAGCAGCAGCCCCCCAATATTTTTAGTATAAGTCATGGACAGGTCACGGGCATGAATTTTTGTTTATTGCCTGTGACCTGTCCATGACTTTTACTAAAAATACCCATGACTAAATCAGAGCCTTAATTATAATCACTTAAATGTGTATCTTATAGTGTATACTGGTTAGCAAAAAAAGTACTACATTTAGTGTAAAGGCTACAAACATATTTCACTGGTTATATTAACCTGGGAGAATGAACCTTTCTTTAGGAAATTAACTAAAAAATACAAATGCTAAACAAGATTAAAATCAATTATTTAAACCAAGGTTTACTGCTTGCTGATGTAAATCATGTTTAAAATCAGTGATTTAAATCAGTCCACACAGCAAGATCACATATCTTGTAATAGCCAGTAGTTAGTTAATGGCCCTGATAGCTATTAACTAGCTAAGAAGGCAACAGTGGCAACCAAATATTTCCTCTGCGGCAGGGAAACGTATCAGAAGTGTCCCTTCAGTGAGTCGGGCACTATAGCCCCCTGTAACTCAGTGTATTCTGCCATCTCTTGTTCCACTCCTCTGATTTGAAATTGCATTTTATTCAGTGATTTTGTTTTAAACACGCAAGAGGGTCAGGAAACGAAGGAGCAAAGATTCTAGGTGAACAGTTAAGTGCTGTTTCTAAAAAGTCGTAGGTTTTCAACCTTCCTAGCTCACATTCAGTCTCCAAAGCTCCGATGGTGAGTGGATGTGTGTCACAAATGCCATACCTTGTTCAGCTTTTACTCTTGGAGACACTTAACTGGGAGGTGTACAAATGTTGTGTATGTATATAGTGCAAGCACATACAAACTTTACTCTGCAGTAGCCACAAAAACAAGCTATCAAAAGTGCAGCTGCAACAACATTGCACTCAAAAGACGCTTCAATAACATCTGATACATTCAATTTTTTAAAAGTCAGATTTTATAGGGCCAATGTCCCCATTTAAAAATAAAACATGCACTGGTGGCTAATAAAACCGGGCTTTAACAGCCATGCTTGCAAAAGAAATGTTTTTAGAGTTAGCAAAGCTCATAGCCTTTTAATCGCACGTCAAACACCGGGCGCTCAAGAACAAAGCCTTTTTTTTGGTAGTCTCTGCCAAGTGCTCCTAGATATTAGATCTCTGGCATCCATGAAAAGAAAAGGAGGACTTGTGGCACCTTAGAGACTAACCAATTTATTTGAGCATGAGCTTTCGTGAGCTACAGCTCACTTCATCGGATGCATCCATACAAACCCCTCAGAACCTAAGGGGTTAATGCAGACTCTGAAAGCCCACCAAAAAGTTCTTAGCTTCAAGGCAATGCCACCAACTCTGAAATAAGATAAAATGGAAAACAATTGCGTTTGCCAACTTGGCTTCAAATAAAAAAGCTTATTAAAAACATTCACATTTACTGCGAATAGAAACAGTGCAAGTAAAAGACATACAAGAACTGTTTTCACTTGTTATTATATAAAGTTTATAATATACAACAAATTTATTTGATCCACAGGATCCAAATTCCTTTTCGTACAAATCTGTTCATTAATATTTTCAGCGACCCACTGTTACAGAATTGCACTTGCCAGGAATTTTATGATGAAAATACTGAAGGCAACAAAAAGCGTTTACAGCCTTTATTTTGTAACTAATTCCTGGTAACTTCACAACAGGAAGCAACAGCAGCATGCTTTACCATACAGAGAGATCCCATTCAGGGACCTCAAATTGCTTTCCAAACATCAATGAATTATGCCTCCATATCCCGATGGTATAACATGGGTGGCATTCCCATTTCACAGAAAGGAAATGATGTCAGAGAACAGTTAAGTGACTTGTCCAAAGTCACACAGCAAGTAACAGAGCTGGGAATACAACTCAAGAGTCTTAATTCCCAGTAACCTGCAGATCATACCTAGGTTGCTTCTGCAAAGTCAGACAACTGGAAAAGTAATCTAGTGTCAGTGGCACATGCCCTACCACAGCATCTAGGGGGGCTAATATAAGACCAGGGCCCCCACTGTGTGCAGTCTGATATACAGGCAAAAAAAAAACAAAAACGACAAGCCCTGCCCCAAAGAGCCCACAATCAAGGTAATGACAAAATGCAACAGGTGTGTGAGAAAGAAGCAGGTTGCAGACGGGTGGGAGGGGAAGGGGAAGGATGAGTTTCACCATAAAGCAAGCAAAGATTTCAACTAGTGACCAAGTTACCCAGAAGTAGAAAGAGTCCCTGCTGCCAGAGAGAACAGAAATGCTATAAAAGATGGACAAATCTAGCAGAGTTCTAACAAGGTCTCACGTGACTACCCCAGAATGTGTACACTGCAGTACGTGCCCCAAAGAGAGAAATTCATCCCATGTTTCATACGTTAACTCACACACATGCTCCTATCAGGAGCTATACCACCACACTTACATACACAGAGCTTCAGTTGCTACTGAAGAGTATAGAAGTGGCACCTCAAGTGCAGGGGACCAAATTCTGCAGTGTGGCCTGGACGGCACCCTCACCTTCATATGCTCCACCTGTGAATACTTTGCCAACACAGCCAACTTAAACGATCAGAATATTGAAACTGATTGCATTTTACAAAGCCTAACTGAGGGCTGCTGTGTGTGGCCCTTAAACACTGATTAGCAGCCCTAGAACTGAAGATTAGTGGTCCAGGGAAGATGGCCTAGCTCAAGAGAATTAAGATCTAACATTTCTGGATTGACTTCTATTCCTGTTTATAGTAACTGTTCTCTTTTGCGACTTTAAAAATTAAAGAACGATGATGAGTAATTCATTGCTCAGGAGGATAAACTGGAGTTTATTTTAGGCAAATAAACTTTAAGTGTGGCTCATAGGGCACAATATTCTAAACATATGTAGCCCACATGTAGTAGCCAGGATCCAATTAACCCCCTTGCCCTGAATTCTTTTCAATCCCAGGACGGAGGGGGAAATCTATATTAGAAGGGAGGCAGACAAGAGCGAAGAGGGGTTCCAAGGCACTGGGGGAGTAGCAGCAGTGCAGGGGGGCTGGAAGGGAAGAAAGGGGACAGAATTAGCAGCAGAGGGCTGGAAAGGTTAAGATAGAGCTGTGCTGGGAAGGGAGAAAGCCAGGTGGTGAGAAAATAGGTTGAAGGAAAACTGAGCCACTGGAGCGGTAACCAGATTAAAACTAGGCAGGGTGACCAGCTGCAGAGGTACCTGTTAGCCCAGAGGAACAGCAGGAGCCATCTGGAAGGGCTGAGGAGGTGGCTGTGAAATGGTAGGAAAGAGAAGAATTTCTCTAGGAATAAGTATGGCCCAGTAGATGTATCCCTCCAGCTCTGATTTGGGTGCCACTGATTTATATACACCTCATCCATTTTAAACTGTAGGAGGTGCTGAAACTTTGCTAATTGATCTGTGGTGACAAACCTGATATGTTGTGAGCATTTTCTCAACTTTTGTTTCTATCAAGAGCCTGGAATGAGACACACAAAGTAGTTTAAATAAAGCACAGTTGAAAACATCCTATCCCTCACTCAATACAAATAGCCAGAGAAAGGGTCCTGGGCATGCCGGCAATCACACAAAAGAAAAGAGAACAGTGCACGCCCCACACTTGCTCTTGACAAAAACTGAATGGAAACACTGAAGCCTGAAAACAAAGGTTGGAGATCCTCAAGAAACTCTAGGAACCTCAAGAACAGAAGACACGCCGAAAACAGCCAGCGGAGGAGGGGTGGTTTGGGCTCTTTTTAATGAGCTTAGAGAAAAGGAGGAATTTTGCATATGAAAACTGAAGCAAACAGGTCACAAAAACTTTACGTGGATGACCCAACACTCTTTGTATGTTTACAGGAATTGGCAGGTTAAGGAAACTCCCTTTAAGCCTACTTTAAATACCACCTTAGAAACATAAAACTGAAGACTAATTGGTCTCTCCAGTTTTACAGATTGTTATTAACAAAAGACGTTGTACATACAGCCTGGTACTTGCTGTTCACCTGCAGCCATGTGGGGAAAGCATCATGCCAATGTCCTGGTCTGGAAATCTACACGTGTGGTTGTCCATTCACTGTCTAAAGGGTTAATATGACATAGGTAAAGAGCTGCTGAATACTCAGGAATGGAAGTATAGGCACAAGTGATATACTTATGCTCATACGTGCTGTATTTTGTAGGGACAATTATCCACCCCATCTCCCCAGCAACACATTTCCCAGTGCTTTCTCCAATTTGCCACTTTCTTCTGATTGTTTCCTAAATTCCCACTGTACCTAGTGGTACTTGCTGTGCCCAAGAACCCAGACCTTGCCATCCTCCAAATACTACCCCCCACATGTCCCCAGAGCACCACAATCCCATTTCCCTATATGCCCCACACGCAGCCCATTGTAGCCCACTGGCCCCTGAAAAAGACCGCAAATTGGCCCCTTAACCTCCTTTAGCCATACTTCAGTACGTTTTGCTACAAATCATTGTGGATTGGGCACCTAATTAGGTGAGATGTTGCTTCAGATTTCTAACAATAGTTCCTGTGTAGTGCAATTAGATGGGAGTACTGAGCATGAATACTGATTAGAGGTGGAAACTGGATGTCAGGACTCAAGTTCTACTCCCAGTTCTGCCACTGAGACATGGTGAAACCTGGGACCAAACAATGAAACCCTCTACATTTCAGCTTCACCATCTATAAAATGGAAATACAAATCTTCACCCTCTTTCTAGGGACCTTGTGAAAGTGAAGCTCAACTGTTTGCAAGGCACTTTGAGACCCTTATTTTAAAAAAAAAAAAAAAAAAAAAAGCAGCAATACACACTGAAGAATATAAAGCACTCAGCCACTTAATCTCTTAAGGATTTGCAGTCAGCCTGCACCTGTCAGGACCAGATCTCCTGTAATGACTGATTGCATATAAGGTCTGTTACTATCCTGGAAGATAAGTTTTGTTCCATCTCATCAGTGGATCTAACCAGGGTTTACAGTACTTGTGTTCATTTAATCTCTCACTTTTTTACATCTGCTCATTGGGAACACAAAGTTGAAGGACATGATAAAAACCCCTATTATTTCCATATGGGTTTCCAAAGAAATGCCTTTCAATTGAAATACCATATGCACAAAAGGACTCAGACAGAACCTGTAAGTAGTGTTGTGTACACATACATGTGTCCAGAGTCACTTTTCCCTTTTTGGTGTTTGATTCTGCTAAAACAAATACTTTAGCCCCTATCTTGTAGCAAGACATTTCTTTGCATGTCATTTGGCAGATGCAATTGTGGGGCCCTGCCAATTCACCCTGAAGCCCTCCGTTTTAATCAGTATCACATAAAGTTTAACACATGCTTTGAAATGTGCACCAGATTCAAAGCTTCGCCTCAAGGGGGTCCTGCTGAATAACACATACCATCCTGGCCGCTGCTCCTCTAGCAATTGTCTTTCAACTTTGGCCGAACCATTCCAACTGTCAACGCCAGCACACTGCCAACCAGAGGAAAGGTTGTGGGGTCAGAACTGAAAACAAAACTCCTAAAGGCTGGAGTGTACTGAGGACACTGTGGGGTGTTTGTTTATACTGCTGTCTGCTTATAAGGAGAACCCTCAGGGCACTTGTTCCATGGGTTAGCAGATCTATAAACAGCGTTAAGAGGGGCTGAAAAAGGCTAGCAATGACAGAAGTGTCAGCATCTGCTAAGCCTCTCCTTCAGAAGTTTGAGAAGTCCAGGATGTTTGCACATCATAACAGGCTACCTTCTCTGGTGATCAGAACATAGGATGAGCCAGGAACTTCCAAATTCTAACCCCAGTTCTATCACGGATTCCCTTTGTGGCCTTCGTTAAATGAGGAATCCTCCCGATATCTCAGAACTCACCACCTTTAAATAGCAGATAGTGCACACCTGCTTCACCCACGCGTTGTGAGGACTCCCATTTGTAAAGCGCTAAGAGGACACAAAGCAGTAGGTGGTGTTAAGATTATTGTGGGATTAGGAGATTTAACAGAGTTGGAAGCAAGTGCAAAAACAGTGATTAAAGAGCCTGAGCTTCCATCTACAGAGTGTTGGACTGTTAGTAGCTTGATTAGAAAAATCCCCATGCAATTCCTATTAGAGACCAACAAGAAAACCCTGCCCTCTCAACCGCAACTAGGAAGGTGGTCAGCTGGGACTACTGTCTACCGTTCGGAACTTCCTTCATTTCACTTCATCCACTTGCTTCCTCCCACGATATTCGTTAGTTGCATCCACCAGCTGCATCTTGCCAAACAACAAGACTGCAAATTTTTTGAGGCGGGGCCTGTCTTTTTGTGACAATGCCCAGCACAAAGGGGCCTCAATCTCTGATTCTATTTGTAACACAAACGGTAAATAATAATTTTGAGTCAGAATTCCGTTGCTCCTCCCAGCCCAGCCTTGTCAATTTGTTTACATGCCCACCTGGTGCTCAAAAAAATCTCATCTCTCCAACCTCTTGTGCCCTACAATCTCGATCATATGATGCAGCTGTTCTTGCTTATTTTTATGTAATTTAAAAATTAAGATTGGGATTTTCAGAAATGCTCTTTGTTGGCCTACCAGGTCCCACTCACGTCAATGCCACCACTCTCACTGAATTCAATGGGAATTGAATTAGGTCAATGCTGAGTGCTTCTGAAAATCCCATGCCATGTATAAAGAAATAGAGAGAGACACCCCCATAAATTATTATACTTTGGAGACTGGGGAGTTAAAAAAAAACCCTGCAAACAGGGAGGGAGGGGAGCAGTTGTTGCTATATAAACGTAATTGCTAAGCCATGCAATTAATTCATCAGCCCTTCAAGCAAACTTCTTTTGCTGTGGATTTCCTACTGCAAATTCCCACTGACAATAGAAATTATAGGCAAAATAGCCCTCACTAGTATAAAGCCAGAGTCCAAAGTGAATTCAGGAAAACATCAGCTGCAGTACGGGGGAGGCAAGTTGTAAAACATAAGATCATATTTGTAAAAATTGCATCTGTGCCTCCCAGCAGTGAATTAATTGGTGCGATGAGTGTACCCTCTTTTCGGATGAAACAAAGAATCCTGAATTAATGTCACTGGAAGAATGACTGGAGTGATGAACTGAGTAAAGTGGCCAAATTGTCTCACGTTGTTTCCTATCAATCAGTCCACAAGCATCAGAGGAGCTTGACCAGTAACTACCAGGAGTAACATTATCAAATGTGCCTAAGTGACTTCAATGCCTAAATCCTAGTCCCAAAAGTGATTTAGACATTTAAGAGCCTAAATCTCACTGGAAGTTAATAGGATTTAGGCACTTACATCACTGTGGCAATTTTCAAAACTTTTCCCCTTACTTTTCTTCTCTACCACTGAAAAGATGCCTCCTTTAGTCTTACCATATGAAAGACCTAAAATGGGGCGGGGTGGAGAGGGGGAGAAGCCAACTAAGAAAAAATTCACCAGCACTGGTGAAAGTCGGTATGATGGGTTGGATCACAGAAACCTCCTGGGAGCTGCCACCTTGATGTGCTCCTGCTTTCCTGCCCTGTCAGTTTAGGACTTCAGTGCCCTGCCGGGTTTGAGCCAGACCCACTAGCCTGCTGCAAACCAGACCCAGGTCTGAACCACGTCCCCTCACAGCTGTAGGCTTAACTGAAAGCAGCTTACATAAGTGTTCCTGCCTTTAACACTCAGATGCCCAACTCCCAATGGGGTCCAAACCCTAAATAAATCTGTTTTACCCTGTATAAAATTTATACAAGGTAAACTCAAATTGTTCGCCCTCTAGAACACTGATAGAGAGATATGCACAGCTGTTTGCCCCCCTCACCCCAAGTATTAATACATATTCTGGGTTAATTAATAAGTAAAAAGTGATTTTATTAAATACAGAAAGTAGGATTTAAGTGGTTCCAAGTAGTAACAGACAGAACAAAGTGAATTACCAAGCAAAATAAAATAAAACCTGCAAGTCTATGTCTAATCAAACTGAATACAGATAAAAACCTCACCAGTTCCAGTAAGCTCTTTTACAGACTAGCCTCCTTCTAGTCTGGGTCCAGCAAGCACTCACACCCCCTGTAGTTACTGTCCTCTGTTCCAGTTTCTTTCAGGTATCCTTGGGGGTGGAGAGGCTATCTCCTTAGCCAGCTGAAGAAAAAATGGAGGAGTCTCCCATGGGCTTAAATAGACTCTCCCTTGTGGGTGGAGACCCCCTCCTCTCTCCTATGCAAAGTCCAGCTCCAGGATGGAGTTCTGGAGTTACCTGGGCAAGTCACATGTCCATTCATAACTCACAGTTTTTACAGGCAGAAACCATTGCCCACTTGGTATCTTGAATGTCTCCAGGAAGACTTCTTATGTGGACTGGAGCATTCCAAGATGCATTGTTCCTTAAGTGCTTCTTGATTGGGCACTTAACTTTGCGAATCCTTTCTCCAGGAACTGACCAAATGCTCTACTAAGGTTATTCAGAAATCAAGCCAGTACACGGCCAATATTCATAATTTCGAATACAAAAAATGATACATGCATACAAATAGGATTAATAGATTCAGCAGATCATAACCTTTACATAGATATGTTACATGGCATATGTAACATGAACATATTCCAGTTATGTCATATATATTCTTAAGCATATTTCCACAAAGCCTTATGGGGGGCACCATCACAGTGGGTTCCTAGATTAAGGCCACAAGGCCCCACTGTGATAATCTAGTCTTACGTCCTACATAACAGGCCATAGAACTTCCCCAAAATAACTCCTGTTTGAACTAGAGCAGATCCTTTAGAAAAACATCCACTCTTGATTTTAAAATTGCCCATGATGGAGAATCCACCACAACCCTTGGTAAATTGTTCCAGTGGTTAAGCAGCAGTTCAGTGACAGTTCTGTAGTAGCTTTTCCCCTGTAAAGACAAGCTCTAACCCTGTTAAAATGTCATCCTCCTTGTCCATTTGTGCATACTGTAGATTCAATACAACAGGCAGTCTCAATTCAAGCAAGGCACAGAACTAATAGGAGGCTTCTTATAAGTCAGGATAGATATCACATAGTGCTTGTGCTGTGTCCAGTAACTCAATGCCTAGATTTAGTCATCTCTAGTCATTCCTTGTTTTCACAACAGCTAAATTCATGCACAATTTTTAAGAGGAAAAAACATCTAAAAAACAAAAACTCAAACCCCCCCCCCCCCCCCCAAAAAAAAAAAAAACCACACTGTGAGGCTCTCGCCACTGACCCCACTCACTTGTTACTGGGGATCAGTCATCTCACCAAACGGACACTAAGCCACAATCAAAAAAATTAACTGACACAGAGAAAAGAGACCCTCCCCCCTCCCCCAAATCTTCATTACATAAAAACTTTAAAAAGCTCATAGGTGATACAGAAATCATTCTTGAGGTTACATATGACATCAAAATCATGTTACTGCCACATGATTTCTGGACCCAAATGCACTTCCCAATTTAAGATCGTCAGAGGTTTGGGAGTGATTTATTTGTATTCTTCCTACTCGTACAGTATTTACAAAAGGCCACGCAGAAAGAGCTATTTCCAGCAAGGAACAGATCTATCCATTGCACAGCACTACATTCTCTGGGGAGAACTGTGTGAAGCAGGACCTCACTGCAGCGACAGAAAGAGCCACTGTTTGTGCACGCAATATTCTGGAAACACATCTCATTTGTGACAAGGACACCAGAAGAACCACCACCACCACACCACCTACAGGCTAGATCTTCGGCTGCTATAAACTGGGGTAGCTCCTCAATTTCAATGACTCTATACACCAATGGCCCTACACTTGGGCTTAAGGATTGGATTTTATCAGTGAAAGTTGAGAAACCTTGATTTCACCATACACACAAACCAGCCAAAAATGTTTCCATCGATATAAATCAAAATTTACAGCTAGGCAAAGAAAATTCTACTTGGGAACTTATTAGGGCCTGATTTAAGACTATTTACTTTGGATATTTTCACATATGATGTTGACACTGTGTTTACTGGTCAGAAAGCTTTAACTTTTTGAACCTCAACATCTATTGTCTTTAAAGAATTATTGTTTGACCTCTCCACTTCCCACAACTGTGAAAATTCAAATAATTACAAATCAAAAAATTGCTTAAAAATAAACAGATATTATCCATAGAAATTGTATAAATCAATGTGAATTCTGTCATGCCTACCTACACTTAAGTCCCTAAGGCTTGTTACCCTGAAATACCCTTTTATTGCTGTGTTCTGTGGATTCATTCCTCTTTATGCTTCTGATCAATGGCACAGAACTTTCACATTTTCCACCAGTTCCTGTATAGGAGTAATCGGGTGGTCTTTTGCTGTAACCCTCACTCTCCTCACCCCTCCCCCACCTTTCAGTCTGTACCCTTTACATGTTTTGTCATCAGTTAAATTTACAGTACAAGATCTTTGGAGCTTTTTCTATGTCCTCTGTGAAGCCTCAACATAATATGGGTGTCAGTTCCTCTATACTGGTAAAAAGAGTAGACCCAAGCTTAATTCTCTATGGGGATAAAGCTGCCTTCTGCATGCCTTTGGCACATGTTGGATGCAGTATGCTAGGTTGCGTGTTATACATATGTAACACCGACAGACCCCAGTCGGCGGCGGGTGGGAACAAACCTGGGATCTTGGAGCTTAGTGCATGAGCCTCTGCTGCATGAGCTAAAAGCCATATATCCCTTAGCTAAGGCTGTAGAGCGGACTCAATCTCTCTCTCTAAGTGGTCTCCGTGCCACTACATAGGACAGAACACCACACCCAGGTGGTGTGTGGGTTACACATACACATCCGGTTAGTTACATTTCCTTAGATTCAAATACCATGAAAGCTGGTCCAGAAACACTTCCCATGTCACTCTCCTCCAATCCAGATGGCTTGTGGCAGATGCCCACTGTAGTTACTCCCTTTGTTTTTCACTTCTTGTATCATTAAACCAAAATATTTCACTATCACACTTTCCATTGTAAAATTAAATCTCAATCTCAGAGTAAATCTCTGACGGAGTGCTATATCTCTCCCCGCTGAAAAGAGGTCTGAAGTACTTATGAATAACATAATGCTACTGAAAAACAAGCTGCGTGCCCTGGAAGCAAATGGTCTGATCTGATGTTGAATCACCAAGTAGTCTCGAAGTCAAAGCTTCATTTGTAAAACGGGGATAATATTTTCTAACCTCACAGGGATATGAATATTTAAGTACTATGCAAGTACTGAGTCTTATCGTATATCTTATGGCCCAAGCAATGACAGTGCATCAAAAGCTCTATCCTTCCCTGTTTTCCGACTTACCACTTACCTTCTGAAGCTGAGCATGTGTTATACTCTAGAACACTGAGGATTTCTCCTTCCACCAATGCTATATATTCCATGGACCAAATTCAAACCTGCCTTCAAAAGAGAACTGCACCTGCACACCAGCGCTTGATTTAGTCCCAAGCATTCTTCCTTTTATTTCCTAGTCACTATTTAATAGGAAATGTCCACAGCACTCTGCAAGCAAAACCAAGAGCCTGCTACTGAGTGGCTCTCCTGAGCAGCATGTCCCTTTCTCTACAACGTGTAAGAAGACATAGGAGTGGGTCCCACCTACGACCGCTAACAAATCACTGAAAAGCCTGACTTGCCTAAAACTAGGTTCTCAATGTAAACTGTACCTTTATTGTTTGGATGGTTTAAAATAAAAGCCTCTGACAAAAGTTAAAAAAAAAAGAGCTAACGATCTATGTCAGGCAAGTAAAATATAAGAGAAAAGTTTAGGTGAAGGAAGCAGGGTGGGATCCGAAATGGACCATAAGGAGGTATTTGAGGAGAAGAAAGTCAGTTGGTACCCAGTAAGTGGGAAAGTGATCCAAGCATAAGGAAGGGCACATGAGAGAGAAAAGCTAAAGTAAGAGACACACACAGGAAGCAGTTAGACAAGATTTCCCTTGTTTCTAACCTCCAGTGCACATAATACCTGGCCTTTCAATCCCAAGAATGGATTTCACATGGCCCAGCAAAGCCCAAAAGAGTTCATCTCACTAGTCTATGGTACTGCATTAATGATGATACTCTTATATTGCCTGCCACCATTCCCTCTCTCTCGTCCTGAGAGAGGTTTTGATTCCCCATAAAAATAAACCCATGAGATACCTACAAAAATTAATAAAGCGCGGTTATCAGAGACTTTGCATTTCAATTATCAACCGCATTCAAAGGCTGCAATGCTTGGGTGACTCCTGAATTCAAACAAACGCAATCATGTGTCTGATGAAGACATTCTTACCCCTCATCAGCCTTCTCTAATCTCCCATCCAACTGGAGAGGGGCAAGATTTAATGTAAACTGAAGTGATTGTTCAATAATAAAAAAAAATGGAACACTGGTCTAAATTTATTAGGTATGTGAATTTAAAAAGTATGTCAGGAGGCTTAAATGGCCTGAATTTGTCAGCAAAAAAATTTTTTTTTTAATAAAAACAAACTCAAAAACTTGGTTTGCTGAAGGATTTCACTTTTTTTTGATCACACACACCCCATTTGTAATTTGTATAGTAGTGTCAGACAAAGTGTGCTCAATGAGTTAGAGGCTATGGAGCATGCTCCCTTAACATTAATCATTAAGATCCATTGTAAAGTGTAGTAGTCCCTTAATATGTTCTATTTTAACTCATTTCCTCCTCATTAGCACACCAGATTCCAGAATTTCCCAATGAGCTGAAATGCTCTTTTGTTGCGTTTTAGAGGGTGCACCTTTCCATATTACTTGTCATCTGCTCAAATCTCAAACTGAAAAGGGCTGGCCCAGGTCAGTAACTGTGAACACCTCCAAAAGTCGCATAGCAAAGATGGTGACCCAGGGGGTGTTATGTATAGTGGACAACATGCAGCCAGGGAAGCTATCTTTCAGATGAATCATAAAACATAAGTCTTGCCCACTGGTGGGTCATTATAGATCCCATGCCCAGACCAAACTCCAACATAAAGCTTTTAAAACAAACCTCTGCAGTTTTAAGTGGATACAAAATTCTAGGCACGTCTGGGATCTATCCCTGACATTGTGAAAGACTTGCTGCATGATCTCAGACAAGTCACTTAACCAGTCTGTACCTTACTTCCCCCAGTTGCAAGTAAAATTACTGGTCTTTCATCCATCTTTGTAAATTGTTAACTTCTGCAGATGAGGAGTTCCCTATTCATGCACCGTACTACATATTCTGCTGCCCTACATCCGATGAAGTGAGCTGTAGCTCACGAAAGCTCATGCTCAAATAAACTGGTTAGTCTCTAAGGTGCCACAAGTACTCCTTTTCTTTTTACGAATACAGACTAACACGGCTGTTACTCTGAAACCGTACGTTAACATGGGCTCCCAGAGCCTTACCAACTTTACTTGTAATATCTACTGTCAGCCTTGGTACAGTGACTGGAATATCCACCAGCTACAGACAGTAAAGGGAAGTTGCAACATACACACAATACAAGCACCTAATACTGAAAACTTTTAAAGGGACTTTTTAAAATAATTAAAAGGTTGATTAATTTGGGAAACTCTTAAATGTTATTACATTAACACCTAGAGAGACCAACCAAGACTGGAGCCCTATTGTCCTAGGCGCTGAGACAGCGCCCCAGCAATGAAATGATATATATATAAACTGAACAGTACCCTTTAGCTGACTTCAGTATGGTATTCCCGATACCCCAGATAGCTACAGTCCTCTGGCACAATAAGTAGGCACAAGGTAAGTTAAAGATGGCTGGCTTCAATTTGATATTTCTCTGCTTTTGTTAGCCTTTTTTAGTGTAGCTTGAATGTTATGACAGTTGGAGGATGAAAGATTTATTCTGAGAAACATCCCTGGGTTTCAGGAGTTTAAAAAACCTAAAAAGCAACTATAGGAAAAGCTGGTCCAGCAACTATAGGGCTGCCCTATAATTAAACTTTTGAGTTTACTTATGAATGATGTAGCCACGTCTCTGACCAGTTCCACAGAGCAGCCTAGCATGCTACAGGAATACTATAGTCCCTGTGGCCATTAGTCATAGATACACGGAACTAAACAAACTCTGTGATTTAGCAGTTTAATTTTTGAAGTCATAAAAATTTCAGAAGAATCCCCATTAGTTAATAAAATTTCTATAAAGTATAAATGTTAAATACAGACTTAAAGGCACAGAATTCCTCTTAAATAAACAGAAAAACATTCCATGGAAAGCCAGGAAACATTAGCATAAAAGTTCTTTTATGATAATAAGCACATTTGTGCTCAAATCTTGTGATGTGGGGAAAAGCACAGGAAAGCATAAAGACCTCAAACAACACGCATCACGGGAACAGAAACATGCTTATGTCGGCAAACGTACCTACCACCACCTCCACAGCATGGCCCACATGTGCCGTTCGCCTCCACCTCCACTGAAATCCTCATCCATTCCTCCATCTCCTTCCTCCTGGGCTGTTAGCTTCCCCAAGTCCCAGTTCCCCAGACTCCAAGCCTGGTCAGAATGCTGCAGCCTACCTCCTCACACGTACAAGGAAGCCCTCCTGCATCACATCTACTTTCGGCCAACTCCATTGGCTCTTCCATTCATTTCAGGATCCACTTAAAAATCGTTCTTAAAATCTTCCCTTTAGTTATTCCAACTCTCTCTGCTTGCGTCCCTGTGCCATCTATTCTTGTAGCACTGGTCTCCTGTTTGGTTCTCCACACAATCCCCCTATTGTCAATGCAAGAGTCTTCTCCTCTGCATCTCCTGCTATCCTGAAAAGCCTTTTTGCGTCTTCCTACTTCATCTCTTTTTCAATCTCAATTCTAAACAGACCTTTCCCTGTCTCAGCTATTTGTGTAAGCTCAAAAGCATCTTAGGTACAATTCGTATGAAAGATCCCACTGTTTGGAAGGTATTACACGCCAATATTTTTGCCTCTGTTTTGGATGAAAATAATGCTCATGAGAGAGTTACACAGACAGACAGGCTAGTATCAACACTACCGCCCACACATCTGCTACTTGCACAGCTTAGCCAACGTACCTGTCCTAACTTGCAATAGTATCCAATCCTTTACTGGCTGTGTGCGCCTAATGCAGAAATGGCCAGCCACGAGAGTGCAGTTAATCACTGGAACATACCAGGGATGTGGTGGATTCTCAAACACCTGTTGTCTTGAAAGAAAAGATATTTAGAGTCCAGAGCATTTTTCAACAGTTTCCAACAATTTTAAAGAGAAACTATAAACCTTTGAGGATCTCACCCTGACTGTAACAGAATGTGTAGACAGTATTTGGAGGAAGACACTTTATTGAATCTCTCCTAGGAAACTTTCTGATTAATTATACAGTGAATGGCAAGTGCTAAATGATCAGCTCAGTCAGTCGTAAAATGGTTGGAATGCAATTTTATATGTCAAATCTTAATGAAGTAGCAGCCTAAGATTAGAAGGAAAAATTAAAGATGAAATAAAAATGAATATTTCTTTTTACACAGGCATTTTGTACTGAAATAAAATGTAAAGCCTGTTTATTTTCTCAAGCTATTTCTAATAGGCTCGAGAAGAGGCGATTTTATGATGGCTTGACAGTTTAAAAAATATTAATCCATTAAATTAGTCTCTCTCTGTCTGCACACACGTGCACTACATGGTTAACAAAAACATTTTAAGTCTTCTCAAACTTGTGTGTTTTAAAATGGCATCTTTCGATTAAACAGCTGTTAACAGTAAAATAATCTACTACAGAAAGACATCATGCTGTTTCACTGTTTCCTTGTCAATCCCCTTCCTATTTGTCTGCTTCATGCACCTGCTGCCTCTTGTCACAAGCCTAGACTGCAACAGGGACTGTCTTCATAGCATTTGTTTGAACAGCAGCTGGCACAAGGGGGTCCCCAAAGATACTAGTTTAATACAAACAACAACAACAGTATCCAGACTAAGTTTCTACTGCAGTTATAGTATTTCAGAAAATCAGTTCCAAGTTACCAAATTACCCAGATGGGGAAAAACAAGAGTGAAATTAGAATAGCGAAACAAAATAGCTAGTCTGACATTGCACCATCACTAGGTGACCTGGCTGGTCCTTTTAACAGGGTTTTTCCCCTTTAAAGTTACTCTGCTTTTGTCAGACTCAACATTATTTAAATTTATTGTCTTTTTTGTGCTTGTTAAAGAAAACATCTGGCATGGGACAAGATTAAAGCATTCAGTGGACACGCTGAAACCTGAGGAATACTTTATCAGTGCTCGGCCATGTCTGTAAAACAAGGTCCCATAGTAATAAGCACGACACGGGGATCTTACGAGCACATTAAGAACTAACCTCAAACTTGGCATTGGCGTATGCAGCCCACGTGGCAGGGGATCCTAAGACTGAAACAGGGCAAGCACGAAAGGCAAAGCACAAGCAACGACCTTTGGAATAGATCTGCTCTTGCCAAGAGTCTGACACACAGTAGAGCGGGGACATTCTCCGCACAATGCATTCAGAGACGTACAGTTAAATCTAATTTACTATAAAATATACATACAAAGAAAAAACAACTTCCATATGTGTTACAGAAGATTACACAAAGTTTAAAAATCTTGGGGATGATGATAATTAAAAACACTGCACAAAATGCATTTCTTAACATTTTTCCCGGGCCATCGAAAGGCCAACAATCAGCATCTGGAGTTCTAGCAGCAGTCTGAGAAAATGTCATTCTATCCCCCTTTCCAGAGAGGAATTGCTTTGCTCATTTGGCTCAGGATGGTGTGCATGTGTTTACATTTAAAACGAAGCACTGGGACATAGCAGGATTTCCCAATAATACTGAAATTGCCACATGCCACGTCTCAACTTATCACCATCAATTCAAATAAATTAACTGACAAGAACGTCCTCAGATGTTTGGAAATATGTCAGCCATTGTGAAAGCAACCCAAAACAGAAAGCTGAATAGATTCACACTAGGTCCCAACCAGCCTCAGATCAGGGTTCTGAAAACCAGCTAACCCTTTACTCGGCCAGTGGTTCTCAACCTATTTCCCACTGTGGGCCGCATCCAGTACTATCTGTATGGCCCTGAGGATGTCACATGGGCCGCAGCTTATGCTGATTGTGCTGCAAGTGGCCCACGGGCCACAGGTTGAGAACCACTGATTAGTAGCACCCTATACAACAAGTCATCCTCTTGGCTTCAGTGGAATCACACGTTAGTTACTATTCAACCTCAGGGCATCCCAGTGTCAACCCAAATCTGTAAGAATGCAAGACTACTGAGGAGATATTTCAAACTTACAAAGTTCTTATCATCCAGGGCACGTAAATATTAGTTTTCCATGATCATCATGGCAAAGGGCAGGCAAGCAAGTAAATTTCTGCCTGGGCTGGTAAATACTCACGCCAATTCTGCAATTGCTTTCTATCACATTTAACTATTTGGCAAAGTATTGTGTACAGTAATGTTGCTATTTACATTAAACAATAAATGAACGTGTCATTTACCTTCCACCATTTAGGTGTGCTATTATTCGATACTCCCAGACAAAAACTCTGTAAAGAAGCAGTTAAGGCTGAGAGAACACATCAGTAATTTAAAGTAAAAACCATACAGGGATGTTTGTACCTCAAAACTAAGCATTATAAATCCAGGGAATTCAGAGTTCAGATGAAATTTAAAAGAAATCCAAACGTATTAGGGTACGGAAATGCCATGTTTGAATGCCTTAACAACCTTAACTTCAACCTGTAATGATACCACGAATAACTCTACAATTATAATTAATGTATATTAGCAATTGTGGTCTCAGATTAAATGGTTTTTAAAAGAAGTTAGAAAAATATGACAGAAATCTGACGTCTGTGCTGACATTTTCCTTTTAAACAGCAAGTGTAGCATTATGATAGCAGCATATATGCAGATACACTTTAGTGATCTTTGTCCAAACCTTAGCAAGCAATGAAGTGCTCGATTATATATAAAAAGGGTAAAGCCTAGTACAAAGCAATTTCAGAAAAAGATGCAGTCAGGAGATCTGTATTCTATTCTCAGATCTGCAAATGGTACTTGTCCAGTGTCTCTCAATGTAATTTAATTTTTATCAGTTTCTTGCTTACTTGCTTTTCCCACAGGGCTGTTACGAGGCAGTTTTTGAAAGTGCCTTGTGTTCCTCAGATGAATGACATCAAGGAAGTGCAAAGTATTGTGTGAAAAGCCATTGCACTCCTATCTAACACAGATTAATATTGATTATATCTCAACAGATTTTTAAGAGATTATATTCGTTCATTTGCGTGGCTGATATGTTTTACCACTTTCTAGGAATACATACCCCCAAGTCACATGTTACACCACCTCAAAGATGTCAAAAAATGTTATGGGTCTATATTTTCACCATACAATTGTTATATCTGGCTTGAAATAACAGGATCTGTGGCTAAAAATTAAATATCACCTTAAAAAAAATATGACCAGAATACCAGCACATTTAGACTCGTAACAAGAGTTCACTACCTACTCAACATAAACTGTGACAATTCATCCTACAGATGCTATGAAAAATATGCTTGTTTCCATCTGTCTCTTTGAAAAGCAGGCTGAATGTTTTTGGCCGTCCAGACATAAACTTTATCCGATAATGACTTTTGGATTGGTTATTTTTGGCCCCCTATGTCAAAACGCGCACAGTGCTCACACTGGATACTTAGCATGCAGCACCATTTTAAGCGACCTCTTTCACACGCCTGAAACGTTTCCGATGTTAAGCTATATAAAACAAATACATACTGGATATCATCAAGTGTTAATAAGATGTAATGCATTCCCAACAACTCAGATCTTAAAAAAAACAGGTTCACGGGGCCAAAGTCCAAAGCAAGTTCAACACCGAGACTCTTTCATCTGCCTAAGTGCTATATATTTAGTAACAATATGTGAGGCAGCAAAGATTCCCATGGGATAACAGGTAATGAGGTTCAGAGTTAAAACACACACACACGGCAAAGGAATTAAAAAACAGTTTCTCAATGGAGCAACACAAAAGTCTCCCAGTTCCTTCGTAAGACTGACCCCAGGAACTATGACTTGACTTCACCCCCACTGTCAGTTTCCTGTCCAACAGAGGAAGCCAAAGAACTCCCAGTATCTTTGAATGCCAGCCAGAGACATAGCTACAGCTTCCTGTGTTCCAAGACAGATCATTCCGAGTATCATAAAATGAAATTCTCAGCTCTTGTCATCGTTGGCCTCAGATTCGTAATGCTACAAAAACATCATTTCCTTCACCATCGTATCAAACTCCTTCTACTCCCCACTGGCAAAATCAGAGAGTTGAACAGAATTTATGCTATGCTCATTTAACCCGAATGCATAGGCCCTATCGCAGCCCACTAGAACTGCCAATCACTGTTCAACACTCCCAGGCCAGATATTATTACGGAGTGACTATCAATCAGAAACCGAACAGATTAAGCAAAAGATATAGTGATGCAAGAAGTGGTGTTGTAAGTCAGCAGGGGGAGCTCTTTCCTTCAGTTCCATCAATATGATGTGAAGGGACACTGTGCTGCTGGCAACACAAAATTTAGGTCCCTGGTCATTTTTGATCACTAAAGATCACATGGCACTTTTTGCCAGAGTAAACCCAATGCACTGGTCAAATTCCAACTTCCCTTGCAGTGTCAATTGGAAGTGGCATTCTTTGCATCATTTCCTAAGGTGCTATGTAGTGCTGTTGTGTGTTTAAAAACAAACAGAAGGCCCCAACCCAGAGACAGATGCACTTCAGCCATGGATGAAGCAAGCCCTGTTTTACAGTTTGCATCTTAGTTTAATAAGCCTGCAGAAATCTTTGGAATCCTTTTGTACAAAAGGTGTTATAGAAATGGAAGCTGGCAGTACAGCGTATTCAAGATTTCTAAATATTTGCTACTTAGTGAGTCATGCTGTCACATCTCCTCTGTCCAATAGTCTGTTTCGCTTAGCATTTTATTAACTTCTGCCTAGAAGAAAAAAAAATTCCTTCTTAAACTTTTCCCCAAGTAACCAAAAGATACTCAACAGATCCTGTGCAGCCTCAAAAGGGTCACTGGGAAAAAAACCTGTAATCCAAAGTAATGCAACTCAGTTCAGAAGCCTTTAAGACCAAAGGGGTGGTGGATGAACAGGAAGGCAGCATAAGATCAGCACTACTGACGCACATGAGGCAGTGATCAGAGAGAAAAATCTTCAAAGGGGGCAAAAGAGACAGCAGTGCTTAGTGAAGACCAGATCCAGGGGTAACCATAACAATAGCCAAGAGACTTTACCTAGGGCTGAAGATCGAATCAGAGAGCTAAGGGTGAAGAAGCCAGAGGCAACAGGGTTGCATGGGTCTGTCACAGCTCCAGTCAAGAGCACCCCTAGTCTTAGGCACTCTTCACATCGCTGTGAGGGGATCCAGCCACAGAATCCCGGAGGGACTTAAGCCTCTGGAGTCTAAACAAAGCCCAAGTGCTGCCCCTAGATATAGTCTCAAGGCACAAACGCTCTGTCTAGTATGCTCCTTGTGAGAGCTACAACCTCACTATATATGGCCCAGTCCATGGAACCAGTGCTGACTCCTCAGGCTCACCACACAGCTCAACCACACCCTCCCCCAGAATCCCAGCCCTGTGGATATTCTGGGCCCACAGTTCACCTGTTCAAGGGCACGTGAATAGCGTAACACAGCACAGACTTTGCAGAGGGTTCTAACACCATTGCTCTTTACTTAATTATATAAGAAATACACAGCTCTATACTAAAATAATAAACCCCATATGCATTTCCCTGCCTTAGTTTCCTTACCACTCCAGAGCATTCTTTGGGATGGGGAGAGGGTCCACACGAGCCATCCAGGTTCTTTCTGTTGTGGTGCACAGCTTGTGTTCTGAAACGTGGAGCCTTCCCCCCACAGCACACTTTCTCTGACCTTGTTGGTCCATCCACATCTTCTCTCCTGCCCCATGTTTCCAGTGCGGCTTACCTGGTCTCTCCTCCCGCCCACCGCAAGAGACCCTTTTAAAACTCCAGCTTTGTCACCTTTGTCTCTGTCTGGTTTAGGAATTTTCCACTCTCTCCTCTTCCCTCCCCCGAAACAAGTTGAAGGAAGTATCTTCGCCCAGCTCCAGCCAACCTATTGTCATTCAAGCGTTTCCACCTGTTGACATCAAATGATACATCGGCGGCATGTCTGTCACAGAGGTAACAGATTCTGTGACTTTCTGTGACCTCCGTGACTTTTGCAGCGGCCGGTGCGACTGGCTCCAGGGGAGCAGCAGCAGTTTGGGTGTGGAAGAGGGTTCAGTGCTGGGGAGAGGGTTGGGGTGCAGGGCGGCACTTACCTAGGGGGTCTCCCCAGAATTGGCAGGCATGTCCCTGCAGGTCCTAGGCAGAGGGGCCAGTGGGCTCTGCGCATGGCCCCTGCCTGCAGGCACCACCCCCGCAGCACCCATTGGCTGCAGTTCCCAGCCAATGGGAGCTGCAGAGCCAGTGCTCATGGTGGGGGCAGAGGCCCCCTGGCCTTCCCTCCCCCTAGGAGCTGCAAAGATATGCCTGCAGCTTCTGGGCAGCTGGGTAGGGAGCCTGCAAGCCCCTCCAACCCTCCTCCCCAGCACTAGCAGGGGTCCCGGGCCACACACACACACACACTCTGCACTCGCGGTGCCCCCAGACCACACCCCCAGAATCCCCCAGCCCAAGTTTTAGTCAGGGGTATATAGTACAAGTCATGGACAGGTCATGGGCTGGGAAGCAAACAAAAATTCACAGCCTGTGACCTGTCCATGCCTTTTACTAAAAATACCCATGATTAAAACGTAGCCTTAATCATTATCCCTGGCCTGGCAGGGATGTGACAGCCTTGTCAGCAAGGGTGGAATCTACATACATCCAGGGGCATCCCATGATACAGCAATTTCACAATAACTTCATCATATCAATCAAAACTCGTAAGTTGTACAGGCAGATTCCCCAAGTCATCACAGGGTCATCAACATACAAGTTGAAGGAACCAAGACTGAGGGAGGAACAGAAAGTGAGACACACATTTAACTCATAGACGAAAGAGGACAGTGATGGATAATAACTACCTGGAGGGGAAGAGGATTGGGGAAAAGAGAGACTGATTATGTGTAGTTTGAAAAGACTGAAGGTGGAAGAAAGAAGTGTTGGAAGTAACAGGAGGGACAGCGTGTGAGAGAGAGGAGGAGACCCCACCATGAGAAAGGCTGTACCAGATGGGAAGTGCCAAGTTTCAGTGAGTGCAAGGAGATGGAGGGACATGAGACATGGATCAGAAGCTGCAGCATATATGTTTGAGGTGGCTCAGCCACTCCACTGGGAGTGGCAGAAATGAAAGGGGAGGTGGTGAGGATGAGACTAGTCATGTATGGGAGGAGAAAGGGTGCAGGTGAAGGCTAGGGCAGGGTGATAAGTGTCCTCGCCAGAGATGGAGAGACAGCAGAGGAGGAAGCAATGTGGGATGTGGATATGCGAGGATGAAGAGATGGATTCATCAGACTCTTACTCTGCCTACCTATTCCAGGGAAAACACAGGTGTATGTGTGCACCTCTCCCCTGTGTCACCTCTGCCCACAAGGCACCAATGCATACTGCTATGAGCTTTCAATATGCATTAACTAGCCTCACCCCTGCCCCCAATGTCACAACGACAACAACACTGGAAACTAAAACAATCAGACAGAACATCTGCAAGCCCTTATGTTCCAACAATTAGCAAGCCTCCTTAGCTGGACATGGAGCGTATTTGAAGAACAGCACATTCCCTTCATTAGTTGGACCCCAAAAAACGACTGAAAATGATTACTTCTTTCCACGCACACGGCAAAGAATGACCTTTCAAGAAACTGGGTTGGCTTTCATGGCCAGAAAAAAAAAAAAAAAAAGTCTTTCCATAAACAATTAGTCCTCTAGTAACTGTTAGCATCAGGTAAATTCAGAACAGTTAATAAGACCAATTTAAATACCAGGAGACAAAAAAACCACTTTCCAGACATTGTTACTATGTGTGTCTGAGTCTCTGACAGGAGGAGATGATCAGAGCCATTTTCTTTGCAGATTCAGAGATGCTGACTTGACTTAACGTAAGTACTAGGTAGAATGGAAAAAGTTTGCTATCCATTATTCCCAAAGTAATGGAGCTCAGAGTAGAAAGCCTATTCTATATTCTGTTGCAGGAGGGTTTTTGAACAAGGACAACAACACAGCAAACACAACAACATGAAGGAAACCAATTAATGGAAAAGATTGTAGAAAGAATGACATTTAGAAGACAAAGAAAAAATCATTGAGAAGTTTTAAAGAATAGTGAGAAAAGTGGTATTTCCTTGCTGTAACTAGTTTTGGGGTTTTTTTAATACACATTTATGTACAATTAACCAGGGATCGCTTTCAAAGTCAATGCAATGGCAAGGTATTTGTAAAACATATAGTGTAAAAATGCACCTACTATTTTGAAGGAGCTCAGGATGCAGAAACAAAAGCATATTGCATGCTAATGTTTTACACTGACCATGGGAAATTGACACTGGCTCTTTCAGCTCTGTAATTTTTCACTACACACAGCACAGCAGCACAAATGCCATGTTACATTGCTAAATGGGAGATCTGGATTATACAACGCACCCCGGCCTCCTAGACTTTGGGCTACTAGAAGTCTAGGGCAAAGTACAGAAAAACATGTCAGCGCTTTGCAGTTGCATCAGAAACAGAAAACAGACACCCCTAGCAGCTGTAGAATAAAGGATCATTCAGTTTCATATGGCAACACTTATTTAATAGTTAAAGCAGTTTTTGAAACATTGAACTACAAACGTTAAATACTCTAGCATAGAAAAGGACAGTTAAAACTGAACAGGCATGCTAAGCTTATCAGTAGAATGCAACACAAGACCCTACCTGTTTCATCGCTGTCTCTCCAATCTTGTCAGAGTGCTTACGAATGCTCTCCAGAAAGTCTTTGAGGTCTGACATGGAAACGTCTTTTATCTCTTCACGCAGTTTAGGGATATTATCCACCATGATCTTGCAGAAGCGGTAGTGGCTCACCTGTGGCAGGTATGTATGCTCAAGGTGCTCTAATGTCTTCAATGCAGGGTAATGTCTGGGAAGAGTGTAAATCAGATTCAGAAGTATATAAGACTATTCTGCTGTTCCACTTGACATCAGAGGATGATGGCAATAAATTAGCACTTCTATATACCCTGGATCTCAAAACACTGTACAGAAGTACACACACTTCAATGCTCCTGTACAATATAAGGGAGAATTATTCTCACATTTGCAGTTAGATAAACTGAGGTTTAGCAAGATTAAAGTGTGGACATACTCTGAGAAGTGACTGTGTAAAATGGCTCTGCTTTACTAAAGAGATGTCTGTCTTGTGCCTATTGAGAGTCGGCTCTGGCTACCTGTCTAATGATTTCAATATTGCCAAGCACTGTTAAAAGCTTCCCATCCTAGAAGTGGCTGCATTTAAGTGGCGGATCAAGTAATTCCCATATATCCCTTACATACCGCACAGGGGTGCCGTAAGGCACAGCATTTGAAACGTACTTTGAAATCCCTGGCTAAAAGGCGCCATAGGAATGCAAACTGTTATTCGTACCCAGCTTCTTCATTTATTTATTTTACTATAGTGCCAGAGGCCCCCATGAGAATCCAGACTAAGTGCTGCTTGGGATACAACGACCGTCGTTGGCCCAAAGAGCTTTGCTCTGATGCTGTTACTTCCATTCCTAGGTACTTCATATTTGAGCATGAATTCACATTTACATAGCACTCACCTTCCATCCAAAAGGACTAAGCTACACTAGCTAATCGTGAACATAACAGATCTGACGAAGGGAAAACCATCAGAACGTTGGTCCACCTAGCCCAGTATCCTGTCTCCAAAAGTGACTGACGCCAGATGCTTCAGAGGGAATGAACAGACCACAGCAATTTATCAACTGATCCATCCAGTCATCCAGTCCCAGCACGTAAACCTGGACTATGGAGCTGTTAGCGATATCTCTGAAAATTTATTTTGATCATCACTAACATGTCTCTAGGGTAAAATAAGGTAACCATAACAGGACACAGTTTTGGAGAGGTAATACAGAATACCATGTCCAAAGGGAAAAGCTGGGGAGGTGAAAATTTAAGTAGGAACACAGCAGAGATGAAATTTGGCCAGGAGAACGGGAGTAAAAAACCCCAACTCAAACAAAATACGTGCTTAGGCATAAAATATGCACTACCATGTCACTTTAAAAAATAACACTCAAATCTCTTTTCAAAACAATTGTTATGTAAACAGAGAGTCAAGTCGGGGAAATTATTTTAACTAAAAATTGAAAGGACCATTAAGAGCAGCAGTCACATGGTTTAACCTTGTAACATGGGGCACTATTTACATTACAGTGGGGTACAAAAAGCTATTTACAATAAAATGTAATCCCCTCTGGAGAGAGAAACTTAAGAGTGGATGGAAAGCCAGAGCTTAAACTGGAGGAATAAACACACATTGGGGTTTTGTTATATTTTAGGATATTGTTTATTGAAGTAGAAGATGCTAAAATGTGGCCTGCAGAGACAGTGTGTGTTCACTGATGAGGTCTACGACTGCCTGCCGAAAACAAAGTCTAAAATATCTGGAGCAGGGAGTAAGTGCAGAGGCCAGTGATTCTTATTAATGAAGTAATGCAGCTTTAGCCCCACAGTCCCTGGTGAGTTCTTAGCACAAGCAAGGCTTCCAACTGTGTTCTGCTCTCTCGGACAAGAACAGCGGCGCCTCAACCCACTTCAGAAATCTGATATTTTTGTATCTAACAACATCTTACATGAGGTTATCTTTCACCCCAAATGATCCCAAAGTGCTTAACAGGCTACATGCACAGAGGGATCATTTCACCAATGAAATGCAAATGCTTTTGGGGTGAAAGAATGGCAGCCAGGTACACAGATGGGCAAGAAGGCATTTTTGGCCAAGAATATTGCCCTGGTGATCTCACATGTACAAACCCAGAGCAGAAAGGATCTCATACTTCACTCTCTTGCCTAAACTGGCCACATACAATTTAGTGAGACTTTATTGGCATAAAGAGCTGTGCAAGCGTTACCAAAGAGGACATCCCTCAGCTGTCAGCCAGTGGTTGGAAAAATCCCCTTAGAGCCATACACTGTTTTGGGGGTTTGTCAGCAGTCCGTCTGTCAGCAGTGTTGAATCCTAATGCAGTGACAGGTTCGTGCATCGAGCAATATCTCCGCCATCCCTCTATTTCTCCCAGGCTCAGGTACAATTTTTCCTCATCACTTTGTGAGACTAATGAGTCCTGATCATCTGAGGAAATCTCTCTCGCTTCCTTGTATTTTGGACACTGGAGAAGGAAGCGTTGGGTCTCATTCTCTCCTGTCCTGTGGGTTGCACAGTCAATCCTCTCTCGGTTTGGACTGTACTTTGCTCTTCGTTTCCAGCATGTCACACACAGTAAACCAACTGAGACTGGGTATTCAAACCTGAAGTTTACACTACCAACCCATCCCCTATGGGTTATCAAGAAAAGAGACAGAAGGAGACAGCTGCAAAAAGGGCAAGTTTTGCTGCTTTAGTAAATGGAGCCATCAAATCCAGACAAAAACTAAGTGTTCAGATTTTACTTAAATATGGCGCTCAATAATAATTTCTGTGCAAGTCAAAATGAATCAATCAAAAGAAAAATGGAAGTGATTCCCAGAATCAGTTCATGGAAACACTATATAGAATGAGGGAATCATATGGCATATGAATTCCCTTCAGTTCACACCACTGCGATCAGATCCAGCCCCCCTCCCCCACAAACACACACACAAATAGCTACGAATCCCAGCTACAACTAACATTTTTATGGACATTTCATTGGTCAACAGATAAACCCCTCACCAATGCTATGCACATAGTCAAAAATGGACAAACTAGTAGGCTACTTTATACCATGCTCAGACATACTAATGGGGAAAACCCCTTACTGAACAGCTAAATAACTAACTAACTTCTAAGCTCGAACTTCCCCCACTCTAGTCTGACTTTCAGGTGCGAGGCGTATCAATTTACCCAAGGCTCTGGGGGATCCAGAAGCACAGGGGCTGATAGTATTTGTTGGGTAAAGGAATGAGGGGGGAGGCGTTTCATGTCTAGTCAGCTATTTCTGGTTTGCAGCAACTGCTAGTTCAATGTTTTTTATGTGACTGAATGGTGAGCCTAGGATAGGGATTTTGTGTGTGTGTGTGTGTGTGTCAAATTGAAACATATAAATAAAAATATAAGTTACTATGAACCTATTCACTAGAAAAACATGGTATATGAGGAAAGATTATACGTTGTTAAAACTACTGTTCTAATCTGCACCTGCATTTGGATTAGACTGATGAAAGGGTGAGCAGAAGAGTGGTTTGAGAGCTACTAATGAGAAATTAGATAGTTTCGAAGCTGAGCAAACTGCAGTATAGATCTCTCAACTCCTGAGAACCTCTTTCTTTGTTGAGTTTAACTTAGACCTCCAGATTGGTGCTTTGTGATTCTTCAATATGCATCAGTCTGTAAAATTTACCTTTTAGATTTCATTTGCTCTCTCAGTTTGCTGTACATCTCCAGAACTGGGGAGAAAAGAAAAAACATACATACATTAAAGACAAAATATATTAAATTAAATCTAGATGAAACTGTACAAGTTACAATGATCAATTTCAGATTCCTCACCAGGAAGACACAATGTTAGTTTATCAACGGTAGCAGAAATATTTCTCTGTTGTAGTCGACATTGCTTCAGCTCTTCCATTGCTACTACCAACTTAAAGAGAAGAAAATTAAATTAAATTATGCCAATAGTGGTAAACAAACAGCTTGTATGTACATCTCTATGGTGTACTCATCTCTCAACAAGGTCCCAACAGTAGGTCTACAACAATGCCTGCTAAGAGCGCTAAGGAACTCATTATTCACCCATGGAGTAGGGAAGAATTTCGAACCCACAGGAAGTTACTAAGCAAAGTTTTATGTCTGTGTAATGCAGTAGGTTAGACTGGCTCATTGTGATCCCTTTTGGAAACAATCTATGAACTGTACTCCACTCCACACATACAAAACAGTATGGTCCCCCTCCTAGCATAAGGAAAGCAAGACTTTATGGATGCACAGGAGCCAACAAACAGAGCTGTAAACGGGAGTTTGAGTGGGAGTTCTATTAGAGGAGAAAGGAGGAAGCAAACCCCTGGTTCTTAGGGGCAGAAAGTGAGGTTTTTTGTGGGTAGTGTGTTTGTTCTGTTATGTGTGGGGGTCTTTTTTTCCCTTTTTCGGTTTGTAGAGGCTGGTAGGGGGCAGCGTGCTGTGAAAGAAGCAGAGCCCTGATTGGGGACCTATAAAAGCAGCCAAACAGCCAGCCAGTGGCAGAGGTGCAGCAACACAGGAGCCAGCGAACACAGGTGTAAACAAGGGAGTTTGAATGGGAGTTTGAAAGGGGAGGTGGGGGAAGGAGTGCGTGTGGTGTTCTGGTTTTGTTTTGGGGTTTGTTTGTTAAGAACATAAGAACAGCCATACTGGGTCAGACCAAAGGTCCATCCAGCCCAGTATCCTGTCTTCTAACAGTGGCCAATGCCAGGTGCCCCAGAGGGAGTGAACCTAACAGGTAATAATCAAGTGATCTCTCTCCTGCCATCCATCTCCACCCTCTGACAAACAGAGGCTAGGGACACCATTCCTTACCCATCCTGGCTAATAGCCATTATTGGACTTAACCTCCAGGAATTTATCTAGCTCTCTTTTAAACCCTGTTATAGTCCTAGCCTTCACAACCTCCTCAGGCAAGGAGTTCCACAGGTTGACTGTGCGCAGTGTGAAGAAGAACTTCCTTTTATTTGCTTTAAACCTGTTGCCCATTAATTTCATTTGGTGGCCCCTAGTTCTTATATTATGGGAACAAGTAAATAACTTCTCCTTATTCACTTTCTCCACACCACTCATGATTTTATAGACCTCTATCATATGCCCCCTTAGTCTCCTCTTTTCCAAGATGAAAAGTCCTAGCTTCTTTAATCTCTCCTGATATGGGACCCGTTCCAAACCCCTAATCATTTTAGGTCCCTTTTCTAATGCCAGTATATCTTTTTTGAGATGAGGGGACCACATCTGTACGCAGTATTCAAGATGTGGGCGTACCATGGATTTATATAAGGGCAATAAGATATTCTCGGTCTTATTCTCCATCCTTTTTTAATGATTCCTAACATCCCGTTTGCTTTTTTGATGGCTGCTGCACACTGCGTGGACGTCTTCAGAGAACTATCCACAATGACTCCAAGATCTTTCTCCTGATTAGTTGTAGCTAAATTAGCCCCCATCATATTGTATGTACAGTTGGGGTTATTTTTTCCAATGTGCATCACTGTACATTTATCCACAATAAATAAAAAGATGTGGAAAAGGTCTTTTCCACATCTTAAGCCCATTTTGTTGCCCACTTACTTTTGTGAGATCTTTTTGAAGTTCTTCACAGTCTGCTTTGGTCTTAACTATTTGAGCAGTTTAGTATCATCTGCAAACTTTGCCACCTCACTGTTTACCCCTTTCTCCCAGATCATTTATGAATAAGTTGAATAGGATTGGTCCTAGGACTAACCCTTGGGGAACAACACTAGTTACCCCTCTCCATTCTGAAAATTTATCATTTATTCCTACCCTTTGTTCCCTGTCTTTTAACCGGTTCTCAATCCATGAAAGGATCTTCCCTCTTATCCCATGACAACTTAATTTACGTAAGAGCCTTTGGTGAGGGACCTTGTCAAAGGCTTTCTGGAAATCTAAGTACACTATGTCCACTGGATCCCCCTTGTCCACATGTTGGTTGACCCCTTCAAAGAACTTTAACAGATTAGTAAGACATGATTTCCTTTTACAGAAACCATGTTGACATTTGCCCAACAATTTATGTTCTTCTATGTGTCTGACAATATTCTTTACTATTGTTTCAACTAATTTGCCCGGTACTGACATTAGACTTACCGGTCTGTAATTGCCAAGATCACCTCTAGAGCCCTTTTTAAATATTGGTGTTACATTAGCTATCTTCCAGTCATTTTTTTCTTTTTGGGGTTCTTGGGGATTTTTGGTTTTCCTCTTTGGTTGGTTGGTTGGTGTTATGGAAGTGGTTTGAGTCTGTTTTCCCCATAAGGTTTGCCAGTTCTAATCTCTGTTAGAAGCATCAGTTCCACCCCCCTCAGCCAGAAACAGATTCTCTCTCCACACACTTTGCCAGTGGTTGTCAAATTTTAAATGGCCAAAGTATCACGGCCTCCACCACTTCCCATGGGAGACTAGTTCTCACTCCAATAGGTCTTTTTCTTTTCCTTCTATGTAGGTTCTTATACTGCGTTCATCCATTGTCTATCTTTGCACCTTTCAGTAGTACATCAAGAAACGGAAGTAACGTGTCATGTGTTTGTTTTCTCATCCTCTGCCCAAGGGGAGAAGTGTGTATAGGGGAGTGTTTTGCTATGGATTTCCCTTTTTTTTAAACACACACACACAGAGTTATACATTTATGTTAGAGTAATGAGGGCAAAGAAATGCACCTTGCACTTAGCTCCTGAGGGAATTCATTTCAGTGTCTTGGGCTGACACCCAAGAGAAACTCTGTCTCTCGCAGAGAAGAGCTTTACCCTTATTGTAGTGAGCTCCATTGTGCCCGAAGAGCAGAGCTGTTGGCCATGGTCTTCCTCCCATATGCAGAGCCTCTTTCTTTCCTGATATCAAGTCTAACTTTTCCTTTTCTTAATCATATCCCTTTATTCTCCTAGCTATGCCTCCCTGGATCAGCCTAAATAATCTCCCCCATTCCTTGGTGTTTACCCCATTCAGACTCTTGTACACTGATGTCCTCTCGGCCGTCACTAAGTTATTACTTGGCTATCTCAGTCTCTTCCAGAGCCAGTCCTAGGGATGCAGGAAGAGTGCACTCGCCAGCAGTACACTGTTGGGGTCACAGAACTATCCAACATTGGCAGGAAGATGGAATAGGTCTTTTCCACATCTTAAGCCCATAAGCCAAAGTACTTACTTTGAAAGTACTGGCAATAAAGTGAATTTCTCTGTGAACTAGGAAGATGGAAGAGGAGAGGAGAGCAGAAGATTTCTTTGGGAGTAAGGAACAAGTGGTGAGAGTCCCTCCAGGAGGACAAGAAGATGAGTTGCAGGAATAGGCGTTTCTAGACACTTCTCAGATATTATATATATGCACACAACTGACACTTATCTTTCTTCATATATCAGTGCCTCTAGCTCACTGACCACTTGCGTTGCTATCCAACAATTTCCCTTCAATTTCTCAATATCCCTTTAGTTTTAAGACTGAAGTTTAGAAGACTGAATGCAGTTAAAGGGGAAAATCACATCCAAAACATACAGAGCTTCACTTGCTCCATGGTTCGATGCCTCCACATATGCAGCTGAAGACCGCACTGACTTTTACTGCTGCCGTACTGCTCTGCAAACTGGGAGCCTGATCCTTCAGTGTTTACTGACACTAGTTAGGGGTGAGGATTGAGCCCACTGTTTGTCCATTATCACTTCAAAGTCTTCCTGCTTTCCAGGTTCCCCCCCATTGAGTTTTAATTATGGAAAGGGATAGTCACTTCATACACATCCCCATTACATTTACTGAAAATTAGGTACAGGTATCAAGTATTATACAGATTTAACACTATGGTCACACAAGTTATCACTAGTATTGCCCACACAGCTGTGGACTTCTGAAACTACAAGTCTCTGCAATCTATCAGTATTATAATACATTAAAATATTCAAAGCAAATAGATCATATAAGGGAGGCTTTTAAAAATACAGGGCTTACTTCCTTCCCCTCACTCTGCAGTTTTCTATTCGTGTCTGTCACTTGATGCTGTGGGAGGAAATGGAAAAAAAAAACACATTAATTTTAAAATTTACATGTAATCAAGAAGTTTTTTGGTTGCTTGCACAAGAACTTTTACTAGGGGTTTCACCAGCTTCCACGCAATTTCTTACAATTTTCTTCTGCACCCCCTAAAATAGATGTGGTTAATATGTTTTTTTGTTCATCAAAAGGCATTCAGTGGATTTTCTGACATAAGGAAAGATCCTAAGAGCAGCACAGGTGATATGAAGGTGGACGTGGCTGAGTTTCTTGCCAGTTACTAGACACCAGTGGAAAACAGCAAGGGGTAACACGGCTAGATGCCACCTTTGAAAAGCTGTGCCCCCCAGCACAATATTCTGCAATTGTTATTCATGTAAAGTAGTACCTCCCTCCTTGAATCCATTCTGTATGAGTAAAGGAGGCATAATCTGGTCCCTGAGTCAAATGCATTTTTTGTCAGCAAGTGAATGGCTTCTTAAAAAACTGAATATCAATTAGCTCACATGTTTCATAATGCAGTTCATATGAACTGTTCAAAGTAGTTAACATGGATTCATCCATTTCTCCCCTTCCCTGTCAACATGGTACCTGCTCTTGAAACAGAGACGTTCAATCCTGCAAAGTCTAAATTCTCTGGATCAACAGTTATAAAGTTTATAGTTATAAAGGGCACTGTGCTTGCTCCTGTACAACACACCAAAATTAAGATCGTTCCTGCCCCAAAGACCTTCCAAACTAAGTGGTTTACATACTGTAAACAGGGCTGGCTGCCTCCCATGGATGCCTGTGTAGCACAGGGTCAAACTACAGGGAGCCTGCCTCAGTTTCCCCTCTTGGACTGGTCAAATAAATTTCATTTCAGGCTTTTTCTTGATCAGAAATTATCCCTCACTGGGGACTGAGCTCATTAATATAAAATAACTTGCAAATAAAATTCAAACCCCAAAACAAAGTCCATTCATAAGTCCACACAACAAAAGGTTTCTCTTCCTCCACCCAGAACTTACTCCCTGGAACCTTTGCCATCCTTCCCCGGCTTGGTCAGGTTCTTTTCCAGGCCTCTCTGCCCTGGAGAGCCTCTCTCTGCAGACACTATCACAGCTTCCTGAGCTTCCTCCTTCATTGCCACCACCTGCTGCACTGTATAGGGAATTATCCAATTCACCCCAGGTAAACTGGATAATTCTGTCATCAGGGTTCGCTAGCCTAAGCTCTTCAGCCCTTAAGGGGCAAACCACCCTATTACGCATATTCTTTGGACAGGGAGGAAAAACTGACCAAAAAGAATTTTGGTAGCGTACACATTCGAGCTTAGCAGCCGATCAGTGCAATACTGTGTGCCTGCAAGCTTCCATTGGATTTTAACTTCTTGCTCAGCTCTCTCATTATTGAATTTTAAAAACTAATCCATAACTTAAAAAAATTACATGAATTCATTGGATTTTATACAAAAGCAGCAAGAGGCAGGATCACAGCACCCTGAGCCGCCACAGAGAACAAAAGAACATAGTGGATTATAAGAGCAAGCAGCCCACCCTCATCACCTCTATTTCCAGCAGAAGAGAAGTTGAGCTTATACCAGGGGTGGGCAAACTTTCTGGCCCGAGGGCCACATCTGGGTATGGAACTTGTATGGTGGGCCATGAATGCTCACAAAATTGGGGGTTGGGGTGCAGGAGGGGGTGAGGGCTCCGGCTGAGGGTGTGGGCTCTGGGGTGGGGCCAGAAATGAGGAGTTCAGGGTGTGGGAGGGGGCTCCAGGCTGGGGGAAAGGGATTGGGGTACAGGGGAGTGAGGGCTCCAGCTGGGGGTGCAGGCTCTGGCGTGGGGCTGGGGATGAGGGGTTGTGGGTGCAGGAGGGTGCTTTGGGCTGGGGATGCGGGGGAGTGAGGGCTCCGGCTGGGGGTGCGGGCTCTGGGGTGGAGCTGGGGATGAAGGGCTGGGGGTGCAGGAGGTGCTTTGGCCTGGGACTGAGGGATTTGGAGGGCAGGAGGGGGATCAAGGCTGGGGGTGCAGGAGGTGCTTTGGCCTGGGACTGAGGGATTTGGAGGGCAGGAGGGGGATCAAGGCTGGGGTAGGGGGTTGGGGTGCAGGCTCCGAGTGATGCTTACCTCAAGCAGCTCCCAAAAGCAGCAGCAGCATGCCCCCCCTCCAGCTCCTACACGTGGGCGTGGCCAGGCAACTCCACGCACTGCCCAGTCTGCAGGTGCCACCCCTGCAGCTCCCATTGGCCGCGGTTCCTGGCCAATGGGAGCTGTGGGGGTGGCACTTGGGGCCAGAGCGGGGACATGCCACTGCTTCTGGGAGCCACACTGAGTGGGGAAAGCCCCCAACCCCACTACCCAGCTGGAGTGCTAGAGCAGGGCAAGCCAAGGACCCCACTCCCAAGCGGGACCTGGAGGGCCGGATTAAAACATCTGGAGAGCCAGATGTGGCCCCCTGCCCATAGTTTGCCCACCCCGGCTTATACTCAACTCTTCACCTTGTCATGATTCCCTTATATGAAACCATTACTCACCACAAACTCTGATGTCTTGACCAATTGCTATGGCTGCCGTAGCAAGGACCTGCTGCTGCAGCCATGCTGAGGAAAGTGCAGCAACCAAGATTTCTGAATGGATTAGTACCAGTGAACCATGTCAGACTGACACCCTAGAAATGAGGTCCTCTACTTATCCACTACAACATGTATGGCAATGAAAACTTCCCCTATATCACCCCACAATGTACCTCAAATGTGACCTGGAATACACCAATTCTAGAGATGGGAGGATCATTCAGTCTCTGTTAGCCATTCAACCCTTTACATCTCTCACAAGAACGCTGACAAGACAAATAATTATGATGTCAGGAGGAGGATCTGTGATATAAAGAGGACCAAGACCCAACTCATTCCACAGTGGCCGCTGATTGGCCAACAAATGGCAATGATTTTTGGCCACTTCCAACTTGGGTCAGATTGAAACTGGTGACCTAGCAGTGAAAGGCTTTATACAGCCATCCCAATACCAGCTGCCTGAACTGTCCAGACCCCATGATTGCCAGACTTTAACTGCTTGTACTTGTTACCATAAACTTATCGCATTGCAGGCAAGAAGGATTCACCTCATGACTTAACTTTTTACAACTTCACTGGAGCGGTCGCATAGCAGCGCTCCCCGCACCTCCTGCAGTAGGTTCAGTTCTCCTGGCTGACTGCCCTACACAAAAACTGCTCATTTCCTTTATGATGTCCTGAGATATTTCGAGTAGGAGCATGGTATCTCCTCTGAAGATTATTTTATTTTCTTATACCCCGAAAATCCTACTATGAAAAAGAATTCACGTAGGCTAATTTAAACCTGCTCCAAAAGTGATGCCAAGTCTATACAAGTCTTCTATTAAAATTACATCTCAATCCCAGCTAAAGCAAAAACGAACAGGAATATGTTCCACCCTTGTACATTTTCAGTTTTTTTAGAGGCACAGACACACACAGAAAAACAGATGATTATTTACATAGGAGCTCCATAGACACACACAGAGCTTTTCAGACAAAGGGATTTGGAGATTTTATAATCTAAGACAGACAAGCACAGCAAGGGGTAACAAACAGCAGGTGGGGGCATGGGAAGGATGAGGATATGGTAGTGAAGGATCATGAGAGGGGCTTATTTAGTTCATTCTTCTCTATATGGAACATGTGGTACCAAGCATTTGTTTAAATTAATTATAGCGTAGAGACAATCAGAAGGAGGGCAGGAGAAGAGCAATGAAAGGCCAACTGAAAGGAGTTATGAGCAGGAATACGAAGGAGAAGAGAGTGCAATACACGGTGCTGAGGACATTCATGATACAATATTTTACCAGCCAAATAAGCAAAAGGTTCTTTTACTTTTTTTAAACGAGGAGATTAAATGTAAAATAGTGAATTAGTGCAACCTTAAGGCTGCACAGTTATAATCACAAAGAGTAAGCAGAAGTTTAAATGCTGTTATGATTAGAAATTTGTCCAGGTAAAAGTGATGCCTTTTTGAAGATCTGTTCCTGTGAATACAGTATATAGTTTCATCTGGGTTACTTTTCTTGCAAAATATAAGTTGCTACTACTGTTAGCTAAGGGAGGTAAACCATAACGAACCAGCATCCCAGTGGGGAGCTGCATTGTTGGAGATATCTTCTGGATGAGTTGTAAAAAAAGAGAGTTCCTGACTATGTGTCAGCCTTAATAAGTGCACAGTGTTGCCTGAAAAAGTTAGAGGACTTCTGATGTTCTGATGCAAATTTCAACTTCAATTCTGACCACCTAAAATGGACACTGAATTCTTCTTCACTTTGTATTGTGCCAGGTTTCACAGTGCCCAGCGGTGTTAGCACTTCAATGGCATGCAGGAGGATGGGGTTGAGTTCTGCTATTTAGAGTGCCTGAAAGGCAATACTGTAAATATAAGATTACACAGGACTCCAGAAACTTAAACAAAAGCATATATAAATGATAAATGCTGCAGGTGAAATACTGAAGATGTAGATTTAATGCATATGCTATGGAACTATGTAAGACTAAAACTACTGAGGAAAAAAACAAAAACAAATACTGTAGAGAATGAATAGTTGAAACAAAATGAACATTCTCCGCTGGATCCGTGGATGGGTCTCCAGGGAAACCCTCATGAGAAGGAGTCCACTACTTTTTACAAACAGATTTCTGCATTCTTCTCCTCTGGGGCCATTTTATAAATCAGACAGCTATGGAAATCAAGGGATCCCTAAGTGTACATGAAGGAACTTCTTAGTGTGCCACCCATAAAGAAGTGATTTGTAGGTTGGGAAATCACAAGGAGTCTTTTCAAAGAATGTGGTATTCTTGGCTAGAAACAATGATACAAGAGTAGGCTGTTCCTCTCATATGTTCTATGGCCTTAATCCTGCAATTGGCACTGCCTGTCAATGGGCCTCCGAGCGAGAGCGGGAGTTTCCCTGCATGCATCACTGCAGGATGGTGGGCCTGTATGAGTAAAACCTGGAGTCCTGCTAGGACATGCCTTACACAGGCACTGCAATAAAGAAGTGTACGGTTACTTTTAAAACCTCAGCATATTAGAACATGAAACTTTTCTTTACTCTCCAAAGAATTTTTCCTGGGAAATTTTTAGTATTTTCCCCTGCCACATCTTTTGCACTTAGACTTCCATACAACCACCCAAAAGTCCCACGTCAGGCTGCCCCATCCTTCCAAGTGAGAAAGGCTAGCTGTGTTACACTCTGGAGACAATCAAGGTGTCTTTTGGGGGGGTGGGTGTCATTGTCCCTAAAGAGCCAGCAATTCACTGTCCTTGGATGGTTTCTGTCAAACTATCTGTGACTCCTTGCTGTTGAAACCTGTAAAGAAACTAGGCCTCAAGAATACACATCAATCATGCCCTACCACCCTCAAAGCAGATATCACAAGAAAATGAGGCAGCTTCCCCAATTCCGGAAACTCAGAAGCTGCGGGTTTGTTCTGATATATTTTTAGAACTGACAAAATTGTTCATTCCCCACATTTTAGGATACAGTGTCTGAGAGACAGTTCCAAGGTCACCTGTTACTCCATCTGCCCCCTATACCTAGAACAGACTCCATCATCATCTGGTTTCTCCGTTTCCCCTCAGAGCTCACCCCGGGTTGCTTGCCACTGCTGATCTGCACTTAAAGCTTATTTCACTCAGGGGACTAGTATAAGCAATACTGGCAAAAGTGCAGTCTTTTGCTGGTATAAGGCATGTCTATACTAGAAGGGTTTGCCAGTATAGATATAGTGGTGTAAATGACCAGCAAAGCTTTTCTAGTGTAGGCGAGGCCTTGGTCCTTCTGATGTTTCAGGGTATGGCTACACTGTACTGAGGGGGCAGGGAGTGATTGCAAAACATGAAGGCATAACTGAGCTAGCTTTAATCTAGATAGCTAGGGTACCAAAAGCAATGAAGCCACAGCAGCACACAGTGTACACGCCTTGATGGGACCCGGGTTATATACTCAAAGAGCTAGACTGCACTGAAGTCCATGCTGTCGCAGCCTCATCACTACTGGTATCTGAGCTAGCTCGTGTATGTCTACATGAGCTGCAATCACACTTCCAACTGCAGTGTACGCATACCAGGGCAACCACACTGCAAAACACTCAAACTACATAGAGTGAATGAATTAGCAGCTGATCAGCTGTAACATGAGCTACTGCATCCCCAACTTCATTACCAGCTTGAAGCTTCAACCCATCCCTCCTGATGGACCAGCCAGCTCAAGCTTAAATCACCCCTTAACTCAAGCTAGATTTGTGGGGGGAACGGGATGGGAGTGATGTTAGGAGCAAAGCTACACCTCAAGCTAACAATGTAGTGAAGACAAGCCCTAAGTCAGAAATGAAAATATTTCATTGTGCCACAATATTACCCTTTGATAGAAGAGATATGTCTTTGCTAAATTTCTCTCTTACCTTAAGCTTCTGGGCTTCTCCCCTAACTTTCAGGAGCTCTGTGATGGAATCTACAAAGCCCTGGTAATGGAAGTTGCACATTTTCTCAATCTCTCGGTCATGGTTTCGAATTCGGGCTTCCAGTTTTTCCATGAAACGACCATGCTCTTCGCCATCATAGACAGACCTAAGAAAGAGGAGTTTCCAAGGAGGTTAGAATTGTGTTACCTGTCTATATAATTACCTAGAATAAATTCACAAAATGCTAGTTGTTAAACAATAACCAATAGCCTCTGGACAGAGTTGGGGGGAGGAGGGATAAAGTGGCGCTTTACTTCTAGTTTTAACTCATGTTTGAGGATATTCTTGTGTCACACATGTTTTTCTCTTTTCCATTCAACAAACATTTGCTTTCATTCCTGTTTCTCTCACAGACCACAACGTTTCTATTCAGGGCACTGGTAACTGGACACAGAACCTTCCTCCTCTATTTAGGTCAGCAGTTCAAATCCAGTTAGGCCACCAGAGACCAAAACTGGCTGCTATTTGACGGGTGATTGGTGGCCTTTATGAAGTGACTCTGTGGGCTTCAGACCAGCTCCCAGAGGACAAGTCACATGAGAAAAGCACAGTCTCTGCTGACACAAATTGCCCCCTTGTTAGCACGGTCAGCAGGGCTGCTGGAATAAGTGGGACATGGGACTGAACTCCCCACCTCACCTCCCAAATGGCCCTTCCCTGTCAGAGGTAACGAACAAAGGCAGGAAGGCCTGGGGGAAGCTTGCATTCATCCTCCATGTTGGGGAAAAATAGGTAATCTCCAGTGAGGTCAATCCAACAACATCCATACGCACTAAATTCACATTCACGGAAGTCATTCAACAGGATTTCTTGGGTTCCCATATTTATTCAGAGAACTCCCATATAAGATTTGATTACTCCCTGCATGGAAAGCTCAGACTGACACCTAAAAAACAAACAAAATCAAACAATGTTCTTTTTACTCCGTACATCAGAGACAGAAAACACTGTAACAGCATCATCACCAACAATTCTGTGAGGTGGACTAGATTACAACTCATCCATCGGCAGATATATTGCCTCTGTAAGCCTAACAAACTTGGTCTTGGCAGCAAACATAAGCAGATGTGATTCCAGAAAGATAAAAGAGTGATGTAAAGTATGAAAGGTACTTTTTTTCTGATCACAAGCACATTAATTTTCTAACATGAGCGGAAAGATTTTAAATACAGGCTTACAATCCACAGGATATTCCGAAGACTGTGACAATTTTAAGACATCTAATTCTGAATTTAGCCTTCTCGACTGACTCACTGATTTTCCTGCAAACCTCGACGTTTACAGCAATTGTGTTAAAAAAGTGATATTATGTAATTTCAGAGACCGAATACCTTAATTCACTATTGCTGTCCAGTGATTTGAAAAGTTGGGGATGAAAAGAAACTACAGAAATACAAAAAAACCCAACCCAACAGATGTATCAAGTAACCCTTTAGAGGAGGTGGTCAGCTAGGTGGCTCCTTGCGAACATTTGAAGTAATGCTGGGGGAGAAAAGTACCTACGTGATTTAGAAACACAGGTCTGGCTTTCAGTGGAATTTGTGCTCCTAAGTCACTTGAAAATTTCACTCTCTGAACTCAAGATAGCATCCCTAGGTGTCTATAGTAAAAAATCAAAATGGGACTAAGCGCTGAGGGGGGAAATGTTGAATAATTATCCTTATGATGTATTCTGACATCGTGAGTTATGCACTTTCAATCTCCCATTCTCAGGAGGGTCCTAATAGGGTGGAAACCCTGCATATTTAGGGTCTTTACTTATTCTGCATTGATTGCAAAAGAAAGCTTTTAAATAAGTCCAATTCTACGCACATTTCATGGTCATTGACAAAAAGCAGAGCAACAAGGCATGCAATTCTTTGAAGTTCACAACATAGCCTCCTTCAGTGCTATCCAGTTTCTGCCTTTGGAATAAGCATCTGAAGAGACAGTGACCTGACATTCACGAAAGCTAGGATGTTGCCACAGTATCGATTATGGTAGTTTTTATTGCACTGTAATCAGGTAGAGAGTTTTGCCAAGAAATGACTATTTAGAACGTAGAGAGAGACTGCCATCTAGTGATGGTCTACTTATTTGCAATGCTCCTTATGTATATCCTAAATCAATACTGCACATCCTTTCTAATTACCTGCATCTTAGCTACAATCCAAAAATGCAAATATAATAGCATATATATTATTCAGCTATATAACTCCTTGGTAGACTTCACTATAAATTTAAAAGAAAATGGAAACACTAACTGAAAAAGTTCCAAGCTGACATAATGCAGTTCCACCAAGGGAAAAATACTGTTTTGCATTTATGTAACACCTATTACCCAAGAGTCTCAATATGATTTATGAACATTAAGCAAGCCTCACATCTCCCTAATTTTACAGATGGCAAAACAGATACAGACATCCAGTGACTTATTCAAGGCCAAAGAATGAGTCAGTGACAGGAAGCAACAAATCCTAAGAGTCCTAGATATCAATCATCAGCTTAAACTTAACACCGCTAAAGCCAAAAACCCTTGTCTTCCCTTCAAAACTCTCCCCTTTATCCATCACTGTCTACACCACCACCATGCTCCCTGTCACTATGACCCATAAGACAGGCATCATCTTCAATTTCTGTTGGTGAGAGAGACTTGTAGAAGAGCTCTGTGGAGCTTGAAATCTTCTCTCTCACCAACAGAAGTTGGTCCAGTAAAAGATATTACCTCTTTCACCTTGTCTCTCTAATATCCTGGGACCAACACAGCCACAACAGTGCAAATTATTAGGTATTTTGGCCATACTATACTCTCCTGTTGGATCACCTTTCTCCCTATATTGGGTCAGCTTTCTCCCCCTACTATTTGCATTATTCCTAGATACTTATGACCTACACTCTTACTTGTCTGCTTATGCCTGTGGGCATCCATCACCTAGTCTACATCCATTTTATCCAATTATTCCTCTTGCCCTCACTTCTAACCCTCTCTGGGACTCTACACCATTTGCATCCATGCTGAAACCTTGTAAAGCCCCTGGAAACGTTCCGACGGAAGTTCTGTAAAAGTGTTCCTTGTTATGTCTGCCGATTGGATGTGTCTGTTTACTGAGCACATAAAAAAATCAATTTAAAAAACAAAAAATTCAAGACTCAACTCGACCTTGGATTGTGTCAGTGTGTTTCACAATGCCCATGTTCATTAAAACAAGCTTTGGTTTTGCAAAGGTCAAACGGAAAAAACTTTCCAGGAAAGTTATAAAAGGCAAATGATGGACCAGAGTCACACCAGTTTCTGTCTGACAGTCTTGTTTTTAACAAAGTTTATCCCATACAACGGGGCAGCCAAATTTCACCCATCTGAAGCCCATACTGTCAATCATCAGGGCCCCATCCAAGTGGCATGAATTGGAGCATATGAAGCCACCTTTATCTTTAACACGGTGGTGAGGATCTTTTAGACAGGCCTACACTGCACCTCGCCACCCTGATCCACATGCTTCTCAGATCAAAAGGGAGTCGTGCATACTGGGCTCTGTTCTCTATAAGCCACATCCTCATTCTAGAACATGGATGGCTACGGCCTGCATGCAGCCCTTGGGATTCATTTTGACCACTCCTTGCCATACATCTTAGTAACTCATTAAAATGCATTTAGGCACAAGCTGGGCAGATGCTGGGGGGAGGGAGGAAGGGGGGACGGCGTGGTTTTGTGGCTACCACACAAGACAAGCCTGGAAAATAGGAGTCCAGGGTTCTGTTCCAAGCTCTGCCACAAGCTTCCTGCATGGCTGAGCTCATCACTGAGGGAAAGGGCATAGAAAAGCTGTGTGTAAACTAGGGATAATGCTTCCCAATCTCACAGGTTTCAGAGTCTTTAAGAGTTCATTCATTAATATTTGCCAAGGTCTTTGAGATCCCCAGATGGAAAGTGCTATGGAAGTTTAAAGACGACTTATGCAAGCACAGCAAAATACAAATGCAATACTACAAGAAAGGCTTCCCAAGCCAGTGTTCAGCCCTTGTAGGAACTTCTGTAGGTTTGTTCTGCATCCTGAAGAGTGGGTCCAACGAACGTGGTTAACACCACTCTAATCAGTTTCAAATTATGACAGATTAGGAGCCTGACCCTGCACCTTTACTCCAAATGGGAGTTTTGCCTGCTTTATGACTGCAGGATTGGATCTCCAACAGAATATAAATAAATTAAACTGAAATTACAAGAGGAGAAGGAATGGGGAGGGAGGCAGGAAATATCTCCCAAGAAATCTCTGGGGACAAAATGAAAAAAAAAAAAATCTGGAACACTGCAAGGACATTCTGGGGACAATGAACAGAAGTGTCTTGCTTTTTGTTTTCAATTAATATGTGGAAAAAGTTCTTGGGTCTGGTTCCGGACTTCAATTTTTATTTTATTTTTTTTCCTTCTTAATCTTCTGTAGTGGTTTTAAGGCCTCTGAAACATTTCTTCTCATTCGGCTACATAAAAGCTCTAGCATTTTGTTTATTATGAAAGTTAAAAATGAGATGAAAAAAATTAATTACTGCATAATGTAAAAAAAAAAAAAAAAAAAAAAAAAAAAAAAAAAGATTAATGCAACATGCCCATGGAAGGGTCAAACTAAGTTTGACAGGCTCAGATCTGTTTCGTACACAATGTGAAACACCAAAATCACTGAGATCCTGTGCTCACATTCTTGCGATTTGCAAAATGTCTGTGTAGCAAAGGGACATCAGTAGATTATACTTTTTTTTTTTTTTTTTTTTTTAAAAAACAACAAGTTCTCTTACTCATGTTACTAATACCTGAAATTTTTTCAACTGAAAATCTTAAGTACGGAATTTCCTTTTCATCTTGTATGCTACTTTTATTTGTGCACTTCTCTAAGTTTTTGCAGTGATGATCGATCAGTCAATCCACTTTCAGGTTTTCCTGAACCAGCAGAGTGTTCTGACATTTGGGTTACAAACATTAAAGCCACACCGCTCTTGCATACTTTTAATTAAAAGTATTTTTGTAATCGTGACAAATTTTGTATTAACAGTCTAGAAAGTGGTTCCTTTATTTGTATAAATTCAAAACCTTCATTTTCAACCGACATTGACAGAGTCCCTTTAACAATTGTAAACATTAGCAAACTACTAGAGGAAGTGGTATTCTATACTAGAAAGCAGCTCCTGAAAATAAATCCTGCTCTTTGCACGGCTCTAATATGGCTGAATAGCAGTTAAAATACGGTTTGACCCTGCCCTTACAAGCAAGACCTAACCGTATTATAAGGAGGTCAAGAAGCTATCCCATTGTAACCCCAATCCCCACAGTTTGTGTAGCTAGGATGCTAATCTTTGAATCCAACCAGCGCAGCAACATTAGATGCCACCAATTAACACTTTCATGCAACATGGATTTCTTCAGCGCCTGCCTTCACCACTTACAGCAGAATATGATGTGACTGTCAGCTCTGTCATAGATGATGGTTCCTGCATGGCTTTGCTGGAATAGGAAACTTAGGGGAACAGGAAGTAGATACAGGGCCTTTAACGTTCCAAGGGTGTCATTTAAGTAACAACAGGACACAGGCCAACCAAAGCAAGATAATGCAAAATTCAGGCAAGCTACCACTCTTCCCACACTTGTCTAGGTGTTACACAAAGTGTACAGGTAGATACTGTAATATCACACCAGGACCTGAACATATTAAACACTAAGGCATACCTTAGTGATAGCAGCCTTGGGGCAAGGGGAAGATTGTAAAGAAAATAACAGTATGTGGTGTGAATGCATGGTTTTTTATTCAGAAAACAATGATTTTATTAATATGTTCTGGATCTTTATTAATATGCTAAACTTCAGTAGCACTCTTCATCTGAAAATCTCAAAGCACCTTACAGCCATGAATCATGTCTCAACACCCTATTAAGTAGGAAAGGGATACATATAGATCACTTCCTCTGCACAGAAGTGGGGCCACTTCTGGAGCGAATACAGCAGCTGCTTAATAAAATTACTACATAAGTTTAGGACAGGAAATTAAGAAATTGTACGGAAAAATTTAGGGAACCTGAACAATTATCCGAGCAGGGATTTGGCCAAGAAACTACAGTTAATATCCCTACTCTAACAAAAGTGCCATGGGCCTGCTAATTACCATAAAGAGACAGGATCTCAATATTTACTCGACACCTTCAGACCTATCTATACTAAGATTTTTTCTAAAATTCCTTCCCTTTACTACCACCGGGTCAACCTCTACCAGTGGGTGGTGGCGTCAAGTTAGGGCTTCGCTACATAAATTATTCTGGAATTACTCGAGATATGAAATAGTTTATTCCAGAATAAAAAGTACTTTTTTCCCCAAACTAGCTTAACAGATTTTGGAAGCAGATTCTGGAATAAGTATCCACACATCGAGTTGTTCGGAAAGAGCGATTCCGCTTTAAATTCCCACCCTACGTTATTCCAGAATATCTCGTGTAGACTAGCCCTTCACCACCCTATTGAGGTGCCCTGTTCCGAACAGGGTTAGACAGCACAGAGAGCCTAAAATACTAGTGTTCACTGTCCATGTTTAGGCTAGCACCCTCACTCTTAAAGTAGGTAGGAAGGCTAGTGCAGCAGCAACTATGGCTTCTCAAGAGTCACACTGCCAAAGCAGTACACTTTGATAAGCTTCGGGTCTCGTTAGCATGCAGACACTTAACAGGATACTACAATTAATCTCATCGCTGTCAATTCACTGTGTCAAGAATTTACCAAGACCTTGTCTACAGACAAACAGTCACTGGGTTAACTAGAGGTGTTTTTTAAAACCAATTTAGTAAAATCTGTGCAAGTTTACATTCAGATGCTTATTTTGGTTCGGGTGGCTAATTTTGGCTTAGTTTAGTCTGACAAAAAAAAGAAGTCAGAAGCCTCTTTGTTGACCAATCATGGACATGAGCCATCTCAAACCAGTTGCCACTCACGTGTGGCACAAGTGCAGATTCTACAGAGAAAATGCAAATGCCACTCCTTACTAACATGCCAGTCCTAAATGTATCACACTGTGGCAAGACCTATGGAATCACTTCACACAAAGATGAATTAAGGGCAAAGGAACAAATTTCCTGGTGTTTTGTCATTGTTTTATTTCCTCACCATTTTGTATTTAATCAGGCCCCGAATCTTCCTACCTTTGTTTTTATTTCATTTTTCACAAGGGGGCCCACCCAAGCTCTGGCCACTGTGTAATCATAGTATCATAGAACTGGAAGGGACCTCGAGAGGTCATCTAGTCCAGCCCCCTGCACTCATCATGATAAAACATACACCGAATAGTGATCCACAACAGAGTACCTCAAAGCGATTTTTCACAACACCCGTTTGAGGGAGAGATTTTTATAATCATTTCCCATCATGTGCCTCAGTTAACCAGAAAGGGGATGTGATTTCCCAAGGCTACACAGTGGGTCAGTACCAGAGCCAAGAACATAAGTTAGACAGAGAAACTTAGCATATAAAAGGACTCTGGTTTCTACTTGGGCACCTAAATGAATTAAGTGCATATTTATTCTGGTATTTCTAGATGCTGAAAAAGAATTCAAACACCTGGTTGAACTGCTTCATGGATATTAGTTTGGAGATTTCTGAGAGTCTGTATTATACCTCAGAGGCTCTTTTCGTTGTGAATAGGCAACTAGTAGTTTTTCCTGACCAGTTTTTCATGCCCTCTCTACTGAGCTACTGACAATTCTCTTAAAAAATCCAGAATAAAGATTTTCAATTCAGGGAAACTGTCCTAAGTCACATTTTTACATTTGTTTTGGAAGAAAATGTGGTCTGTCTTTCTTTGATGCAGACCACAGAGACTGCCAGTGGAGCGGAGCCTAGCAGGCACGCCTCAGCAGCCTGTGATACCGTTCTTCTCCTTTCCTGCCAGTCATTGATGTAAAAGCAGACTCCCAGAGCAGGAATTTTTCCTCTTCCTCTCTTGAAGGAGGAACCCAGGGAGCAAAATGCAGGCCCTGGAAACAAAGTGCAGCCTATTGTCTCCTTTGCTTGCTGCAAAGAAGACCACCTGCTCCTCAGACACATCCTCACTGGCATGAAGCAGGTCTTGGATCTTCCTGTGAACCTCCTGGTAGAATCTGGATGCCTGTGGCCAAGTAGCCACATCAACTGCCCTGACCACCATTTCACCTGAGTCAAAGGATATCCATATCTGGTACCGAGCCAGTCCTGCACTCTTGAAGACTAGCTTTTTATGCTCCTACCGTTTTTTTGTGGGGAGGGAATCAACCAGGATGGAGGTCTCTTTCCATAGCTCCATCCTTTAGCTATGCAAGCCTGGTACCCACAATGCAAAGAGCTGCAGAGACCATCAAGTTCTTCCCCCAAATGAATTCCAGCTCAGGATTCTGGAATGCAGCACCACAGGTGAAGCTGCCAAGGTCTCTGAAGCTTGTGGGAGATAAAGTCAGCAACATCCTTGGCGAGGGTGTACTTTTATACTCAATGGTGTTGACATACATAACAGCCAGTAGAGGGTCTGAATAGAATTCTCCCCTGCTACCTCTGCCCTCAAGGGCCAAAAAACCCTCAAGACTAGTTGAGTTCCACAAGTGTCACACTAAGAGACTAAGACCTAGGAGGGCAAATATGCACAGATGCTTTTAAAAAAAAGCAAACAGCCTAATATGTGAGCTACTTAGGGCCCAATTCTCTTTCCACTAAAGTCAACATCAACCCTCCCATCAACTTCAGAGGTGCAGGATTGGGCCATGTGTTAATATTGATTAAGTGCTCTGAAGTACCACTCAGTTGCTTATTTACAGGAGCAAAGCAATTTAAAGAATGTAATACAGGGATCACCCAGCCACATCTGGGGTGGAACACGGGAGCTGCTTTGTGCCAGCAAGTCCAAACAAGTCTTTAAGAAGAGGAAGTCAAGAATAATGACTCCAATTTAAATTAAGTTTGAACAGCTTGGTTACAATCTTCCTATTAGGAAACAGGCCTTTTATCATCTGCAACTAAGAGGGAGAGCTTGAAAAAAATTAACATGCGGTGTTGAAAAGCGCCAGGAAACGTAGGGAGCTACCCAAAGCCAGGCAGCCAGCGCAGCTACAGCCAACAAGAATCCCCCCAACTGAGGCAAATATGAAGAGAACTGGCCATGAGCAAAGCTTTTAATTTCCCTCCTTTTAGAGAGCACAATGGAAACAATTCCCCAAGAACAAAAGCGATGCGTCAGTGGGCCCTACTGTCTCAAACTCTTTCAAGTTGGAAGGACAGTTGATTTGCACCATGTGTAGGATAGGAATGCTAGCTAGAACCAAGCAAGATAAATTCAGCCCCTCCAAGCTGGTTAATATTAAACTGAAATAATCATCTTTACAATAACGGTAAACAAAAACACTGGTTTACAATGGAAGAGATTTAGCAATGTGCTCCAGTCACACTTCCTTTGCGGGGAGTCTCAGTGTTCATACCTCATGTACTATGGTTGGCAAAAGTGTTGAAATATGGGTCAGTCACATGCGTAAATGCCAGAGGACACGGTATTAAAGACACCACAATGTCCTCATCTCACCTCTGCTTGGCCTACCATGGTGTTCCAGCACATTCAGTTCTTTATTAAAAATAAAACAAAGGGGAACATAGAATGGCTTGGATGCAGAGTATATGTGCTACAACACAGAGAGAAGAGGCTGAATTATAGATATCAATTTTTCCTCTTTGGTGGGCATACCTCTGTCTCTACTAAATAAAAACTGCACTGTTTAAAATGAAAGTAGCTATACATTAATTGGAATATAATTTAGCTCTCTCTCATTCCTCAAGGGCAGAGAGAGTTGGGAGGTGATTTTACCTCTGTATATTGCATTGGTGAGACCGATACTGGAATCTTACACCCAGGTCTGGCATCCACATTTTAAAAAGGATATTGAAAAATTTGGAGAGGCTGCAGAAAAGACCCACAAAAATTATTTGAGAACTGAGAAAATGCCTTACAGAGAGAGACCTAATGAGCTAAATCTGTTTAACTTACCAAAAAGAAAATCAAGAGGTGACTTGTTTACAATATAAAGTACTTTGGGGGGGGAGAAAATACCAGGTATTAATGGGCTCTTTTTTCTAGTGGAGAAAGGCATATCAAGAATTAAAGGCTGGAAGCTGAAGCCAGATAAATACAAATTAGAAATAAGGTACAAATTTTAACAGTGAAGGTGATTAACCACTCAAACAAACTACCGTGGGAAGAGGTGGATTCTCCATATCTTGGTGTCTTCAGATCAAGACTGAATGTCATTCTGGAAAATACGTGTTAGCCAAAAAAGTTATTGGGCTCAATATAGAGGTGAGTTGGTGAAATTTCATACTCTGAGATATACAGGAAGATACCTAATGGTCCCTTTCTGGCGTTAAACTCTATCAATCTATGCAATGCAGGCATTTTTAGAAGGAGATCATCCTTCCTGTACCTGTACCCCACTGAATTTGTGTCTCATTTTCAAGTCTCAGATAAACACCTATTTCCCCACTTGCCTTTATGTCTTAATTTCACTTTCCTTTAATAACTGTGTAACTGTATTTGAAATAGAGATTGTATCCAAGATGCCACTAATTCAAGCGCTGAACAAACTTTATGGCCACCAGAATGCATGGTCTGTTGTAAAAAAAAAAACAAAAAAAAAAAAAAACGGACACTCTACCACCTGAAGGAAAATCTTCACTAGATATAGTAGCCTTTTGGATTCTGTTCAGGTAGCGTTGGCAGTGGTGCACAAATGCAATCCAGTATATAGCAACACTGTGCAAAATAGTTGCATTTCAGTTAATTCATAGTTGTGGCTAATTCTCCATTGTTCACACCACGCTATTAGAGGATTCAAAATGACATCCCTGACTCCTGTCCTTGGAGAAGTTGCCCATATCCAACAAGCCATCTTTGTTTCCTCCATTGCCTACAGAAATGATTTACTTGCTAACATCAGCGATAACTAGCTCAACCCTTTCCATAGGGTTGAGGGTAACCTGGGCTCCTCTTTCAGCTGGCTCTTTGGCAGCTGAGCACAAATATAGTGCATTCTATACAAACCATTGTTCTTGCCTGCAGAGAGTTGGAAAGGAAAATGGGATTATTTTATATACAATAAGGTAAGTACAATTCCCATTTGATAACTGTTAAAAGTGACAATAGAGATTAAGACCCTAAAATCTGACCTACCATATCTCAAGATTTACAACCTGCTATAGAAAGTCTTGCAGCAATCATTGTTGGCAAAGAAAAACTATTCTCAGAGCAGTGATCAGTCACTGACGCTGGGGCATAAACACTTACACTTCAGCATAGTCAGATGCCTTATAAATTGTTGAAAATTCTATGCAAACAAAGCTTCCAATTTCAGCTCCATGTAGAAAAAATTGGAGCAAACCGTACACAAAAATATGCCCTTGGTTCAGAATATGAATAACCGAATAACAAATATTTTCAAACTTTTAAAGCGTTAATATTCTAGTCACTACATCTTTAAAAAACAGATTACAATACCAAAAAAATATAATATCAAACTTAAAAGATTCAAATTGGAAGCTGCCATTCTGATAACCTGACAAAGTAGATAAAGCAACTCCCATGGGAAAGTATATAAAATCAAGTGACTCAAATTGTAAATTCTATCCCGTCTTCCCATTACAACTTGAAAGTCCCCTGCTTAAACCATGCCCTAAGTTGCAAGAGCTTCATTCCCCACGTCTTGGACCAACTTCTTGGAAGAATTTGTACAGTGGCAATTGTCACTTACAGAGACACCACCAACAAAGATAGCTATCAGAGACTGAGAAATAGTGAAAAGTAAAAAAAAACTAGTGCAGCTTTCCTTTAAGCAAAAAAAAAAAAAAAAAAAGGGGGGGGGGGGCCTACAATTTGTAACATAGCTGCCAATGAAATTATTCTAGCTCTATAAATAATTTGTAATACCTGCAAGGCACAGATTGATGGAATCGATCCAATTTGCTTCCAATCTACACATTCATAACAATCCTAACATCCTCCTCCTTCGACATTTAAGATAGCTTAATTTTTTTAAAAATTATTTACCATGCAATTCATCTTTTAGCAACATACTATTATTTATTATTTGTAATGTGGTCCCACCTAGTGGCCCCAATCATAGAACAGGGCCTAGTTATACTAGGCTCTATATAAACATAACAAAAAGACAGTCCCCGTCCTGTCTCCCCCTTCCCCAGTAACTAGATCCAGAGCAATTTGTTAGTCTCTAAGGTGCCACAAGTACTCCTTTTCTTTCCACAGTAATGTAGTTCTAAACTCAGTAACTATTTCATGCATTTAACGCTCAGCTTTGTTTACGTATAAAAAGGATGAGCCAGCAGCAAGATCAACAACAGGTTAGACGTATAGGGAGGCTTTTGAGTGCAGGAGCTAGAACTTCTGCTGTAGTGCCTTCCAGAATCTAGGGCCAGATCCTATGTGAGGTAAAAAGGACCAGGAAACTAGCCACTGTCAGAATTCCTTCATCAGGTTAGGATTTCTCTCAGTTCCCCCCCCCACACACACACACACACCGGAAATCAATCAAGTTATGTCACCTTCATGCCAGGAAGGGATGGACTGGTATTGTTATTTCTATTACTGAATAGGCACAATATGGGAGTAATGGAATAAGATGTAGTCCTGGGCACGGTGAGAACACTGGCCACTCTGCATATAATTGTTTCATGCCTCAAACATCACATATTAGTACAATAAAGCTCAAAAAGCATGCAGACATTGGGAATGTCTTCACTCCACTGACAGAAGCTTTGCATTAATGGTGATTTAGTTACGGAAGATATAGCTTATTTGTAAGTGTATGTCTATCTAAGGCATATCTTTAGTCCCCATTACCATAGTAGGGGGAGGGGGCTCACAATCATTAGGGTATTTATCTCACAATGCCCGTGAGGTAGGAAAGTACAATTACTCCCAACAATCTTTTTATTTTTTCATATATTAACATACAGCAAGGAAACTGAGGCAAGAGAATATGCAACTTGCCCAAGGTAAAACAGGAATCCAGCACAGGGAACTGTACTGGGGTCTCCGAGTCCCAGGCTAGCACCACCGGATGATGAAGTCAGCTCTCATGTTGACTTATTGTGTGGCCTTCTTTGGGTAAATCACTTAATTTTTGTGCCTCAGTTTCCCCCTTTGTAAATTGATGATATATTTGATGATATATTTATATCAAGAAAGCACCCAGAGACCCTAACCAGTATCAGTGAGTCGGGGGGGTGAGTGCTGGAGAAACACAAGTTAAAGTCCTTGCCCAAAACAGCTTACAATCTAATCTAAGACAAGGCATAACAAGTGGGTATAATACACTAGAAGGGAAAGTAAGAGATAGGTGGTAGAAATAAGAATGTGTGCTAACCCAGGGTCCGAGTTCGAGTCAAGCTGGGACCCAGGGGTCCGAGCCCTATTGCTTTGCGGTGTAGCCGTAGCCCTGCTTGACTCAGGTCCAGGGAATCATCCAGAAGTATCCCACAATTCCATGGGCTGGCTATGCACAGGACCTGACATTTCTGAAATCAAAAGTATGTTGTTGTTTTTTTTAAATTGAGTAAATATCACTGGTCCTCTCCCCAGCTATAGCCAGTTGGGGGCTTCCGGCAGCCATCAAAGTAGAGGCAAGTTCTGGGGAATGATCTGAAGGAGAATGTTGTGGTTTTTCATACTAATTTACGAATGGTGTTTCATGAGGAAGGGGCAGCATGGAAGAGAGTCAAGACGCTTGTGGGAGAAGTGGACACATGTTGACAGAGAGGTAACTATAAAACAGAGACACTGAAAACCTGGTGGCTCCTTAATCTAAATAAACTAGATCATCCCAGTCTTCAACCAGACATTCAGTGACACCACCACCTAGTGTTGTAAATTCTAAATTGCATTTAGTTTAGGCTTCTTTTCAAGCATAGTTACTGTGCGAAACAACAAGCAGCTTGATTTTGGTGTGAAGGTGACTAAAATGAGTCCAGACTGACTACCTGGAAGGCCACAAGTTGAACTTCAAGCACAGAGCAGCTGAAGCCAGGTACTTCAGCTGATGAGCAATCCAGACTCCAGTTGCAGTGGATTTCATAAGAGTTAAAAGCCAGACACAGAATCAAGAGGAAAGTTCTCAGAAAACTGAAACCCAAACAGTAGTTAACAAAAGCAATCTGGAAATATTGTAACACCTTCTCCCTGAATAATCAACTACAATTTCACAAAGGCTATACTGTACTGAAAAGTAGGACAGGAGCCTGCAAACTTTACTCCTGAGGGAATTCTGTTGCAAAAAATTAAAAATTCTGTGCCAAAAAAAAAAATATTAAAATTCTGCACACAGTATTTTAAAGTTCTGCAAATTTTAATTTGTCAAACACATGTGGAGACTTCAGCATGGCAGTGGGGAGCACAGTGGCTGCATGGGGGTGGGGGGGGGATCACTCTGCAGCTCGTTCCCAGGACATGGACTTAGTGGTGAGGCTGCAGCCAACACTGACAACACAAGGACCGGGCCTGCCCCTCCATGCCAGGTGCTGGCAGGCAGGATCAACCCAGCAGGATCCAAGTGTGGAGGGAGCGGGTTCTGTATGGGGCTATCTGGGTGTGGGCGGCTCAGTGGGGGATCCAGGTGCAGGGGAGAATCTGGATAGACAGGGGCTTGCTGTGGGGTTCCAGGTGCAATAGGACTCTGCAGGGGGTCCTCGTGAAGGTGGTTGGGGTTCAGCGGAGGGGGAGTCTGGGTTTGGGGGGCTCAGTGGGGTAGGGATCCAGGTGCAGCTGGTTGGGGCTCAGTGGGGTGGGGGTCTGGGAGCTCATCCAGGTGGTCCAAATGCAGAGGAAATGAATGGGGCTTGTCGGTGTGGGGGTTCTGAGTGTAAGGGGGGGTGAGGCTCAGCAAGATGCTCTAGGTATGGTGGGTCTGGATGCACAGGGTTTGGGGTGACAGGGGAGCAGTTACCCGTACAGTGATCCCTCCCCTCCACAGTTGAGAAATGGTGGGTGCAGGAAGCTGGTGTGGAGTGTTTGCAGAGCTTCCTGCAGCCAAGGGAGATTTCTGGGGGTGAGTCTGACCTGGACCCAGCTGCTCTGTGAAGGGGAAGAGCAAGTCCCATCCTTCCCAGCCTCTCAGCCCAGCTGGGACTAGCAGCTGAGCCCAGTACAGGTTAGGAGCCATCGGCCAGGCTCACCCCAGCCTCACCCCACCCCCTGCAGTGATTTACCTCTCTGCCAGCTGCTCTGGGCACCCAAAACATACTGCTCTTGAGGCTTCCCTTTGTTTCCCTGTCAGAAAGTCATTTTTCTACAGGGAAGCAAAGAAATCTGCGAGGGACAGGAATTCTGCGTGTGCGCAGTGATCCACAATTCCCTCAGGAATAAAATTTTGGTTCTTGTCTCTTAAGGCACATCTGAAACGCGTTCAGTAGTCTTCTTAGATGTGTAACATTACAAAGAACAGATAAACCACAGTAAAAAAAAAAAAAAAAAAAATCAGAGAAGTACCTCTTTTAAGCTGCTTTTTAAAGATCTATACAAGAACTTCAAGCAACTGTTTGCCCTTAAACACCATCTTTCACCTGTAGCCATCAAAATATTTCACAAACCATTCATCCTAACATCCCCATAAGGTAGGTGTTCTGCACATTTTACAATGCATTAAACTTAGCAGGGCAAGTTAAACAGAGCAATTATGTGACTTGCTTATGGTCACACAACAAATCAATGGCAGTGCTGGAAATAAAGCCAATCACCTGCCCTCATCACCACGCCCTCCCACCAATGGAGATCAGAAGCAAGAAGACTTTAAATTCACCATGACAAATTAACAACAACAGTTCAAGTGTATGTTGGGGCCTAATCTCCTCCAACCCACTCCAGGCCCGCAAATACACACACATTACTCATTCATACTAACATGCACTGCAAGTAACATTTTCATAAGCGCTTGGCGCTCGGAATTAGAGTCAGATTCTCAAAACGGTTCAGCAACCAGTGGCTCCCACTGAGGAAAACAGGAATTTCTAGGTGCTGAACTCTTGTAAGGTTGGCCACCTCATACAGGTGTCTAAATGGAAGGTGACTGATAGAGAACTCTTTTGTAGAGCCTAGCCACAGCTGCGACTAGAAAGCCCTTGCGTATGCAGAATTACTTGCAAAACAAAAAGTGAGTCTTTTTATGAGGACTCAGTTGTCAAAGTTAATTTAAGGATGCATCCGATGAAGTGAGCTGTAGCTCACGAAAGCTTATGCTCAAATAAATTGGTTAGTCTCTAAGGTGCCACAAGTACTCCTTTTCTTTTTTCTAAGGATAATTATATATAAGGATAGTTAAGCACTGGAATAGGCTTCCAAAGTGTTTAAAGAAAGGTTAAACAAAACACCTACAAGGAATGATGTAGGCATACCTACTTGGTCCTGCCTCAGCACAAGAGGCTAGACTAGATGACCTCTCGGAGGTCCCTTCCAGACCTATACATCTATTATTCTATGCTTAAACCAAGAAAAAAAAACCAACAGCCTGCAGTCACACAGCGCTATTCCTTTGCGATGCTTCACTGGATGTAATTTAAAACATTTGATTCCAGAACACAGCTTTTTGCTTCCTGGGATTGCCACAGAGGTAGTGTGCTGGAATAGGAAGCAGTTACTAGGATGACACGGAAAGCGTTTGGTAATGTTCATTGGCACTTCTGGCGCATTTACAAATAAAAGCAAAAACTGGGTGATCAGCGTAACTACTGACATTGGGCTGGGGATCTACATCTGCAACCCTACAGGCATGCCAGCATGGGGCACTTTCAGTTACCAAAAAAGAAACTACCTCCACCCCCACTGCGTTGCACAGAAATACCCATAAGGATAAATTCAGAGCAGTGGGCCCACTACAAGAGAAGGCAAGAATGACCTTGTTTGCATCTGAGAGTTGATTACTGTACAGAAGGAGGAATTTTGTTGTAACTGTATTTAAAAGTACACCTGCATTCACAAAGACTGGTAGCGTGGTTTCAAAGCTGTTAAACCAGGGGTCACTCAGTTCTATTCATCTGAGCCACTAACACACAGTCTAACCTTTGGCAAGTCTTAACAACCACTTTACCCATTTGTAAAATGGTTAGAGGACATAATTTCAAGTTTCCACTAGTTTGGGGTGCCTCAGAGTCTGGGTTCTCAACTTGAGACATCTAGGGCATGGGTTCTCAAATGCGGGGGGGGTCAAGAGATTATTACAGTGGGGGGGTGGAGGTGTCACAAGCTGCCAGCGTCCACGCCCAGGTCCCACTTCGCCTCCAGCATTTATAATGGTGTTAAATATTTAAAAGTGTGTTTTTAATAGCTGTGTGAAAGGGGACACCGATACAAAAGTTTTGAGAACTACTGATCTAGGATCTAACTGACATCAAATGGAGCTGTGGGCACTCAGCTCCTTTAAAAGGCACAACCAAGGTTACTAGGGGGAATCAAGCACTGAAGCACTCCAAACTGAGGACTCTTGTAAACCCTTACCATAAGAATTAAGCCATCTCACGCAGCTGCAAGAACTCATTACATAGGGTTTGAATATTACCATACCTTTCATCAGAGGATCTTAATAGCCCACACAGTCTTAGCATGCTAGATACTGATTGTCCTGATAAGTCTTAAATGGCTCTAAAGCATTTACTCACATCTGCTACATAAACTTGTTTAATCCCTCTAATTACCCAATCAATGGGAACAGCTCCACAGGGAATAGTTATACCACTACCTTGGAGGAAAGCATTTCAAATTAAAAGGATAGGCACAGGAAGCATGAGAATCCTGCACCTTTACCCAATGCTCAAGCTATCAGTTTCCCATTGACAGAAGTCAAGAAAATACATGAAATTAAAAAATAAAAATAAACCCAAATTTCAAAATACTCTAACAGGATCACTATTTACATCCAAAATATTACAATTTAATAAGTGGAGCAGAATTTGACTGCCAATATTCACACTCAGCACTTATATACGTTACATCTTCAAAGGGCTCTACAATGTGAGCTAAGCCTCAACACCCATGGGAGGCACGTACCCCATGCTGTAACAGAGAAACTAGGTACACAGAGGTTAAATATTTTACCCAAGGCAACAAAGTCAGTAGCAAAGACCTCAGCGGTTTCTGGTTCCCAGCCACCTACTTGAATCTAGTAGACTACACTATCTCTTTGAAACTACGGGGAGTAGACTGGTGGGGGTGGTGCAGATAAACGTTTTACTCTACCAACAGTGATTTTTACTCCACCAAAAGCTACCTGCCACTGGAAATCCATTGCTTGTCAGCATGGGACAGTGAAAAAGTAAACAAAAGTATCAATCAGTTTCTGTATAACAGAGCCTTCCTGGTGGCCTAGCAGGGTGGACCGCAAGCAAAACTGAAATGGTGTCAGTTTCAGTTTGGTATCTGTGGTGTGATACTGGGGATAAGAGAGAGAGGCAGGACACACAAAATGGGAGGGAACAATCGGCCACCAGAAGTAATCCTTGTAAAGGAGCAGGATGGGTAGAGACACAGAGAAAAAATACAGGCGATAACAAATTGTATGGGAAAGGTATGAGGGAGAAGGGGCTGTGTACTTGAGGTTCTTTCATGTACAAACAGGGACAATTAACCAGCATGGTAACCAAGAGAAATTTAGAAATAAAACTGCTCGCTTCAAAACTTAGAATGTTCCCATTTGAATGTATTTTTGGTGGGAGGGAAGGAAATGTTCATACATGAAAATTAAATCAAAAGCAACATAATTTTCTTGTTAGTTAAATATACGGACTGCAAACTTTGAAAGCGCTGTTTTCACTTATGCATGTAACTTCCATTTGGTGGTGGGTTTCAAGATTACAAGCCCAATTACATTTTTAGAGTGCTTTTAAAATCAAGTACAACTTATTATTCGGTTTTATCAAAATACCTCAAATGAGTCCTATGTGTTGTTATATAGTGGGTACTGAGCTGTTGCTTTGACATATAGCTTTTTGGTTAGTAGAACATATTACTGAAGAGAACTAAATTTGAACTCTTACAGGATTAAGTGATACTTCATTACAAAACATTTGCTTTCAGAAAAGAATCAAATTTAATAGCTTTCTTTTGCTTTGGAAATAGCTGATCAACCTCAAAGTGATTGAGAACATTTACCCAATCATTCAAACTGAAGGTTGGTAATTTTAAGACACTAAACCAAGTTCATTCCTGATGTAAAACTTCATTAACTTCAATAGAGTGATGCCAGGGACAAATTTGTCATATTAAGTGCAGAATGTCTGGATTGGATATAAAAACCAAACATAATTTGTAATTAAAATATACCCACAAAAGGAAAAAAAATTGCTCAGCTTTCATGAGGAAGGAAGAATGAAGAGGCAATTAAGCATAACACTAGGAAGCCAGGAGACCTGGGTTCCATGCCCATTTGTGCTACAGACTTCCTTCTTTGTGACCCTGAGCAAGGCTCTAAGGTATTTGTAATTCAGTTTCCCAATTTGTAAAATGAAGGAGTTTTTAAATCTGTATTGCATTAGTGCCCAGAGTCCCCAGTAAACTACACTTGCTTTGTGTAAAAGAATTAATTTCTTAACTGTTGCACTTTGAGATCTTTCGATGAAAAGTGTTACAGAGATGCAAAGTATTACTATGTTTTTATACCGGAATTAAGGTTTAGCCCTCTTTGCATTCTCCAGCAAAGGTCCTGCAATATTTGCACTTTTGCAACTTTTTTTCTGGGCTTGTCACAGATTTTTTTAAGAGACTATCTGAGCTTAAATTGTAGGTGATCACTTGAACAATAAACATTTTGAACTGTTGAAAACGGGGAACCAATCAATAAAATACCATGTGAAGAACAAAACACTGTAGTCTTTATAGAATTACACCATGCTTTTCATGCTGATCGATTTACAACCAAACAAGATAGCAACATTGCAGAAGCAAAACAATCAGGATAGCTAGTACACAGTACAGTCGCCAGATGGCAGCAAAGTAGAAGATTTCTCTTCAGAAATCCAGGGCAGAAGAGTACAAAAGTTACTCAGACTAGTCTAGGTTGAGAGAGAAGTGCCCCGCTGGTGGGGGGGAAGACACGACCACACTCAAACTACGCAGAGTGACTGGATTAAGAGACGAGTTGCAACCTTGAGCTGCTGCATCCCTACTGCACTACTAACTCAAGTATCAGAGGCACTCAGACTTCAACCCCCCCCCCCACCACCACCCACCAGGCCAGCTAGCTTGAGCTCAAGATTTGTGTGTTAGGACGGGAGTCAGGTTGGGGCAAAATTCAAGTTATACCTCAAGTTAACAATGCAGTGAAGACAAAGTTTTCGAATCTGAATTTATGCCAGCACAATTCAAGTTTCCCACTGCTGATGGGTGCACTGGTGTGGGCAAGTCACCAGCATTTAAGCCATCATACCATCTAACCCAGTGGTTCTCACAACAAATTTTTTGGTGGCCTCAACTCTTACTGGTGGCTGCCCTGATACTTTTTCCTAAAATATTTAATTAACTTTAGGAAAAACAAATAAATATGCCCCTATACACATCCAAATCACTGTAATTTATTTATGTAGAGTTGGGGTTTTTTTGCAGACTCAATAAAAATAATGCTGTGAAAAATGAGATTTGTATGTGCGTTTATATCACTTTTCACAGCAGACTTAGTAGCTGGCTAGGAGGCTGTGATCAGTGATATTAACAAACCTACAAGTATCACTGATCACAGCCTCCCAGCTAGCTACTAAGTCTGCTGTGAAAAGTGATACTTGCATGTTTGTTAATATCACTTTTCTCAGCAAGCCCGGGGACAAATACTTGGTCCCCTCATCACCATCCAGGAGACTGTCGTGGCCTCACAAAAAGCCCCTGGTGGCTGCATGTGGCCACATTTGATAAACACTGATCTAACCCCACTCAAAGCAGTCCTAGATAATACAGGGCTTGTTTAGACTAGGAATTGGAAGGTGCTAGTTAACACATGCTAAACTACACAAAGCAGCCTGTCTAACATTTTAAACTGATCAAGTTTGCACTTAGTCCCTGCGTTTTAAACTTGACCATAGTGCTTACCAAAAAATGTGTTTTTCCTGCAGAAAGCCATAATATTTTGATTCAGTAATGCTACCACAGTGCTTCATGGGACTTATAGTTCAGGTCCCTTATGCTCCCATTCTCCTCTATAGCCCAGGCTCCCTGGTCAGACTACTTCTCTCATGATGCACCAGTCTTCCTTTTCAGAGAGGGAGTCAATGCATCATGGGAGTTCCTGGCTGTTGTGCATCATGGCAGATATAATCCAGTTGGAGCACCCAGCCCTGAGAGGAGAATAAAGACATGAGGCAACTCAACTACAATTCCCACAAAGCACTGCAGTGACATATCCAAGTAGAACAAAGAGAAAAGACCCGTGCTAGAATAGTGTGTCCAGTTCTTGTGTCCACAAGTCAAGAAGGATGATTAAATTGGAGAGGGTTTACAGAAGAGCCAAGAGAATCAGGATTAGAAAACCTGCCTTACAGTGAGAGACAATCTATCTATTTTAACAAAAAGAAGGTTAAGGGGTGACTTGCACACAGCCTGTAAGTACCTAAAAGGGAACAAATATGTAATAATGGGCTCTTCAATCTAGTAGAGAAAGGTATAGTACACTCCAATGTCTGGAAGTTGAAGCTAGATAAATTCAGACTGGAAATAAGGTGTACATTTTTAACAGTGAGGGTAATTAACCACTGGAACAAATTTACCAACTCTCATGGTAGAGTCTCCAGCACTGTCAATTTTTAAATCAAGACTGGATGTTTTTCTAAAAGATTTGTTCTAGTTAATATTTTGGAGAAGTTTATGGTCTGTGTTATACAGGAGGTCAGATTAGATTATCATGGTTATCCCTTCTGGCTTTGGAATCTAAAGAAATATCTCTAGTTTTGTCCGAAAACTGAAAATACTTGGGGTTTTGGGCAAGCATTTTTTCAACAAAAAACATTTCCTCTGGAAAGCAGGCACATTTCATGAAAATTTTGTTTGGTTGAAAATCCAGTTTTCCACTGAAAAAGCAATTTGATGGAAAAACTTCAACCAGCCTTTTTCGACCAGTTTAACACACATTAAAAGTGCACTGCCTTCTCTATACGAAGTTAGCAACATATATTGGGTAAAAAGAAAAGGAGTACTTGTTGCACCTTAGAGACTAACAAATTTATTTGAGCATAAGCTTTCGTGAGCTACAGCTCACTTCTTTGGATGCATGCAGTGGAAAATACTGCATGCATCCAATGAAGTGAGCTGTAGCTCACGAAAAGCTTACGCTCAAATAAATTTGTTAGGCTCGAAGGTGCCAAAAGTCCTCCTTTTCTTTTTGCGGATACAGACTAACACAGCTGCTACTCTGAAACCTGTCATTTATTGGGTAGTATCTTCCATTTCCTAGTCTAGACAAAGCAATGCTGGTCAAAACTCGAGCAACCTGTCTAGACTTGTACACCCACCACTATCTGTGGAGGAGCTGCCTGGGCAGACTTGCTACAAAGGGGGGGGGGGGGGGGGTGTGCGGGAGGAGATTAAAAATGCAAGTGTAGACAAGTATTATGTATTACACGGGAAAAAATCCCAACTATATAGCTGAAAAGGTAGCAAGTGGATCAAAATTAGGCTACCAATTAAGTTACTTCTACCAGCATCAAGATCAAGTGTTATCCTTAGACAGTTTTCATCCCTTAATATTTAACTGCAAGGTGTATAAAGTTATACACCTTTAACTGCAAGGTGTATAAACGGAAGGCCCTCACAAAACTCCATTGATCTGTTTTCAAGTATATTTGAAATGGCTTATGTTACAAGGCTACGTAGCTAAAAAGAAGTTCTGTCCCCTGAGAATGATGAAAGTAACCCACAACCACAAGTTATTCATTACTTGTACTTCAACGGCAGTAAAAGTCCCTCTCATGGATGAGGACCCCTTGTGCTAGGCACTGTACGAACTGAAAGGACAATGCAGTAGCTTTTCTTTTTACGGATACAGACTAACACGGCTGCTACTCTGAAACCTATATAGTCTATAAAGCACAATAGGATTCTGCTATATAAAAAACAGCTATTATAGTAAAGAGCTGTTGCATCACTGGGAACAAAGTTTCAAATTTATATAGAAATGTAGATTACTAAAGCAATATGCTTATTTCAAATTACATCCACTTGGCCTCTTTAAAGCAAATGGTAGTTACATTTCAAAAAGTGTTCTGTATGGTATAATCCATGTTGAAGTACTTTGAGGTAGCTAAAAGAATGGCAGATCTACTCATTTCAAGACCGGATTTTTTTAAAAATGATCTCTGATATGTTCATCCAGTTTCTATTTTTAGTTCCTGGTGCTCCCTATAAAAGGGAAAAGATGTGTCCTCCAGCTTTAAATAAATGCAACCCCTTCCGTTTGATCAAGGAGCTGAAGGTCCTGAATAAGCTTAAAGTTATTAGAATTTATATAGAGGAAAGTTGACCATTCTTATTCATTAAATTAAGTTTGGTCAGGCAGAATAGCATCCTGTTACCTATCTATAGGCCCACCTGTTTTGTGTATCACTCAGCAATAAAATGATTGTAGGCCACTTAGTGCCTGTTGCTTAAGAACAAGTGCTTAAGTTTAAGCACTCACTTGAAAATCTTGGCCTGAGTTGTTCTGATTAAGTACCCGAACCCTGCCTAAAGAACCCGCACCCAGAACCAATCAGCCCCCAACACACACACACACACACACACACTCCTAATAGCACCACAGGTCTACCAAGAACTATGCAATTTGTGACTGTACCACACAAACAGGTCCCTATATCAGGAGGATGTAGCCCAAGATTTCAGTGTTAACATAATCTAGGTGAGCACTCCAGATTTCAAGAGTGATTTTAAGGGAGCTTGAAAAGAAATTTATCATATGGAACACTAATGTTAACCAGTCCCATAACAAAAATTAACATAAAGGAAATTTTTTCTACTTATTATGGAGATTCCTGCTGCAACTATGTAACAGGGATTCAAACTTTTTGGTATGTATGAAATGTTCAACATTTACTCTGGGTACAGAATGAACTTTCAAGTTAATTCGTTTGGGAGTTAAAAGGAAAAGTGAATATTTTAAGAACTGCAAAATCACTGTTATGGATTTTGCCCTACATTACCAACACGTACTCTCAACCTTAACTCCATCTTGATGCCTGGTGTGTCCAGGAATTTATACTGTCAGAGCACCTAGAGGTCAGGTCAGGTCAGGGCCCACCACTGCACTAAGTGCTGTCCAAGTGTATAGAATATGACAATCCCTGCCCCAAGGGTTGTACGCTAGCCTTCCATGGCCCATTTCCAGGAAGAAAAAAAAAAGTCAGAGGCTTAGAGAGTGTTTCCTCTGAATTCTTTATTGCTCAGCACCAGTTTCATTCTCTCCACCAGCTGACAAAGTAACATGAAGCTCTTCAATTCCACCCCCACTTATTATGCTATATGCTATCACCCAGTCAGGTCTTTAGAGGCATATCAAGCGTAAATTGCTAAATCTACTTGAAACTCAGGCATTTGCTAATCCATCTGCTGGCATGCAGGGTTGGTTCCTCTGTTGAAAACTGTGTTCAAAGTCTATTTTACTTAAAATGAAAACAATAAGGAGAATTTTGCTAAAAATAAAGTCAACTCCCAATCTACCTTTTTGGGCAATTTACTACCAACATTTCAGTCTCAGAGGCTTGTTTTGGAGGGACGGGGGGTTGGCTCTGGTGGCTAGAACCATTTGAGGTAAAAGTGCTTGAAGCTCTGTATCAGATACATCAGAAATGCAAAAACGTCTGTTAGATCATGTAGTCTAACCACTAGCCAGTGCAAAATTTGTTCCTGATCTGTAAGTGCTTTGTCCAGTCCTGTTTTCAGTGCCCCAAGCATGCTCACTTCACCATTAAAGTTTTCAGACTGATTTTTCTTTTGCTTAATTGCACCCCATTACTCCTAGTAACATCCTCAATTTCAAGCAACAATACCGAGTTTTGCCACTTGAGGGCACCAAAACAATTGCTAATTCTCAAAAAGGCAGCAAAATGCCCAATTTATGAGGCTTTGCTGAGACCAAATGCTTTAAAACCCCAAAAGGGGACAACTTGTGGATAACATATTTTACAGAGAATGTGTTGTAGCAAATAATTTATTTTATTTTCCTTAATTATAATTGCAGCATCCAATACTGTAACAATTATCCAACTGTCTGTCTGCATTCTCAGCTGATGGCCCCAGTTTCACAAAGGTTTATAGCTCATCTGCACTTGTGACCAAAACTAGCAATTGAACCCAGGTTCATTAGTCGTCCGTGCCAATATACTGACAGTAACTTCATGAGGAAGCATCAGCTCCCTTCTATGGAAAATGCTTTGGAAGAGATTTGTCACAAAGCAAAGGTTGAAGGAAAACAGACATGTATTTTGCACTTTTAGCATTAACACTTTCAGCAGTCACAGGTCACCAGGATCATTTTTGTCCTTCATGAAAACAAAGTGGTATCTTTAAAGACAACTCGTTTTCAAAGCAAACATTAAGAGTGTAAGCAGTATTTATAGTAACAGACCTTACATTTATATAGGAATCAATTAAAGTTAGTCCTGTGGCCTGTGTTATTTATACAGGAGGTCAGACTAGTCAGTTACAATGCTCCCTTCTGCCCTTGATAGCACATTTCATCCCAGAGTATCCCAAGTCACTTCAACTGCCTCATCACTGAAATGTACTAATCCGCAGGTGGAACACAACCATTTAGGACAGGAAGTAAGTACCTTATGCATAACTACAAGGTAGACGAGCAATAGTCAGGGGAACAGGGGACATTTTAGGATGTATAGCCAGGGTACCAGGTGGTTTAAACATTCTTAATTCAGCATACAGGATGCCTTGAGCTTGTCGATCTGTTCCAATGTTAACATTTAAGGATCGACACTGCAGTCCTTCCTCGGGCAAAACCTCCCAGTCAGTTTGGCAAAGGACGACCTGCATTATCAGTCCCAATTGGGGGGGGAAGGAAATTTATTGAAAATGCTTTATAAAACCTGTCTGTCCTCTAGCTATTAAAGTTCCTAGTGGGTACATATAAATTAATTAATGTCTCATTTGCATCCTAGTCTATGGAGATAACTACCATCCCAAACACTCATTAGATGCCCTACACGGGATGTATCATTAATAAGTACCCTTGGGGAACCACATAACTGTACATTACAGTACTCAGATCTCCTCTAAATATACAATCAGTAGGGAAATCTTGCCTGAATAGGTTACAATGGAAGAATAAAACAGGTTTGAGTTTGTTTTTTAAACATATGTAAGACTTACTCTGAAATATGGTCACTTCCTACCTATGGCAGGTACCCAAGAACCACACATCCACCATGCTAACTTTTGCTAGTTGGTTTTTCTCTGGTGCATCTGGATAGTCTCAAAGGCAAACTAACTGCACTTGCATTTTGCTTTTAAGTTATATCACTTATTGCTGTACTGGATTTTCTTCCAAGGGAATCATTTTTTTAATTACATGGGGTTTAATTAAAAAAATATGTTTAAGTCAAGGTTATAATTGAAGGTGAGTTTGATGGCCTCAATCCAGTTCCCAGGAGACTGCAGTAGGCTGCTGGTACAGACACAAAAAATGGTGGAGTCATAAACAACAAGGACAAGTTATTTCTGCACAGTGATCTAGATCACACAGTAAATGGATTCATTTGAACAGCATGTACTTTAATACAGTTGAATGCAAGGCCATATCTAGGAACCATGAACGTAGGTCACATGTATAAGATTGGGGACTGTATTTTGGAAAAATGCAGAAAAAGATTTTAGGGTCACTATGGATAAGCAACTGAACATGAGCTCGCTGTGCAATATGGTGTCTGAGAGCAAAGGCTATCCTTGGACGTATACGCAGGAGAATACTGAGAAGAAGTATAGAGGTGTTATTATCATTGTATAGGATGTTAGTGAAACCATCAGAGGAATACTGTGTCTAGTTCTGGTGTCAAAGTTGGGAAGGGCTCAGAAAAGAGCTACAAGAATGATTTAAGGTGTGGATAGCTTCCCTTACAGCGAAAGACTGAAGGAGCTCAACCTATTTATGTTTAAGAAAAAGATAGGAGGTGGATAGGATCATGGTCTACACGTACCTACGTCGGGAGAAGATTAGAGGACTCTTCAGTCTAACAGACAAGGAGATGGAAGCTGAAGCTAGACAAATTTCAAGCTACAAATAAGGCACACATTTTTAACAGTGAGAGTAATTAACCATTGCAATAACTTAACCAGGGATGTGGTGGATTTAGCATCACTAATTCTTTTAGAAAGATATCCAGTCTGATTTAAAAATAAATGCTTTGGCTCAACCAGAAGCCATGCACTGAATGCAGGAATTTCTTGGTGAAATTCTATGGCCTGCCTTACGCATGAGATCTTGATAGTTTAGTGAAACTAAACAGTTAGTGAAAGTGTGGTTAGTTTAGCTCCCCTCAGTACTTTTACAGGACCGGTATTACCACTAGCTGCCTCAGCAATCTAACCACCTTGTTCCTAATTTTACTAGGTCAGTCCAGAATCTTCTCATGTCAGAACTGCGGAGAAATCCTGACTTATTAACCTTCAGTAGGGTGTGAGTTATATGTGACAGAAGAGCATTTATTGTATTGTTTCAAATAAAGAGGTCAGGATAGGTGCAGGATAGAAAACAAGTAACTAAAGCCAGCATCTGTTGTACACACAAGTAGACTGCAGATGCACCTATTAAACAAGTCCTTTTTCCCAGCCCTGTTCAAGGCTTTAGCAAACTGGACTCTAGCAGAACTAAGTCTGTGAGGTAAAAAAACAGCAAGAGTTGCAAACACCATGCACTCTCCTTATTGCAAACTAACTAATAATCCAAGATCCGCAATCAGAATTGTCATCTTCTACCAGATCAGTAAATCAACCCAAGCCACCCAAAAAGCACAGGAGGAAAAAAAGGAAACCAAAGCTACTGCTCTGTACTAGAGTTAAGCAGCAAGGCAGCCTCTCCCATATCAAGCACATGTCATGCATTTGTGAAAACAGGTGCTAGTGTAAATCATCACTTGGAAACTGTCAGCACAGTCAGAAGTATTTAACATCTGCCCTAAGATCCACAATCCACCTAGAAAAAACAAACTCATCCAATACTCCCTTACAGAAGAAAGTGTGTAAAGATCAACCTGAAGGCTAACTGGGGGAGGGCAAGCAAACAAATCACGAAGGCCATGTGCAAACAGTGTAAGAATTAACACTGACTACACTTGTCAACACCACAAAGATCAGAGGTAAAAGCCAAGTGTGAAGCCTAGATCTCAGATGTCACTTATGAACTGCCTTACACCTTTGGCGGCAGTGGGATTTACCCAACACTTCTGACATTGGAGGTGAACTGAAAAGTGTTTATTTAACATTTCTCCCCTGCAGAAGAAAAAAAAAGGATACTAAAAATGTTTCCCTCCATTTCCCCCCCCTTGATCACCCAGTTTTCCCCACTCACCTGAGGTCACTAAATCTAGAGTTTCTTTCAGATGAAGCCAGCTAATGCTTTTTCTCAAGTTGACAGCACTGGGGTTCAAGTGATACGGACTTCAATAGCCCTAGCGTTTTCAGAACTTCAGCAACAGCCGGGTCCCAAAAGCTACTAAGAAATGTCAGTGCCAACTCATTTTAAAATGCAAGCAACTTTAAAAGTTTAAAAGCAGGAGAGTTTATTTAACAGAACAGACAACAGTGGCCTTACATATACATGGTACCATCAGAGTTAAGGGCAACTGCACCTGTATTTCCTCGTGGTCCATCAGGTCACCCACTCTAGGCTTCCAGTTCCTCAGTCAGCCACCACCTCTCTTGGGATAAGACCCACGTCTCTCTCCCCCTTAGCTGGGGGGTTTTCAGGCTGCACAATCCCCTGCCTACACTGGGATATCCCAAACAAGCCAGACTGCATAAACAGGCCAGCATCTGTGCTTTGATTTCTCTCCAAAGGCCAAGAACAGCTGTAATGGCCAGCAGTCAGAAGTCACCACACAGCTCTTTCTAAAGCAAGCACATTCTTAAGGTGAAGCATTACAGAGAAAACATTAAATGCAACAAAAGAACCCACACACACGTGAAAAAGCCTACCAGAGATCATCCCAACTCCAGCATTGGGCTCTGGTTGGTCTCAGTCCTTCAAAACCCACAACTGGGTTTTCCCCATGGTTACAAGTTCATAACTGTCTCAGATTCAGAACCAGAACAGCCATGAATAGTTCAGTCTCTCTTTTATACTTCTAGAGCCTTTGATCTGCAGATTCTGAGAACAGGTAATCAGCAGATAATGGTCCTCTCCAGAGGGTGCAGCTTCAAAAGGCTGGGTTTTTGCGTAAAGGGAGGACAGAAATTTTTATTTACTCCTCCTAGAGATTCCCCAGGCAAATCCATGGACAGAGTCCCAAAAGTCCACTCTTGTCTGGCACATTGTTCAATACAGTTCTTTGAAGTTCATAACTAGGGCCCTACCAAATTCATGGCCATGAACAATGTGTCACAGACCATGAAATCTGGTCTTTTGTTTGCTTTTACCCTATACTACACAGATTTCACCTGGAAGACCAGCATTTCTCAGATTGGAGGTCCTGACCCAAAAGGGAGTTGCGGGGGGGGGGGGGGGGTCGCAAAGTTATTTTAAGGGGCTCGCGGTATTGCCACCCTTACTTCTGCACTGCTGCTTTCCAAGCTGGGTGGCCGGAGAGTGGCAGCTGCTGACCAAGGGCCCATCTCTGAAGGCAGCAGCGCAGAAGGGTGGCAATACCACAGCAGGCCATCCTTACTTCTACATCCTTACATCTTACTTCACTGCTGTTTGTAGCAGCTCTGCCTTCAGAGCTGGGCCTCTGGCCAGCACTCGCCGCTCTCCAGCTGCCCAGCTGTGAATGCAGCACCGCTATCAGCAGCGGTGCAGAAGTAAGTGTAGCAGTCCTACAATAACCTTGCGACCTCCCCACAACTCCTTTTTGGGGTCAGGACCCCCACAATTACAGTACCGTGAAATTTCAGATTTAAATATCTGAAATCATGAAATGTACGATTTTTAAATCCTATTAATTAAATTGACCAAACTGGACCATGAATTTGGTAGGGCCCTATTCACAACATCTCCCAGAGTTCACATCACATCGCCTCAGGGAGGTTGCATAAAATCCCAGCCCACAATAACACATAACCTTTGCATTTAAAACAATGGACTCCTAAGATACTTAAAATTAATCCAATAAGGTTTTTCAAAGATAAGGCAGTTTCCTGCAATATCTCTTTAAAATAGCTACTGCAATCCATTTCTTAATGTTAATTGGTAATACCAACTCATCCAGCACCCCTAGTGTACACAAGTTTGGAGAAGGAAGATACCAACACAAAGTTTTTGAGAGAGCACTGAATATGGTGTTCCAGAACACATGCATTTTTGACAGGTATAGAGGATGTATGAAAGGTTGGCATGTTGCTGCTTGCACCTCCAACATTCACTGTGTGATGCCAATCTAGCCTTAAATGTTCTGGAGTCGTGTAGTATGTGTTTAATATCTTGTTCTGGAAGAATCGCAAGGATAAAAGACGTGAACTATCTTTCACATTAAGTAAGATATCCTCCCAGGTTTCTGTGGTGACAGTAAGGTGAAGTTTTTTCCAATTTTTCAATACTGAGATTGAGAGCGTAATGCAAAGCACTACACCACCTATAAATAATTCCTACAAAGTGACTTTTGTTTCCATATTTCTTAACATCTTCTAGAGGTGAGACAGCTGAGACAGACCAATTGTCCCCTGTACTTGCATAAATCCTTGAACATAGCCACGGAAAGAAAGAAATGTGAGCCACCAATAGAAGATATTTGTTAGACATGTAATCCAAGGAGGCCAGTCTATCATCTTGTATTATATCTTTTTGTTAATCCTTTTTCTATCCAAATTGTCTTCAGTGTGACGATGGCCTTGATCCTGAGACAGGAGGTTACCCCACAGCGGTACAAGAATAGAGTAAGTAAGATTGGATGCTGTAATCAATATGTTGCAGGATGCCCCATGTAAATGCAAAGATTGGATTTTTCATTAAAGGTATAGGTAGCCTCTTAAGGTTATTCCTGGGAGAATTCTGTGCCACTGCACGTGCACAGAATTCGTGTTGTCCTCAGATTTCTTTGCTTCCCTGCAGAAAAATGACTGTCTGACGGGAAAGCCACAAGAGCAGTCACGTGCTCCTCCCCAGCAGCATGGGCACGTGGTTTCAGTGGAGAGGTAAATAACTGCAGGGAAGGAGGAAGGCTGGGGACACCCCAACCAGATCAGACCCACCCACCCCCCCACCCCCCCGCCCAATCCCCATGCATCCAGGCCACCCATATCCAGGCTCCCACACCGAGCCTCACCCCCCCCCCCCCGCCCACATCCAGAACACACGCACCAAGTCCCTCACACCCAAGTCCTCCCCACCAAGCCTTACCCACTGCACTCGGAACCCCCTGCTGAGCCCCCTCCCTTGCATCCAAACGCCCAGACCATCAAGCCCCACCACCCTGCATGGACCCACACCCTTGCACCCAGATAACTCCCCACCAAGCCCCCCCATACTCGAACCCCCACCCCAATGAGCCCCACCCCCATGCATCTGGACCACCCTAACAAGCCCCCCACACCTGGACTCCCACTCCACCGAGCCCCATTCCCCCAGCACCCAGACCCCGCCCCCCCACCCCCGCCGCTGAGCTCCAACCACCTTCACCTGGACCCCCCCCCGCTCAGTCCCATTGCCCCTGCACCTGGAAACCAGCCCCCTCACCGAGCCCTGTGCATCCAGATCCCCCACAGACCCTGACCCCGCACTGAGCCCCACGCACCCAGATTGCCCCACACAGAACCATCTCACCCCGCACCTGGATGGCCCCACACTAAGCCCTTCCACACTTGGATCCTGTTGCGCTGGGCCTTCCTGCCCACACTTGATGCACCTGACGCAGATGGGCAGGGCCCCGCAGTGTTTCTGGGGCAGGCCAAGCCCTTGCGCTGTGTCAGGATTGGGTGCAGCCTCACGGCTGAGTCTGTGTCCCAGGGATGGGGAGAGCTGCAGGGTGATCTCCCACCTCCGTGCAGCCAGAGGCTCATGCTCCCCACTGCCCTCCTAGAGCCTCCACATTTATTTACTGACAAATAAAATTCACAGAATTTTAAAACAGTGTGTGCAGAATTTTTTAGCACAGAATTGCCTCAGGAGTAGAAGGTATATGCCGGTGTGCATACAGAGCTACTGCAGGGGAACGACCTTACAACAGGGTGCATTTAAAATGCTAGATAATAGAGATACAAATCTGGCAACCCCCTACCTCCCATTGCCCAGGATTTTTTAAGAATCTTGTGTGACAAACAAGGCAGCATTTTATCCCATATAAATTGCATAATAGGCATATTTATTTGAGCAAAGAGCAAGGGAGAGACCTTGAAAAACAATAGGCTAATGATAAAAGATAATCTTGGGCAGATATTAATTTTGTCTATTTCTGTTCTCCCCTGTAAGTATCTCCTCCCTCTATCTCATTGGACATTTCTTCTAATATATAGTCCATATTTATAGAAACAATTTTGGGAAGATTAGGACAAAATTTTAACACCTAAATAAGTTATTTCCTTGCATATTTGAAATGGAAAACACAAACTGAGAAGGATCTGGTCTTTTGGATATATCCATAGCTTGGGATTTATTCCAGTTAATGTGAAAACCAGAGATCTTTCAAAAAATATCCACTATATTCAATAATGATGGGATTGATGAGGATGGATTCCTCAATAGTACAAAAATGTCAGCATCATATAAACTGATCTTATATTTTTTCCTGTTTATAGTCACACCTTCAATGGCTGAGTGCTGACATATGTACATTGCCAGGGGTTCAACAGACATTAAGGAGGGGCAAGAGGGGACAGCCCAGGCATGTCCCTCTTTCTAGCTGAAATGAGGGAGAAATAATTCCATTAGTTCCGAGTGAAGCAAGGGGAGAGCTGTATAATATACTGACCCAATTCAGGAATATTGGTCCAAATCTGAATTTTTTTTTTTAGGACAGCCATTAGATAAGGCCATTCAACCCTACCAAAAGCTTTCTCTGATTCTAGAAATAAACCTGTGGAAGGAACATCTGAGTGATTTTTCTTATATTATCAGCAGCCAATCTTCCTTTAACGAAATCAACCTGATCTGTATAATGGGTGATGGTGTTCAGTCGTGTCGCTAAAAATTTTGTAATCTGTATTCAATGGAGATATGGGGTAGAAGTCACCACATTTAATATTAAAGAACAAAGATGGTTGCAAAAGTACTTAAAGCAGTTCTCATGTCACGAGACATGATGCCTTTTTCGATGTTTCAGTGAAGATCTTTGAAAGAATAGAAGATAGCTGATTACAAAATACTTTGTAGAAATCTGCAAGAAAGCCATTCATCCCAGGGGCCTAGCTGGAGCTCATTTTTTTATAGCCTGTTCAACTTCTTGTGTTGTGATAGCTTTGTCCATAAGCAACACTTGTCCTGAAGTGAGGATATTAAAAGGCAGGCCTTCAACAAAATGATCAAATTTATTAGAGTCATCAAATTAGTTGTCTGATTTATATAAAGCTTGACAGAATTGCTTAAACTAATTATTTATATCTATTGGTTCAAGATTGAAACTCCCTTTCTCTTGCAATAAGAAAGAAATATTGTTGTTGGCTACCTCCATCTTAAGTCTTCTGGCAAGTAGTTTACCTGCTTTATCACCCCATTCAAAATATCTTTGACCCTGCTGAGTGCAAATTCAACTTGGCTGGATAAGCATTCATTATATTTAGATATGGAGTTGACTAGAGAATGTAAGAGATTTTCATTATTTGGGTCACTCGTGTGTTCTCTGGGACTCATCTATTTTCTTGTCCCAAGAAAGTCTAGTAACTTGAGTCGTGCGCTCTCGCCTTTTGGGAGATATGCTTTATGCATTCACCTTTTACAATAGCTTTCCGAGCTCCTCAAAAGATGATATCAGAGATAACAGAGTGCTTATTTTCTTGTATGAAGTTAAGATGACTGAATCAACTGTGGAACAAAACTTTGCATCTTTTAGTAGCGAAACCTTCCACCTAGAAGATTTTAATGATGTGTAACCAGCATCCATGCTAAATATAACTGGAACATGATCTGAAACTAATATATCATCAATAACTGCTACTAGGTATGCTGGAATCAGTTCTGAAGACAAGAAAAAAGTCAAATTGGAATAAAATGAATGTACTCTAGAGCAGTGGTTCCCAAACTTGTTCCGCTGCTTGTTCAGGGAAAGCCCCTGGCGGGCCAGGCCGGTTTGTTTACCTGCCGCATCCGCAGGTTCGGCCGATTGCGGCTCCCAGTGGCTGCAGTTTGCTGCTCCAGGCCAATGGGAGCTGCTGGAAGCATCTCTGTCTCCATACATCTTTTAAATAAAGTTCATTCATAAACAATGAGGGCTGACCCATTGTGCTTTGAGAGCTGGATTTGTTCAGATGTCTATCTAGCACAGTATTCCAGTTGCCTGCCAGTATTACAGGAATGTCTGTTGTATTAGAAAGAATGTCTGCAATGTCTTTGAAAAATTCAGAATTACCTCCATTTGGATTGTAAACGCTTCCTAGAGTTAACATTTTTGAGCTGAAACAGCTTTCAAGAAGAACTTATCTTCCTTCAGGCTCAGATGAAGACTGTATACATTGAAAAGTTATACTTTTATGAATTAACACGGACGTGCCTCCGCTCTCAGAATTCAATGATGAATGATACTTAACACCTACCCACATCTTCTTGATTTATTGGCATCTATTTCTGCTACATGAGTTTCCTGCAATAAAGCTACTTTAAGATATATAACCTTATTCCCCCATTGATACTGTAAAACCACATCTCTAGGATATGGTCTGTATTTATATATATTAGATACTGGTTAGTTTCTAATGAATTTATGTCTTCAATTGAGCCTCTAAGAGGGGTCAGGTATACAAAAAGAGTTATAGTTAAATATCATGCGTCTTCCAAAGTATATTTGTAACAGAAAACAGAACACACACAAATGTTTAGAGACTTAAAACAAGACAGTGTGGGCATGTTCAGATTCCAGATGGTTTCAGTGCCATCTGCTCCTCCCCTCCCTATATTATCTAACAATAGTCTAAATATCTCTATATCCAAATATATTTTAAGTCAAGTATTACCCTGTAAATACCATTGGGTATTCTAGAACATATACACTATATTCCTACCTAAAGAAGTTTTTATGTATACATATGTGCATGTATGTATATGTACATACAGACAGACTCATCACATGTAAATTTACAATTGGCTTGGTAAATCAAATCTAAATTAAATAAAAAACTAAACACAAAAAATACAATATTAAAATCATATTCATGGTATGTCAAATGCCCTGCACAAATTGAAGAACCAGTGCTATTTAAGGTTTAGGTTATAATCTAATTTACATCTCAGGAGTACTGACTGTTCCAAGGGACTCGTGGTCAACAAAACAATCCATCAGAGGCAGAGCTAGTGAAGAGATTCTGTCTAGCAGTGCAAGTTGTGATGATTAGTGCAGATAATACTTCAGTCAGTAGACAGTACTACAAACCCCAGCTTAGCATTAAACTGTTACTTATGCACTGAAGTGCTATACAGTTACTATTGCTCAATTCCAATGGAGATCAACAGAAGAGTTGAGCCCAGCTGGTTATCTGCTAGGAGTGGGACTGAGGGGTTCGGAGGGCAGGAGGGGGATCAGGGCTGGGGCAGGGGTTGGGTCGTGATGGTGAGGGCTCCGGCTGGGGGTGCGGGCTCTGGGGTGGGGCTGGGGATGAGGGGTTTGGGGTGTAGGAGGGTGTTCCGGGCTGGGACCGAGGGGTTCAGAGAGCGGGAGGGAGATCAGGGCTGGGGCACAGGGGTTGGGCCACGGGGGGAGTGAGGGCTCTGGCTGGGGTTGCGGGCTTGGGGGGGACTGGGGATGAGGGGTTTGGGGTGCAGGAGGGTGCTCTGGGCTAGGATCGAGGGGTTCAGAGGGGGATCAGGGCTGGGGCAGTGGGTTGGGGCATGGCGTGGGTCCTGGGGGTGCAGGCTCCAGGTGGCACTTACCTGAAGCCGCTCCCGGAAGGAGCAGCATGTCCCCCTTCCAGCTCCTACACGGAGGCGTGACCAGGAGGCTCTGCACGCTGCCCTGTCTGAAGGTGCTAACCCTGCAGCTCCCACTGGCGGTGGTTCCTGGCAATGGGAGCAGCAGGGGTGGCGCTTGAGACGGGGGCAACGTGCGGAGCACCCTGGCTGCCCCTACATGTGGGAGCTGGAGGGGGGACATGCTGCTGCTTCTGGGATCCACGTGGCGTGGAGGCTAGCAGGGAGCCTAACAGCCCCACAGCGCCGCAAACTGGACAGTCAACGGCCCAGTCAGCGGTGCTGACCGGAGCCACCAGGATCCCTTTTCAACAAGGTGTTCCGGTTGAAAACTGGACACCTGGTCACCCTACCAGTAACTCCTGAAGTGGAGGGAATTATTCTTGAATACTATCTAAGTGAACAGTTATCAAGCCCAACAGCATGTGGTGCCATATATGGATTTTCTTCAGTGGTACTCAAACATCCTGCCTTGTAATTTCATCCTTTATCACCTAGAGGTGAGAGAGATTTCCACCCAGTCTCCTGGAACTTTTTACTTTCAAAACATTCTGAAGGCCATACATTTTTTACCCATCATTCACAGTGAACTGACAATGCGTGAGCATAAAACAGCTCACCCAGAGATTTAGAAAACACTTTTCTGTATCTCCCTCCTCCACACCACATGTAGCTTAAAAAGCTAAACTCAAACAACATGGGAGATGAAGGAGGATGAGGTTTAAATTTAAGCATTTGTAGCGGGGTGGACACCCACTCGGGCCCAGTGGGGTTTAAAACAGCCCTGAGAGAGGGCTGTTGCAGAAGAAAGGCAGTGGGGATGACTGGGGAAGCAGCCTCAGCTGGGGGCCACGCCCCAATCAGAAATCCAGAGAGTCTCTCTCTCTCTGCCTTTAGAGGGAGAAGGGCCTGGCTGCTGGGGAGCTTGAGAGAGTACCTGAGGTGGAGCAGGGCTGGGGGAAGGCCAAAGGGGCTGAGGAGCTCGGCCTGGAAACCCCCAAGGCTGCAGGCCAAGAGTAAGGCCAAATAGGTACTGGGGTGGCAGGGGGCAGCCCACGGGTAGGTAGAGGCAGCAGGTCTAAACTCAACCTTGCCTGTGATGAGTGGCTCATGCTGCAGTTTGCCCCAGGGAGTGGGGGCTAGCTGGTGACTGGCAGGAGCCTACGACTGAGGTGACATAGGGATAGTGGGTGGGGGGGTTACCCTGGGACAGGGAGACCCAGAACTGTGGGGTACTGCCAGGGGGCAGCACCCAGTGAAAGGAGCACCGGGGTCCTGGGAGGGACAAGGGAGCCAGCAGCAAGGCGAGACACTGGCCTAAAGAGGGCACTCCGGAGGCTGGAACGCTAATTCCCTGAGACGACCAGCAGGAGGTGCTGCCGGTGAGTCTGCGCCTGGTTACACATGTCATTCAACAGAAGTTTAGAATTTTGCCTTGAGAGGAAAAAATAAAGTCCTCTCTCTTTTCCTGTATGGAACCATACAAGGAAAAAAATAGCAGTACACGGCTTCAATAAAAAACACAGGATGTGTAAAAATAGGGCTCCCGATTACAACAGGACAGTCAACTATTTATGAGTTCCACTTCATATAAGGTTACTTATCTGTCTCTCCCACACTTCCAGCAGCTACCAAGGCCTCTATCTACACAAAGGTCTTGAACATTTACAATTTAAAGTGAAACAGAAATCAGGCTTGGTCTACCTACAAACTTGCACCGATTTAACTAAAGTGCTTTTAAATTTTATTTATTTATTTAAACCACTGCAGATCCCAGTGTGGACACCCTTTAATTGATTTAAACATGGTATATGCAGATTTAGCCCAATGCAGATTCTAACTGCATTAAACTAAATCAACATAAACTGGGTTTAAACCAATGTAAAGGTGCTCTGCCCATGCAGGGATTAGCAGCAGTTTAACTAAATGGATTTGAAACTCACGCAAGTTAAGCTAGTACAAATTTGCATGCAGAGCTACGTTACCTGTGGTTTTAATTAGGAACCAGAGACAAAGTGAGCAGATCTTGACTTTAGCAAAGCTTTTGATATGGTCTCCCACAGTATTCTTGCCAGCAAGTTAAAAAAGTATGGATTGGATGAATGGACTATAAGGTGGATAGAAAGCTGGCTGAATCATTGGGCTCAATGGGTAGTGATCAATGGCTCCATGTCTAGTTGGCAGCCGGTATCAAGTGGAGTGCCCCAGGGGTCTGTCCTGGGGACAGTTTTGTTCAACGTCTTCATGAATGATCTGTACGGTGGAATGGATTGCACCCTCAGCAAGTTTGCAGATGACACTAAACTGGGGGGAGAGGTGGATAAGCTGGAGGGTAGGGATAGGGTCCAGAGTGACCTAGACAAATTGGAGGATTGGGCCAAAAGAAATCTGATGAGGTTCAACAAGGACAAGTGCAGAGTCCTGCACTTAGGACGGAAGAATCCCATGCACCGCTACAGGCTGGGGACCAACTAGCTAAGCAGCAGTTCTGCAGAAAAGGACCTGGGGATTACAGTGGACGAGAAGCTGGATATGAGTCAGCAGTGTGCCCTTGCTGCCAAGAAGGCTAACGGCATATCGGGCTTCATTAGTAGGAGCATTGCCCGCAGATCGAGGGAAGTGATTATTCCCCTCTATTCAGCACTGGTGACACCATATCTGGAGTACTGCATCCAGTTTTGAGCTCCCCACTACTGAAAGGATGTGGACAAATTGGAGAGAGTCCAGCGGAGGGCAACAAAAATGATTAGGGGGCTGGGGCACATGACTTATGAGGAGAGGCTGAGGGAACTGGGTTTAATTATTTAGTCTGCAGAAGAGGAGAGTGAGGGGGGATTTGATAGCAGCCTTCAACTACCTGAAGGGGGGTTCCAAAGAGGATGGAGCTCGGCTGTTCTCAGTGGTGGCAGATGACAGAACAAGGAGCAATGGTCTCAAGTTGCAGTGGGGAGGTCTAGGTTCGATATTAGGGAAAACTATTTCACTAGGAGGGTGGTGAAGCACTGGAATGGGTTACCTGGGGAGGTGATGGAATCTCCATCCTAAAGCCCAGCTTGACAAAGCCCTGGCTGGGATGATTTAGTTGGGGTTGGACTAGATGACCTCCTGAGGTCTCTTCCAACCCTAATTGTCTATGATTCTTCTATGTCTAGTGGTCAGAGAAAGAGAATGAGCGCCATTTGAGCTGGGGTCTATTCCTCACTGCTACTTATTTGCTGTGTGACCTCAGCTAAGTGTCTGTGTACCTCAGTTTCCCCATGTATAAAGATAATACTAACCCACCTTTGAAAAGCTCTTCTAAGCCATGGCTTAGAAATGGAAATTAACAGCAGAAAGGTAGAATGGAGTTCCAGTGAGAAATCCCACCAAAACCATGCTGTTAGTAGCAGTAGAATCCATTTCTCTATGGGGACAACTACACATGACTATTGGTCAAGCATCAGTGCAGCTCCGCTAGAGCTGGCAATGGTGGAAACATTAGCATATCCTGAGATAGACAACCTAGTGGTTAAGAGGTCTTCACTAGCACTTACACCATTGCTAGCATCAGTGCTAGCTAAACAGACAAAATCTGAAATCATTAAATACCAGCTCCCTCCATGGACTTGAGACCTCCCTTGTCAGTTTCCCTATACCCACTTTACAAATAATACGTGCCTCAGAAAAATGCCCTCAAATCATTGTGTTTATATAGCACTGTGAATCATTATCCTCCATGATATACAACCTGTACATATTTCCCTGCACCTATCAATACCTGTCAATAGGCCATTTTGTGAGGGGCTAGCTACACCATCCCTTTGGAAAGTCACCATGGTCAGACAGTTCAAGCTCTGAAGCACTCTCAGCAGAGAAATGATCATGGTATTGCTGTATCTGTTCCAAGCACGAGCAGCTCTAAAAATACAAGCCACGTTAAGGAGATGCACAAAGCATGCCAAGAGCTCATTAAAGAGCGACAAAGTCGGTCTAAAAAAGCCTTCCGGCTGCATTTCAGAAGCTTGAAAACAAGGGAGGGGAAAGGCAAGGACTTGTGAGAAAAACCAAGGTTTCTAAAATTTCTTATGTAAAAGCATACCCCAAAAATCAGTAATAAGCAGGCCTCAACATCTGTAGCGTCTACGGCAGTGGTGGGCAACCTGCGGGTCACACATGGCCCGTCATGGTAATCCGCTGGTGTGCCGCGAGACAGTTTGTTTACATTGACCGGCCACAGGCACGACCGCCCGCAGCTCCCAGTGGCTACGGTTCGCCGTTCCCGGCCAATGGGAGCTGCGGGAAGTGGCGGCAAATGTAAACAAACTGTCTCGTGGCTCACCAGCAGATTATCTTGATGGGCTGCGTGCGGCCCGCAGGTCGCCCACCACTGGTCTATGGTATGAGTGGCAAATCATCCAATGCTAAACAATCACCAAACACTCTGTTAAGATCTACACACAAGACTCTATGGTCACATCTAACAGCTGGAAACAAAGCCTAGTCACGAATTACAGTTACACACACAGACTCCTACAAGCGTACACAGCTCTTTCTGAAAAGAAAATGTAAAGCATGAAAGGAAATCACCTGCAGCTCCTAGGAATCGCCATAACGGATGAGGCCTGTGGTCCATCTAGTCCAGCATCCTGTCTCTGACAGAGGCTACAAGATGCTTCAGAGGAATGTGCAAGAAACCATTCAGTAGGCAGATGTGGGATAATCCGTCCCCAGGGAAGATCTCATCTTAATCCCTGATAGAGAAGGGTTTAAAATCTGAAGTAGGTGGTTTTATATTCTAGCAAAAATTGTTACCATTAACTATTATAATAACTCTAGATATTCTTGTTGTCAATATAAGTGTCCAGCTCAGAATAAATAAAATGGGAGCAGGGTGAGTGGCAAGAGAGAAGGGGGAAGAAGAGTAGCTCTTCTGGTCAGTGTCTAATGCTAATTCAAACCTCAGAAATCCCCTCATAACTGGAGACTCCAAACAATTTTGCTATGATTGGTAATTATCCTATAAAAATCACGTGGTGCTCAAATTGGCAGCCAATTTGACACCCTGTAAGCAACAGTTATAAGTAACAAACCTCTGACTGCCAGAAGCCGAGACTGGATGACAGTGGATAGAGCACTCGATAAACTGCCTGTTCTGTTCATTCCCTCTGAAGCATCTAGCACCGGCCGCTGTTAGAAGACAGGATACTGAGCTAGTTGGACCATTGGTGTGATCCAGTATGGTCATTCCTATGTTCTAAGCAGGAGATTTTCTTTTCTTTGCAGTAGTCCCCATGGCTACAAGTCTATGGAACTGGCATGGTTTCTTTTCTCTCCGGACTAAGGTTAAGTGGGTACTAAATAATTAATCTTACATTTGCATTAAAATGCAAAATTAACTAGTTTAATGCAACACGAATGTGCAGGTCTCTGAGAAGTGATTATGTAAAAATGACACCTTCTTTGTATATCGCCTGCCCCCAGTGAGCATTCAGTCATACCCAACTGAAATAAGGTCACTGCATTTCACCACTCCTTTTGCAGCAAGATCACTACAGCTATTGGAGGGGCAGCTGGATTCCATTCCTTTTCATGCATCATCAGAATTGTTAGTGAAGAGTTCCAATTGCAGAGTGAAATTATGCCCTTGTTTATACTTGTGCAACACATTTGAAGACATGCTTGTGCAACCCCAGTGAACATTATAATCAAACAATTTAAATGGAGGAAAGAACTGAATATCCCTGGATCTAAACTTGATTGCTAGAGAGCCTTGGGCACACTATTTATCATCTGGTATTTAACTGGGCTAGTACCTAAAGGCCCTAATCAGGATCAGGGCCCTGTTGTATTAGATCTTGTACAGATACGTAACAATAACATCCCTGCCACAAAGAGCCTACAGTCAGTTTGAAACAAGATATGACACATGAGTGTCAAACAAGAGGATGAGGGTAACAGCAAAAAGACTTCAAGGTTACAAAGGCTAACTCTGGAGACAACTCAATACCTCTGAATACCTTACAAAAAATAATATCCCCTATGATACGCTATCCTGACTGTCCCTTAGCACAGGTAATGTTGTAAAGCTCAGCTTTGCCGCCTATGCTTAATCAAAGAAAGGATCATCTAAAGATCTGACACTTAAGGATTTCACACTAGTGAATTTTGGTATTGATCACAGTGCATTGTGACAACACGAATTAATTCTGACAATGATTAGAGGAGAAAACTTCCATTCACACAAATATCTCGGCAATCAGCAATTAAGGGGAACAAAATACTGAAAAACTGCACCACCTCAAAAGGATTTTGATGAAGATCACAGAATTGTAGGACTGGAAGGGACCTCGAGAGGTCATCTAGTCCAGCCCCCGGCACTCATGGCAGGACTAAGTGTTAATGTTACACTGTGCGGTGACAAAATGGCTCAGACAACCAGTAATGGGACAGAGCTATTTTCCTGTAGGTTGCCAACTGAAACCAAGCTCAAATTAGTAATGCATGAAAGTTGTTACTTATGAATTGATGGATCTTAGCCCAGTTCACAGACAACTGACACAAATGGGACTAATTGCCCCCTTGGCTGACAATCTCCACAGAGACCAGTGGAGACCAGGTTTCTCTCTCACCCCTAGAGGTGCTCTTAGGCTGAGGAACACTGATGTGGCAGGGTGGGGATGCTTGCATTGTTTCTGGCCCTGCTATTCCTGTCCTGTAGATAACAGGATTTTAGTCAGCAGGGCTGTCAGCCTGGCACCTTTCACCAGCACTAAATTCACACAAAAGATTGAAAAAAAGGAAACCATTATCCAGTATTTTAAAGTCTCCCTGAATACAATAGTGGCTCTTGAAACACACTTAGCTAGTTCTCTTCATAAAAAGGGCAGAGAGGAGAATGTTCGTATGTTGTTACTTGCAGAGTTAACAGCCAGTTTACTCAGCAAAGCCACAGTTCCATGTTCCACAGCAGGAGTCATGTTTACATGTCACCCAGGAGACTGACTCAGACATGGAAAGAGCCCTACTAGGCCATCCCTTATTGCTGCTCTGAACTGATTTATGAAGGGTCACAGGCTATACAAATAACTGTGGGGAGAGAGATGGAAACCAGTTTTAAACCTGTGCTGGACTGTTCCTTACAGCAAAGCTCCTATTGCTTAAACGAAGCGTAAGTTAGCATTTTCCCCTATACTTGTAACGTGACTGACAAGGATGCTACACTCCACTATAAGAGGGCTTACACCTTTTTACAAAGCTATTCTGTTGACTGAATTCATACATATCATAGATTTTAAGGTCATAAGGGATCATCATCATCATCTAGTCCAGAGGTGGGCAAACTACGGCCCACGGGACCGTCCTACCTGGCCCCCGAGCTCCCGGCCGGGGAGACTAGCCCCCAGTCGCTCCCCTGCTGTCCCCCCACCCTCAGCTCGCCATGCCACCAGCGCTCTGGCCCGCCACTCCTACCGGGCGGCGATCTCTGTGAGCTCCTGCTGCTCTGAGCGGCATGGTAAGAGAGTGGGGAGCGGGGGGACTGGATAAGGGGCGGGAAGTCCCAGGGGGCCTGTCTGGGGGCAGGGATGTGGATAGGGGTCAGGGCAGTTAGGGGACAGGGAGGGGTTGGATAGGGGGCGGGGTCCCGGGGGGGCAGTTAGGGACAGGGCGTCTCAGGAGGGGGCAGTCAGGGGACAAGGAGTGGGGGGGGAGGTTGGAGGGGTCAGGGGTTCTGGGCGGGGGGTGAGGAGTGGGAGGGGGCAGGGGCCAGGCTGTTTGGGGAGGCACAGCCTTCCCTACCCAGCCCTCCATACAGTTTTGCAACCCCATTGTGGCCCTCAGGCCAAAAAGTTTGCCCACCCCTAGTCAGACCTCCCGAACATTGCACACCACAGAACCTCACCCACCCACTCCTGTAATAGAGTGTAACTCTGTATCCTTGAAAATTAAGATGTGGCTGATTCAATAGGAGTGCTAATTTGAGTATACTTTTGCAGTTTCATACGCAGCATTTTTCCATTGCTTTTGAAGTGTTTTACTAAGAGCCTCAGCTGAGTTTCCTATCTCATCCCTGCCCCTCTTTTCAGCCTTACCAGGAGTGTGGCTGTGGAGTTCTGAGCAAGTATCTTCTTGTACACAATTTCAAAGTATAGGCGAATTGAAAATTTTAAAGAGGGTAAGTTTGCTCAATTTCTTTAGTTACTTAAGTTTAATTTTTATTAAGATTAGTAGAAGAAAGACTCAAATGCAGTCTGCATCTTAAATTAAACGGATGGTTTCTTTGCTCTGGATCGCTTCCCTATTTCCACCTCACCAAAAAAAACAAAAAAAAAAAAAAAAACCAGAAAATTTGTCCCATCTTTTCTAGAATCTCTCTCTCCCCTCAACCTCCTTCTTCCTTCTGGGCTGGCATTGCTGCTCCTGCATACAATAGCATGAGCAGCACCAGAATCAAACTGACAGCCATATAGTTAATTTCATCCTCAGCCTCTAGGCAGGTAGAGTGCAACTGATAGGGGCCTAATCTATGACACTGTCTATGCTCATAGGCCTAGGTGTGGGAGAGTGAAACCAACCAGGCTGCCATCAATTTCACGCTAGAGCTGCAGCCCTGCAGGAATCCTCCCAAGCAGGGTTGTCCTGTAGAATAATTCTTTTTAACTGAATCTGGAAGTGGCTGAAAGAAAATACTGGATACCTAAACCCTGCAAACCATTGGGAGGCGCAGGTTTTATTTATCAATCAAGCTGGACTTAATTAGTAAAGACTTAAAAGACTGGCATAACAGCTTCAGCAGACAACACTACAACCAGTGCTGAGAATCACTGCCCCTCTGCTCCGACATGCTGCTTCACTGTGTTAGAAATATATTGGGGTATCCCCACACAGAGAGATAAGCAGTGTGGCCCAGTGGATGGGGACTAAACTGAGACATAGGACACCTGGGTTCTATTCCTGGCTCTGCCACTGGCCTGCTCGGTGACCATGGGCAAGTCTCTGAGCCTCAGTTTCCCCATTTGTAAACTGTGCTTTTGAATGTGCTTGGAAATTTACGGATGAAGAGAGGTAAGTATTTTTGCTGCTATTATATACTGCCCAAAAATCAAAAAGGCCTTTATCTACTGCAATATCACATTGCAATCTCATATCTTATTTGCTATCTGCTATCTGCTATGGGGACTCAATGCTTTTCAAGTGTCTTCTTCCCATTAAGCATCTGCATTTTGGATTATTTTGCTCTTCAGGTGAGGGGGCTCTCTCTATTTGTGTATGCAATGCCAAGTAAATTATTGGCATCAAAATTGTTGCTCAAACTATAATCACTTGAACTGGGCCATGTTGAATCTCATTTTGTTATTTTGTGTTCATATTTCTAGCCTCTTTGTCCCTCTTGTATTATTTTTCTCTCCTCATCATTCTCTCCTCCATTCTTTGCAATTTAGTATTATCTGCAAATGTAATTAACATGCTTTTTAACACCTCTTCCAGATTAAAGATGTGAAATAAAAGAAGGCACCACACCAATCACTGCAGCACCCTCTTAAGGAGTCCCCTGCCCCTCCAATTCATTCAATACACTATCATTTATCATAACCCTTTGTTTATGATCCTCCAGCCAGTTTTCAATCCCAGCGACAGCATTCATGCTCAAACCAATCTGGATTCATTAACATAGCAAGTTTTCTGAGCCATTGAGCCAAATTCAGACTTGGTATAAGCAAGCATCCTTCCTTTGACTTCAGATGCACCTGAATATAGCAATTCTGAATTTGGGTAACTGTATCAAGTCAGACTCAAAAAGGAGTTGTACAACTAGACAGGAAGCAACACAGGCCCGGATACTACCATCAACTCCATGTGCCTGAATCCCTGTGCTTACACAGAGCCCCACTGATTTCAAAAGGGCTCTGCACAAAGCAACTCTCAGAAGTGGGGCCTTACAGTCCAGAGATCATCAAGTGTACACTAGCCACTATTTGAATGATTCTGCCAGTGTTTAAGGACTTGTTTTAGTCTGTTTTAAAAAGACAACATTTTGATCTTTTGCCTAGGCCATGGCATTTTGAACATCTGGATTAATATTCCTTACTATCAACTTCCCCTTTCTTCCATTTGTTATTTTTATTTTTATTATTATTATTTTACAACTTTCTTCACATCCCCTCTAAACCAGGTCAGGTTTTTGAACCAGCACAGCTTTCTTTCTCGATTGTGGCTTTTTTGGGCATCTAAGGGCATTCTTAAATGATTCCCAATTGTCATTCACATTTTTCTGATTAAGTTCTTCCTCCCAGCTGATTTAGCTCAATTATTTTCAGAGTTGTGAAATTGGCCTTATTAAAGTACCAGGTATATATATTACTAATCTGGACTTTATTCTGCTTGCACAATATAAATGTGATCAAGTCATGATCACTTGTACCTAATCTACCATTAATTTTTAGTTCTGTGATCAGTTCCTCTTTATCTGTTAGGACAAGGTCTAATACAGAATTCCCCTGTGTGGTTGCAACATTTTTTGAGGCATGAAATTGTCATCTATTACACCTCTACCCTGATATAATGCGATCCAATATAACACGAATTCGGATATAGCACAGTAAAGCAGCGCTCCGGGAGACATCAATTAGTGCCCTATCTTGTGCTTTATCTGTTAGGATATTGATCTATAAGCATTCAACATTTTATTCCAAGTTATCAGTGACTTGGAAACAGGTAATGCCATTTTTGACATTCCAGTCCCCCTTCCTTTTTGCCCACTCAGTTCTTCCTAAATAAATTAAAAGCAATGGTCATAACATTTAAATTGTGCATATCATCACACCAGGTTTCAGTAATACCAACTAGCTCAGACTTATGCTCATAAATGAGCAATTCCAATTCCTCTTATTACCCAGACTCCTAGCACTGGTTTATAGGCAAAGAAAGACTTTCTTGTCCTCATGTCCTTTAGTTCCTTGATTAATTTTGTTCTCAGCATCACAATTTTGTGCTGAGTGCTCATATCTTCCCTCTTTTTACCCTCCCCTTTTGCTACTAGTTAAATCCTCTCCTGAATATTCTAGCCTGCCTATTCCTAAGGAGATTGGTTCCCCTTCTATTGAGATGGAGACCATTCAAACTATGCAGCCCCCCTCCCCACAGAAGGTAGACCAATGTTCCATAAAACCAAAACCCTTCACCCTATACCACTCACCTAGTAAACAATTCACTTCCAGAATCTTCTACCTTCTGTCTTCCTTTGCTCGAGGAACAGGAAGGATCTCAGAAAAGATGGCTTGGACAGTCTTCTTTTTCAGCACACTTCCAAGTCCCCTGAACTCATCTATTATCTGCATGATATCCCGTGACACAGTGTCATTTGTGCCAATATGAACCCTCACCATCACCAACAGATCCTTGCCCATAGACTTCAGAAGCATATCCAGTCTTAGAGTGACATCTCATGTCTTGGTCTCTGGGAAGGTAACACACTTTCCTGTTGTCTGCCTGTTCCTTGCAGAATGTTTATTCAGTTCTTCTGAGTACTGAATCTCCAACAAGGATAGTCTGACTGCCTTGGATGGCTAGAGAACTCTTTGCAGGTAAGCTTGATTTTCTTAGAGGTTGGACCAAGCTGCCATCTACACGTGTGTCCCATATGTCTCTCTGTTTCCTTCGACCTGCTGGAGCTTGAGAGGTTTCTTCCACAGATTCCATATTGAGGACCTGGTATCAATTTGAAACTTCTAGCTGTGGGCATGCCTCCCATTTCTCTTCTCCCTTGTGGCCAGGGTCTGGCTATTCTCACCTGTCTCCAACCATGTGGAATACTGCCATGACCTCTTGTCTCTGGTGGTTACGAACGACCAGGCCTCCCCTCTGACTTCCTCTGTAACGGATTCCTTTGTGGCCAGCTCCATTCTTCCTTGAACCTGCAATACTGGTGATTTGTCAACCTGGTTGTCTTAAGAACTCTTCAGCTTCTCCAATTCTTACTAGCATCTCAATTTGCCCCTCCAATCCAAGAATCTTTTCCTCCAGTATAGGCACAAACTTGCACTTCAAGCACAGGAAATCCCTTCTGGCTTCAGGCAGGAAAGAGAACATGGCACACCCGCTGCAGCTCCCTGGAGAAACTGAGCAGAGGGTTTTGTTCTTACCCGAAGCCACATGTTATTCATGCAGGGAAAGCTGTGCATGAGGTTTGGTACGCACCTGAGGCCGTGTGTTTAGCCTATGCAGAACTTAACAAGTCCAAGACTCGCCTCCTTCATTTCAGTCCACTCATCTATAGCCTGACACCTCACACACTGTTTATTGCCACCACCCTCCCCTCTCCTCTAGATACCAATATTGCCTCCACTCCAGTCCATCCAAAGTCATCTTACTTGTGTGGTCATGTCACCCCTTCTATAAATCTTTCCATGGCTCTCCACCTCACTGCACAGCAAGTTTGAACTCTTTGTCCTTGGCAATCAAAGATCTACAACCCTCCCTCTGACTTTGTCTTCACTTACATTCCATCCTATCAATCTTCATGTCCCCTTTGTTCTCCACCTCCTCCTCTGTCTCTCTGCGTGTGAAATACCTTCCATAAACTTGTTTGCCAAGCCACCCCCCTTGCCTCATTGAAATCACCTCTAAAAAAGCTCTGTTCTCCCATCTCACCTACAAGGAGTGAGGCAGGAAATAAAAGAGAAGCAAGGAGCGTTAAATGAATGGAGCATCAAGAGACATACATACCTTACTAAGTAGCTGTGTGATAGTACCACCCTTGTCTTTCCCCTTTCCTTCCCCCTGTTTTTTGTCTGTTTATGACCCCGGCTTATTGTTTTATACTTACATTAGATTTATGCTCTTCAGAGCAGGAACCATCTCTGTACTTGTCTTTGAGAAGCTCCTAGCACATTTTGAGGTAATAAAGTTAGGAATCATGCCATGAAATAAATATAGAAAAAAATTAAGGTTGAATCTCAGGGAAAACATCCCAAGAGTGAAATCTATTATTCTGTGAAATAATCTCCAAAGAGGAGTGGAAGCCCCATCTTTAACAGATTTAGACTAGGATAAACTACTAAAAATATACTGGAGAGAACAATCCTGCACTAGACAGACCAGGGAGGGATGTATTAGTTGACCTGTTAAGTCTTTCTAGATCAAATTTTTAAGATCTACAGTTAAAATACAAAGAAAGTGAAGTCTAGATTAATTCAGTTCTCTCCCATACACACACACAATTTCCTTGGCTAGGATTTGAAAAACATCTAACCAAACACCTTCTACCAGAAGACTAAACCTATAAGCCAGAGGCCCATACTCAAGGTGGAGCCAGTCATTCCAGCAGGGTGTCAGTTTCAGGATGACTGCATCTGTTTCCCCTCCTTCCATGGTCCACTCCAGGAGTTGCCAGTCAGGCCTCAGGTCTCCAACCATCACCTGTCTCTGGGCAAGAACCCTTGTTCCATTTCCTTCAGACTGGGGATTTTAAGGCTGCACAGCTCCCTGCCTTACACTGTGACATCCCCAGCAGGCCAATCTGCCTGAAGGCCAGCACCTGTGCATTGCTTTCTCTCTGACGGCTATGAACAGCATATTGCCAGCAGTTACAAGTTATTACACAGCTCATTCTAAGCAAGCACATTTATTCTTGAGGTAAAAGCATTGCAGAGAAAACATAATAAAAACAATCAACAGGTTTAAACACACACTAAACATACAGGATTCACCCATCAGTTTTATGGGACCCTAGCAGGCCAAAGTCTTTCCAACCTTTACAGAAGGGTATGGATCCCTCTTGGACAGAAGGTCCTGTCTGTTTGCTGGATCAGAAGGAAAGCCTTGTGTCAGTTCAAGCTCATCCTTTCATACTAAAAGCTCTTTCTCTGTGTTCTTTGTTTAGTCTCAGTGACTCACCTTAATCAGCCCCCCACTGTAGGTAGCTTCTATAGGAGCTGTGGTAACCCCTCCTGATGGAGTAGATCATACATAAAGCTTCCATAAATTTAATAGAATGGCACCCAAAGATACTGCATGGGGTTGCAATATCTGTCACACAGAGTTCAAGGCAGTACCTAAGAACTCCTCCCTCATCATGATACTGGAAATGCAGCCTTACCCTTGGACACCACCAAAGCTTCCTCAATCTTCCCTATCAGCCTTTGGTTAATAAGATGTCTGGTAAATGTGGAGCCCTCCTCTTCCCCGCTCTGCTGGGAGGAGGGAGGGAGAAAAAAAAAAAAACACTGAGCATTAATCTTTCCCAGATATTCCAGCTGAAAGGCAGGGGCACAATGCTCTGCTCCACTCTCATCCCTCCTTGGGAGGCCTGGCGGATCTCTTTCCCCGAGCGTTGTTCAGCTGTGGAGTGGAGAGTTTGTTCATCTGCAGTCACTACTCTGCATTAAGCACAAAAGCAGCTCAGGGAGCAAAGTACCGATCACAGGAGCACTCTCTGCTCAGCTTCATCCTCAGCACATGTGCTTCTTCCAACTTAGCAGACAGAACACTGAACTTAGACAGGCAAGTGGAGAGGTCGTTTTAGCTTTACTTATGGCAAAAAAGAGGTCTATGGGGAATTATTTTGGGTTGCACGTAATATTTGAAAATGCAAATGAAATATCACCACATAGGATTTCAGGAAATACCAGAAGTGAACCTAGCTATGGAGACTGATGCACCCTCTCCCTTAATCAAATCTGGTGTCTCTCTGTACCCAGAAGAAAATGCAATTTTGATCACCAGCACAAGAAATATCTTTAACTCTATTAATCCTGTGCTATGCTTTAAGAAACTAAAGCACCTCAAGCGCTCCTTGTGCAGTTGTTTGGCTAACTTCTCAACGATTAACACAGCTGAGTGCAGCTTCCACTGGGCTTTTTCACAGCACAGCAAGGGCATGAAAGGACACGCACTGATTAGAGGCCACCATCAATTCTGCCATACATGTCACCACACCCTGCGTGGGTGGATCAAAAGTATCACTGAGAAAGTCCTGTTCAGCTGCAATGCAACAGAGCATTCAAACTTCACAATATATCGTTTGCCTACTCAGATAATCGTTAGAGAGGTGTCCTTGTAAGCAACCTTCATATGCACAATACTGCCTCACTTCATTTCAATTCGCTCCAGCCCCACTGATTACTGCATGAAGCACATTCGCCCTCTGATGAAGCCCCAGACTAGGAGCATTCAATCATACAACAGCCTGGGACAAGCAAAACCCCACTTAAGACAAGTGATATTTAATCCCTTATTGCCTTACAGTCCCAATGCTAACCTGAACTTTAGCCTCCCGAGTGCACTATCCGACCAGCCTGTATGACCTGAGGTTGAAAAATGTGAACTAGTCACCTGCCTCGGCCTTCCAGTAGATGCTCTGAGCAGCAGGAGAAATTTGCTCATCTGGCTAAATCTGCTACACTCAACTGGCACAGCTCAGCCACTCGTGCACCAGACTGCACATCCGGAAGAGAGCACAAGGGTAGTTTTGAGCAGTGATGAGCTGCCAAAATCTTAAAAACCGGTTCCCTCCTCACCCTACAAGGGGGTCATTGCCCACCCCCGCCCCCCAGAGACTCCTACCCCATCCAACCCCCTGCGTTCCTTGACGCACCCACCCCCAGGACCCCTGCCACATCCACCCACCTCCCTGACCCAACTGCCCCCAAAATCGGGTAGGAGTGTCTCGTGGGCCACCGTAGTGGGTGCCCACCCCACCCCTAAGAGCCAGAGGGACCTGCCAGGGGGCGAGGTGGGGAGTCCCGGAGGTGCTTACCTGGGGCAGCTCCCAGGAAGTATCCAGCAGGTCCTTCTGGCTCCTAATGGCGGGGGAGCGTAGCTGGGGGGGGAGCGGCCGCTCCCCCCACTGATCACATCAAAGTGGGACCTTAGGAGCCGACTCCGTGGGTGCTCTGGGGCTGGAGCACCCATGGGGAAAATTTGGTGGGTGCAGAGCACCCACTGGCAGCTCCCCGCCCCGCGCCCGGCCCCAGATCACCTCACCTCCGCTCCGCCTCTGAATGCACCATCCCACGCTGCTTCTCCGCACCCCCCCGCTTCCCGTGAATCAGCTGTTCGGCAGGAAACCTGGGAGGGCTGAGAAGCAGGCGGCGGCTTCACACTCAGGCCGAGGGTGGTGGAGGTGAGCTGGGGAGCAGTTCCCCTGCGCAGCCCCCCTCTCCGGGTTACCTGCTGCGGCGCAGGCGGCCCTCCTCGCGTCCCCCCGCCCCAGCTCACCTCCGCCTCCCTGGGCCTGAGTGCGAAGCTGCCGCCTGCTTCTCAGCCCGCCCCGGCTTCCCGCGCGAACAGCTGATTCGCGGGAAGCCTTGGGGGGCGGAGAAGCAGAGCGGGGCGGCGCGTTCAGGGGAGGAGGCGGAGGTGAGCTGGAGCCCTGGAGCACCCATGGAATCAGTGCCTAAGGCGCCACTTTTGGCCGGTTAAATTTAAAAGCCCTTTTAGAACCGGTTGTCCCTTGTGGAACAACCGGTTCTAAAAGGGCTTCTAAATTTAACAACCGGTTCTAGCGAACCGGTGCGAACCGGCTCCAGCTCACCACTGGTTTTGAGTCCATCTTTTCCCCCACCCCTCCCAAGCAAAAGTGTGGTCCTGAAGGTCACTGCTCGTTGGTGGCAAAGAAAATCCTCATACAGGTGAGTTCCACAGAGGAATGGCCTTCTAAGAAGTCATCCTCACCTAGTCAGGAGAGCTGGTCATCAGTGGACTGATTTGAAAAACCAAAGCCAATGCTGACACTTAAATATGACTTTCCAAAGGGCATATGGCACATCCAGACTGTCTGAAGAAAAGTGTTTGGAAGACAACAAATTAGATAAGATCTTCCTTATGCCCTGAAACAAGAACAGGAAAGTGTCTCTGGTTAAGCATCTCCTTATTCTCAGCTGATACGGTACAGTAACTTCTTAAAGCAATACTCCCCAGCGAACCATAAACAGATGTATCTGCTACAGCAATAGTACTAAGAAGACTCACCTTCTTCCCCTCTCCCCAAGCAGTCACAAAAAAAACCCCACACCAAACCAAAGTTGAGTAATAATACTTAGCACCCTTCATCTCCTCACGATGACCCTTTGGAAAGGTAAGTGCTATCATCAACATTTTATAGATAAGGAAGTTGAGGCGCAGGCAGGTGTCATGACTTGCCCAAGGTCACCCAGCAAGTCAGTGGCTGAGCCAGGACTAAAACCCAGCGCTCTTAGTTCCCAGTCATGTGTTTCATTTACTCTGATTCATAATCATATAATCTAATAACTCAATCATCAGTATAAACGGTCCATGAAAAACAGTGATCTCCAAAAAATAACACCCATAGACCCTCTGACACAATTCCCACTCCAAAACTCTCAACTCACCCAGAACTTCCCTGGACATCCAGGAGAAAAGAGGGACAATGCCATTCGGTTCTGCGATAGGAGTGCATCCCTTAAAGTAGTGCTAACTTGTAATACTACCACCACTACTTATTTCATAATAAGCAACAAGATGCACTGAGAGGCTAACACAAAAGTGAAAATAAAATAAAATCCAATGAGTTGCTGGGGGGAGAAAACGCTCTCCTAGAATGGCCCAGACAGACTTTCAGGCCTCACCAAATAGGAGCAGGTAGGAGGGGTTGATAACTTTTGCAAGTAAATTTAATTCTAGAAAGGAAGCTATTTTCCACAAGATTGACGAGGAAGTTAATACTCTCTATAAATAAACTAAGGTCTCTTCCCTGTAAACTACTCTGTGCGGACTGTAAGGGTTCACCAAGATGGAACTACTTATAGCAGGGGTTCTCAAACACTTTCTTTCTGAGCCCCCCCACCCACATGCTATAAAAAAATCCACTGCCCACCTCTGCCACAAAAAACTGTTTTTCTGCATGTAAAAGCCATGGCCAGCGTTAGGAGGTAGCAAGCAGGGCAATTGCCTGGGGCCCCATACCAACAGGGGGCCCTGTTAAGCGAAGTTGCTCAGGCTTCGACTTCAGCCCCAGGCATTGGGGCTTCAGCTTTCTGCCCTGGACCCCAGCAAGTCTAATGCTGGCCCTGCTTGGCGGACCCCCTGAAACCTGCTCGCAGCCCCCCCCAGTGGGCCCAGGACACTGGCTTACAGGATCAGGGCCTAACATTATAAAAGGAAGGGGAAACATAAAACTGAAAAAAGCACATCTTAGTCACAAGTCACAGAAGCTGTAAGTGTCAGATTAAACCTGACCAGTCAGTTCCTTAATATTGTGTTTAAATTTCCTGCATAAACGGTCGCAAAGTAACACAGGTACTAGAATTAATGCAATTGTTGATGTTTTTCCTGCTAGGGGGTTTTGGGCTGGGCAGTATCAGGCTGATAGTGAGGAACATTAACATAATTCAGGTAATAATGCTTTAAGCATCTTTTAAAAGATAATTATGGGCACACGAACAGGGCACATCTACTTGAGCAGTTTCATTCCTATTGCATTATGTTCTCCCATCTGGGAGGGGTCGAGGTGCACTGAAGATGCTCCAAAGAGTCCTATTCAGCTTCTCGTAGCAACTGACTGTGGTTATAAACAAGCTTCCTGAGTGAGCTCAGTGAACAGAAGAAGTTAGCATCTGATCGGTCAGGCCTATAGCTTCATGACACATTCCTCTAGAGGCTGTTTGCATTTTTTGCCCAGTAATTCATAAGATATGGGACTGATTCAGCCAGCTCAGAATGTCACATGAAAAATATTATTCCTAAGGGTGTAAAATAAGAGGTAAAAGGCTTATTACACAGAGATACAAATTTTAAACACACAGACAGTAATAATAAATGTACACAGCATTCATCTTCAAAGCATTTTACAAGCAGGCCACGTTCTTGGCTGCCTTCAGGCAGTGCGGGGAGAGGGGGTTTTCCTCAGCTGGTGCAGAGCAGAGTAGAGGTAGCTGCCCCACTCACTCTCCCCAGCTGAACCCCAGGTGCAGAGAACATATCAGGATAGAGAGACAGTAAGGCCAGAGTGTACTGCTCCCCCAGCAATGCTGAGCTAGAGAATGGACCTTTAGGAACCATAACCAGCTGGCACAGGTAAAAGCAGCCCCAATGCTGAGCTTAGGGTGATACAGATTCACTGCGAGAACCAGGGAGTCATAACAGCAGAAGCCATTAGCCAGTCCTCAAAAAATTCCTGCAGTAGAGATATCTTCCTTTTACAGACTGAGGCAGACGGCCAACATTTTCATCCTCCTATCTGGGATTCCTCCATTTCCGAGAGCCCAACCCAAGATACCTAGGGCTGGATTTCCAGAAGCACTGAGCACTCACAGCTCCCACTAACTTGGGTTATGGGTGCTCAGAACTTGTGAAAAATCAGGGCCAAGAGCTCTCAAGTTGGGCACCCTAAAACTGAGACACCGAAGAGTAGCAGCAGCCACCTCGGACATTTTTGGACTAAACACATGGCTCAAAGACACAAAAACACAAACTAGATAACCTCCCCTCCCAGGCCACTGATAGTGGCAAAGCAGAGAATCAGGATCTTGGACAACTATTAGTCTTTTACTGCAGTAATACCCATCATGAATCAGGCCTCACTGTGCTAAACATCATGCAGACAAACAAAAAGACAGTCCTTGCACCGGGAGAGCTTACAATCTAAGTCTAAGATAAGTGTAAATGGTGAATTCTCTGTAACTTGAAGTCCTTAAACCATGATTTTAGGACTGCAGTAACTCAGCCAGAGGTTAGGGGTCTATTTCAGGAATGGGTGGGCGAGCTTCGGTGGCCTGAAATGTCAGGAGGTCAGACTAGATGATCACGATGGTCTCTTCTGACTTTAAAGTCTATGAGAGACACCGGAGGAGCACAAGAATGAAAAGATTATGAACAGCTTGATAAGTAGAATTATCGCACACCGGCAGCCTGCTCATCCAAGAGTATTTTGCAGGCATTATCACAGAGAGGAGTTTAAGGAAGGATTCTGACATTTTACAGCACTTTTATAAACAAATTTTGCAAGACACACTTCATTACTTTTCTTGATAAAAGTACAAATATAATGGATGAAAGGAATGAGACAGATGTAATATGTTTGGATTTTATTTGATACAGTGCCTCTCAAAACCCTGGCTTGAAAAGTTATTCCAGTTCATAAGAGAAACATTCCAGAAGACTTAAAACTAGTGGCACAAAAAGGAAATGATGTAGAACAATATACTGACTTAGGAAAAGATGTTTGGTGGGAAGGGGAAGGTTAACCACTTCTTTTAGGACCAATTCTAATTGATAAGGGAAGCTAAAGATATAAGGGAAAAAATCCATTGGGGATTGGGCTAAAGACAGTAAGGACAGGGAAGGAGGTGTGTGTTAAGTATAATAGGAACAAAAAGTAATCCTAGCAATGTTATACACCTGTTACTAGATGGAGATGGTAAAGTTGTTAGTAATAATAAGGCAGAAAAGGCCAAAGCGTTAATACATTTCTTTTCTGTATTTGAAAAGAAGCAGGACGGTGTACTTATATATTGATGAAGTACTTTACAGTCTATTAGTACCTAAGGAGGATGTTAAACAATGTCTACTAGAGATAAACATTTTTGGATCAGCAGGCCTAGTTAACTTCTATGCAAGAGGTATAAAAGAGTTGGCTGAAGAGATCTCTGGACTGCTGGGTGTTAATTTATTAATAAACCTTGGAATACTGGGTAAATTGCAGAAGATGGTAAGAATGTTATCATTGTGCAAAAATGACAATGGAATAATCCCAGGAAACTCTAGGTTATGCAAAAATCAATCCCAGGCAAAATAATGGACAAGCTAATATGGGATTCAACTGATAAAGAATTAAAGGATTGGAATATAAGCAATGCCAGTCAACATGATTACAGAAAAAAAAAGTCTTGTCAAACAAACATGATTTCATTCTCTGATGAAACGAAAGTTTGGTTGATAAAGGTAACCACATAGATGTCATATACTTAGACTTTTATAAGGCATTTGACTTAGTACTGCAAGACATTTGATGAAAAAATTAGCACTACGTAATATTAATAAAACACACATTAAATGGATTAAGAGGCGGCTAACTGACAGATCTCAAAAAGTAGTGGTCAATTAGGAATCATCATCAAAAAAGGGTGTTTCTTTGGTGGGGTTCCCCGGGGACCACTACTAGGCTTGACACTAAAAAAAAAAAAAAAAAAAAAATCACTGCTGATAACATTTACAGATGACACAAAGATTGGCTTAGTGGTAAATAATGAGGAGGACTGGGCAGCCTTACAGAGCAATCTGCAGCTGGGCCCATTCACACAAAATGCTTTTTAATACAGCTAAATGCAAAGTTATACATCTTAGAACAAGTAAACCAAGCCAGACCTACAGAATGGGGGACAGTATTCTGGAAAGCAGTGACTCTGAAAAGGATTAGGGGTCATAGTGGACAAGTAACTCAACAAACTCCCAATGCAATGTCGTTACAAAAAGTGCTAAGGCAATCCTTGGATACGTAAACGGGAGTAGGAGTAGGGAATAGGCGTTTACCTCTGTATATATTGCATTGGTGAGACCTGCATACAGCTCTGGTGTCCACCCTTTTTAAAGGATGTTGAAAATTGGAGAGAATGCAGAAGAGAGCCACAAAAATGATTTGAGGTCTGGAGAAAATGCGTTACAGGGCAAGAGACTTAAGAGCTCATTCTGTTTAATTTAGCAAAAAGAGGATTGAGAGGTGACTTGATTACAGTGTCAAAGCACCTTCACATGGAGAAAATACCAGGTATTAAAGGGCTGTTTAATCTAGTGGCAAAAGGCAGAACAAGAAACAATGGCTAGAAGTTGAAGCCTGACAAATTCAAATTAGAAACAAGGCACAAATTTTCAACAGTGAGGGTGATTAAGCATTGGAACAAACTACTAACGGAAGTGAAGGATTCTCCCTCCATCTCTTGTTGTCTTCAGATCAAGACTGGGTTCCTTTCTGGAAGATGTGTTTTAGCCAGACAAGTTTCTGGGCTCATTACAGGGGTAAGTTGGTGAAATTTAATGGCCCGTGTTGTAACAGAAGGTTAGACTAGATGATCTAAGGGTCATTTCTGGCTTTAAACTCTATGGATCCATAAGTCATTTATTAGGAATCTAGAAGAGCGAGTAAACCATACATTAAAGGAAATATACATGATAAATTGAAAGGAGGTACAAATGCTAGTGAGGGCAGAGAAATAATACAAAGGGATGCGAAAAATTTTAAAAAGAGGCAGAAACCAATCCAGTAATAAAAATGTAAGATAATATATCTATGCAAAAAAATGATACATCACATACATTTATTGGGAGGAGACTTTTGGAAAGGGGTAATGCTAAAGATTCAGAAATTTAGATAGGAGTTTGCAACTCTTTTTTATTTCTTTTTTTTTTTTTTTAAGGGTGTGATCCAGTCACACAGAGACATCCAGTCACAAAACTGTCCTCTATACTGTTCTGGTGTGGTTTCACACACAATATTACCTTCACCACATCACCAGGAAGCTAGACAAACTGGAGGGAGTTCAGTGAAGAGCAACAAACATGATCAATGAATTTACGGGGAAGACTGAAAAATCAAAGCGCTAGAACTTAGGTGGAGATGATTTATGGGCAGGAAGGCATTATTCTTCCGCAAGGGTGATTAGATACCACAATGATGTTATAAAAATGTGGATGGGTAGAAGAGAGAGGAAAATTATCTACAAATAACTAAATAATGTAAACATAAACGGGAGGAGAGGAACTACTTAGGGTGCTACAAGAGACAATAACTAGGAGTGATTGGATATCTTTAGTAAAGGAAGCATTTGGACTGAAAAGCAGGAAAGACATCCTGACATTTGTTATTTGTATTCCAGCAGCATCCAAAGGTCCTAACCAGATCCCTGCTCCAAAGAGTTTATAATCTAATTTGAAACAAGACATGGTAAGTTTCAGATGTAAAACAATAGTCCAGGAGAGGGAGGCCAAGTTAACAGTAAGATAGCATGGTTATGATAATAGCTATTGCATAGCTTTGTTGCCGGCACCCAGTGCCAAGAGGCAAAACAACAGCAGGGTTTGGTTCGCTACCCGGTGTGCTTCACCCAATAATCACAACGGGGTGGAGAAGCAGAAAAGTTTATTTGAAGCTTCAAAAAGGTACAGGGAGAATAGAATCTCAAATCCTGCACACAAAGCAGGAAGTTACACAGGCTTTTATCCATCCTTTCTTCAGCATACTTATCCAATAGCAAGCTGCCCTAAGTATCCATATAGCCAGCCAATCCAGTTACCAGCTAGTTCCCTTGTTTTTTGTATCATTTGTTAAACTATACATAAAGCTGCTTTATTCAGCATTTTTCTTCCATATCTGCCCTGTTTGGCCTTGTTTAGTTTCAGGTAGTCTGACTCTGCAACATATTGTTGCAGATCCTCAGCATAACTGCTGCGAGTGCCTCCAGGCGGGAGGTGGGGGCCAAGGACACTTGGGCCTAGTGCGAGGGGGCTTCATCGACACTCGTTGTCTTCTATCCCCTCGAGTTACCTAGTGGCTACGCCCCAGTGTCCCCAACAGCTTGATAGTTCTAAAGCACCTGAAAAGGTTCCCTTAAAAATAAATACTCCAACTGTTCTGAAAGCACAGGACCTATTAGGCCAGGAAATAGTTTCCCCAAAGGAAACTGGGGAAACCCCATGTTTAAACTAGACTGGACAAGACACTAGTATATGTACTTCAGGAACTCTTATCTTTGGTTTTGCGATAATGCTCAGCACAGATGTGCTGAAGTAGAGGCAGATTAGACCTGTATGAGAGCATCCTCAGCGCATGCATTTCATCTGTTAAATGGAAGTGAGTCAGCAACCACCTAGTCCTTCTGAAGGAGTCTTTCCTCCCAAATATTTACAGAAGGACTCATGAAAATAAGTGACTTCAATGAAAGACACTGTCCACATAGGAATCAGAACTCCATAGCAATGACAATTTAAATACAACTGGAGCTGGTCTACATACAGTCTTTATTATAAATATAATCAACATAGAAACTGATTAAAGTGGTGCAACACCCCAGTGTGGACACAATTATAGGGATATGAAGCATTATATCAGTGTCGTTTATTCCAGGGAAGCACTTTTATACCATGGTAATAGCATCCACACTATGAGATTTTACCCCTTTTAACTATGTTGAAATAGAAACTAGCATAGCTAAGCAAGGCAAAAACTGTGTGCAGACAAGCCCACGTTGCTAGCAGGATTCCAGCACCATTTCCCTGTACCACGGGCAGAGATTGTGTGTCTGCACTATGTTATGAAACTGTGGTATTTCTCAAAGGGAGCCTAGCCTGTCTCCTGAAGACTCGCTTCTTCCATGATGCCCACAAGCAGTGAGTCATTTAAAAAAAAAAAAAAAGTTGTTAAATCTTCTACTTCTCTGGCACACAGCATGTCTACTCTGTGTCTATCTAGAGTAGACTGAAAGCTCTTTGGAACTGGTACTGTTGATGCTTGTCATTAATAACATCTCTCAGTAAAATAAAAACAAATCCCACCCCCACCCAGATTAGAAAAGCCATTCTAGAATCACTCCTGTAACAACCATGTTTATACAGTTGACGGTTGCAGAATCCTGAGCTCCCCCACTCCTCAGACAGATACACAGATCCATAGTATAAAAGTCTGAAGACATACATGACGTCTGAAACCTCATTTGATCTCTGCTGAATATGCCAAGAATAGGAGACTTAAAACCTACTGTTGTAATTTTTACACAATATGAAAAACCTGGACAGATGGCTCTTGAGTATTTTGACTTTTTTTTATTAATAAACCAGACCAGTGTTCAGCATGTCCTTCCAATAACATCACATGGCCTATCCCCACAAGGTTACAGTTACGGCCCTACTTCTGCTGGGAGAATATTTAAAAGAAGATTTAAAAAATGAGTCAAGAGCTGACCAAATTGTAATCTTATAATATCACAAAACAAGAGTTTCCTGCCACTATACAAATGCAGACACAGATCCTGTGACTATAGTCAAAGACCATTGTTATCAGTCAGAAAGTGTATACACATTTGCTCATTTGAAGGGACACAGGCAGGTAGATTAACTCCAGAAGTTATGGTTTTGTAAAAACGAGATGGTTTTACATAAACCTGATATTAACATAAATGTTTATTTTTTAAAAAAACCGTTCTGTTTGGATTTAAATATCCCCCTTTACCATTGCAATTTAAGCTCCACAGTTAGTGCACAAAAACCAAAACCCGGACTACAGACAAAGGTGAAACTGAACACTGTTTTCATTTCAAAAGGAGAACGAAATTGAAAAAAGAAAAATAGTGAAAAGTAAAAGGAAAGTTTTAGAAATATCAGTTTTAATCTCAGTTTTTGGGGGAAATTAATTGGTTTTTAAAGGAAACAATTTTAAAACAACACTTCTGCCCTTTAACATGAGGGATCTGGGTATAGTGGACTGTATAGTTGTTTGTTTGTTTGGGGGATAGGGGGGTTAAAAATAAAAGTAGTTTACTTCCAGCGTTGTGAATAATGTGCAGTCTGGATAGCTGGAACAGATTCCAAATGGGTATAATTTATTTATCTAAACATTATAAAATCACACAAAATCAGGTGATTCCTTATGGAAACAGGCCACAGCTACACAGACAAATACCATGTCTTCTAGATTAACAATGCAGCAGAAATCACTGCTGAGAAATTGTAAACTGCATCACAAAGGAAAAACAAAAGAATGAAACACTGACTCCAGAACTTCATAAACTACCACCGAGAGCGAACGAAAAGCAGAAATGATAGCGTTAACAGCCATGCAACCTCTTTCATTTACACCCCTAGGACAGAGAAAACGTCAGCATCTTCACAGAGTAGGCAAAGACTTTTTCCAGTTGAAAGGTACCGCAAGAACCACCAAAAGAGGATGTTTAATAAGGGAACAAAGGATCCACCAACCAAACAGAAACATTAACCGATATCATCACGAGGATGTAACTGTACCCATACCCCATGGCTTTGCAATTCGTCATACTTTTTGTGAAACAGATAAAAATAAAAACCCATAAAACAAGGATAAGGAAAATAACATTCAGATAAGAGTCTGGGGTTTGCGATGAAATCTGCACATTCTCCCTATATGTACATATTGTCAAACAGGCATCCCCACATCTAATGTGACAGTTTGCTACAGTTACCAAAGAACAAACACTCTATACAAACACTCCTTCGAGAGGTTGAGGAAATCAGACCCAGAAGTGCGAATTTAAAAATAATCAGTAGAATATGGAACATTCTTTCACATTGACAGCCCCTTAAAGCAAAATAGGAACCCCCAGCCCACCCCCCCAAAAAAAAGGCCTAGAAGAAGAAAAAAACAATCAGATCATAGTGAAGCCAAATTACAAGTCTAAACAACTACAGGCAAGGCCCTCGGGAATGGGCCACAGTTTCAGATTACAACATTTTATCTTCAACTTCTTGATGCATCTCACCCCTGGCCTGATGAGAAATCCTTCAGCCCCTGCCAGAACTATGACGCGAGGATGGTATCTGGGTATAATGGAGAGGGAGGGTGTGGGAAGGAACAAGAGGATTTCATACTCCTCTGCAGCCCAGAGGTGACTTCTGCAGAAAACATTTAAATGCACACAACCCAGGACAGGTTTTTCATAGTTATAAAGCAGAGATTCAGAGTGGGAGGTTAGTAAACTAATTTTCAAGAGGGTGTCTAATTATTAGACGCTTATACCACCCTACCATCAATGCTGTGCCCAAAATTCACTATAGAGAGGGCACCAGGTCCCAAATACAGAAGGCTTGAAGAAAGCCAGTCCCAAGGCAATACTAGTACCTTACAGCTGCAATCCTCTCTATCACCATCATCTTTTGCTCCACCATCCCCCAAATTCAAGGTCTTGCTGATCCCAATGTTTTTCACATCCCTATCTAAAATCCATTCTTCCTTCTCCAGCACTACAGTTAGAATCCTGGCCTGTACCTTGGTCACCTCCCACATCTCACCTCAACCCTCCACGTCTATTCAAAACACTGCTTCCAAAAAAAGAGTTTTCCCATCTCGCTGCTCCAATTATGTTACCCCACACTCCTTCCTCAAATCCCTTCACTGGCCTGCCTTCCTGCTGAGTTATTAACCACCATCATTTTATTCAATGCCATAAATGTACACAGCACTTCTCAAACAGAAGGAGACAAGGCACAGGACAACAGTTTCAAAAAATCAAAAGGGCGGAGAGGGAGGAGAACAAAGTAGGAGAATTCCTGGCAGGAGATGGTTTTAAAGCAGGATTTGGAGAAGAGAGAAGGACCCTTGGTAAAGCAGGAAGAAAGGAGTGCAGAGGTTCAGGGGGCTGCAGCTGTTTGGGCTCAGGACAGCAGCTGGGACAGGGGAGAATGACAATGACTGGCAGCTATGCCATGGAACTGTCATTCAGTCAGAACAGGTGGAATATCAGGGTGTATACCTGATTAAGGGGGCATGGGGAAGCCCTTCTTTTAGGGATTTGGTATATTCGCAGAGCACCAGGAGGGTCCTTTCTTTGTTTCATTTGGGGGTTTAGAGGGTCTATCAGCAAGGACAGAGAGTGGCAATTTGGACGGATAACCCAGTTTGGTGGGGTTAGAGGGCTCTCCATGTCTGAACAGGGAGTGGGGGAGGGGGAGGTGTCCTCCCTGCTTAGGGGGAAGTGATGAGGGAGCTGGGAGTTCCCAACTTAGGGGAGCCAGGAGTCTCTAGGGCTGAGTGGTGCCGAGGACTCCCCGTTCAGGGGGAAGTGACGGGGGGGCTGGGGGCTCCCTGTTCAGGGGGGCTGGGGGCTCCCTGTTCAGGGGGGCTGGGGGCTCCCTGTTCAGGGGGGCTGGGGGCTCCCTGTTCAGGGGGGCTGGGGGCTCCCTGTTCAGGGGGGGCTGGGGGCTCCCTGTTCAGGGGGGCTGGGGGCTCCCTGTTCAGGGGGGCTGGGGGCTCCCTGTTCAGGGGGAAGTGATGGGGGGGCTGGGGGCTCCCTGATGGGGGGGCTGGGGGCTCCCTGTTCAGGGGGAAGTGACGGGGGGCTGGGGGCTCCCCGTTCAGGGGGGCTAGAGGGTCCCTGCTCAGGACTGCGGCGGGGGGCCCCTGCCCCGGGCCCGGCTGTACCTGAGCGTGGGGCCGATGCAGGCCGTGTCCGTGCTCTCGATCTCCCGCAGGATCCGCTCGTGCTCCGCCGCCGTCTCCAGGCTCTCCAGCTCCGCCATCTTCCCCCGCTCCATGGGCTCCGGGCCCGGCTGGGACGCAGCGAGCCTCGCCCACCCCCCAGCGCCGGAGCCGCTCTGCCCCAGCCCAGCCCCAGGCTCGCCGGCCGCGCCCCTTCGCCGCGCCGCGCCTCCGCCCCCTGCCGCGCCGGCATGCCGGGAAATGTAGTCCTGGGGGAAAGGGGGTGTCGCCTCCAGCCCGGGCCCAGAGAGAGACTCCCACCAGCGCCCCTCACTGGGGGGACCCCCCCCGTCAGACTCGCCCCAGACTCTGCATTGGGGGGACCCCCACCCCCATCAGACCTACCCCCAGACCCTGCATTGGGGGGGACCCCCACCCCATCAGACCCGCCCCCAGGCCCCTCACTGGGGGGACCCCCACCCCTGTGAGATCTGCCCCCAGACCCCTCATTGGGGGGACTCCCCACCCCTGTCAGATCTGCTCCCAGACCCCTCATTGGGGGGACTCCCCACCCCTGTCAGACCTGCCCCCGACCCCTCATTGGGGGGACTCCCCACCCCTGTCAGACCTACCCCCAGACCCCTCATTGGGGGGACTCCCCACCCCTGTCAGACCTGCCCCCAGACCCCTCATTGGGGGGACTCCCCACCCCTGTCAGACCTGCCCCCAGACCCCTCATTGGGGGGACTCCCCACCCCTGTCAGATCTGCTCCCAGACCCCTCATTGGGGGGACTCCCCACCCCTGTCAGACCTGCCCCCAGACCCCTCATTGGGGGGACTCCCCACCCCTGTCAGATCTGCCCCCAGACCCCTCATTGGGGGGACTCCCCTCCCCTGTCAGATCTGCTCCCAGACCCCTCATTGGGGGGACTCCCCTCCCCTGTCAGATCTGCCCCAGCGCCCCTCATTGGGAGGACTCCCCTCCCCTGTCAGACCTGACCCCAGACTCCTCACGGGAGGGACTCCCCACTCCTGTCACAACTTCCCCAGTGCCCCTCATTGTGGGGAGACATGCCACCCCTTTCAGATCTGACCTAAGTTCCTCTCCTTGGGGGAGATTACCATCAGACCTGCCCCAAGATGGTGACCACCTTTGCTGGATAGAAATCAGGGAAAACCACATGAAAAATACGAGACAACACTTAATTTTAAGGGACATTTTGGGGAAACACCATTTCCCTCAGCATAGTGTGTATTTTTCTCTCAAGTGTACATGTGTACTGCCTTCAAGTATAAAACACAATTATCATAAGCTTCAATGTAATGTTTAAAATGTTCAAGGGGTATCCCTTAAAATCAAGTCAAGGGATTTCCCTGAAAAGGGACAAATCAATGAAATAAGGGCCAGTTCCTTAAAATAAGGGGATGGATGGTCACTCTATACCCCAGTGCCCTCAATGGTGGAAGACGTACACACACCAGTCAGACCCACTCCCACTGCCTGTCAGTAGGGAACACACATACACACCATCTGACCTTCTCTTCCTGGGAAGCCTCCAACAGTCAGAACTGCCCCCACTGCCTCTCTTTGGGGGAAGAGACCCCAGTCAGAAGTGCTTTAACTGGGGGAGAGACTTCACTCAGCCAGACTTAGCCCCTGAGCCCATCCCAACAAAGGGCACTGGGAGTAGGTCTGATTGAGTTGGTGTTTCCCCGAAATGAAAATATCCCATTGACTTCAAACTGCCTTTCATCTTGAAGGATGCTCTGATATCAAGGTCTCATAGTTTTGGTTCTCAGCATTTCTCTCTGATGACTAAGTGACTCCTTGTACTTCTTGTTATTTATTATCGTTACAGCTGCGCTCAGGTTCTTCCATTACTAGGATGGCAACATTGGATGTCGTATAAACACATCGGAAGAGCCTGTTCCTGCCCCAAAGAGTTTACAATCTAAAACAAACTGCAACAAGTAGGTGGAACAAACAAATGGAATGCGAGAAAGAAGGGCAAGGGTAATAATGGTAGGAACACAGGGTTACTTAGACTATCTATGTACACTATTCCTTGTTTTCGAGTCAAAGATTTTTGTTGTTTCAAGTTTTAAGCTATAAATAAATAAGGAAGGCCCTACTGGTCACCTTCTTCTTTGACTGCTAGAACATTGAATGCTGCTGATCTGTCTATAGCTTTGTCTTAGAATATCACCAGATTAAATGAAAAGGTGATAGAAGGAGTGTCCAAACCACTACATGTGTCCTGAATGTACTGGTACAGAGAAGGGCAGGGGAAGCTCTAAAAAAAAATGTTAGATAGTGCAATAGCTCTCTTAGATCATGTTTACAGTTGCCACATGTGGTGTCTTACGGGACCAGATGGATGTCATTCTGGATGTGTTAAAACCAGAGAGGAAATCTGTACTCTGGTGGCAGTCACCATGGAGATTTGATATATGCTCCCAGAGGACCAAAAGCAAATAAACATGGAAGTGATATAATGAAAGAAGATAAAAATAGTTGGGCAAAGTTAGGAACCCAGCATCCTGGTGTTATCTCAAAACTCTGTAACAGATAAAGACTAAGGTTTGGACCCAGATAAATATCTCTATCACTTTTTAAAACCCATGAGGTAAGTAAAAACAACCCAGTGTAAAGATAGATTTACTAAGATTTATTAAAATTAAACAAATTAACAAAGGCAACAGAATAATAGCTCAGAGGTTTGATCCAAAAGGGCATAAAGCCCGGCCCCCTTCTACCTTTAGCAAGCTATGGGAACTCCTTTACTTGCAGGAGATGACTTTCACGGGCAACTCAGATGGAAAGGCAGACAGCTGGTCGTGACTGCGGACTACTGCGGTGGTTGCTGGATGCCGGACCTGTAACTGCCTAGATGGGGTGACAGGAGAGACACGTACTGAAGCTGGATCAGGATACCCCACGATGGTCTTCAGGTAGGTACCTCGTGAAGAATCTTGCCTCTCGACGCACGCACAGAAGAACTAGGCACGGGCTGCCTCTGTGGTGGACAGCCCCTCATGCTGAACATGCTGGCCTTAAATAGACTTGGGCATGTGACCGTTTCCTGCACTTTTCTTCCCACCGTTGGAAGAAAAGGCGTCAAAGACCCAACCAATAGGACCCACAAAATGGTGTCCAAACGGCAACTTGACCATGACCATTGACCCATAAGTTTCATAAAACAGTACATAAACAGCACAGTATATAAATCAGAACAATACATAAATTCTAATAAACCCTACACTGGAGCAATGTACCTTCACAATAGGTTAGATAGAGAATTCAAAAGGACATTGGGGCAATGTCTATTCTGCATTCCCATCTAGTGGCTGGTCCACAAAAGTTATGTGTCTACTGATGCTACCAACCACGGAACCAATCACCTTAGCTCAAAAGGTAGAGGCTTCTGCTTTTAGAGCTGAAGGTTCAATCCAGTGGTGAGCTGGAGCCGGTTTGCACCAGTTCGCTAGAACCGGTTGTTAAATTTAGAAGCCCTTTTAGAACTGGTTGTTCGCGAGGGACAACCGGTTCTAAAAGGGCTTCTAAATTTAACCGGCCAAAAGTAGCGCCTTAGGCACCAACACCATAGGTGCTCCAGCCCTGGAGTACCCAAGGGGAAAATTTGGTGGGTGCAGAGCACCCACCAGCAGCTCCCCGCCCCACCCTGGCCCCAGCTCACCTCTGCTCTGCCTCTGCCTCCTCCCCTGAACGCGCCGCCCCGCTCTGCTTCTCCGCCCCCCAAGGCTTCCTGTGAATCAGCTGTTTGCGCGGGAAGCCGGGGCGGGCTGAGAAGCAGGCGGTGGCTTCCTGCTCAGGCCCAGGGAGGCGGAGGTGAGCTGGGGCAGGGGGGAACGCGTGGAGGGCCGCCTGCGCCGCAGCAGGTAACCCAGGGGCGGGGGCTGCACAGGGGAACCGCTCCCTGCCCCAGCTCCCCTCCGCCACCCTCGGCCTGAGTGTGAAGCCGCCGCCTGCTTCTCAGCCCTCCCCGGCTTCCCGCCGAACAGCTGATTCGCGGGAAGCCGGGAGGGGGGGCAGGCGCGGAGAAGCAGAGCGGGGCGGCGCGTTCAGTGGAGGAGGCGGAGTGGAGGTGAGCTGGGGCCGGGCACACGGTGGGGAGCTGCCGGTGGGTGCTCTGCACCCACCAAATTTTCCCCGTGGGTGCTCCAGCCCTGGAGCACCCAGGGAGTCGGCGCCTAAGGTGCCAATTTTAATGTGATCAGTCGGGGGAGTGGCCACTCCCCCTGCTCCCCGCCTAGCTACGCTCCCCCGCCCCTAGGAGCCAGAGGGACCTGCCGGCTGCTTCCTGGGAGCTGTCCCAGGTAAGCACCTCCGGGACTCCCCACTTCGCCCCCTGGCAGGTGCCTCTGGCTCTTAGGGGCGGGGTGGGCACCGACTACGGTGGCCCACGAGACCCTCCTGCCCGATTCTGGGGGCGGACAGGGGAGGGGGGGCATCAAGGAATGTGGGGGGGTTGGGGGGGGCAGGAGTCCCGGGGGGCGGGCGTGGGCCACGACGCCCTCGTGGGGTGAGGAGGGAACCCGTTGTTAAGATTTTGGCAGCTCATCACTGGTTCAATCCACAGACTCAGACTAAGATGACAGTTGTTACAAATGGGCACTCATTTGTGATTTGAACTGCTGTGGACCTCAGTTGTCTGGGAGGAGCTTCACATCTTTGGGATGTGCCAAGGGAGGTATGTAATGCATTGTTCAGTGTGTTTTGTGTGTCCCCCTGCTAGTGACCAGTCCACAGAGGCTATGAGTCAGCTACAGGTAACAGCTTTGGTGATTACTCCTTACTTCAAACAGTTGAAGCTCATACTTTTACAGCCTGATCCAATACTCAGTGAAGTCAACGATGATCCTTACATTGACTTCAGTGGGTGCTGTCTCAAGAATTGGAGAATTGGAGGCCTGAGGTTCAATCCCAGGTGACGCCCATTACAGTGGTTGTTATGCTATGATAACTATAAACATCTATAGCAATATTGGACCCATCTAGAAACCCCTCCAACAGACTGGGTGGCAATGCAGTGTCTCCAGATGCAGTGAAGTCTACTCTTTTCAATGTTTTCTTAAGGGGTAACTTCATTCATCATTCAAGATAAAACAATTGTTCTGCATTATTAGAGAGAACTCAGGAGAGCTATTTCATGTGTTATAGTCTAGTCATATAGTTATTCATAATGCTATTTTGCCCTTAAAATAGTACATTTCACATGTAGATCTCAAAGCACTGCACACAGGTGGGTAAAACTTATTTTACAGATGAAGAAACTGTGGAAGTTAATTGACTTGTCCAACGTCACAGAGTAATCAGGGTCAGAACCAGGGTTAGAAGCCAGAGGCCTGATCCTGCAAAGCTTTACTCACATCGGTAATCCTTACTCGTGTGAGTCGTTCCACTTAGTTCAGCAGAACTAAGTATTATTCACTTGAATAAGGCCTGAGGACCAGGCTCTAGATCTCCTAATAATTATGCCAAAGCCTTGTCCATGAGAGCACTAGTAGTTTGAGCATGGAAGTGGGAATCAAAAATCCTGACTCTGACACTGACTCCCCCTGTTGCCTTGGGAAGTCACTTAATCTCTCTGCCTCCATTTCCCCATCTGTAAAACAGGGATAATCATACTTAATTGCCAGTGCTATGAGAATTAGTTAGGTAATGGGGTAAATTAGTTCTCAGTTACATCCATGAAATCCACTGACCTCAATGGGGCTGCAAAGCTGCTGAATTTGCCATAATGTGCTCTATTTGTGCCTACACTGCATTGATTTCTGCATGCAGGAACCCAAGTACAGGGACCCCCATGAATAGAAATTCTCCCTGCAGCAGTTTTCACACTGGCACAAGCCACCTGCATCCCTCCTGCTCTGCCAGAGCAGCCCAGAAGGTTGGCAGGACCAGCCAAAAGGGGGTGCAGAGAATGTACTGATTCAACACAGCCCCCAGGAAGTCTCTGTGAACAGGGCTCCTAGGGAGCCCTACCTGTAAATTAAATGAGAGTTGCCCTCACACAAGGGTGAATGCCTCCACTGGCACAGCGACCTGCCCTCACCCTTACGTCCCCACCAGGGATGAATCAAGCCCAATGTCTGTAGAGCATTTTGAATATGAAAAGTGATACATATACATGTTAAGCATTATTGTTTCAATTAGATAGTTTAGTCCAAAAATCTAGGTTTCGTAAAAAGAGAATATATTACACCTAATATTAATATAACCTTTTCTGTGCATCTAATCTAGCCATTTTAGAGTGCCCATCACCATTGTATCTACTTGCCATTCTCAGTGGCAATCTGGTTTGTTTGCATGTAAGCTCCTGCAGTGTAGGGTTGCCAACTTTCTAATTGCTGAAAACCGAACACCCCCTGCCTTGCCTCTTCCCCCAAGGATCTGCCCCCAGTGCACTCCTCTCCCCCTCCTTCCGTCGCTCGCTCTCCACCCCTCCCCATCCCCCCCCCCCCCGCTCATTCCCCCCTCTCCCAGGACTCACCTGCTACCTGCAGAGCCAGGCTGGGAAGTGCTGATGCAGAGCCTGCCCGCCTGCCCAGTCAGGACATAGCAGGTCAGAGGGGGGGTTGGGGCACAATGGGACATGGCAGGGGTCAATCTCCATAGCAAGGGGCCAGGGCCGGGGTAATCAGGGCACAGCAGGGCAGAATTGGGGGTGAATAGGATTCCCCTCTCCCGGCAGTAGCACCTACCTCTTGGATCCTGGTCTGGAAGCCAGCCACTGCTCTCTTTCAGGCTTCAGCAACTGAGCAGAGAGCAGCTCCTCCATGTGGCTCCAGATGCAGCTGCTGCTCTTCCCACCCCACAGTGGCAGAGGCCAGTTACTGTGGCCAACTGGACTTTTAGCGTCCGGTCAGCTGTGGTGACTAGACACTGCCACGTTCCCTTTTCCACCAAACATTCCAGTTGAAAACTGGACACCTGGCAACCCTATTTGTGACCCAAACACTGAAATTTTTCACTACTTCATGAGAACCAGACATCAGAATGAGTGACCTTCATATCAACTGCCCCACCCGCCAACCCTCATCAGAGACATGCTAGCTTGTTTGGGCTGTGTGTAAGGCTGGGGAAGAATGAGGCCATATTTTTGGTATGGATATTTATTTATGTAGAATAAGTGATATTTGTATCCTAGAATCACATTGACAACAGTGTTGAATTGGGTGTTTTGTTAAAAGGAAATGTTAAAATGAGAGGAAGAGGCCACGTTTTTCAAACCTGAATGCCTCCAGTTATCCACTCCTATGTGGAGAATTATTTATATACTTATATTTAAGTATCTAAATATGGGCTTAGGCATCTGACTGGATGAAAATTTTCTGTCAAAACTGTTTTTGATAGAAAATTGGGGTTTTGATTAAACTAAATTTTTCGCAAAAGGCATCTGTTTTCCACAAAAAATTTAGAGTTTTCATTAAAAAAAAATGCTCAAAAATTTTAGCCAAAACCAGAACAATTTTGATTGGGAAATGCCACTGCAGTGCCTCAAGGGAATTGTAGTTCAGTTATCCTATGACCCCATTCCCCTCTATGGTCTGAGTTCCTCAGCTGGAATGCATCTTCTATGATGCACAATGGCCAGGGACTCAGATGATATATTGGCATGGCTCAGCAAGAGGGGAGGAGATTGTGGTGCATTATGGGTGATGTAGTCCAGCCAGGGAGCACAATCCACAGTGGAGAATAGGGGAATGAGGCATCCAGACTATAACTCCCATGGGGCACCACGGCAGGATAGCTGAATAAAAATGTTCTGGTTTAAAACAAAAGTTTTCCGTTTTTGATTTTTTGTCAAAAAATTGACATTTTCCTTGTGAAAAACATTTTAATAAATTCATAGATTTGAAGGCCAGAAGGGATCATTGTGATGATCTAGTCTTCCCTCCTACATAGCATTGGCCATAAGACTTCCATGAATTAAGTCCTGCTTCAATCCAATTGCAGTGTTTGAACCTGAGCATACTTTTTAGAAAAGAACCCAGTCTTGAATAAATATTTCCAGTGATGGAGATTCCACCACAAACCTCGATAAACTGTTCCAATGGCCAATCAGATTTACTGTTAAAAATGTGCACCGTATTTCTAGTCTGAATTTTTCTAGCCTCAGTTACCAGTCATTGGATCTTTGCATACCATTGTCAGCTAGATTGAAGAGCCCTCTATTATCCAGTTTCTCTTCCCCATGTAGGTACTTATAGACGGGGATCTAGTCATTCCCTCTCTCTGATAAATTAAATTGATTGAGCTCCTTAAGTCTTTCACTACAAGGCATGTTTTCCAATCCTTTAATCCTTCTTGTGGCTCTTCTCAGAACCCTCTGTGGTCCTGCAGGGTGATCATGATAGTCCTTTCTGTCCTTGAAGTCTGAGTCTCTCCAATTTATCAACATCCTTCTTAAAGTGTAGACTTCAGAACTAGACACAGTATTCCAGTAGAAGTTGCACCAGTACCAAATACAGAAGTAATATAACTTCCCTACTTGTCCTCAAGATTCCCCGTATATATATCCAGGGATCGCATTAGCCCTTTTGGCTAACATCACACTGGGAGTTCATGTTCAGCTGATTATCCACCATGACCCCCAAGTCTTTTTCACAGTCATTGCTACCCAAGATAGAGTCCCCCATCCTGTAAGTATGACCTGCATTCCAAAGATGTAAGATCTTACATTTTGACTTATTAAAACACATATTGTTAGCTTGTCAGCTGATGAAGCGATGCAGATCGCTCTGTATTAGTGACCTGTCCTCTTCATTATTTACCACTTCCCCAGTCTTTGTGTCATCTGCAAACTCCATCAGTAATGACTTTACATCTTCTTCCAGGTCATTGATAAAAATGTTAAATTGCATAGGACCATGAATTGATCCCTGTGGAACCCCACTAGAAACACACCTGCTTGATGATGATTACTATTACTTTTGTGACATATCAGTTAGCCAGTGTCAAGGGAGGTGGAAGCTGTGTGCTTTTTTTTTTTAAGAGCTTTGGCTGTCACCCCCAGAAAGCTGGGGCTTGTGCAGAAGGGCCGTGCGCCACTGCTCTCCGAGCTGCCTTCAGAGCTGGGTGGCGGTATATGTATTTGGGGGGGAGGGCGGGGGGAGTACATGACTACAGACACAAAGAAGGGACCCTGATCAAATAAGTTTGAATAGCACTGCTATAAGGCATGTCCTTTAATCCTCTAATCACTCTTGAGGCTCTTTTCTGAACTCTCTCCAATTTATCAACATCCTTCTTGAATTGTGGGCACCAGAACTGGACATAGTGTTCCAGTAGTAGTCGCACCAGTGCCAAATACAGAGGTAAAATAATCTCTACTCCTACTACTTTACCTGTTATGCATCCCAGGATTGCATTAGCCCTTTCAGCCATAGGGTCACACTGAGAGTTGATATTCAGCTGATTACCCACCACGACCCCCACATTTTTTTCAGAGTCACTGCTTTCCAGGACAGAGTTCCATATCACGCGGTATGGCCTCCATTATTTGCTCCTCGATGTATATATTTAGCTATATTAAAATGCATATTGTTTGCTTGCACCCAGTTTACCAAGCAATCCAGATTGCTATGCACTAGTGACCTGTCCTCCTCATTATTTACTACTCCCCCAATTTTGTATCATCTGCAAACTTTCCAAGTGATGATTTTATGGATTGGATTTTCTTTCAGATCATTAATGAAGATGTTAAACAGCGTAGGGCCAAAAACTGATCCCTGCAGGACCCCACTGGGAACACACCCATTCAATGATTATTCCCTGTTAACAGTTCAGAAAGCAGCAGCTGTTGTAGCAGTGTGGAGGCAGCTAGTTGAATTTGATTAGTTTCCTTCCTCTGTGTTTGTCTGACAGCCACCCCCATGGATCTGTCAGCTACTTGGTTCTGCATCCCAAGTTCCTCATTCCACCCCCTCTCCTGCATTTCTTCTACCCCAACCAGCTTCCTTGCACCTCCACTTAGTCACTATCACATGGCTTCTTTGGCCCTTGCTGGAGTCTTGGAGCTCCTGCTGCTGTCTCAATGTCTTCGCTTTAGCCTCTTGAGCCTTTCCCAATCCCATGCTGCTTCTCACCATTCTCTTCTGTCTCTTTCAGTTTTCAAAGCCTCTTTTGCCGTAACTTAATCCAATTTAACTGCCTATCACATATATTAATCTGTCTTTTACCTGCCCTCACCACCCTAAGCAACTACTTGAAATTTGACAATAAATGTATACGGTATTTCTAAAGCAGCTAATTTTTAAAAAAATAAAACCAGCAAAACTACAGTACATTGTGAAGTGAATACATTATGAACACAGAGCAGCTAATCACAGCCGTATTGTTTACTTTGGGTGTGCAGTGTGGTTTACTTTTCCAAGGCTGACCTTTGGCATGCTCACCTTCAATCAACAGCCATGTTGACTTGTTAATTGCATGTGTGGCCTTAAACTATATTGCCTAGAAATGTGCCTACATTGCAAAGTCTTCTCTATCAACCATCGGTCTCTTTCAGAGTTTCTGCAGTGCCTTAGAATATTTTTCTCCACAGGTACTCACTTGCATGTATTAATAACATATGATGGACCCAGTAACCCAGAATGTGTTTATAATACATGTAAATCCTAGTTTTTCAAACCCCAAATCTCTGTTACCTGAAATTCACATCCTATCCTGTATCCAAATTTCTTATAAAAACTGAAATACATTTTTAAGACCTTCTGATTTTACTAAGATGTCCCCCATGCCCTTGTAAAATCAATCTTTACATATCTACAATAATTATTCTTGTTTTGTTCATACATTTTATTGCACTTTTATTTTTATACAAAAAGATTGAAAAAGGAACAAATAGTATTGACTGAGATATTGTAGAGATGGACTCAAGCCATCTCTACATTGGATTGATTTCTGGTTTTGAGGTTTTGGAAGTGTTCAAATCCGGCATTCTGGTTTAGTTAATTATAGAGACAGGGGCCTGTGATGGAGTGTATAGGTCTTTTGGCTTCCCAAAGTTCTGCCAAACCCCACGTCAGTAGTACCCCTAAAAGAGGGCCCCAAGAAGCCAACCAGTGTTCTTGGATTTCAAAGATTCATTCTCAGTCAAGATTCAAAGAAAAGCTCAGGGAGGCTCTACAAGCTGGGATCTAAGTAAGTACAGCTTGGGCAGTAGTGAGCGCTTCTGCTGACTTTGGCAAATCCTTTCGGGAGATGGAAGGACCAGAGGTATACAGCAAGCAGGGCTGCCGCTGTGGAGAAGGCAGAAGAGAGAATGTACAGGGTCCCTTTGTTTGGAACCCCAAGGACAAGTAAACTCATCCTTAGGGTTCTAAGTCTTAACGGTATATGATATTGTTCCACTGTATGTCTGGTGGTGATTATCTCTGGCTCTCATCCGGTCCCCAACCCAGTGATTTGTGTCGCAGCTCTGAGCTATATGGCTTGGCAATAATAATGAATTGGAATGACAAAAAAGAGCTGCACTCAGGAGCTGAAAGGAGAAGATACCCTATGTTTTAATGAGACAAGACTTCCTATTGACACACTTCCCTTCTCATTATGGACATCAGCATGGTAAGGGATTTCTGCTGTGCTCCCCTGCCTGTCCTCATTATCATTGCTGGCATGAAAGGAAGGCATCAAGAGTGATGCATCTGGACAACAATACACAGCTGTAATTGATAAATGATCCACTGGTGTTTGGGGGATATCAACCTCCTTGAGCTCACCCGTGAGCAATTAGGTGCTGAATAGGGAGTGGATGAGTGTAATGAGGACTGCTCACACCAAGATTGCCTTGTGGGCCACGAAGAACAACATGCTGAGCAGAAACATTGAGTCCTCCCTTCCAAGGATTTGGCCCATTTATGCATGTAGTCATGGAAACAATCAGGGCCGCCACATGTGACTGAGCCTTTCTCTTTCTGGGTGGTAGGAGAGAGCAGAGAACATCAGACCCTTCCTAAAAGATACTGTCAGCATCTCCTTTGCTGAACATACTCCTCTAGAAAATACCCTAGTCCAACCAGCACTGAAGAAACTACTCCTTAAAGCTAGAGACCTTACGAACTACTGTCCACTGTCCAACTAAACCTACTCAAGCTAACAAAAAACAAACCATCTCCAAGGCCCCTGTGTAGGCTGCCAGTATCCCGATCCCTCTCAGTCAGGCTTCAGGCCTTATTGCTCGGGTAGATGACCCCCTGTCCATAGCAAAGGGAAGTCCATCCATACTCCTTCTGCTGGACTTCTCTGCAGCATTTGATTCCAACGGTCACCCAATACTCCTGCCTCACCTCCAAGAGGGTGCTGAAGCTAACAGAAATGTCTTTAAATGGGTCGTTTCTTCATCCCAAATCGAACCCAGAGAGTCATTACGGACAACTGTGCCTTCACCTCTAGACCCCTGTATGGATCAACATCTAAATGAAGGTGCTGGAAGCGCTGATGAGACAACACAGAGTGACATTCTATCAGTAGGGAGATGACGCCCAGCTCTCCAGCTCCTTTAGCATCAAACATAACCAGTATCACCTCCCACCTTCCTCATTGCTTAGCAGGATGAAGAGCAGCTGGTAAAGCTGAATCCAGGCAACACTGAGGTGATGCTGGTAGAACAGGGAAGTGCTCCAAAGAACTTGCCTCCAAGGGCACCATTTGCTGTAGAGCAAGGGAGGCAGTTCTCTTCCCCGGCCCTCAGACCTTGGTTGCCCCAACTTTTAATAGGTCTGTATGCTCCATTATTTATTTCCATTCCCCACCCCCACCGCCCCGCACCCCCTGATTTTGCAGGATATAATGTAATCACATAAAATGTTCTATATGCTGACACAACTTTGCCCACCCCCACCCCTGAATTTCTCAGAAAATGACTCCCTGGCTGGTCTCTTCTATAACATTCCTCACTGTTGAGGGCATCTGTCCTCAGTTGGTTAAGTCAGTCCACAGTTAGATGCAATGCTATTGGATGCATAAAACTCCCACTTCCATCATCAACTGGCCAGAAGATTGCATCCTGTCCTATTAGTCACAGACATGGCCACAGTGACCTGCTATCCTGATAACCATTTCCACTGCCTTGCACTGGACCTTTTCAGACTCTCTTATATCTGGCATGAAGTGAGGTGCTGATGAGTGCAGTACAAACACATATATAGCTATCAGAGTCAAGCATCAATAGTCTTCTTCTGTATTCAGTGCATCTGTCACTGGGCTATTTCAGACACACATTCTCAGCCCAACAGTAAATATAATGATCAGATTCCCTGTTGGGGCACACCCAGCACATATACTTTCAAATGATGCATGGGCTTTACTACATGAAAATCCTACTCATATGCCACTTATACCCCCATAAAAGGGCTTATTACAGAGAAATCATTTCAAAATCAGTCTTGGCAAAAGGAATTTACCCTTTATTTGTTACTCTGCTGGGATACACCAGTGATCAGTCCTGTCTCTTCACTTTCACCTTGTGCAGCTGACAAAAAACAAAGCTTACTTTTGCTTTTTATTAGCTTTAATTTTTAGCATATGATTCCTAAGTATTCCTAGCTCAGCAGCTGACAACTGCTTCAAAGCACTCCAGATTTTTAATATCACTGACATCTAGTATTTGTTTTCTTAATTGCATGCAGATTTGTAGGTGATGATCTAATGCTAATGAAGAGTTGTGGACTTTATTTTCTACACTGGGTTGGAAGATTCATTTCAGTTAGAAAATATATTCCTTTCTTTTTTACCTTAACTATTGATTAATGTTTCTGAGCTCTGTTAAACAGCTATCATGTCTTATCCTGGAAACAGCTGCATTTCAAAGATCGCTGAGTAATCCTCATACAGTAGTTACAGTCCAAATAGTTTCTCGAGTACTTTTGAGGACTTTGAAAGAAAAGTGCTATATCAGCATCACTCGTTATAATTAGTGGGTCCAGTCGTAAAGTCCTTACTCTGGCAAATCTCAGGACAGGGTAAGGACTTCAGGGTCAAATCCCTTGTGTAGAGAAATGCTTTTAGGAAACAGTATTTTTGTTGCCCTTCTCTGTACTTTTTCCAAGTCTAATATATCTTTTTTGAGATGGGGCAACCAGAACTGCATGCAGTATTCAAGGTGTGGGCCTACCATGGATTTATATAGTAGCATTATGATATTTCTGTCTTATTATCTGTTCTTTTCCTAATGGTTCCTAAAAGCATTTCTGTACACAAAGGGATGTTGTGAAGGCCAAAAATATAACTGGGTTAAAAAAAGAATTAGATAAGTTCATGGAAAATAGGTCCAGCAATGGCTATTAGCCAAGATTGTCAGGGACACAACCCCATGCTCTGGGTGTCTAAACCTTTGACTTTCAAAAGCTGGGACTTGGCAACAGGGAATGGACCCCTCAATAATCACCATGTTCTGTTCATTTCCTCTGAAGCATCTGGCACCGGTCACTGTTAGAAGGCAGGATACTGGGCTAGATGGACCAGAGATCTGACCCAGTCTGGCTGTTCTTATGTTCTTATATTCTCCTTCCAATCTGGCAAACTGATGGCTGCTTTTGTTTATGTGTCTGTCTGTTTCAAGTGTCCCATGATGATTCTTCTGAGCATCTGATTTCCTGATTCTTCCTCTTCTTTTGCTTTCTTCTTTTGATGAGCTATCTGGATCATCCTCCCAGTCTCATTGGTCACAAACTGATCCTGGCCCCGACATCAGAGGATTTAGCCAAATCTGATTCCAGATTTCCCTGTCTCTGGTTGTGAAGGTGTCTGTGTTCCACTTGGGCTCTGCACTGCAGTCCAGAGGACACCGTTGGGAAGCTTTGATAGAAGCATATCCCCCTGGAGTGTCACATGTCAGCCTTTCATACACCCAGTAGGCTTTGCACTGGAGCAGCAGGTCAGGAAAATCCAGCTTGGTGGCCCCAGGTGTTATCTCAAAGGGGAGCCAAGATAACTCTGAATGTGTAAAGTGGTGTAGGTATCGGAATAGAAAACAAGACCCTTTTTCTCAAAAGAGCAGATTCGCCCTCTGCGGTAGACTGGTGCAGATCTCCTCCCCTCTCCCCTTGTGTGGTGCACAATAAATATAACTGACAAGAGATAAAGTTCAAAGCAAACAGGTAAATGTATGCGGGGATAGAATTACACAGATAGGGAAGGAGTAAATGTAAATGACTAATAGCTATATAACAAACAAACCCAGTGACACAGCAGCTCTTCCCTGCGAGAGCTTGGAGCTCAGACCCAAGAATGAAACTAAAGCCACCCTAGCATTCAAGAAATATGACCCCCAACTTAGAAACCCTAATTGCTTCCTCACCCAATTCCCAGCACTTCCGTGACGGGGTGAAGTCCAGGACCTCTCCTCCGTAGGTAACTGAAACCTTTGGAGGAGGAACACTGGAGAGTCCCTCGATGGATGTCAGGACAGAAGAAGTGGACCAGGAACGCTCTGGATGGTGACGTTCCCCAGGTGCAGGACAGGGAAGATGGTAATGTGTCGTCTTCTTTTCTTTTCACTCCAGGAACGAATGCTGTTCTTCGCTGATGCATGAGTGCCACGAAGACCCGAAACCACACACACAGTCGCTATGATGGACTCCCCCATCAGCCTGTGATCACAGTTCTTTTATAGAGTCTAGGGTGGGAAAACACAGTACAATCCGTAGAAAGGCGGGAAACAGCCTGAGAGGATGGAATCTTGGGGATCGCCCAGTGGTGGGAAAAACCCGTTCAGTCCAGTTTTATCCAGACCAGGCTGACTGTACGGAAGGTTACAAGATGACAGTTTTCAGACTCCATCTTGGATTGTCACAGTTTCCTTAAAATCACTGATCATTGGGTCTGATACCCACACATACTTTAATAAACCATGTGTAATGAACCAGAGAACAATACAACAGTCCATACGCAACACTGGGGTGTCTACCCCACACAAGGCGGAACAGGTTAAATTAGGTCAGTTAACCTGGTAGGCTGCACATGGGAGGAGATTTAGGCTTGAAGGGCCAAGCACTAAGTGAAGATGGAGCCTAACTGGGAAGGAGCAGGTTGGGTCTGTATAAAGGGAGGAAGCTGAGACCAGAAGCGGGCTGCAGGGGAAGTAGTCTGCAGTCACTCCCTGAGAGAAGGGAGGTGTGTTTGGGTCTACAGAGTCTGGCAAGAAGCCAGAGAAAGGAGTAGGCTACCGTTACTCCCTGGGAGGAGTTTGGCTTGGTACACCTAGAGGAGGGGCCAGAAGATAGAGATGGGAAGTAGGAAAGAGACCAGGGAAATAGCAACAGGGTCTGGGAACGAGCAGACCAGAGTTGCTAGACATAGGGTCCCTGGCCTGGAACCCATAGTAGTGGGCGGGCCCGGGTTCCTCTACCAGCCACTGGGGCATAGGACCTGGCCTTGGAGCAGAAGACTGTCTGGAATGGCATGTGGACTGCTGACCCAGTGGGACTTTGATAACCCAGAAGGGGAGGACTACAGTGACCTGGCGAGAGAGCTGAGAGACAAGGAAGGAACACTCCAAGTCCCAGAGGTAGAGGGAGGGGCCATGGCAAGAGGAAGGGGGTGTAAGAACTCAGTGGAGCTAATCCCCAGACATGGCCACAAGCATTCACCCCAGTGGTGCGTAGAGAACCCCATGACAGCCTCGTCCTCATCACTGATTCTTGCAGTCAGGGAACACAGGTCCCACACCCTGCCCAGAGGCCTGAGCCCTGACTGAGAACTCCTGGAGTGGACCAATGTGGGGGGGAAGGGGGAAATCCAGATGCAGTTCCCCTGAAACTGTGATTTTTTAAAAAAAGATCCGCTCTGGTTCAAGAGGAATTGTTTGGGGGAAGGTCTATAGCCTGCATTATTCAGGACATCACACTAGATAGTTTCTTCTGGCCTTTAAATCTATGAAAAAAATCTATTAAATCCATGGGACAAAATACAAGGTGTTTTATACATTTTAATAGAGTTGTATTATATGTTACCTCTGTGTCCTTCCCTGATGCTATTGGAATTGGAGTATCCAGGGAGGGACAAGGCAGAGCTGAGACCAGCTGAGTGCAAACATGGCTGCACTCAGGTCTGTACTGGCCAGTAGTTGAGTGAATCAATAGGCCACAGTCAGCGCTCCGGGCTGTTCACACAGTCACTGCAGCGTAGGCAGGAGAATTGTGGGATTGCAGCGAGAGGACTAACTACACTGTAGCCGTTGCTGCCGCACTGGCAATAGAGCGGAGCGAGCGAGGCGGGAGGCAGCAGGGCTCAGCGTGATGATGTGACCACCTGAGCACCATCTCGAGCACATTGGTGTGTGGGTAAGAGGTGACATCAATGGGCTGCTAGGGTTCTGCAGTGCCAAATTCTCTAGTGCAGATATGGCCTTAGTGCAGGGGTGGGCAAACTTTGTGGCCCGAGGGCCAGAGCGGGGTCGCAAAACTGTATGACGTGCCGGGTAGGGAAGGCTGTGCCTCCCCAAACAGCCTGGCCCCTGCACCCTATCCGTCCCCTCCCACTTCCCACCCCCTGACTTCCCCCCTCAGAACTCCCAACCCATCCAAACCCCCCTGCTCCTTGTCCCCTGACCGCCCCCTCCCAGGACCCTCCACTCCTAACCGCCCCCCTGGCCCCCCAACCCCCCCTGCTCCCTGTCCCGACTGCCCCAACCCCTATCCACATCCCCGCCCCTTGACAGGCCCCCTGGGACTCCCATGCCTATCCAACCGCCCCCTGCTCCCTGTCCCCTGACTGCCCCCCGGGACCTCCTCCCCCTTATCCACCCCTCCCCCGCAACCTGCCCCCTTACCATGACGTTCAGAGCACTGGGACAGGCTGGCGGCTCTCGCAGCTGCACTGCCCGGCAGGCGCTCGTAGTCCCACCGCCCAGAGCGCTGGTGGCATGGCGAGCTGAGGCTGCGGGGGAGGAGACAGCGGGGGAGGGGCCGGGGGCGAGCCCCCTCGGCCAGGAGCTCAAGGGCCAGGCAGGACGGTCCCGCAGGCCAGATGTGGCCCGCGGGCCGCAGTTTGCCCACCTCTGCCTTAATGGCTGGCCACATAGTAAACCAGTAAGGGATCAGACAACAGCAGTAGAGTCCAGATGAGCACCTAGGGATCCCAAATGCCAGCCTCATCTTGAGTCCATTAGAACACCCCCCTTCCTCGACCATGCTGCTACCGTAGGTATTATTTCTAAGGCTTAAGCCTCTAACCACAATGAATAACAGAGGGCCTAAAACCCTCAAGAGGAGGGTAAAGGGGAGGTCATCTATGCAAGGTTCTTATAATGGGAATTTCTCCTTAGTTGTTCTCTAGGATGCACAATTTGCCTTTCCCTCCCTCACCTGCTCAACAGAGCAGGCTGCGTGGGCCACCCACAACCCTACCTGGATCCCAGAGGCTCAGCGGGAGGGCAGGTCCATCCATGCAAAGACTCCGTGCCAGCTCTCAATCTCTAGCACTAACACTACCTTGGCAGTGCCAAGCCCATGGTTGTCCACGGACCCTCCATTAAGGGGTGGAGGAGTCTCCACTGCAGAGGCAGGGCTGTGGGAAAGTAATGAGTCCTTATTACATTTCCACCTCTAGCTGCAGGCAACCACTGTATGGATTATGTTTACCCCCATGGTAATCCTTCCCCAGCATGGATCCTGGGCATGTGGGGAGTCCAGCTGGGCAAAATGTTATGAACCAAACTTTCTGAGCAGAAAAATGCAGATTCTGGTCAACTGAAACATTGTTAATTTGTGTTGAGTTCACTGAATTGTTTAGGTTGAAGAGACCCCAAAAGAAGGCTTGTTGCAATGGAGGTCTTGCAGGTCTGATTAGGCCTTAATTATTAGTAATACTTCTCATTCCTATAGCATTTGCATCCCTAGATGTCACAGTGCTGCATCCCGGTGGATAAATATAATTGGTTCCATTTTACAGATGGGAAAACTGAGGCACAGAGAAGTTAACCTGATTTTCAGATATACTGAGCACCAACTCCCATTGCAGTCATTGGGAGCCTCGGGTGCTGAGTATCAGCTTCTTCTTCTAGCCTTAGTCCCAACTATAGAGGCTCGTCTCGACAAGTCCTTTTTCTCCATCCCAGTTTGGCTTGAGGCAGTTCCTCAGAAACTCTACAGCTAATCAGATCTTTTTGTGTAACATCCATCTCGTCTTGGGTCTTCCACTCCTTCTCTTTCCCTCCACTTCTAAGTCTAAGTCCCTGTTCCCTACATGTTCTTCCCGTCTTCTTCTCACATGTCCAAACCATCTAAGCCTGGATTCTCTCAGCTTTTCTATAATTGGTTCCACCTTCACGCTTCCCTGATGTGTTCGTTCGGAACACGGTCCACCCTTGTCATTCCAAGCATCCATCTTAACATTTTCATTTCCACTGTATTCAAAACTCTGTCTCTTCCTCAGTGCCCAGCATTCAGAGTCTCATAAAAGTGCGGGCCTCATTGAGCATCACTTATATCCAGGCCAAAATGAGTGACTTATTCAGATCAGTGGCAGGGCTCGTAATAGAACTCAGGTCTCTGTACTGATGCTCTCCTGTGCTCTAACCATTGAACCATGCAACCTCCCTATCACACGAAAGAATGTGTTTGACTCCCTCTTTGGCTATCAGCCCAACCCTTTCACACAGGGTTTTCACACTATTTTCTGATGTACTTGTTCTAGATGACTTATGTGGTCTGATATCTCTGGGTTACATAGATTCCTAGGGCCAAATTCAAAGCTGTTGTAAGCAGGTGCAACTCCAGTGACCTCAGTGACTTGCATGTGCTTACACGAGGTCTGAATTTGGCCTCTAGTCTAGGACAAAGCTCAGGTAAAACTCCACAGTAGAGGCACAAGGAGAACTCCCAAGATAAAGAGAATAGCCACAGCTGCAACTACATAAAGGTGCTTGTCCTAGCAAGCTTTGCAGACTGGAAAACTGACCAGATGGGGGAGTTACAGAAGATGATTGAAATTTCCTTCCCTGCTGTGAAGTGTCCCTAAGGAACTGTCCAGCAAATCATCTCCTGAAGACCAGCCTGGAGCTGGTGCTGAATGCTGCCCACCTGACAGTGAGTGCTGTCAAGTGACCTGTCCTCCTCCAATGAACAAATGTAAGGACATAACTCTGAGGCAGACATGGTGTTATGACATGGGGCTGTCCCAGCTGCTGCAATACAGAGCTCATTCTGCTTGCCTGATTCCAGCCTGAGGGACCAATTCTCCCACCCTTATGCAAGTGCGGCTACTTTTGTGAGTAAGTTCTCCCCAGTGTGAGTAAGGATAACAACATTGGCCTCTCCCTGATCCCCTGCTGTGCAGACAGCTGATCCCCTCCTCTTTCCACACCGTATGGGTGCGGTCTGCAGGGTTACCTTTTCGTTCCTGGTTTGTACAAGACCTAGACCAATGGGGCCCTGGTCCATGACTGGAGCGCCTAGGTGCTCCTGCATTAAAATAATTATTAATGATAATAATCTGCATGGAGCAGGTCCCGGCTGCACACTGATCAGGGCTCTAACACTTTAGGGGCTGGTCTTGCTCCCACTGAACTCACTGGCAAAGCTCCTCGTGACTGCAGTGGGAACAGGACTGAACTTCTGGTTTTCTTAACAAATAACACATTTTTCAAAGTTTGTAGAGAGTCTTTTTCTCTTTGATGTAAGCTTTAATGGGCTTGTATTCCCCACGTCTTGGTATACTGTAACTTCCCTGTAGAGGTAAAATTCCCAAAGTACATTGTCAGCATTATTACCACCACTACCACCATTTTTCATTTGGTGCAAGTATACGGACTTATGCTAATTAGATCACTATGTTAGTATCAAAATGGCCATTTTTGTTTAGTGAGGCCTTTGATTGAAGCCCAGTATGAAGCTGTGTATTGTCATCTCTAACACTTATTACTGACCTCTGTATAAGTGTCATGGAATTAAAAAACTAGCGTCTGGAATAATGCATAGGCAATTACAAATTAAAACCTTCTACCAGGCAGACTAGATGCTCCATTGCATGAACAAAAGCTTACAAATGGAGAAGCATAACATTAGGAATTCACGTACATTTATATCTACCCACTATACAGTAAAACTATTGGCATGCAATAGTCTGCTATTGGTACATAACCTTCAGTGTGAGACTCATCTGGTCAGAAAATTTCAACTGAAAACAGAGAAAACTTGTGCTATACTTTGACAATTAGGAATATGTGATGTGAAGACATTTCATGTTAGTATATTTGCAAAATGTCAATATTTGCCATTTTTGCCACAAGCTAAACAGCTTAATCATTTCTGAAAAAAAATGAAGAATACTTGCCCATGCAAAACAAATATAAATCTTTTAACACATTGTGGTTTGGTAGCGTGGACCAATAAACACCACAATAAGATGTTGCAATTATCTTGAAAGGTAAAGACTATAGTCATAGTTCTGTTTCAGTGTTTCTGAAACTCTGCAAAGCATGACACTTTCTCATTTTGGGGACCATGGTTTCACCTCACCTACAGGCTGATGGCACTACTTGAAGCCAGAGGCGGATTAGGGGTTTGTGGGGCCCTGGGCCAGATCAAGTGGGGACCTCTCCTCACCCCTTCCACCGGCAGTCCCCCTGCAGCACTGAGTGCCGGGTGGAGCAGGTCAGGGTACGGGGAAACCCATTTTCCTGGGGACCCCCCAATTGGCTGGGGCCCCTGTGCATGGGCCCTATTGGCCCAGTGGCTAATCCGCCACTGTTCATAGCTCCACATCAGACCTCCTCTAAACACACATAAAATAAACTTTTAAATTATATACAATGTGGTGTGGGGGGGAGGGGTAGAGTGGGTACATTAAACCCCAACAACCTGGCCGTTTTTGGAGCATTACCACATTCCTAACACATAGTAAAGTATTCTGTAAGCAGAGCAAATCTCTTGCCTAGCAAGGGACTGATTCAGTTCCATTGAAGTCAATGGGAACCTCTTCATTGACTTCAGTGACTTCAGTGACTTGGATTCGGCCCTGGGGTCCTGAGCTCTCCTGATTTGAGTCTCCTGCTGGGGGTGGAAATCAGGTTTTGTCTTTTCTTTATTCCACAATTATGAGTTTTTCTCCCCCTTATTATCTGTATTACAGTATCTCTTAGGAGTCCCAGTCATAGAGCAGGGCCTCGTGCTAGCACCATGTAAATACAGAACAAAAAGACAGTCCCAGCCCCAAAGACTTCACAGTCTAAGTAACTACTAGTTACTACCAGTGAGAGGAAGTCTCTGCATTTCAGAGCTAGTGTTCCAATGTCTCCCATGTCTCGCTGCACGCTTCTGGCATGCACAGGCATGCCAAGCACTGGAAAGGCCCCAAGATGCACATCCTGCCCTGATATAGGGCACTCACCTGATGTAGAGAAAACCTAGGCACAAGTCAGAGGCTTATTGCATAACTCTACAGAACATTAGACGTGAAAATGTTACACTACAGCATGCATGTGTGGTCATTAGTCCAGGCCAGTCTCTCTCAACGTAGAATACCCAACGTGACCACCCTGGGGCTTGGAGAGCCACATAATGCATCAGCTGTAGTTTACACTATCTTGTGTCCTATGCTGCACAGTAATGTGCAAGATGCAGACATCTCTGTCCTGTGCTGATCCGCATTCATGTGAGTACAGCAGAAATAAGGATTTATACATTACTCTCTGTCATAAATATAAAGGGAAGGGTAAACCCCTTTAAAATCCCGCCTGGCCAGAGGAAAACTCCTCTCACATGTAAAGGGTTAATAAGCTAAAGGAAACCTCGCTGGCACCTGACCAAAAGGACCAATGAGGAGACAAGATACTTTCAAAAGCTGGGAGGAGGGAGAGAAACAAAGGGTCTGTGTGTCTGTCTTTATGCTGCCTTTGCCGGGGATAGACCAGGAATGGAGTCTTAGAACTTTTAGTAAGTAATCTAGCTAGGTACGTGTTAGATTATGATTTCTTTAAATGGCTGAGAAAAGAATTGTGCTGAATAGAATAACTATTTCTGTCTGTGTATCTTTTTTGTAACTTAAGTTTTTGCCTAGAGGGATTCTCTATGTTTTGAATCTAATTACCCTGTAAGGTATCTACTATCCTGATTTTACAGAGGGGATTTCTTTACTTCTATTTACTCCTATTTCTATTAAAAGTCTTCTTGTAAGAAAACTGAATGCTTTTTCATTGTTCTCAGATCCAAGGGTTTGGGTCTGTGGTCACCTATGCAAATTGGTGAGGCTTTTTATCCAACATTTCCCAGGAAAGGGGGGGGGGTGCAAGTGTTGGGAGGATTGTTCATTGTTCTTAAGATCCAAGGGTTTGGGTCTGTGGTCACCTATGCAAATTGGTGAGGCTTTTTATCCAACATTTCCCAGGAAAGGGGGGGGTGCGAGTGTTGGGAGGATTGTTCATTGTTCTTAAGATCCAAGGGTCTGGGTCTGTAGTCACCTAGGCAAATTGGTGAGGCTTTTTACCAAACCTTGTCCAGGAAGTGGGGTGCAAGGTTTTGGGAAGTATTTGGGGGGAAAGACGTTTCCAAACAGCTCTTCCCCAGTAACCAGTATTTGTTTGGTGGTGGTAGCGGCCAATCCAAGGACAAAGGGTGGAATATTTTGTACCTTGGGGAACTTTTTGACCTAAGCTGGTAAAGATAAGCTTAGGAGGTTTTCATGCAGGTCCCCACATCTGTACCCTAGCGTTCAGAGTGGGGGAGGAACTTTGACACTCTTGAAACCAGCAGCCTCACCACTAGTAGCTATAGTAGCCCACAGCCAATTAGCAATTAAGAGCATTTTGCCACATGCTTGCTAAAGCTCTGTGGGAGCATGCAGTTACACACAGCATGCCTAAGGGTAGGTTCATTAAGCCTTCCCTCTCCTCTTCTGGATGCAGGAGCAGTATGTATCCAAAGCAATACCATATATCGCCTATTAAAATGATAGAGGGGAGCTGAAGGTAAGGAACAGTGAAATGGTGTGTGCTGTACTTCATGGCCAGCAGATGGCAGTATCACTCTCTCTGTTGCCATCATCTCTCAATGCTGTATTTACGTAAAATATACCTATTTACCTTGGATTTCTGCAAAAAGCAACAGTCCAAGTGTCTCAATGCTTCACAACACTCCTGTGAGGCAAAAATTTGTGCAACCATAAATGGGCAAGACTGATTAGCAGCCCATCAAAACAGCAATGCCCTTCACAGCCGGCTGATGTTTGGTGACTATGTGTACACAGCAGCGGCATGCAAAGTACTATAATATTAGCTGACAAGTGACAGCGGTGAAGAACCACAGAAAGATCGGCTTTGTTTTCCCATCTGTAAAATGGGTATAACGATACCAACCTCCTTTTTAAAGCTCTTTGAGATCTCCTGATGAAAAGTGCTATATGAGAGCCAGGTATTACTATTATATGCTCACAAAACCCACATTCTACAAGTACTCCAAAAATTGCTTACACAGATCACTGTACTTTTACAATGTCTACCAAAATGGGGCCCCAATCCCAGACTCGAAGCCAGAACAATGGTTCACAGCAGCTCCCTGGAATATTTTGCTATAGAAATGAAACAAACTCACGATTCCTACACAGTGAGGGGAACATTAGTTCTACAATCAACCTTTATATTACTAGTAATGAGCAGGCTCATACATCACCCAGAACCCCCCAGCTGTTTCATTGCCAATAGGCACTCTCCAATAGCAGCAGCAAAATGAGCCAAGTTAACATTTCTTACCAGGTCAAAAAGCAAGGCAAGGCAAATATCAAATTATTTCTTCATTAACACACAACCAACCAACCTACACACCTTATCGCCAGCCGTGAAGGGTAATCCAAATACAACGCTCACCATGCACAGGTAAGAAATAGGGCTAAACTTATTTCATCTGTATTGTGTGGGCCAAAAAAACAGGGCAAAATAGCTAGAACACTGGAGAGTGAAGGAAAATATAGGCAGATGGGTGAATAGGTAATCTGTGAATGCTCCAAATATCAGACACTGTCAAAAGGTGCCTTTCCTGATTATTATTTATTGTAATAGCAACCAGCAGCCCCAGTCATAGACCAAGGCCCAATTGTGCTAGGCACTGTATAGGCACAGAACAAACAAGATGGTCCCTACCACTTAGCTTACCATCTCAGTAAAACCAACCTACTCTAAAAACCACAGCTTGCACATTTGCCTTCCTGGGGCGTGGTCTTATTTACCAAGACATCAACATTACTGTTGTATAATAGTAGCACCTAGAGGCTGCAACTGAGATCAGTACCCCATTGTGCTGGGTGTTGTATAGACTCGTAATGAGAGACAGTGCCTGCCCCAAAGAGCCTACAATCTAAATAGACAGGGAGGAGAAACAAGCGATGAAGTAATCTGGCCAAAATCATCCAGCAGGTGAGAGGCAGGACTAGAATCCAGGTGTCCTCAGCCCCAAGCTAATGTCCATTCCACTAGACCACTTTGATTCTAAGACCAAGATAGTAAAGTTCAGCTCATACCTTTACTCCAGGCTTGGTCGTACTGCTAAGGCTCATGCTCAGCCCACAGTCTTTCTCCCCAGAGAACCACTCACACCTCCCTATATCAGGGAGGAGGACAGGGGTGAGGTGGGGAATGAGATGTGCACCAGTGAGCCAGCAAAACCCACATAACTCTTTCCGTGCAGGTTCAATCCTGTGGCTACTGTAGTACCAAGGGTCAATCTGGCCCTTGGCCAGCTCTGGGATCAGAGAGCCACAAATTTAGGATAAGGCCACTTTTGTCCACCTGGTGCCCACAGTCCCATGCTGGGCATAGCTCAGCCAGACCAGGATATTAGGGCTAACATTTTCTGAACTGTGCTACCATCCAAAATAAACAAGACAAGGTTAGATCTCAGATCATTTGCTTAGACATCAAATTGCACGTACAGTATGAAAGTTATTCCCATTAAGGTATATTTCTGGACTGTTACATGGTTTTTGCAGAGGAATGAGTTTTCCCTTTTGCTGTCCCAATCACAGTTAAAAAACAAACAAACTGTTCCTTGTTCCTTGTAGAGTAGATAGACTCATAGACTTTAAGGCCAGAAGGGATCTTTGTTATCATGTAGTTTGACCTCCTGAAGGTTGCAGGCCACAGAACCTTGCCCACCCACTCCTGTAATAGACCCCTAACCTCTGGCTGAGTTACTGACAGCCTCAAATCATGATTTAAAGACTTCGAGTTACAGAGAATCCATCTGTTACACTAGTTTAAACCTACAAGTGACCCATGCCCCACTCTGCAGAGGGAGGTGAAAAAAACCCCAGGGTTTCCACCAATCTGACCCAGTGGAAAATTCCTTCCCCACCGCAAATATGGTGATCAGTTGGACCCTGAGCATTTTGGCAAAACCCAACAGCCACACACATGAGAAAGAATTCTCTGTAGTAACTCAGAGCCCTCCCCATCTAGTGTCCCATCACCGGCCATTGGGGATATTTGCTATGAGCAGATGCAGATCAGCTATATGCCAGTGTAGGCAGTTTCATCATGCCATCCCCTTAGAGAGTTAATGCAGTAAAGAAAGGGGAGTAGGACATACAAGCTACATCTGCCATCATTAGTTGAAACTCTCTGTGGTCAGAAAATCACATGGAGCAAGGTCTCTGGCCTGTGTTATACAGGGGGTCAGACTAGATGATCACAATGGTCCCTTCTGGCCTTGGGATCTATGCAGCTGACCCACTCTCACAGAATTCCTAAAGGTGTTGGTAATGCCTGTGTGTCTGTAGGGCCATGCTGCTTTATCAGGGTGCTGATAATACTTGTGGGACAAGAAAGTTTTGACAATCGAGTCCCTGCTTCTTTGGGGTTAGGCTGGGCGGACTGGACGTGGAACAACATCATCGGAGCCATACCAGACCTCCCTTTTCACCAGACACTGGGGCATGAGGCCATCTGACAGGATCCTTACTCGTCTGACCCACAGCGGGGATAGCCTAACCCCTAGGAAGTTGTTGCTCCTTCCTCTAGGTCAGGGATGGCAACCTGCGGCCCACAGGCCACATGCGGCCCATCAGGGTAATCTGATTGAGGACCACGAGATATTTTGCTGACGTTTACCGTCCGCAGGCACCACTCCCCACAGCTCCCAGTGGCCGCGGTTTGCCGTTCCCGGCCAATGGGAGCTGCGGGAAGCGGCGGGCTGCAGGGATGTGCTGGGTGCCGCGTCCCACAGCTCCCATTGGCCTGGAATGCAGGTTGCCCACCTCTGCTCTAGGTGCAGCAGGAAGAGAGACTGGAACAGTGGCAAGTGCAGCAGCAGGAGGACGAGGCAAGCCCACCTTCAGCGCATCAGGTGACTGAAAGTTTATGGCCTGTACTACGCAGGAGGCCTGGTCTCTTCTGGACTCCATATCTACAGAATTACTGCCATTGACTTCAACAGGGCCATGATTTCACCCCTTGAATCCATGAACTCCACAGTGTCTGTGCATGAGGGAGAGGCTGATCCGAGGTGAATGAGACAAAAGGGGAGGGCGGAACAGGCAAGGGCTGAAAAACAATACAAAACATTAGACTGAGCAGGATTAAACAATAAACAAAAATAGCACACAAATAAAATGGCCAAGGGAGAAAATAAATGGGCAAAGAGAAGATGAGAGAGAGGGGTGAGGTCTTAAATATTTTTAAAAATAGAGTTTTGAAGGGTGCATTTTCTCTGTAGCACAGCGAAGGTATGTTCCTGCCCAAAAGAACCCTCTTGTGATTGTACCATTGCACTCCTGCTCTTTACCTGTCCCCACTGCTGTGTGACCCAATGGAGGGTAAAAGATGTATCATTAGACTGGAAGCCCCAGAGTCAAGGGCCTAGCATGTTTTCGGGGTGCTGCCATGTTCATGGCTAAGTGGGTGGGCTGATAATGAGACGGTAAGGCCCCTGGGACAGGGACTGGCTTTTTGGGTCTGTGTGTTTGTACAGTGCCCAGCACAGCGAGTTTCTGGTCTGTGGTCGAAGTACCGAGGTGCTACCACAATATGTATTAAATAACAACAATAATGGCCTCTTGCTCCCTCACCTCTGATTAGTTTAAAAAACGCCCTATACCCCCTCTGTATTATACCCTTGCTAATCAATGCAACCTTGTGTTCCCAATATTGTGTCCTTTGTCTCCCCCCTCCTCCTCCTTATATACTACACTCCTGCCTCTTGTCACCATTTATGCCATGATCCAGCAATGAATTCCATATAGAGAGAGCCCAGTTGAGGGGGCTTTGCCTGCGCAGACCTCATTGCAGGATCGGAGGCCTTAGGCTGTAAGCTATTTGAGGCAGGGATTTTGATTTATTTTGTTTGTACAGCACCTAGCACCATAGGAGCCCGGTGCTGACTGGGGCCTCTGGGTGCTATTGCAATACCAAATAATAGTTGTAAGTAATAATAGTAATAAGTGTAAGTAAAAAAAAATGTTAAGAATTGAGGTTTTCAGAACAGAGGGGAAAGGACGATTCACACATTGAAAATAGTGGTAAACCGCAATGCTTCACTTGCTCAGAGAGGATAGAACAGCCATTTCCTTCAGTAACTTTCATCACAAAAGAGGATGTACTTGTAGCAAGGCTGGTAGCATCACCTATTGCTGTACCAGGGGATAGTTAAAAGACAACATTCAAAAGCCAAATATTTATGAGAAACACCTCTGCAGAGAGACAGCGGTGCCATGGAGGAGTGCTTGTGTTGCCTGTGGCTGGTGGAGTTGGGGTACTGATCCTCAGCAGGCCAGGCTTCCTCACACTAAGGGTACCGAGGTGCCTCGCAAGTCTGGATACCCGCGGGAAGCGTCACACGGGTCTGTATCACTTGCATCTTCTTTGCTGACATGTGACACTAAAGCAGCAATTCTGCTAGCCGAGGATGAATAAATCCGTGCGTTTTTGATAGGTGAGTAAAACCTCGTCCTCTTCTTTTTACTATCATGCAAATAGTAAGAAGGGGAGTGAACAGAGCTTGCAGTGGGGCTGGTAAATTTGCATGACCTATCTTGCAAGGCTGCGTTAAAGATACACATACTGATCCTAAATTGCGGCTCCTGTTCACTGGACTCTGAAGGGAATGCCGTACCATTCTTGGCTGGAGAAATAAGGCAGGGTGATGGGCAAGGGTAGATGCAGAAGGAAAGTGGGGGACCCCAGTGGGGAAGGGGAGTGCCATTGTGAGTCTCTGGGCCACATGGACTGAGCCTGGGACCGGAAGCAAGGAACTCCTGACTTCTTTTCCTGGCTGTGCCTACACCAGGCAGTTCTCATGGGGACTTGCCCAGCATCACACAGAGGCCTTCTCTACACTGGGGACGTGCTCTGATTACAGCCATGGGTGTAGCTGCATTGGTGCAAAGCCCTAATGTAGACAGGCAAAGCTGCTATTTGCGTCAGTGGGTCTTGCCTGTGCTTAAAATTAGGGTAAGCTGCCAGGGTACAAATATTGGCTTTGTTTGTCTATGTGGGGGCTGTGCACTGGTGCATTCAGAGCAAATCCCCAGTGTAGAGATTTGTGTGTGTTGGGCAAGTTCCCATGGTTAAGTTGCACAACCTCCCTCTGCCTCAGTTTCCCTATCTGTACCATAGGGATAATATTGCAAAGGGATGTGATAAGATGGATTTAATTAATATCTATCAGTCCACTGCCAATATTAAGTGCTATGTAAATACCAAGTGCTAGGTTGTGTTCTGTCCCTTTTTTAGGATCACTTGGAGATATTTCCAAATCCTTTGTGGATTTCACCAGCCCAGCCAAAGTCAACAGCTACCTTGCCTTCAATGTCACCTTGGCGCTTTGTCTCACATCCTCCATCCTGAATGCCTTCCCAGAGCACTCTGGCTTGTGCAAGACTGTTGTGAACATCTCTTCACTGTGTGCCTGAAGCCCTTCAAGAGCTGTACGCTGTACTGCACTGGGAAGGCCTCCCGGGACATGATGTTCCAGGTTCTGGCACTTGAAAAGCCTGACGTTAGAGTTGTCAGCCATGCCCCAGGTAGGGTCCCTGTTTTGCTGGTTTTGCTGGGGACCAGTGTTCCCTCTAATTTTTCTCCACCCATGTGCGGAATGAATTTTGTTATGTTCACCAATATGGAGGTAATGTGTGGCACATCACCTCCATATTGGTGCACATAACAAAATTCATGGGGTGGGGGCAGAGCCGAGGAGTTCGGAGTGTGGGAGGGGGGCTGAGTGCTGGGGCAGAGGGTTCGGGTGAGGGGGGATGAGGACTCTGGCTGGGGGTTCGGGCTCTGACGTGGAGCCGGGGATGAGGTTTGGGGTGCAGGCTGCCCCAGGGCTATGGCAGGGAGAGAGGACCACCCCCCCCCCCCCCGCTCTCTCCGCAGCAGCTGCACCTGGGCTCGGGGGGGAGAGGCACCGCTCCCCGCCTTGGCAGCTCCGGGGCTGGGGCCACGGGATAGGCGCCTCTTCCCCATCCACGCCAGGTCCAGGCCGGGGCTGGGTTGGGCTGGGGAAGGGGTGCCTCTTCCCCGTCCATGGCAGGTCCGGAGCTGGGCTGGGTTGGGGACATGGGAGAGATGCCTCTTTCCCATCCGCAGCAGGTCTGGGCCAGGCTGGGTTGGGGCCGGAGAAGGGGCACCTCTCCCCCAGCTGCGGCAGGTCTGGGGCTGGGCTGGGGCTGGCAGGGAGAGGCACCTCTCCCCCGGCTGCGGCAGAGCTGGGGCCGGGCTGGGTTGGGGCTGGGGGAGTGGTGCCTCTCCCTGCTACAGCGGGTCCAGGGCTGGGCTTGGGCCGGCAGGGAGAGGCACCTCTCCCCACCACAGCAGGTCCGGGGAGAGGCCACAGCCCTGAGTGCCTGCATGGCACTTAGGTTGCTGCGCAACCGCACAGCTTAGAGGGAACTTAGCTGGGGGCGCAGGGCCTGATTCTCCAGTGCGTATAACTTTGTCATCTACGATTCAAAGTATCATAAGGTTAGAAGGGACCGTAAGGGCCATCTAGTCTAACCCCCTGCCAAGATGCAGGATTTGTATGAAGCGGTGCTAAAGTGTACCAGATTTGAACAACAGCATCTTACACTGACTTTGTGCTGGTGTTAATCACTATGGAGGGTGCAAGATGAGAGAATCGGGCCCTGGAGACAGTGGTGCTGTGAGTAGGGGAAGGAGGGTTGTTCTTCAGTCCAGTCATTCCATAGAAATACAATTCTTTGCATGAGAGAGCACAGACATCTGTATGATGTAGAAAATAGTTGTCCAGTCAATGCTAGAAATCTCCTGGGGAAACATCACTCTTTTCCTTCCTCTTTGGTGTATATTGACTTTTCTTTTTTTAAAGAGAACTTCTTATTCAGACTTAAATTCCACAGAGGCTGTCGGTAAATGGACATCTCACAGAGTGCAATAATATAGCTAAACCCATGCTGCATCGGGATTTACTCAACAAACAAACTATAAAGGAAAAGGAGGACTTGTGGCACCTTAGAGACTAACCAATTTATTTGAGCATAAGCTTATGCTCAAATAAATTGGTTAGTCTCTAAGGTGCCACAAGTCCTCCTTTTCTTTTTGCGAATACAGACTAACACGGCTGTTACTCCGAAACTATAAAGGGGTAGAGAAAGTTAATGGCACGAATAGTAGCTTGGGGGGAATAGTATGTCTCCTGCTCTGTGTTTTACCCACACTCTGCCATATATTTCATGTTCTAGCAGTCTCGGATAATGACCCAGCACATGTTGTTCATTTTAAGAACACTTTCACTGCAGATTTGACAAAACGCAAAGAAGGTACTGTGACGGGATCCACAGGATGCAGCCTGGGACCGCTGTGCCCCCTCAACTCTCCAACTTGGGCTGTCTCTCACGATACTTTGCTAATGACAAGCAGCAAACCCCCACCACAGGTGCTGTTATCACTCAGAAAACCCCCTGTGGTGCCCCACACCCAGCTAGATTGCATGAATGCTCCCAGAACCACTCATGAATCACACAGAGAAAGGCACCAGCTGAATCCCCCCAGCTCCCAGCATTGTATCCCAGGAACATACCATCTTGAACTGCTCAAGATGAGCACTGCAAATTTATTAATTGGTTTACCACTTCAGGGGCGAGGTGATAGCTCAGTGGTTTGAACATCGGCCTGCTAAACTCAGGTTCTGAGTTCAATCCTTGAGGGGGCCATTTAGGGACCTGGGGCAAAAATTGGAGATTGGTTCCTGCTTTGAGCAGGAGGTTGGACTAGATGACCTCCTGAGGTCCCTTCCAACCCAGATATTCTATGATTCATCAATGGAAAGTCAATATACACTAGCCTTTGCAAACCTGAGCAAGGACCCTTACCAAACACTTCAGGCAAACTCACTGGTAAAGATAAACAGTTAAACAAATTTATTGACTACAAAAGATAGATTTTAAGTGATAGGCTAAAAGTCAGAGTCAGTTACCAAAATAAAATATAAGCACACAGTCTAAACTCTCAACCCTATTAGACTGGGCAACATCTAGATTAAGCAGTTTTTCTCTCCCCCCTGGGTATTGCAGTTTATAGTACACAGATTTCACCCTTGAAAATTGGACCAGTCCCCTCTGTTGGAGTCTTCAGAGTGTCCTTATTGCTTGCAGCATAGGTGGGGGAAGGAGAAAGGCCCAGCATGGCCCCCCTGTATTCTGTTTTATACCCTCAGTCCCACGTACTTGGAGAACACAAGTCCAGGCCAGTCTGGTGGGGATTGCTGAGTCCCCAGGCAAGGCTGTGCAATTCCCCTGGTATGGCCTCATGCAGGTGAGTCATTGAATTGTAGCTCCCTTGCTGGACAATGGTGGTTGACGGTTGTTTGACACCTCGCCCGGGCATTGGTTACTTTCCTTGTTGTTGTCTCTGGGAGCTAATATCTGGCTGATTGCCCAATTTACAGCATGTTTCAGTGACAACCATACAACACAACCTCATAACTTCATATGCATTAATGATATACATATTTAGATAGAACAGTGACTTTCAGCTGATCAGAACCTTTTCCCTGATACCCCACATGGCATGCTTTATATGCAATATCACAATGGAATACGGGGGCTATCAGACGCTCCCCCAAGGTATAGTATGTCACAGGTACCAATGTGAGATTTCTAAAGATAGCTACAGCACTCAACCCAAGGTTTAAGAATCTGAAGAGCCTTCCAAAATCTGAGAGGGATGAGGTGTGGAGCATGCTTTCAGAAGTCTTAAAAGAGCAACACTTTGATGTGGAAACTGTAGAACCCGAACCATCAAAAAAGAATCCACCTTCTGCTGGTGGCATCTGACTCAGATGATGAAAGTGAACATGCGTCAGTCTGCACTGCTTTTGATTGTTATCAGGCAGAACCCCTCATTAGCATGGACGCATGTCCTTTGGAATCGTGGTTGAAGCATGAAAGGACATATGATTCTTTGGTGCATCTGGCACATAAATATCTTATGATGCCGGCTACAACAGTGCCATGCGAACGCGTGTTCTCACTTTCAGATGACATTATAAACAAGAAGCAGGCAGCATTATCTCCTGCAAACGTGAACAAACATGTTTGTCTGAGTTACTGACTGAACAAGAAGTAGGACTGAGTGGACTTGTAGGCTCAGAAGTTTTACATTGTTTTATTTTCAAATGCAGTTATTTTTTTGTACATAATTCTACATTTTTAAATTCAACTTTCATGATAAAGAGATTGTATTACAGTACTTGTATTAGGTAAATTGAAAAATACTATTTCTTTTGTTTTTATAGCACAAATATTTGTAATCAAATATAAATATAAAGTGAGCACTGTATACTTTGTGTTCTGTGTTGTAACTGCAATCAATATATTTGAAAATGTAGAAAACATCCAAAAATATTTAAATAAATGGTATTCTATTATTGTTTAAAAGTGCAATTAATCGCAATTAATTTTTGTAATCGCCTGACAGTTCTGGTTAAAAGCCTTACGAAAATAAATATATTTCACATCTGCTTCCCTCCATCCACTAGGTCAATATCCCTGTCAAATAAGGCAGTTAGGTTGGCTTAGCATGAAATCCATGCTGGCTATTCCCTAGAACCTTATCATCCTCCAGGTGCGTACAAATTGTTAGTTTAATCATTTGTTCCAGTATCTTTTCAGGTATCCAAGTCAGGGTGACTGGTCTGTAATTCCCTAGTACACTTGTTTCCTCTCCTTAAAGATATACTCTATGTTTGGAGCATCTACTCCTTGATAATGACAGCAGGCCAAATTTGGGTCTGGTGTAAATCTGGAATAAGGGCTTTATCCAGTATCCATTGATGTCAGCAGGAAGACTTCAGTGGGCATTAGGTTAGGTAGTTTCTACAATGGACCCACTCCTGTTCCCACTGAATTAAGTGAGAATCTGATGAGCTGAATTCTCCATTGCCTTGTGTCATCATTTACACCAATGCTAAACATAAAACACTAGCACTCTGAGTTGGTAGCATTTTTGCACTTTCTGCACAAGTGTAAATATAAACAGAAAGTGCAAGGCAATGGAAGAGCAGGCCTATTGATTTCAGCTGGGCCACTGGCTTCAACGCTTGCTCCCGATTGGTGTGCGGAGAATTGAATTTTGCCCATTGACTTTAGCACCTATTTCCCCCTCACCTGAGGTGCGCTTGCATCCAACCAGGTGCGGAATAGCAGAATAATTGACAGGCTTTTGCATTCCACTTGTCACATGACTGTCCTTTTCTTTTCCCTCTGCCACTCTAGGTCCTCTGGACACAGAAATGAAGCAGCTAGCCCGCACAAAATCAGGAGACCCAGAAGTGCGCCGGCAATTCCTCAACATGAAGTACAGTGGACAGCTGCTAGACTGCAGTGTGTCAGCCCAAAAGCTAGTGAACCTTCTGCTGGAGGACACATTCAATTCTGGGGCACATATAGACTTCTACTAAATCTAATCCATCAGCCTCCTTGTTTCTCTTCCCGACATCTTGGTTTCTGCTTCTGCAACTGAGCTACACATAAAATACCTTCTGCTTTTCAGAAATGCTTGTTGGATGTGTTTAAATACCCCGTAGCACTGAAGCTGCAATTTTATGACATCTGAGGATCTCGGAGCACTTTACAAATGCTAATTAAACCTCACAGCACACCTGTGGGGGTAGGAAAGCATTATTCTGTCCATTAAGGTGAACTGAAGCAGAGAATGGTGGTTATATCTGGGCCGAAACAGAAAGGCATGAAGAGCTTGCAAACTAAGATCCCGATCCTGCAGACTGTTTTGCATGAGCCCCACTGAAGTCGGTGGTATGCCCACAGAGAACAGCTTGCAGGATTGGGGCCTCAATTCCATACAGCAGTGGGAGAAAGTGAAGAGATGTTTCTGAGTGAGGTGGTTGGGCAAGGTATTAAGGCTGTCCTCAGTGTTGGCTCAGAGAGGGGGAGTGACCTGAAGAGACAAGACCAACTAAGTGGGGAAGAAAGTAAGTGGGTGTAAAAGGTCTTGAAGGTGAGGACAAGAGGCTTAAACCTTAATGGGCATAGATCTTTTTTACCAGAGGTGGTGAGCAGCACCCACCACTGCCAAGAGTTACAAAGGAATCTCACTAAACTGGGTGACTGGGCAACAAAATGGCAGATGAAATTCAATGTTGACAAAGGCAAAGTAATTTGTGTAACACTGCACCCCATATTCTTCACAGTAATATTATTATGATATGATTATGACATAATCATAATGTATTTTGTGCAAGATAGGTCATGTGAGGTGTCACTGGAAAGGTTGCGATTTACTAAATATGATTATCCTATTTGTCTGCATGTATCATTTTTGTATCTGAAGTTAGGAATATTGACTAACAATAATGTGTTTACACCTGGGGGACGCCCACTAGGCAATAGACTCTCAATCTAGATGGCTGGCTGGGAGGGGCCCATTCATGTTAATGAGCCATTAGGAGAAAACAGTAGGCCTTAGAAGAAGCTTATCTCCCACAGGGGAGCCTTCCTGAGGACTCTGCGGACAGCCTCAAGTTATGACTGCTGTGACACTACAGGGACATGTGATCAGGTCACCTGGTGCTGGACTCCATCTTGGGATACCAGTATTTTTCCATTGACTGGAGTGGGAACCAAGCTTTGAAACAAAGGTTTCCCACCATATGCAAAAGCTTCATAAGGCAGGGGAGTGACATCATTGTGGTTCTTCACTGCTTCCCCACCCATAGATACTCCTGGAAAAACCTGAGGAACAAATACTGAACTGGGGAGGAGGTCCTGGACCCAGGATAAAGGGATTTTTAGCCTGTGAAAGAAACACCTGCCGATTCCAAGCTATAAATTTTTGCAGCTTTCCCCTTAAGAATTTGCAGCCTGTTGGTATCATCCCTTAGGGTGAGAATTTACTACTCATATCCTATCTATTTAGTATATTAAGCTTAGATTGCGGTTTTGTTTATTTGCTAGGTAATCTGCTTTGATCTGTTTGCTATCTCTTATAATCACTTAAAATCTATCTTTTGTAGTTAATAAACTTGTTTTTGTTTTGTTTAAAGTGTGTGTGTGTGTGTGTGTGAATCATAACTAGGGGCAGAAAGCTGTTATATATTCCTCTCCACATTGAGGGACGGGGCAAATTTCATAAGCTTATGCTGTACAGTTCCCTGTGCAGCACAAGATGGTATAATTTTGGGTTTACACTCCAGAGCACGGTGCGTGCCTGAGTAGCTGGGAAGTTCCTTAGCTGAAGCCTCCCCATGCAGAGCTGATCACAGCATCTGAATGTAACTGCAGCTGGATGTGTCCTTACCTGTATGTGTGCTGGTAAAAGTGCAGGCTGGAGCCTGGGAGAGGGCTTGGCAGGCTGGTCACAGCAATACAGTGTAAAGGGAGCCCAGACTGGTGGGTCGTGGGGGCTCAGTGGTACCCCAGTTTCAGGTGTCACCGCAGGGGGAACCCGTCACAATATGCATTGGACAACATAATCCCAACTGTACATACAAAATAGTTTTCAGAGTAGCAGCCGTGTTAGTCTGTATTCGCAAAAAGAAAAGGAGTACTTGTGGCACCTTACAGACTAACAAATTTATTTGAGCATAAGCTTTCGTGAGCTACAGCTCATTAATGCATCCGATGAAGTGAGCTGTAGCTCACGAAAGCTTATGCTCAAATAAATTTGTTAGTCTCTAAGGTGCCACAAGTCCTCCTTTTCTTTATACAAAATAGTGGGGTTTAAATGAGCTGTTACTACTCAAGAAAGATGGAATCATCAGGCATAGTTCTCTGAAAACATCCACTCAATGTGCTGCGGCAGTCAAAAAAGCAACAATATTAAGAACCTCTAGGAAAGATCATTAGACAGTAAATATCATAATGCCACTACATAAATCCATGGTGCACCCACTCCCTGAATACTGCATGCAGTTCCAGTCACTCCATCTCAAAACAGCTTTATTAGAATTGGAAAAGGTGCCAAGAAGGGCAACAAAAATGATTAGGCATATGGAACAGCCTCCAAATGAAGAGAGATCAAAAAGACAGAGTGTTCAGCCTGGAAAATAGATGAGTAGGGAGAATATGATAGAGGTCTATAAAATCATGACCGGTGTGGCAAAAATGAATATGGAAGTGTTATTTACCCCTTCACATAACACAAGAACTAGTGGGGATCACCCAGTGAAATTAATAGGCAGCATGTTTAAAACAAACAAAAGAAACTTCTTCCCACAATGCACAGTCAACCTGTGGAACTCATTGAATGGGGATGCTGAAGGCCAAAAGTATAAGTTCATGGAGGATAAGTCCATCAATAGTTATTAGCCAAGATGGTCAGGGACACAACCACATGGTTCAGGTGTCCCTAAATCTCCAGCTGCCAGAAACATCTGACACTGACCACAGTCAGAAGATAGGATACTGGGCTAGATGGACCATTGGTCTGACCCAGTATGGCTGTTCTTATGGAACATTCACTGAAGTCCATGGAACAGGGGGGTGCACAGCACATCTGGAAATCTGTCTCCAAGGGTAGGTCTACACAGCAAAGAAAAACCCATGGCTGGCTGATGCCAGCTGATTCAGTCTTGTGGGGCTTGGGCTGCAGGACTATTTCATTGCCGTATAGATTTTCGGGCTCAAGCTGTAGCCCGAGCTCTGGGATCCTCCCATCTCACAAGGTCCTAGAGCCAGGGCTCCAGCCCAAGCCCAGAAGTCTACACAGCAGTGAAACAGTCCCGCAGCCTGAACCCAAGTCGGCGGGCACAGGCCAGCCGTGGGTTTTTCTTTTGCTGTGTCGACTTACCCCAAGTGGCTTGTTCAGCTAGTCACAGTGAATTGAGCAGAGGCCGACTAGAACCCAGAGTCCTGACTCAGTCCCCCCCTCCTCATCATTAGATGACATTCCTCGGTCCTGGGGCCTATTTTGTTCAATATCTTCATTAATGACCTGGAGGATGGCGTGGATTGCACCCTCAGCAAGTTTGCAGATGACACTAAACTGGGAGGAGAGGTGGATAAGCTGGAGGGTAGGGATAGGGTTCAGAGTGACCTAGACAAATTGGAGGACTGGGCCAAAAGAAATCTGATGAGGTTCAACAAGGACAAGTGCAGAGTCCTGCACTTAGGACGGAAGAATCCCAGGCACTGCTACAGACTAGGGACCAAGTGGCTAGGCAGCAGTTCTGCAGAAAGGGATCTAGGGGTTACAGTGGACGAGAAGCTGGATATGAGTCAACAGTGTGCCCTTGTTGCCAAGAAGGCGAATGGCATTTGGGGCTGTACAAGTAGGGGCATTGCCAGCAGATGGAGGGACGTGATCATTCACCTCCATTCAACATTGGTGAGGTCTCATCTGGAGTACTGTGTCTAGTTTTGGGCCCCACACTACAAGAAGCATGTGGAAAAATTGGAAAGAGTCCAGCAAAAGGCAACAAAAATGATTAGGGGACTGGAACACATGACTTATGAGGAGAGGCTGAGGGAACTGGGATTGTTTAGTCTGCAGAAGAGAAGAATGAGGGGGGATTTGATAGCTGCTTTCAACTACCTGGAAGGGGATTCCAAAGAGGATGGATCTAGACTGTTCTCAGTGGTAGCAGATGACAGAACAAGGAGTAATGGTCTCAAGTTGCAGTGGGGGAGGTTTAGGTTGGATATGAGGAAAAACTTTTTTCACTAGGGGGATGATGAAGCAGTGGAATGGGTTACCTAGGGAGGTGGTGGAATCTCCTTCCTTTAAGGTGTGACAGGGTCGGGCCAGATGGCTATAGGAGAGTAATAGAAGTCAGATATATAAGCCCCAGGCTAAGTAGGTCCCTTTTTCCTGGGTAAGGTAACAGGGAAGGTTCCAAAACAATCAGGAACCTTCTGGAAACAATTAAGACAGGCTGATTAGAATACCTGCAGCCAATCAAGAAGCTGCTAGAATCAATTAAGGCAGGCTAATCAGGGCACCTGGGTTTTAAAAAGGAGCTCACTTCAGTTTGTGGTGTGCGTGCGAGGAGCTGGGAGCAAGACGCTCTAGGAGCTGAGAGTGAGAACGCGGACTGTTGGAGGACTGAGGTGTACAAGCATTATCAGACACCAGGAGGAAGGTCCTATGGTGAGGATAAAGAAGGTGTTGGGAGGAGGCCATGGGGAAGTAGCCCAGGGAGTCGTAGCTGTCGCACAGCTGTTCCAGGAGGCACTCTAGACAGCTGCATTCCACAGGGCCCTGGGCTGGAACCCGGAGTAGAGGATGGGCCCGGGTTGCCCCAAATCCTCCCAACTCCTGGTCAGACACAGGAGGAGTTGACCTGGACTGTGAATTCAGAAAAACGGCCAAGCTGAGGGCTGCCGTGAAGCTCCAAGGCGAGCAAATCCACCAATAAGTGCAAGACCCACCAAGGTAGAGCAGGAACTTTGTCACAGAGATTTTTAAGGTCAGGCTTGACAAAGCCCTGGCTGGGATGATTTAGTTGGGGATTGGTCCCGCTTTGAGCAGGGGGTTGGACTAGATGACCTCCTGAGGTCCCTTCCAACCCTGATATTCTATGATTCTCTTCAGTCGGTGTCCCGGAGTCCAAATACCCTAGTATTGCCTTTTTGTTTTTTGCTACCTCTGGAAGGCTTATGCTTTGATATATAGGGAAAAAATCTTCCCCTGGTATCTTCAGTGAGGCTACTAAATAATCAACAAGCAAAACTTGGCCAGTGCAGAGGACGCGTGGCTGTGTGTAGCCAACAACGCTGACTTGTACAAACCTCTAATGTTCTAAAACAAGCAATTGGATGCATCAGTTAGAGTGGCTGCAGCATGGACCCTTCCTAACATCCTGTCATGGGTCCGCAGCGTGTTTTATGCCTCTGACCTTTACACAGTCTCTCTGGCAGCATACCCTTTTGTCACAGAGTCACAGGGCTTCAGCTCTCTCCACTCCCTACGGCCCCTGGAAGTAACCCCCTTCAGTGTGACAGCCTTCCGCTCCCTGGGGTTAGACCCTCTGGCCTCATCGCCTTCTGGGACCTCACCTCTCAGCCTCCAGCACACCTGTCTCTCTCCATGAGTTCCCGCAGGGAGTCCACTCGCTCTGGACCTCCGGGGCCTCCACACACAGAGGGAGCAATGCAACCCCCCTCTCTAGACTGCTGTGACTCTCAGCCAGTGTAAAACAGGAGGATTTATTGTACATCTAAACACAGCACAGGAAGTTCTCAGGGCCTTGGGCCTAGAAAGTCACAGCACCATCCATCTGGGTCTGTCCCGCATACAGGTTACTCAAGCTGCTCTTTGTCCCCAATCCAGAAGTGTCCTCCTTCCAGCCGACCACCCTATAGCACCTTCCTGAAAGCCCTTCCTCCGTCCTTTGTCTTCATTCCCGGGCAAACAGATCACCTGGACCCTCTCTCTTCTGTCCTTTGTTCCCACTGGCCATAACCGGCTGGTCAGGTCACCGGGGCCCTCTCTCCTCAGCAATTTGTCCTCCCACTGGCCTGAACCGTCTGGCTCCCAAAATGGGGTGGGCCTCCGGGTCACTGGTTGCTAATTTCCGGGGTCCAGGTTGCTTGGCGAGGTAACACCTGGTCCTCCGCAACAACAAATACCCTCTCCCACCACCTCGTTAAACACACAACACACATAGAAGACAGACACCCCAGTATTCATGCAAACCACTAAGAAAATCCCCCACTTCATCACACCTTTTTAGTGTTAGGCTCTGGGCCTCTGCTTGTTGCCAGGGTGAGCCCTGCTGCCACCCTGAAAGTGGGTTCCTGGCTTCAGCACCTCTGTGTCTCCCGGTGGCTCCTTCAGCAGATCCAAAAGAGCTGTAGCCCTGTGAGAGACTTATCCTGGTGGAAGCTATATAACTAACAACAGGGCGGCCTCTTCAACACAAGCCAACCTTCATTAGCTGGCCCACCGAGCGTCCATAGGCTAGAGTGGTGAAGCAAAGCTGACCCGCATGTGCATGCTTGCAGTACAACCTGCTTCTCTGGCCCAAAGGACCAAGATTCAACCCTCCGCTACCCTGGGGAGCAGCGTTCTTACCAGTCCGCTCACAGCTTGGTTCTTGGTTCTCCTGGCCTCCTTGGATGGCAGGCGTTAAACGTGAATGGGTCATCAGTCTTCCATTATCTCGCCAAGCTCGAAAGCTTGTCTCTCTTCTCAACAGAAGCTGATCCAACACAAGATATTACCTCACCCATGGGTGCTGACTCTGTGGGTGCTCCAACCCTGGAGCACCCACGGAAAAAACCGATGAGCTCTGCTGATCAGCTCCTCCCCCTCCCTCCCAGCGCCTCCTGCTGGCCATGGATCAGCTGTTCAGCCGTGTGCAGGAGGCACTGGGGGGAGTGGGTGGGGAGAGGGCAGGGTGTGCTTGGGGGAGGGGAGGAATGGGGCGGGAAGAGGCGGGGCGGGGTTGGGGTTTCAGGGGAAGGGGTGGAGCGGGGGCGGGGCCTAGGGCAGAGCGGAGGTCGAGCACCCCCGGGGAAATCAGAAAGCCAGCACCTGTGACTTCACCCACCTTGCCTCTCAGCTCCTGGGACCTGCATAGCTACAGCTACACTCCCTTCTCTCGCCAAGGTCATTCCAGCCAGGGGGCTACAGAGCCACGCCCAGTCACCGCTTTGCTTATCCGCTGGCACTGGTGGGGGAGTGCGGGGCAGTGGCAAGTGGCCCGGGACCCGTGCGGGGGGGGATGGGTTGCAGCGTGCAGCCTGGGACCCCGCTGGTGCTGGGGGCGGGGAGGGTTGGTGGGGCTGGCAGGCTGCCTACCGCCTAGGAGCTCCAGGGCCATGCCAGTGGGAGCCGGAGAGCCCCCCAGGTAAGCGGGCGCCCCCAGCTCTGGCAGCCCCTGAGACAGCACCAGCCGCTGCAGAAGTCACGGAAAGTCATGGAATCCATCACTTCCGTGACCTCCGCGACAGACACGCAGCCTTACTAATGCGTCTGGATTGTTCCCTAGGCCAGGGGTGGCCAACCTGCGCCTGAGAAGGAGCCAAAATTTACCAGCGTACATTGCCAAAGAGCCACAGTAATACGTCAGCTGCCCCCCTGCCCATCAGCTCTCCCACCCACTGGCAGCCCTCCCCACATCACCCGATCAGCTGTTTCGTGGCATGCCGGAGGCTAGGGCGGGGAGGAGCGAGGGCATGGCAGGCTCAGGGGAGGGGGCGGGAAGGGGTGGAGTGGGGGCAGGGCCGGTGGCAGAGCCGGGGGTTGAGCAGCGAGCGCCCCCCGGCACCTTGGAAAGTTGGCGCCTGTAGCTCCAGCCCCGGAGTCGGTGCCTAGACAAGGAGCCGCGTATTAACCTCTGAAGAGCCGCACGCGACGCCGGAGCCCCAGGGTGGCCACCCCTGGTCTAGGTGCTCTCATTGTTTTTCATGCTCGGAATACACTCCAGTTTAGCATAGTGCACCCATTGAATCATAAGGCTAGATCCACCCTGGATAAAACTCCCATCTCTGCGTGTATTCATGCTGAGATAACAGTGCGAGCCCCTAACCCAGGGCTGCCTGCTCCTTGGGGTGCTCCATCGGCTCCCTTCTTTTGTCACACCCCAATGGCCCCCCCGTCCCTCAGGGAGGCGCCAGGGAAGGCAGATCAGCATTGTATGTGGCTAACACTGTTGCAAGCATCGCAAAGCATTTTGGGGAGGGTCAAAGACGTGCGAGTGGGGAGTGGAAGTTTCCTTTACAGGGTACGAGAGGCCGAGAAAGGGGGGAGAGAAAGAAGAAAGCAGAGAACGGGTTAATTCAACACTGCAGCTAGCAAGCTCAGTCCGAAGATAAGAAGCTGATTCCAGTCCAAGGCCAGCTGCTACCTGCCAAGACAGAAAAGGGGGAAGTCCAACCCCCCCGACCAGCTGTGAGAAAGGAGAGTTGTTGAACAAAATGCAGGGGCCAGGAAAAGGGGCAAGACGGGGAAGGCCAGCCAGGAACATATAGAACTGTCTCATGGCCCTGAAACCGGGTGTTTTGGGAACGGGAAAGAGACCACAGAAAGATGGTTTGGACTGGCACAAAGAGGTCGGGGAATGGAACATCCCCAAAGGAGCCCAGGACTTAAAACCCTCCTGAGACCTGGAGCAACTCAGAGATCACAGCAGATCCTTGGACGGCCTGGGCCCAGGACAGCACTCCCATCCACCTTCCCCCCCGTCCCCCTTCTTCTTCTGACATTACACCTAGACTTGGCCAGTCTGGCTCTTGCGTGTGTGAGTATGAAAGTGGGTTAGGGCTTGGGGCATTAACACTTTCTTTCTTCCTCTGAGTGACATGGGAGCGTTCCTAGCACTCTCTGCTGTAATTTTATTATTTTACTAATAAAGCTTTAAAATTTAGACACTTGGTGTGCCTCGTCATCTCCTCCCCAAAAAGATCCTGTGGCCCCAGCCTGATCAACTGTGGCCCCAGGCAGATGGGTGACGAAAATCTGTTGCGCTTTCCCTGCACTGCTCCCTGTTTTTGTCTGAGTGGGGTGGGAGGACAGGCCATCCATTTCTCTGCTCTGTCTCCCGCAGTCCATAACAAGGGAGGGTGTTTCTCATTCTCCCCTTCCCTCCTACCGATCATAGAGCTAGTGAATATGTTGAACAGCACAGGACCCAGTACAGACCCCCTGGGGGACACCACTATTTACCTCTCTCCATTCTGAAAACGGAACATTTATTCCTACCCTTTGTTTCCTGTTTTTTAACCAGTTACTGATGCATGAGAGTGCCTTCCCTCTTATCCATGGCTGCTTACAGAGGCTGGGATTCTCTTACAGAAGTCCTAATGAATGGCCAGGGAGGGGTGCTCACTAGCATCAGTGACAACCTCTTCCTAGCCAGAGTTCATAGCCAGTACTTCACCCTCATTGTCCTTGACCTGTCAGCTGCCTTCAACATCACTGACCATGCTCCTCTTCTTGAAATCTTGTCCACCCCCACCTCGGCTTCCATGTCTCTGCCCTCTCCTGGTTCTCCTATCTCTCTAATCACTCCTTCAGCATGTCCTGTGCAGCAGGATCCTCTTCATTGCAGCCTCCGGCTTTTTGTGGGGGTTCCACAGGGCTCTGTCCTTGGTCCCCTTTTCGTTTCCCTCTACACCAGTGGTTCTCAACTCTGGTCCACCGCTTGTGCAGGGAAAGCCCCGGCGCGCCGGGCCGGTTTCTTTACCTGCTGCGTCCACAGGTTCAGCCGATCGTGGCTCCCACTGGCCATGGTTCGCCACTTCAGGCCAATGGGGGCTGCAGGAAGGGCGGCCAGCCCATCCCTCGGCCCGCGCCACTTCCCGCAGCCCCCATTGGCCTGGAGCAGCGAACCGCGGCCAGTGGGAGCCGCGATCGGCCAAACCTGCAGAGGCGGCAGTAAACAAACCGGCCCGGCCCGCCAGGGGCTTTCCCTGAACAAGCAGTGGACCGGAGTTGAGAACCACTTCTCTACACCTTATCTCTGGGTAAGCTCATTTGTAAGCACAAATTCAACTATCATCTCTATGCTGAGGACTCACTGATCTACCACTCTACTGCAGCCCTGTCTCCTTCTGTCCAAACTGAAATCTCAGTCTGTCTCTCTGACATCTCATGGATGTCAGACCACTTGTTCCAGCTCAACATGGCTAAAACAGAGCTCTGCATCTCTCCCCACAAGCCCTGCCACTCACCTCTTGATCACTGTGGGCAATGCTATCAACCTGCCCATCACTCAGGCCCGTAACTTGGGCGTCATCTTCGACTCGGACCTCTCTCTAGCTCCTCGCATCCAGGCTGTGTTTAAATCTTGTACGGTCTTTTCCCAAGATACGGCCTTTCCTAGCCATCCCCACAGCTAAAACTCTTGTCCAGGCTCTCATCTTTTGCCTTGATTACGGCACATCCTTCTCTCTGGCCTTGACAAATGCACTCTTGCCCTGCTCAGATCCATTCAGAAGGCTTCTGCAAAGATCCTTTTCCTCACCCATTGCTTTGACCATGTCACCCTTGTCTTTGCATCCCTCCACTGGCACCCCCTTCTCTATCATATCAGCTGCTCATCTTCACTTCCATGGCCCTTCGCACAAGGCAGATCCTAACCTTGACTTGGTTCCTCTAAAGCCTGGGGCCCCTGCTCTATTCGTTCTCCTGCCTTGAGAGAGCTGGGGAGGGTTCTCCTATCCACCTTTACCAAGGGCCTGTCTTCCATGCAGTAGTGCTGCCACCTTGTGGGGAATTTCAATAGTACGCCCCCATAACACTTCCAGGGCTACATAGATTCCAAGGGCCAGAAGGGACCACGGTTATCATCTAGTCTGACTTCCTGAATAACACAGGCCAAAATAGGCCAATTTATTCCCCCAAAATAATTCCTAGAGCAGATCATTTAGAAAACATTCAGTCTTGATTGAAAAATTGTCAGTGATGGAGAAACACCCCTTAGTAGATTGTACCACTTGTTGCCCTCATCAAAATGTACTATTTATTTCTAGTCTGAATTTATCTGGCTTCAACTTCCAGCCATTGGATCATGTTAGATCTTTTCTGCTAGACTGAAGAGCCCGTTGTTAAGTATTTGTTCCCCAGGCAGTTACTTATAGACTGTGATCAAGTCACACTTTAACTGTCTCTTTGTTGAGCTGAATAGATTGAGCTCCTTGTGTCTATCACTATCTATAGGGCATGTTTTCTAATCCTCTAATCATTCTCATGGCTTTTCTCTGAACCCTCTCCAATTTATCAACCTCCTCCTTGAATTGTGGGCTCCAGAACTAGACACAGGATTCCAGCAGTGTTCACACCAGTGCCAAATACAGAGGTAAAATAACCTCTCCACTCCTGCTTGAGATCCCCCGTTTATGCATCCAAGGACTGCATTAGTCCCTTTGGCACCATGTTACACTGGGATCTCATGTTTAGCTGATTCTCCACCACCACCTCCTAATCTTTTTCAGAGTCACTGCTTCCCAGGGTAGAGTCCCCCACCCTGTAAGTATGGCCTACATACTTATACATTTACATTTAGACATATTTTAAAAGCTTATGGTTTGCTTGCATCCAGCTTACCAAGCAATCCAGATTGCTCTGTCCATGTTCCATCCTCTTCATTATTTACCACTCCCCCAGTCTTTCCCTCATTGCCATCCTGTTCACAAGGTACAGAGATGAGCCCCAGTGGACCATGCTCATCTATATTGTTGTTTTATAGGTGGAGATGGTAGTGATACCTACAGTTAACATTGTCAGACACACTTCCCATTATAAGACCCTGCTTTCCATTGCATATAACTTTGCCAAACTTTAATCATTCAGGTTTAAATTCTCCAAGCCAGGTGTCTGCTTCAGACTGAATTTTTTCGGGAAAGTTGCAGCAAAAATGGATCATCTCTTTCTCAGAATGAGATGAGGGGGAAATACACTATTTGCTTATGTTTAAAAAAATTCTCACAATTGTTACTTTGAGAAGCTCCAAGCCCTCCATTCTGTGGAGCAGGGACTGGAAATATGGTATGTGAGTGTGTGGGGAGGGGGCGGGGGGGTTACCCTTGTGTCAGGGATGTGCCTTTTGCTGTTCCCAGGGGAACCCCCCATCCCCCCAAATTTAACCAAGTTATAAGCATCTGGGGGGAAATCTCAATTTGCACATGCTCAGTTGAGAATGGTTAGAGTTTGGCAGCTAAATTCTCTGAAGACGCTATCTGAGGCTGGAGCATGCTCCGTGAACACAGCCCCAACATGTGACCAGACTGAGCATGCTCCATCTCAGAGATGTAGGGGCTGAGCCGGACTTCCCCTGAAACTGCTACTCCCAGCTGTTGGTGCAAAACACAGGAACTGAGAGCACGGAGATGCTCTGTCTTGTGCTCTGAATGATCTCCCAATCCCAGCTAATGCCTAGGCAGCATGGAGGAGAGGGAGGCAGGAAAGGGGACGTGAGCAGAACCTGCTGGTGGTGATGGGGAGGTAGAGGGAATTGAGTGTGATAAGGAGCCTGGGAAGGTGGGAGACTAGGATTAGGAGCTGGGGGGGAACGAGGAAGGGAGCTGAGAGCCAATGGGGTGGTGGTGGAGAAAGGACAAGGAGTTGGGACATCTGGGGGAGACTGGGACTTTCTGAGCAAGGAGCCTGGGAGGGACACTGGGATGAGTAGCCCAGGGAGGGAGACATAAGAAATGCTCTGCCTCCCACTCCACAGAGCTTTGCCCTGGGCTGTGTTGGCATAACTTCCTTGTCATAGAATCATGGAAGATCAGGGTTGGAAGGAACCTCGGGAGGTCATCTGGTCCAAACCCCTGCTCAAAGCAGGACCAATCCCCAACTAAATCATCCCAGCCAGGGCTTTGTGTCGATCATTATACCCTTGGTGTGGTAAGCATGTCGTCAGTGTGACATGTTCTCAGGGAAGAAAAGCGGCCCTGGGAGTCAGGACACCTGAGTTCAATTCCCAGCTCTGCTACAGACTTCTCATGTGACCTTGGGCCAGTCACTTCATCTCTCTGTGCCTATTTCCCACACCTGAGAAATGAGGCTGTAACGGGGCACCTGGCTTTGTGTACGCCCCAGTAAGACTGGGAGCTGTAACTGCAGGTCACATGCTTTCTCCTAGCCATGTGCCCTATAGGAAATTGCCTGTAAGGCTTCCTACATCCTATGCAGATTGGAAGGGCTTGGTGTTCTGCACTGATAGGTGGAAGGTCTGGGGGGGAGACATTCGTAGGGCACAGGCCAAGAGGAAGCTGTCGCTGGAGAGGGCTGTGAACTCCCTGAAGACAAGGGCTCAACCAGACCCGAGGGGCAGTGAGGCTCCTGAGCTGGGTTGTTTTGTTTTGAATCTTTGTCAGTGGAGTCCTGAGAAGACAGGCGGAGCCTGTGCTGATGCTCTGCGGATGGTGAGATCGCACTCAGCTGTTGGAAGTAATACTTCCCTGCTTCATAAAGATGTGGCCAGGCGAGATCCAGTTAATGCAGGCGCTCAGATACTGTGGTGATAGCAGTGGAATAGAGACCTGCACTCAACAGAATTCTCGCCTGGCCCAGTTAGGCAGTGGATGGGCTAGCTGGACCTTTTGTCTGGCCTTCATCTTCAGTCCTCAGCAGAGGACATGCCAGGAGATAAGCATGGAGGGGACCGTAGCCTCGTCTGGAGATGGCCAAGGCAAAGTAGATCACTGTGCCAAGTTTGCATCAGAGAGGAGGGGAGAAACAGCGTTGTTGGTCGTGGGTGGGAAAGGGTATTTCTGGCCACTGATGGGACGTAGGGGTCCTAGCTTTGGGGATGAGTCTCATGGTATTCGGCTGCTCTGAAACTTATAGAGCACAGCAAAATCAGCAAGGGAGGGGGCAGAGGCTTCCAGCATCTCCTCAGTGCAGGTTCTGAAAGCGTCCGCCCAACATTCATTTGCTTCTCTTCAGAAACAGCTTTCTTGTGCACAGGATGTTACACGGAAATGGGTCGAGCAAATCCTCAGCCACCATGTAGCCAGCTGAGAATCACCACGAACATGTCTCTGCAGCTATGCACTGACTCGACTCCAGACGAAAAGGCCTAGAGGAGAGAATTCTGGGTCACTCCCCTACATTAACACTCACCTGCACCAACTACTTCAGATGGCCCAGGTTGGGATCAGTATCTTTGGTGCCAAGCCTCCATTTGTCTTGGATAAAGGGGTGGTTATCACCGCCAATAGCTCAAGCATCTGCTTCTTATGTTTGTGAAGCACTTTGAGCTGAAAGGTGCATTAGAAAACGCAAAATACAGTATCATTGCATTTTCATCCCTTGTTCTGCCATTCAACATCTTGCCGGTAGAGGGCACCTCAAGACCAGGTAACAACACCAGCCGCCCCCTGGTTTGAAGCTGCAGCCCTGTTGAAAGTGTGACAGCTGTTCCGAGGAACTCAAAACGTAGCCCGACATCAATGAAAGTTAACCCCAAAATAATGACCGGCGGGACTGGGAAACATCAGCTGTCAAGTCTCAATGGAAATTTCACAGTCTGCTCCCACGAGTGGGTGATAAATGTGATACACTGGACAGAACATGAGCAAATATACCACAGGGACCTCTAGGGTGCTAAAGTCCTTCTTTGTTGTATGGCAAGAAGGGGGGTGCTCCTGGCAGACAAGTAGAAATATCAGCTTCAGGCAGCCTCCTGTCATGGCACACTGGCCAACAGCTCTGTTGTAAGGGCCTTACCCATCTGTCACTGAGTGAGAGCAAAGAGATCGTAGGTAAACCATATCTGTCCTTCAATGTGTTTATATGGCACCCAGCACAAAAGGGCCCTGCCCTTGTCCAGGCCCATGGGTGCTACTGAAAGAGAAATGTTATTAGGGGTTATAATGTTTCTCACCGAGTTCGCCCACACCTGCACTCCCACCTGCAATCTGTGCAAGCAGCAGGTGCCAACACATGGCTGTTCCTGGCCGTTCTTTGATTCAGCTTCAGTAAATACAGAGCTTTCTAGGAGCTGATGGCTGTTTCTCAGACAGACTGTAAATAAATAAACACACTGTCAGCGTTCCATAGAGCCCAGCTAAGCGCAGCCCAGGCCTTTCCAATTTGATGTCTCTCTGAAGAAGTGCTGTCTAGTGGTTAGAGCACAGGACTGGGGATCAAGAGATCTGGGTTCTCTTCTGGCTTCTATAATAGCCTTACCTTGGGCAAATCATTTTTGGCATTACTGCAGTACTGAGAATTCCCTCCCAAGGTTGGAGCCCCCTCATGCATCTTAGCTGGAAAACTGAGCAAGTAAAATGCTCCTGTTTTTTATGACCAGCTCTAAACAGTGTCACCAACTCTTGCCTTGCAGTTTTATCTCAAGTCTCACAGTACTTTTTTCTTAAAGCTCTAGCTCCTGGAGTCAGGTGATTATGTGAGAATCTCAGCTTGTATTGAAAAAAAAAAGTTTTTAGCCCTCCTGGTTGCATAGTAAAGCTGGAAAATGTAACAGCCCCCTACCCTTAAAGGCCCCAAACCCAGAAAGCAAATAAAATGAACACAGGGGTGATTTAAAATCTCGTGACTGTAAAATACATCAAATTATTTTGGGTCAGAGGGCCTGACTCATTATTTTTGAATGCTTGGGGTTGGCAAGAGAAAGGGTGCAGGCTGCACTGAGAGGAAGCACCGGGTCCAGGGATCATGCAGGCTGCATACTGGTCAATTTCCGTCCCTGCTGTCCACCGCTGACACGGTCTGCGTGCTGGTGTGGTCTGGCTCCACGTCGCTGCCTCTTTTGGAGCGTTGCCTTCTGGGTCTGCTGTGGAATTTGCTCTTTGTGCAAACAGGAGGGAGGTATGGGAGGCCAGTGGGCTGGGAGCTAGAAGGAAATGAGCGGTGCAGGCAACAGAAGAAAGCATAAGGAACTAATGGTCCAGCGTAACCACACTGCGCATGTCACGGCTTGAGGGTGTTACAAAGGCTTCCGCAAATGCCTGGGGAGGCTTCTGGGCCCCAGGACACCTGGCAGACTTATTTCTCTCTCTAAATCGTCCCTTGGCAGCTGTGGATTCTGCCGGTTATTGGCAAGGCATGTGGCTGGGGCAGATTGACGCAGGATAGCGGGCGGCTGGCCCTTGCAGTCAGCTGCAGCAGGGGATCGGCGCAGCAGGGGGTGCTACAGAGCGCAGCTGGGTGCAGCTGGCTGGGCGTGGCTAGCCGGTCTCAAGGACTCAAGAATGCAGGTCCTTGGGGGAGCTGGGAGGATGCAGGCACTTGGCCTGACCAAGAGCCTTTCCCAGTGCTTAGTGGGTCATGAAAGAGGTGCCGGGGATCAAGCAATTTTTTACATTCATAACAGATGCAGCGAGCCCAGCAGTGCCAGGGCTATGAATGGCTAAGCCCAGTGGTGCCAGGGCTACGAACTGCCAAGCCCAGAGCTTCTAGGGCTCAGCCCTGGCAAAATTAAGGCCTGGTCTTTCCAAGTGTTGGTGGCTGCATTTAGCCGGGGTAAATCCTGTGCCTGGGTGAATAAGGGAGGTGGGCCAGAAGGTTCCCCTCCTGATCCACACTTTCCCAAAAGCTGGATCCTGGGCTAGGATTGGGCCCATCTCTAGTCGATGGTGATGTGCGTGCTATGCCGGGAGGACTTTGTGATGGATGTTAAATGGAGTCTAGAGCAGAGCCAGTAGATAGTAAAAGCAGGGAGGACTTTGTGACAAAGGGTCCCTCTGTCTGTCCCCACCCAGTTATGATAGCTAGCCAGCATCTGATCTTAGGGACCTCCCGGGTGGGGCGAGTGCCTTGCTGTGTTTTATAGGAATTGAGGCGTATCCCTTTAAATCGTTTGTGAGCTCAGCTCTCTAGTGGTCCTCGCCATTTCCTATGTTTCCGAAGCCACCAGACCCCCGCCAGGGCAGCGGTTTGTGTAAGTAGCCAGGCCTGGCATGTTCTATGTGTTTCGTGAACATGGTTATTTGGGCCTCACGCTTCATGTGTCCTATAAAGAGCAAAAGACCCGACTTCCTGTTCCATCGACCACCCTGATTCCCGCTCTTCCGAACCCGGCTTTCAGAGGTTGTTTGTCCAGCCTCACTCTGAACTCTCTGCTCAGCTGCCTAGGCGAGTGTGTCAGGTTTCCTGCGAGGAACACAGACCTCGTCCGTTATCGTAGGAGACCCACTGGGGACACAGCAGCACCTGGGCCCAACTGGAGATCAGCTGTCTGTTGCAGAGAGCCGCGCAGGCTGGCCTGCCTCTCATTCCATCGGAGTGAGGCGATCTTATCTGCCAGGGGCTCTAATTCTCATCCCAGCCCTGCTCTTGTTTGTGTTTCGGAGGCCTCCGTGTTGGCTCTCGGGCTTTGCTTCTTTGCACGGCTATGAGATTCGGTTTCTCCTCTCCCCATGAGAGCTCTGCAGGGAGGGGCCTGTGCGCCCCCCCACCCCCGCCCCCAACACAGAAAGTTGGGTCATGCCGCTCACCGGTCAGATGGGATTACTGCCACGCTAATCGTGCTATTATCAAATGTAAATGATTCTAAATAGTCTGACACTGTCAATCAAATTAAACAGCAGCCTCTTGTTCAGGGGTGGGTTGGTTTTTTTTAGAACTGTCATATCAACCGGCCAAAGGAGGAGGCGAGGTCTGTGCTGCGGGCAGGCACACAGGGAGAGCTCACTGCAGCACGCGGGGCTAGCCCAGCGTGGCAAACCACACGCATTCGCTGCAAGCCGCAGTCCCCCCTGCTCTGGACGGTGGCCCTGACTCCTCTCTGGCATCCCCCTGCCCTGTGTTCTTAGCTCTGTCTTCCTCCTGCTTCCTCCTTACCAGAGCAAAACCAAGAAGAGGGAACATAGGCCCTTTGGGTTTTCTCTCGGTCTCCCTCTCTGGTTTCCCTCGCTTCTTTCTTTTCCTCTTCTCCCCCCTGTGACAGAGTGGGAGCCGCCTAAGGGGACCCGCACTTGGATAAAATATTGTTCAATAAAGCACCCGGGGCTGAACCTACGCAGGAGCACGTGTGAGGGATCCCTGCCCTAGGACCCCTCCCCTCCCGCCCCTCCACCTTTTTACTTTGATTGAGTGACAACTCGGTGCCTATCCTGACCCGCAGCAACAGCCAGTCCCCCACTTCAGTTCCACCCGGTGCAGCCAGGATAAAGAGGGCAGGCTTGTGTTTCTCTCTTCCCCTTGGCGTGCAGGAGCGGGGTAAAGGCTGCTCCAACCTGTTCCCTGGGCCTAAAGCAGTTCACCTCCAGTGGTTCTACCCGACTCTCCACCGGGGATCCGTAGGCCCCTTGGGATTCGATAATGCCATGTAATTTAGCCCATCCAGACAGGATCATATAAAAGGATCTAAACTAAATAAATCTAATACCTGAGGCAATGCAGCAGAACTGACATCCTGCCCATGTTGCCCTCCGTTCCTCTCTTCTCTCCCTTCTGATCACTGATAGACTGGATTGGAGAAGATGGACAGCGCCAGGCCCTTCAGATTGCCAATTACAGAGCAATCTCCTCCCTTTGTGCTGCAGCTTTGGATTCCCTTCTCAAAGGCGCGGGTTTCCAAGAGACCCGACTGGGAGAGGGAAGGGAGCCAGCTCACAGCCTGTGTTGAAATGGTGCCTGAAGTTTGACTGAAGCGAAGCCAGAAGAATTCCCCTTGGACCGTGACCATCCAAACCTTTATCTCTTTCCATACGTTCCCCACATTTCCCCCCTCCTCCTGTCTGGACAGCTGCTATGCAGAACTGTTCCTTCTAGGGCAAGGGGAAGATTTGAGTGGGAAGGAGAAGTGATGCTTGTTTACTTGCAGTGTATTAGTCAGCCTGTAGGTGTTGCTGTGTACCATATAGAGGACCAGCCGGGATGTGGTCACTGGTGAACAGTGGAGACAAAATTGGAACTCAAACTGTGTGGATGCCTGTTGTTTGTCTCTAGTTTGTAGTTGTTTTCCTGTTTAAGGCTGACTGATTCCCTGTAGCATGAAAGCACTAACTAGGCCTTTCACATGAACCTAGGAATTGCCAAACTGGTCCATCCAGTGCAGTATCTCATCTCTGACAAGAGATAGCACGGAGGACGTTGTAAGAAACCCTGCAGCAGGCAGTTATGGGTTAAGCTGCTGCTGGGGATGTTAGAACTTGGCTCCTGGGTCTCCTTCCCTTGTTGGTCTCCATGTTCCCTTTGCTCCAGCTCCCGGGTGAATCTCACTGTGACGCACGCTGGTGTTCAAAGGAGGCCATCTATCACACCTGAAGATGGGATGTCAGAACTGAAGGGTGGGAAGTTTGAAATCTGAGCCAATCACTGATCACAGTGGGGAACTCTTCCCATGTATGTTAGTCACCCACCTCCTTCCAGGAGTACCCCCCAGTTATTTCTCTCACACTCTCTCTCTCTTTGGGCCCCAGGATGGGGAGTCTGTCTCAGACTTTTCCAACCCGCATCTCTTTGACTTTAGCCTGGGGACTCCGGTCAGTTGCCTCTCATGGCAATTGAGCTTGACGGCAGCACTGCTCAGGACAAGGGGCAGCGTTCCGAATACGAACACAAGATGGAGCCGTTCACGCCAGGCACTACAGAGGCAGAGCCGGCAGCAGTGGCAGACGGCCAGGTGCAAGTAGAATGCATTTTAATTGGCAGTGCTGATGCAAACATAAGGGCTCGATCCTGCCTCTTAGTCCCATAAAAAATCCCATTGAAGTCAGTGGGGGCTCAGCACTTCTGAAAACGTTTGACCTACACACCTTGCCCAGGGTGACCCAGGTGCCTTGACCCCCCTAACCCCTGCTCTAACCAGTAGAAAACACTGCCTCTTTTATGCTTGCTATGCAGTGATGTGTCCCACACACTGGCAAACACAGGCCTCCGAGAGCTTTAGACTGAAGCATGCAGAGGGATTGTTTTTTAAAGGCGTTGAAGTCACTTCTGGGACCTCTGAACCCGAGTCCCTGCTAGGGGCTGGGCTAGTGCCTCTGCCAAAAATCCCCGCCAAATCCTTGTGACCACAATGCAAAACCTTCCAAATTAAAAAGGGAGAACATGCGACGACCTTCCCAAGCTTGGACCCTGACCCCATGCTGCTCTGGGGTCAGTCCGTCACTGGGGCCTCAACTGCTCAGTATATTAAATGTTGCTTAGAAAGGCACTGAAGAGCCATCTCATGGCACCAAAAACAAGCCAGAGAAATTTTCTCTGCCCTTCACACTAAGTACTGGGGTATTTCACCTAGGTCCTGGGAGCATCTTTATGGGGAGAGGTGAGTGAATCTCATTTGAAGGCCTGATTTTCACAGGTGCAGGTCCCATTCCCTTCTGTGTGACTTCTGGGCATTGACAAATGAAAAGTCCCAGGCCATGTTCTCAGCTGCTGTAGACGGCTGTCCTTCCCTTGACACTGCTAGAACTCCGGGGGATTGATGCCAGCTGAGAAACTTCTCTCCTATGCTTACGAGAGCCCTTTACAAATGGACTGATAACGCCTCAGGTTCCTGGTGGAGAGGATGGATGGCCCACTGGCTAAGTTTCTGGGCTGGGATACAGTAGGTTCAGGGCACTGGTTTGCCAGGGGCTTCCTGCATGATATTAGGTGAGTCACTTAGGCCCAGATCCACTGTGGTGTGTGGGCTCCTGGCTTCCATGGATTTCAAATTGAACCTCTGGGCCTTAGCTTCTCTGGGTGGGATCCACAAAGGTCTGTAGGCACCTGAGGCCTGCTTTTAGGCACCGCTGCAATCCATAAAATCCCCCTCAGCTGCTGACTAACCATGTAGGCACCTAAACTCGCTCAGCGCCTGAAATTTAGTCCCTTCCCCCCGGGCTGTGGGATATAATGAGGGAGTCACCCCCAATCTTTCCTGCTGAAACTGTTCCACTTTAATAGACTCTGCAGCCCAGTGGGTAGGGTGCTCACCTGAGAGGTGACAGATCCCTGTTCAAATCCCTTCTCAGCAGGCAGAGAGGACTTGAACGGGGGGTCTCCCACATGCAGAGTACCCTAACCCCTGGGCTAAAGGTTACAAGGGGCCGCCACATTAGTGTTAGGTGGTCTCTGACTGGACTTACTGGATTGGGCCCCACATGTGACTGAGGCAGAAGGGTGCCTGTCTTCCCCTGGGTTGTGGATTGCTGATGGAGAAATACGCCTCCCAGCAGCCCGGACTTTGGTGCCAAACTCCGAGAGAGGGGAAAGACTTAGCCCACACACCCCTCTCACTAGCATCTCCCCCTGGCTGGCTTAGATGGCTCCCTGCCTCGCCCGCTGGCTTTTGTGGATCACAGTCTAAGGTACCTAGTTCTCCGCACTGATTGTATAGGGAGCCCAGGTGCCTAGCTCAGGCTATGTGGATTGCAGTGTTGCTCCTGTTTTTTTTCTAGGAGCCTAAAAGTTAGGAAGCTTCCCCCACCCCTGGTGGTGGTGCCTAACAGTGGGAGGTGGGGCCCAAACCATGGCCCCACCCCTTCCCCCGAGGCCCCGCCCCCACACACCCCTGAGCTCCTGCCTTTGCGCTGACCCCACCCCTCCCCTGTTGCTTGTCCTTATGGATGGTAAAAAGTGAGAGGACATAGCCTTCCTACTTTTAAAAGTGGTGGGGCCATGGTCGCTGGACCCCCCCAATCCCAGAGCCCCTGACCATCATGCTGAGTGTCACCAAGCCTAAGTCTGTTTTGGGGCTCTGGGCTGCTGTCTCATTTCCCCCTCTGTAAAATGGGATAACAGTACTGCCCACCCTGGCAGGGAAAGTGAAGATAAATATATTAAAGACTGTGGAAGACTCAAGCAACATGGCCCATATAAAGTATATAGATTACATATTTTATTTAAATCTGTTACTTACATAATCTATAACTTTTCATCATATGTGGTTTTGCTTTCTAGATTCTATTGGACTGGCACAGTGAAACTAAACTGGTCAGTTTCACTTGTGGTCACCAGTCAGTTTCACTCTCCAGTTCTCATCAAGGCTTTGTGTTGGAGATTCCTGTCTTACAGGGACTGTGTAAACCCCAAACACTTCTCTCACACAGCTCCTCCCCTGAATGGACATCGAACACCTGGCATGCTCTTTTCTGCACTACTCAACGATCCCAATCAACAATTTCCAGCCATTAGATCCCCCAGATCGTCCTGCAAAGTATGTGTCTAATAGCAGGCCCCTTCTCCCAACACCAGCATCCCACTGTTGACATCAGCATTGCCCCTCTGCTGAGCAGTGGCAGGTATCCAGGGCTGGCTTCCCAGGGGAAGAGGAATCAATGATGGGGAGTCTGGGCATATTTTAAATGTAACTTGTTTTATTTGCATGGACGCACCAGGCCTGGAGCAGAGGTGGTCACACTGCATGCAGGGCGATCCCTTCTTGCAGGAATCGCAATCCAACACCAACACCTAGTTCCCAACCCCTGCTGCTCCTGCCGCTCCTGCATTAAAAGCTGTCTCTACACAGAACCTCGCATAGTCCAAAACTAACAACATACCGTGTCTTTCAACGACTGAACACTGGCTTGCGCGCTAAGAACTTGGAAGACTCTCTGTAAACAGCGCCAGCTGGTGACACCTGCCATAAAAATATGACCCTTCGGAGTCAGTAGCATGTTGTTGTCTGCACTGGTGTAAGTAACTGCACAAGGGGCTGGGCAGCAGAGAATCAGAACCCCTAATGTAGACACACTGCCTCCGTGTAAGAAACCGTTTGAAAATGGGGTATGTCATATGGGGACACGTAATTTTTTACACGAGTGCAATGCATCTGCGCGAGGGGTTTGCTCTGATGCAGCAGCAAGCGAGACCAGAAAGAAAGGCCTCCCCAGGTCTGAGCTTGGGTAGCTAGTCTGGTGCTGCAACATCCACACAGCTATTGGTAGTGCACTAGTGCAAGCCAGCTCACATAGGTCTGTCTACTCAGGCTGGAAGCTCGCTCCCAGCTGCAGTGTAAACATACCCTCTGAGCTTTTCTCTAAGCCGGATCCTGATCCCGGATCGCTTTTTTCCTCCCCACATCCCCTTGATCCATTTGTCAGTGTCTCAGCATTAAATAAAACGCTACCCAGAGCTGTACATCAGCTTTGCCCCCAGCAGATCATGCCCTGTAACATGTACCGTTTGGTTGGTCAACAAAGCGGAGACAGATAACAGATTAACCCAGTTTAGAGCGATGGAGCAATCAGTTAGCTGGTAAACTGTGCTGTTCCCCAGGGCTTCAAGTGCCTTTAATGAGTTATTATTTAGTAGGCTATATTGTGGTTAATGGAGGGACATTTCAGAAATGATCTGTTATTAATTAAACCATTCCAGGGCAAAGCTACAAGTTCTTCTTCCAGGCCGAATTGGATTGATTCACATCACTTAGTATGGAAAGATACTGGAGGGTGGACTTCACTCAGGAAGGAAAGATGAGGTTGCCATTTTACAATTGGTATTTTTTTTGATTCTCCCTTTTGTTTATATTTTTGATCGTTCTTTCCAGCTTGAATAGCTCTAGCTCCACTAGGAGTCACGGGGTTCGGTGCAGGGTCACTGGGTGAGGTCTCTGGCCTGTGCCGTGCATGAGTTCGGACTAGATGGTCACTGTTGTCCCGTCTGGCCTTAAAAATCTATGAATCCAGCCTGAGTCCATTTTGTTGATTTATTTTGCATTGCCCTAGCACCTCCAGAGCTCCAGGCATCCCCAGATCTCTGACAGCCAGAAGCTGGGAGTGGGCGACAGGATGGATTGCACGATAGTTGCCCTGTTCTGTTCATTTCCAATGACGCATCTGGCACTGGCCACTGTCAGAGACAGGACATGGGTCTAGATGAACCATTGATCGGACCCAGTCTGGGCCCCCTCCCTCTTGGGCTAAGCGGTGCACAAACATATAACAAAGCGATGGTCCCAAAGACTCCAAGTGATGAGTAAAAGCTATTACCAGCCAGTGGCTGCTTGGTGGCCCATGTGAAGCTTTTCAGTCTAGTTCCCAGTCTCCACCTGTCCACTGATCACCTCATAGAACACACCGCAGCTACCTGGCCCCCACTGCTGGCAGACTCAGCACAGAGACAGAGGGCAGGGTTGGATGTGTGAGGCCTGGTTCCTCCCGGCCGGGTTGATGAAAAATGGCTCGGGGGCTGGGCAGACGAAGATTGTCCTGTTGTTGTCTGTGCTGGACATATGCCGTCAGTTTCCAGGGCAGTCAAGCCAGCACCTTTTGTAAGAACCCCTCACCTTGGGTCATCAGCAGGGCATTAAGCACCAAAACGCAAATTATTACCACTTAAGGAAAAGGAGTAAATCCACTAGCTGCTAGCAGTAGTAGGCTGTCGTCTTCTGCATGCTACTGGAGGGGGATGTGACACACATTTTACGCTTTTTGCAATCACTATACTCACACAAAGAGCCAGTTAAAAGCAACCAAAGCATTGCCCAGAACCTGAACCTCATCTCGTCACCAAAACTTGGGCCAGATCCCAGCATGAAGTCATTGGAGCTATGTTGATTTATACCAGCTGAGGCTCTGGTGTCTTGTGTGAGGCTCAAATATGTGCAGTTAACTTATTCCATATCACGCCCCTGTGAACGGCGTGGGCTTCGACAGGCCTCGGTGGGACAGGTTGCCGCTAAAAAAGTCTGTTCTCCTGTTCCTCCTCCCAGCCCCATCTTTCAGAGCCAAAGGATCAAGTGAGGATCTGAACTTTCCGCACCAGTTCTCTGACATTTGCCCGTCACTGTGTAACCAGCCAAACAATAAATAAACGAGAAGGGGAGCTGCAAAAACAGAGCCAAAGGGAAAAAGCACATTATGGGGGCGGTGGGAAGGAGTCACTAACAAGCCAGTCTGTGCATGTGGATCATTCATTTGGTCTTCACTGCTCTGGACTTTCCACTCTCACCTGCTTCCTGTTAATCACAACCCACATTACAAAACATTGCAGTTAATAGCTGGCAGTCAGATCTATGCCTCTCCCTCTTGGTTCCCTGCCCTCCCTCAGCGCTCACAGCCAGCCTGGCCCCTGTTAGGTGAGCTTGCTGTAGGGAGGAACTCCACGGGGGTTGTTCAGACAGGAAATGGGCCAAGCTGGGCAGGTGCTTTGTTGGCGAAGGGGAAAAATGGGCCAAACTCAAAGAGCTCAGAACTTGGGTGCTGTCCCCCTAGATGTCCCTTACTATATTATACAGCATCTTCAGATGAATTGCTTGTTGCCTCCCCTCTCCACCCCCAGGGGCTAGTCCATATAACGGATAACAACCTAGTCCTGCTGCTAGCTAACAGAGTTCCCCCGTTAGCTCGAATTGCCTGAGCTTTGGTGCAGAATGTCTTGGTTTGATCCCCGGCTGGTGACCGATGCTGGGAGCTCTTATACTGGCTCAGCATTTCGGGGGGACTGGAGGGAAGACAGTGTGCAGGAATTGATTGCTCTGTGCAGTGATGCATTCTTGTTATGAGTCCTCAGAGTCACAGAAACTTCCCGTGTCCCTCATTGGCTGAAGTTCGGCGGTGCATTAGACAACGGCTTCGCAGGAGCATCCGGGTACCCCAAGCCACCGGGGAGAGTGGTGTTTGTCCTGCCTCTCTGCGGTCCCCTGCCGCACAGCGTCATCTGCGAAAACAGGACCCAAGTGTCGGCAGCGAGTTCTGAGCACCGAGCGAGCAAGAGAGCCGCGGCAACACCCTCCTCTTCCTTCCCCACCCCCATTTCACAGCAATAATATTTAAAACACCGACGACAGTGCCTGTGACAAGGACAATCTACAGCTGCTGTGCTCTCCGGTTACTTTCCCGTGTCTGCTGGTTGGCAGGGGGAGGGGCGGGAGTGTTGCACCATAATGCTTTGCCACTTGCAGGTAATAAATGTGGTTTTCAAGAGCTACATTGGCGAGAGTGACATCCCTGCAAACGTGACACTTTGCACCATCTGGGTGATCCCAGACGAATGAACCCAATTGGGTCTGTGCGTGCGGCTTTGGATTCTGGATCGTAATGATTTACTAGCGCCTAGAACAGCGGTTCTCAACCCGCGGCCTGCAGGCGGCCCAGTTAGGGCACGTCTGCCTCCCAGCTCAGCTACGTGCTAAAGGCTGCAGGCTTTGGGCTCCCAGTTGCCCTGCCGTGTGGTGGGCTCCAGGGTCCCGGCTGCCGCCCTGCCACGCAGTGGGCTCCAGGGTCCCGGCTGCCACCCTGCTGCACAGCGGGCTCCAGGTGCTGGGCTCCTGGCTGCTGCCCTGCTGCATGGTGGCTTCTGGGGTCCTGGCGGGGTCCAGGATTGGGGTCTTCACTGCCCCGCAACCTCCACGGCCGAGTCCAGGCAGCTGGCTGCCGCCTGGCCCCACAAGGCAGGGTCCAGGGTTCGGGCATCCAGCTGCCACCCAGCCCTGCCCCATGGGATACAGGCAGCTGACCTCTGCCTGGCCCCACACCGCGGGGTCCCGGCAGGGTCTGGGGTCGGGGTCCCTCCCGCACGCCCGGCTGTCTGCTCCTGGCCCCATTCTGTGGAGGAGTCTCTGGGTGGAGGACACTGAGCCATAGGGGTTTGTGGGGGGGAGGTTAGGTGGGGGACACTGTGGTTCTCAGCCTGCAGGCCAGGTAACACTCTGTGGGCCAAATATGCAGCCCGCGATGATAAAGAGGTTGAGAACCACTGGCCTAGAAGCACCAGCTGAGATCAGGGGCCCATTCTGCTGGGTGTGTTCAAAACATTGTAAAAGACAGTCCCTGCCCCGAAAGAGCTAATAGCCTAGCCAGACGGGACTAAGGGTGGGAGGGGAACCAGGCGCAGGGGGGAAGTCACTTGCCTAAATTCACACAGCAGATCAGTGGCAGAACTGGGAATAGACCAGAGGCCTCCTGACTCCCACCCTGGCGTTCTCTCCATTACATCACCCTGCCTCTTACAGGTGAAGCTGGTAGCACCATCTATCGTTAAGGTTGCCCAACACTTTCCATTCTAAGCCCCTGCTGTAAGATACTTATAACTGAGCCAAACTTTAATCGTTTGGGCTGAAATTTTCCACCTCATGTGCCTGCCTCAGGCTGAATTTTTCTAGAAAATTTCAGCCTAAACGGGTCAGCCTCTTCCAAGAACGAGGCTATGGACAAATACATTGTTTTGCCCATGTAAAAAAATTCTGACAACCTTCTCCTTGAGAAGCCCTAGCATCCCCATGCTTTGGAGCTAGGTCTTGAAATCTGGCAGTGGTGGAATGGCCTTTGAGTCAGGGATGTGCCCTTTGCTCTCCCACTGGAAATCTGCCCAAATTTGGCCAATTCATGTGTCTTTTCAACATTGCACTTTGCACATGCTCAGTAGAGCCTTGCTATAGCATCACAGATAAATGCCCCACAGATTCCATCCGTGCTGGGCATGCTCCAGCCCAGGGCTGAGCAACACTTCCCCTGCATTTGCAGCCCGGGGCAGGGGGCTGGGGCCAGGCACCAGCGACGGAGCCTGTCTCTCCTGCACTCTCACTGACCCGCTGCTGGGCCCAGGCACTGTGGAGGAGGAAGCTGCCTGATTTGAATGCCAAGGGGGAAAGAGCCAGATCTGGGGGTGGTGGAGGGAGTTGACTGGGACACGGAGCTTGTGGGGTGGCGAGACTCGGACTAGAGGCTGGTGGGGTGGAGAGGAGACAGACTGGGAGTCTGGGGCTGCTTAACGCTTCCCATTAAAAGCATGTATCTAGGCCCCTTGCAGCTGTGTCATCCGTCTATCTACCTTTAACTCACCCATCACTATGGTCCGTGGGGCACATGGATCAGCACTCATGTCGCACTCCCCATCAGTACCCGCCTGGGCCGGGGAAGCTAATGATCCAACCAGTGGACCAAATTCAGTGATGAATCCTGGTCACGTGCCACTGAGGCCTGCTGCGCACACGCTAAGAAGACGACTGTGGTCCGTGGGTGCAAATAAATCCTCATAAAGCAAATGTTCATTCACCAAGATGCTAATCTCCCCCTTTAATAAGGCTGCCGTGACCCGGCTAGTGTGTATGGGCTACACTGTCCTGCGGTGGGTTGAATCAGAACGGCCCGTAGGGGCTGGCGTGGTCGGAGGCCTGTGCTTACGGAGATGGCGATTCTTTCCCTGTGGCTGCCACGGAGGTGCAAGCAAGGACCGTGTGCAGCACAGAGGCTGCTGGGAGATCCGAGGTAGCCACAGATTTGTGACAGCGTTTTGTATTAATGTTGTGCCTTTCATCCCAAAGTGCTTTACGGACTAGGGGGCTCCAGTCCAGCATGGAGACCAGCAGCTCCTGAGAGGTGCTGAGTCCCCTCATCCCCCACTGAAGTCAATGGAGATTACACGGTGCTCAGCCCCTGGCAGGGCTGAACTCTGGCGACGGGCAGGACCACCGGTGGGATGAAAGGGAAGCTCCGTTTCTTTGGCCTACTCAGCCCCTGGCCATGCTGCGGAAGCTGCCAGCAAAGGGGCACTGACCAGCACTAGTTCTGATAGCCACCTGGGCTGAGGCCACCAACACACTCGACACGGGCCACCAGACAGCCTTGAGACCACAGCAGCTTTGGGCTACCTGGGCTACCTACTCTTGTGTGTGGCTTGTGGTGCCTCTCTGGCAAATGAACACTGCTCAGACCGGGCAGCTGGGGGCCATCCTGCAGAGCTAACAATAGGTGGAGAAAGTCTTCCTCCTCTGAGACAACTCCTCGGGTTTGCGATATTTAAGGACTACAGTTCTCATCCACAGATCTCAGAGCTCCTCTGAAAGGTGGGCAAGTCACACGACAATAGAATCATAGAAAAGTAGGGCTGGAAGGGAATCTCAAGAGGACATCTAGTCCAGCCCTGTAGTGCTGAGGCAGGACCACGTAAACCTAGATCGTCCCTGACAGGTGATTGTCTAATCACCAGGTGTCACTCAATGAAATTAATAGGCAGCAGGTTTAAAACAGTTAAAAGGAAGTATTTCTTCACACAATGTAGAGTCAACCTGTGGAACTCATTGCCAGGGGATGTTGTGAGAAAGCCAAAAGTATAACTGGATTAAAATAAAGAGTTAGATAAGTTCCTAGAGGATGGATCACTCAATAATTTCCCTGTTCTGTTCATTCCCTCTGAAGCATCTGGCACTGGCCAGTGTTGGAAGACAGGATTCTGGGCTAGACGGACCATTGGTCTGACCCAGTGTGGCCGTTCTCAACCTGTCCTTAAAAACTCCAATGACAACGATTATCCCATCCCCCACCTTATAAAATGGGGTTCAGAGAGATTAAGCAACTTGCCAACCTCCCACAGCAAGTCAGCAGCAGAGCCAAGAGTAGAAGTGAGGTCTACTGGTTCCTAGGCCATTGTTCTAGACACTGCACCACGGCTTCTTAGCGTTACTCAGGGGTAGGAGGGTGAGAGAGAGAGCGAGATCATGCAAATATCTGTCCCTGGTGTCCTCTCAGTCTTATTGTTGGAGACATGTAGGGGACAAATTTATTTTTCTTTCTTTCTTTCTATTTAAAGACAGATCTCTGCTCATCACCATGGTATCTGCCCTCAGTATTGTACTCAGTGTGGCTGCACGGGTGGGCAGAATTTGGCATGTAGAGTGTTGTATGAAATGTCACACTCATTTGGCTAACAGATATTGTGCCCATTTGAAATTCCTCTCCTTCCCCTTCCCCCACTTCACATATGTTTGGGCGTTCAGGGAAACTTCAAGAGATGCTCCAAAGTTGCTGAGACTGAGGATATTAATAACCCCAGCTGGGACATAGTATCCCCATTTCAGGAAGGGGGGTACCAATAATAATCACCTACTTTCCAGGGGTGTTTTATAAAAGTTTGTTTTCAGAGACTGTACCTTCTGAGCCACATTGAAGTTGTTAGTGGCCCCTTAGTTTATATGGGATTTTGTGCTCTTAAAGGGGAGGGAAGGATTTTTTGTATTATATTTGCTTCAGTTAATTACCAAGTTAGTCTTGTAAACTATCACTGTGTGAACAGGGGCCTTTCCCAGCCTGCTCTGAATCAAAGTGCAGAGGCTGTGGCCCCTACCTGAGGTTTGGCTTTGTTAATAAAGAAATTAACAATCAGACACCTTAAAATTCACCTTCAGATGTGTCCCCAAGTCCTCGCTGCTCCTGAGGTTCCTCCCTCAAAACAGCTCTGCCCATACCCTAGATCTTCTTTCCTCACATAGCCGCTCCCACTTCTTTTAACTCCAGATGGAGTCATGAGTCACCTGCCTCGTGAGACGCTGATCCTGCAAGGGACTCCACATGTGGTTTCAGGGGTCCTCATGAGAGGAGCCTCTTGTAGGTTCTGTGCCTAAGTCCAGGAGATCCCACTTAACTCTTTCCCAACAGGATCAGCGCCTAACAGGCAGGAGATGTTTCAGGCAAACGTTACTGGCCTGTTACATGCTACTAAGAAAAAAACCTCCATCTGGGACTTCACTGCAGCTTTAAGTACTGCCGCTCTTGAGATAAAACTGATACAGATAAGTTAGAAGAAATGCAGCTTATTCGTATTATTATTACTATGACTTATAACTCTTAAAAGCCCGAGCCCCACATATAGCAAAGAGACAGCCCCTGCCCCAAAGAGGTTACCATCTAAGTATAAGACGAGCGGTAAGGCGTGGCTACTACAGCACAGGAAAACAGCGAGTTGATTGTGATCAACCTGATAAGCAGTAGGCACCAGAGGTTTCTTATTAAAACTTCAATAATGTTACAAATGTGATTTACTTGTTTCAATTGATGCTTCAGGGCATAAACCTGCCTCTAGCTGTGAGGATCAGGAAGAAACTTAAAATAACTCTGGACCCAATAGTCTGTAACTGTCCACGATGGGGTTCCTTGCCCTTTCCTCTGAAGCAGCTGTTGCTAGCCAGGGTCAGGAACAGGATACTGAGCTAGATGGACCTAGAGTCTGATCCAGTCTGGCAATTCCTATGTTTGTATTTTGCACTTTATAAAGTGCCTGATCCAAAACCCATTGAAGTCAATGGGCATCTTTCCATGATTGTCAATGGGTTTTAGATCAGGTCCTAAATTAGATGCATGATGTTAGACTGGTTATTTCTACTTTGACATGTTAGTCAGTTTCACTCTCTCTTTCTTAAACCCAATCTTGTTGCTTTCGGATTCTCAATATCTCAGGGGATTGTTCAAATCCAACTCCTGTGTTCCCGCCCCCGCCCCCCGCGCCCCCATTCTCACTGAGCCTTTCAAAGAATAATCATGAAACATTTTCTCTTCCTTTCTAAGGTTTTTGTGGTGATATCTATTCTTTTTATTTTAATCATAACAAAAACTGAAATGTTAGGGCCTAAAGTAAGTTGTGCCTCCTTTGAAATCTCTGGTGGGTTTTACTTCCATTAATCAAATCCTCCCATATTGGCTCAGAGTGGAGAAGTTTCTTTCCCCCCCGCCTTTTTTTTTTTTAAATAAAGCATCTCAGATCTCTAAGTTGCAACTCATCTCACACCTAAGCGAAATTGTGTTTTGCACAAGCCTTTCAGCTGTTTTCTCAATCTCTCCTCTGTCTCATTCTCAATTCAGTCAGTTGCTATAGGTATGTTTTAATCCCCAGCATGGTAGATTTTAATTAGTCTTTGTACAGATGGCCAATTAACATTCATTACTTTTGCCTTGAGCGATTAATTATGAGTTTGGATAGAAAGGGAGACAGAGACAGAGGAAAGATGGGCAGGTGAATTTTAAAAAAAAGGATTTTAATCAGAGTTTGGGTTTTCGTTTTTGTACAGTGAAAGAGAAGTGAAGGAAAGCAGCCACATGGACTGAGTTACTCTCCTGCCTGAATCACTTACAGTCCCGGAGTGAAGGCAATGGGCTTGAACAGAAGACCCAAACCCATTTACTCTCACTGTTGCTATCATTGGACTCTAAAGCCAATCACTGGTGCACAAATTAAATGCTAATTGAGCCTCTTAATCGGGAGCTGGTGAGATCTTAGCTGAAGCTTGGGAGGGGCAAAGCAAGAGTAAAACCGGATGGACAACTGATTCCTGAGGGATCTGGGAACATCCGTTACATCTCCTGAGGTCTAGTTTGAAAGGCACGTAATGGAAGGGAAGTTCTTGGCAGGTACCTACTGAACTAGTGGTATTAAACCAGGTCCAGAACAGACTGTGAAAATATGTAACCTTTCAGTACAAATAATAGTGATGTTTTGCACCTCCATAGTACTTTCCATCTGCGGATCTCAAAGCACTTTGTATATATTAATGAACTCAGCCTAACAAATTCCTGTGAGCTAGGTAGATATGTTATAGGTGGAGGCTCTGAGGGAAGAGAGAGATAAAATAATCTGCCTGTGGTCACCCAGGGAGTCAGTGACAGATCCAAGAACTGAATCCAGATTTCCTGACTCTGGTACCTTAATTACAATATCATGTTCCCTCTGAATGAGGTGTGTTAGGGGGCAAGACTTAGTTTATATCATAGCGTAGCATCATACCATTTTGCTGCCTCATGAAACTGTAGAAAATTGATAAGGGAAGCAAAGGGACACAAGGAAAAATCTATGGCCAGACGAATGAAGGACAATAAGGAGGAGTTTTTAAAAGTATATTAGGAACAAAAACAATCCTGACAAGTGTGTTGGTCCATTGCTAAATGGAAATGGTTGAATTATCAATAATAAGGTACAGAAAGCAAAAGTGTTAAATAAATATTTCCTTCTGTATTTGGGGAAGAAAACAGATGATGCAGTCATATCATATGATAACATTCTTTCCATTCCACTAGTATTTCACAACGATGTTAAACAAAAGCTACTAAAATTAGACATCTTTAAATCAGCAGGTTCAGATAACTTGCATCCAAGAGTTTTAAAAGAGCTGGCAGAGGAACTCAATGGAATGTTATTGTTGATTTTCAATAAATCTTAGAACACCAGAGAGGTTTCAGAAGACTGGAAGAAAGTTAATATTGTGGCAATATTTAAAAAGGGAAAACAGGATGACCTGGGTAATTACAGGCCTGTCAGTCTGACGTCGATTCCAGGCAAGATAATGGAGTGGCTGATATGGGACTCGATTAATAAAGAATTAAAGGATTTCAATATAATTTATGCCAGTCAACATGGATTTGTGGAAAATAGATCCTGTAAAAGTAATGTGGTATTTTTTATGAGATTACAAGTTTGGTTGATAAAGGTAATAGTGTTGATGTGCTATGCTTAGACTTTGGTAAGGCATTTGACTTCGTACCGCATGACATTTTGCTTAAAAAAACTAGAAAGATATAGAATTAACCTGGCCCACATTAAATGGATTAAAAATTGCCTAACTGATAGGTCTCAACATGTACTCATAAACAGGGAATCATCATGGAATGGGTGTATTTCTAGAAGAGTCCTGTAAGGATGGGTTCTTGGCCCTAAGCTTTTTAACATTTTTATTAATGACCGGGAAGAAAACATAAAATTGTCACTGATAAAGTTTTCAGATGGCACAAAGCAAATAATATGCTTTTTAACTTGGCTAAATGTAAATGTATGTGCCTAGGAACAAAGAATGGAGACCATACTTACAGGGTGGAGGGACTCCATCCTGGGAAGCAGTGACTCTGAAAAAGACTTGGTGGTCGTGGTGGATAATCAGCTGAATATGAGCTCCCGGTGCAACGCTGTGGCCAAAAAAGCTAATGTGATCCTGGGATGCAAAAACAGGGGAACCTTGAGTAGGAGCAGAGAGGTTATTTGACCTCTGTATTTGGCACTGGCATGACCACCGCTAACTCCTGTGTCCAGTTCTGGCGTCCACAGTTCGAGAAGGATGATGATAAATTGGAGAGGGGTCAGAGAAGAGCCATGAAAATGAGGAAAGGATTAGAAAACATGCCTTATAGTGATAGACGCAAAGAATTCAATCTATTTAGCTTAACTAAGAGATGTCCATGGGGTGATGATTACAGTCTATAAGTAGCTATGTGGGGAACAAATATTTAATAATAGGCTCTTCAATGTAGCAGAGAAAGGTCTAACATAATCCAATGACTGGAAGTTGAAGCTAGACAAATTCAGACTGGAAATAAGGTGTGCGTAATGAACAGTGAGAGTAATGAACCATTGGAACAACCTGCCAAGCGGCGTGGTGGATTCTCCATCACTGGCAAATTTTAAATCAAGACTGGTTGGTTTTCTAAAACTCTGCTGTAGGAATTATTGTGGGGCAGGTCTCTGGCCTGTGTTATACAGGGGGTCAGACCAGATGATCACAATGGTCCCTTCTGGCCTTGGAATCTGTGATCTGCTGAGTCTTTCCAAAAGAGATGATAAACCCACCTGGATTTACCTGGAGGCAGATCATTTTTGTCATCTTCTAATTTCCTTGGTTCTACTGCAGGCTGGCTGGAGATGTTGCACATTTTAGATCAGTCAGTGTACCCCACACCACAGCTGGCATGGTACCTGTGTTACAACAACCCGAGGCTTTGGTTTCCTGTAGATTTGCATCTGCAAACACACACACACACACACACACACACACACACGACATGCAAAGACACACAACATATATCATACATACATGCACATAAATGTGTGCACTGGCCGGAAGAATCCTAGAAATAAAGGGCTTGATCCGATTTCTATTTTCTTCAGTGGAAGCTGGCTTAGACCTGAAGTGGCAAAATTCTGTTAGAACATGTGCTAGCCCATAGTCCCTGGGCGTTGTTCCCTACAGTATATTCTCCAACCCCCCAAGTCCCACTGAAGTTAAAGAGACTTAACAACATACTTAAGTGCTGTCCTGAATAGGAATGGACTTAAGCATGTGCTTAAGTGCTTTCCTGAATCAGGGCCTGATTGCTTTGTCCACTCTGGCTTTAAATGTTTTAAGATTCCACTGGGTCCCTTGGGAAAGGATTTTGCAATCTAATAGGAAGTTCCCCCTGAGGTCCAGTCTAAAGTCTCCTTTTCTCAATGCATTCTCAACACAACTGCCCTGCCACCCAGATGCACGCTAAGACACTGACACACAGTAACATGCCTGACAAACAGGTGCCCTTTCATTTCTACATGGGAGAGAAACGTAACACTGTCAGCAAGTGAGAAGGAGGTTGGTAATCCCTCACTGCCTAGTTTTCGTACAGGACCAGTGCGTTATATGTAGCGTAGTCCACTACTCGAAAGGCGCTTTGGGAAGCTGAAGGCACTAAGCAGCCACAGCTGTCAGGAGCAGCTCTCAAAGGGAGTTAGACGACTAAATCCCTTTTAAGATCTGGGCCTTAGTTATCATGAAGAAACAAAACTGATGTAAAACCTTCAATATGCAATAATTTGTCTTCTGTACCTGAGTAATGATTTACTAATTGACCCTGGAACTTGTAATGAGCTGCAAATAATTGTGTGCTGGTGTCGTGGCTCGTTGGTTTCTTCTCATTCAGTTATATTGGGGTAAATCAGGAGTGACAGCACTGAGGTCTGTGCAGGTCGACGGATGTGCAATGGGCTGAAGGAAAAGCACATTTGGACCCCACCCGCAGCTTAAGACATGAAAGGGGCACATCCCTAGCTGTCTAAAGGGCATTTGAAGCTGAGTTACAAATTCATCTGGACAGCGATGTCAGCTAAAGGGCCCCATCCTGCGAGCGACCCAGGCCAGGGCAGGAGCTACGTTGTGAGCAGTGGGATTGCTCGCCTGAGTCGGGGTGACTTAAGCGAGTCAGACTCGTCAGGACGGGGCCTGTAATTCATCCTGCACAATACCCACTTCCAGCTTGGGCACATCACTAATTCGTTCTAATTGATTTTTCACACTCTCGGGAGGGGGATTATGACATCCAATAACAGAGCCCTGATGTTCTGGCTTTCTCCCTCCCTGAAAAGAGCCTGAAATGCTAGACTCCATCCACCCCCCGCAAGAGCTGGCATACTTTTCTCAGCCCTGGGTAGCCATGGTGAGACAGTTCCCAAACCCTTCCCCTCTGCAGTTTGGATCAGAGGCTGGCTCAGCCTAAAACTCCCTTTCACTCAATATATGAATGTTACTAATGGGCCCGCTGCAGCTGTTTCTGTGCCTTTCCCTCTCATCTGAACGCTCTCTTTCTGGCTGTCTATTTACACAGGCAGACAGAAAATGAAAAGAATAACTCACGGAGGGCCTGATTCTGCTGCCCTCTCCCATGCTGCATTGCATTTCCTCACGCCTGGTGATTTCATCCTGCGGGAGCATTGCAGAATCGGATCCTCAGTTCATGACAAATTATAATTGCTGGACCAGCTCTGTCTCCAAAGAAGCACTTAATCCTTTAGCAGAGAAGATCGAAATTTTTCTGAACTGCCAAGAACGGCCTGTTCCTACTTACTCAGGGAAGTAGGTCCATTGATTTCAAATGGGCTGCTAGCATAAGGATGGCAGGCTGGGACCCCTGGCAATCTCAGGGCCTGAATCTTGCCTCAACTGTACCAGTTCTATCCTGGTGTAACTGCACTGACCACTGTTATGTTGAAATTGGGGTGGGGGGATTAACAAGCTTTAACTTGGGGTCTAAACTTCCTAAAATGGTCACTTTTATGCAATTTTGCACCAGATCAACTTGTCTTGAAAACTCTGAGCCAGGCATAAATTGGCATCGTACCATTGGCTTCAGTGGAGCTATGCTGACTTAGACCAGTTGAGGTTCTGGCCCATCAACTGAAACACTGATCTGTGTTGTAAATGAGGGCCAGATTCTACTCTCTGTTACGCCAGTCTCAGCTCAGACGGTTACAGATTTCTGGCAAGCGGAACTGGTACCTACCAGCAACGGACAGCTAGAAACATTACAGGAGAAGAAAGGACACCCTCAGCTAGAAATCAAGGTCCAGATCCTCAGCTGGTGTGATCCAGTGTAGCTATATTGAAGTCCATGGTGTTTCACCGATTTACACCATGTGAGGATCTGAAAGTATAGAAACTCTATAGAAAATGTCACACAATGAATGCCAGGTTCTCCAAGTCCCCTTGCCCATTTTTATGATTGTACGATCACATTTTCCCATTACCTTTTTTTATTTTCCCCAGTTGCTGTGTGAAGGACCCACACTAACAAAGGAAACTAACAGCCTAACTAAGGCCCTGATCTTGCAATTAGCTCTGTTCAGATAAACCCCTGCAGAGCCACAGTGAAGTCAATGAGACTCTACATAGGTACAGGAGTGCATCCCTGAAGGACTGATTGCAGGGGCCTGACTGATGACGGTGGGGAAAGCAGCGAAAATGACAATGTGCAAAGTTCTGTCGAAGGCTCAGAGTAAACAAAATCAGATATATTTCCTCTCAAAACTCTTCCGGTTCTAATAATCATAGGGGTAACTTGTAGCAGGAGTCGGCAAGAAAATAGCAGACGCAAGAGTGGGGTTTTTTAAGTGATGGTGTCCCTTTAAATTCCATTAAGCTGCATTGGACTCGGAGCACTTTGAAAAGGGCGACAGGATAGGGATATAGCTATTGTTTTGCTGAAAATAGCAAGTCCCTTCTAAGAAGGGATAGGCATTAGGTGAGCTCAAGGGAAAGTTTCATAGGGGGCTGCCAGCTAAGGTTGCCAACAGTCCCTTATTACAAGGGACATCCCTTCTGTTATCATCTCTGTACAACAAGATCGGGAGGTGCTGAGTGCTGCAAAAAGCAGCAAGAAATACCCCTGGAGAATGTAGGTGAGTCCTGCTTAGTGTAATTATTATTATTAATAACAATAATAAAAATAACAATAGCAGGAGGCAGGGTGGGCAGGGGCAGGGTGCTAAGGAAACAGTCTCATGTTTTTGAAATACAATGCTGACAACCCGACTGCCAGCAACTATCATTGACAAAACGGGGACAAAAAAGGAAACATACAAGAAAAGAAATTAAAAGTTGGATCGAATCCTTCTGCAGTAAACTTTGCCTTCACGCCAGTGGACATTCCTTTGCATAAGGCCTATGGTGTCCAGCGCCTTAGGGACTGGCCAAACAGCAAATCTGTTTTGAATAATAGTGTCAATTCTTAATATAAAATGCTGGCACACACCCACCCCAACACACAGTCTGGATAAGTGACCTGCAATCCGCTAACGTACCCTCCTTTGTAGTTTTGTAAAATGCTTATAACAGCAATTGTACCTGTTTGGCTCAGTCCAGAGGCCGAAATCTTGCAAGTTCACACCTCTCTGCACTTATTCATGCTGAAAAGTGCTTCTCCTTTTTAAGTAGTTCCAGATCAGATCAGAAGAGAACACACGCAGTTTCTTTCCGTGTGACATCTCTAACCTATGGCCTTTCCTCTCCATCCCCACAACTGAAAGACTCACCCAGGCTCTCATCATCTTGCATCTCCATCACTGCAACATCCATCTCTCTGGCCTTGCCAAGTGCTCTCTTGACCCGCTCAGATCCATTCGCAATGCAGCTGCAAAGCGGGTTCTCCTAGCTGGTTGCACTGACAATCTCCCCCCTTTCTTTGCATCCCCTTCCTTAATTCCCCTTTCTCTATCACCTCAAACATAAGCTACTTGTTTTCACTTTCAAGGCACTTCATGGCCTATTCCCACCCTACCTATCAACTCTCATTCACTACCGAGCCGTCGATGCTCACTTCTAATCAGCCCACGATACCAGCGCCCATCGCTCACTTGATATATTTTCATACAAGCACCTTCATGCGTCCTCCCACGCTGCCCCTCACGCTTGGGAGGAGCTCTCCGTAAACACCTGCATCCACTGTCAAAACCCTCCTTAAAACTCTCCGGTGCAGCCATGCCTACAGAAAAAAATTGATCTGGGTTAGGCCACTGCTGTGCAGAGACCAATAGTGCCTCATTGTTCCCTTGTACTCCCCCATTGATCTGACTCCACTGGCTCTCGCTTGTCTCATACCTGGACTGTAAGTTCTGTGGGGCAGGGACCATGTTTTTGTTCTGTGTTTGTACAGCGCCGAACACCTGGGGCTCCTTGGTATTAATACTAATACTCAATAAAAATGATGTTGAATAATACTATAAAAGAAAAGGAGGACTTGTGGCACCTTAGAGACTAACCAATTTATTTGAGCATAAGCTTTCGTGAGCTACAGCTCACTTCATCGGATGCATACTGCGGAATGTGTATATACATAATGTGTATGCATCCGATGAAGTGAGCTGTAGCTCACGAAAGCTTATGCTCAAATAAATTGGTTAGTCTCTAAGGTGCCACAAGTCCTCCTTTTCTTTTTGCGAATACAGACTAACACGGCTGTTACTCTGAAACCTAATAATACTATAGTTTCCCTTTGAACAGCATGAAATGTCAATTACATCTCAGAAGGTGCCAAGACATTTACCTTTATGGGACTAAATGAGGATGATGATGGTTTATTTTCCATCTGATTCTATGCGACTTGCCAAGGAATAGAACCCAGCTCTCCTGACACCCACTCCCCTGCCTGAACATACTATGGGGCTTGTCCCAGATCTATAAAATGCAATGCACAGGCCGATCTAGATGACCCGGTGGTCCCTTCTGGCCTTAAACTTGATGATTCTCTGACTGAGGTCTGGTCTACACTCGGCCTTGTCTCCACCACAAAATTAAGTCGACCTTAGTTAGTAATTACTGAGGTAGTTCATGTCCACACTATGCCCTCTCTGTTGGTGGTGCACCTCACCAGGGAGACTTCCACCGACTTAACTGTGTGGGGCATTGTGGGGCACTGACACCACCTAGAGTCCCCCCGAGCTGGGGCCGATAGCCCAAGCTGTCAGCCCCCGGGAGCAGGGCTCCAGCTGTCAGACCCATGCGGGGCTGACAGCCAACAGGCAATGTAAGTAATGCAGTGGATACACAGACACTTCAACCCCCTAACTACGTCAACCGAAGCGCTACACCTCTTGAGGAGGTGGAGTTATTAGGTGGGTGGCATGGGCCACTTACATCGGCGAGAGCAATGCTGTAGTGTAGATCATGTCCTAGAAAACTAGGTCGGCATAACTACCTGATAACCGATCCACATCCCTGAGCTGCAGAGTTAAGATGACCTAAGTCTCCATGTAGACAGCACTAGGTCAACGGAAGAGTCCTTCCATCAGTTTAGTTACCATCTTTCTGGGAGGTGGATTACCTGCGCCCGTGTCCATAGGTAGCGTCTACACTGCGGCATTACAGTGGCACAGCTTGAACACTGAATGCACCTGGCAGCCCTTTCAATGATAGCCGGTGTACGCGTGAAAATCCAAGTACCTGCCCCATCCCTAGTGGCTGCTAAGAGTAAGGCCCTGTGCATGGAGTGGAGCAGGGTTGCCTGGATGTGGTTTCACCAGTGCAAACCCCACCAGTGTAAGAGTGGCTTGTATGGTTGCAGCTCAAGCTGCACAGGGGACAAGGCATTTTTTATACCAGCGCAGTGGAGGTTTGCACGGGTACAATTTCACCAGTGTAACTGCACCAGTGCATCATCCTGCCACGTGGACAAGGCTGGAGTTACTCCACTTCCACCCTGGAACTGACCTCGGTGAAGTGATTTCCACGTGGCAGACTATATCACCCATGATGCTTCTAAAAGTCCCTGCTATATCGTCGATTATAACAGGGTTAAAAAAAGAACTAGATAAATTCATGGAGGATAGGTCCATCAATGGCTATTAGCCAGGATGGGCTGGGATGGTGTCCCTAGCCTCTGTTTGCCAGAAGCTGGGAATGAGCGACAGGGAATGGATCACTTGATGATTACCTGTTCTGTTCATTCCCTCTGGGGCACCTGGCACTGGCCACTGTCAGAGACAGGATACTGGGCTAGATGGACCTTTGGTCTGACCCAGTCTGGCCGTTCTTATGTTCTTATGCTTTAAACCTCCAGCATCGGGTGCCTAGGATGAGAAGCTGGAGTTATTGATTTACTGGCCTATATGCTGAGAAATTAATGACAACAACGAAGCCAACTTTTGGCTGTTGGCTCAGAAGAGAGAATCAGGAGACCCAGACTCTATATCCACTAACTAGCTCCTTGGGCAATTCTATTCCGCTCCCTTTACCTGATTTTCCCCATTCGTAAAAGGAAGCGAGAGATATTCACGCATACTTGCAAAGTGTTGTGAGATCTGCAGGTGAATAAATGGAAACTATTATTATCTGACTGATGCCTGCTTTGAAGGGAGGTGACAACCAAGTTTAATTCCTTGGACTCTCCGCTAAAGGCTTCCTTCATGACCCCAAAATAGCCTTTGAGCCAGAGTGTGCCCCCCAGTGTTGGTTTTATGCACAATTCCCATTTGGCACCTTCCTATAGAGCAATGGCAGGGTATGGCCCTCTGTAAGTATATGCCATTAAAATATGCACACTTCCTGAAAGCAATATGGAATGGCTAAATATACTGTGCACAAATCTGTTTACACTAATAATGGCTGGGAGTTTGCCATCCATATGACTGCAGGAAACCATCAATTCAACATAAATTGACTGAAAATTACAAGAGATGGAAACTAACTATTTTTTTCCTTCCCCCCCCCCCGCCCCGACCCCCCCAGCCTGAGAAGGGGGGAGCACAGAGACATTGGCATCTACGCTATTGACAAGGATGGCTCTGCTTGGCAAGCTTGCGGCGCTTTCTCCAAGCACTCCATGCCATCTCTTTTGTGCATTTGCAACCATGATTAGCATCTTGAGCCTCTGCAGAGGGAAGATGAGAAACGATCGCCGCTGAAGGCCATCAGAGCTTTCTGTTGCCCCTCTTCCCTTGCTCTTTATCAGAGAACAGCTGAGGTTCACTGAAAACCAGTCTGCAGATTAATCCCTGACACAGAAACACTGCAGGAATCGGTGCAAGGTTTGAGCCTTCCCTCCCGCCCCCTGAAATCAGTAGCCAAACTTCAGGGGCAACAGGACTGGCTCAGAAAATACACCAAGGATGAAGATGCTTTGTTTGCAACTTAGGACCTGATTCAGATCCTCTTACTCACAGCTGAGTAAGTCCCTTGCTTTGAGGATCGAGGATTGATTTGTACCAAGAGAAGTGGTGGAGAAAACAATCAGTTGAGAAGCCTCCTCTGGTTCCTCTCAGAGATTTCGTTTTGGGCGCTTGAGCTGAAAAGAGGACTAAACACCCACAATATTTATCCGCGCTCCCAGGAAATCTTGATGGAGCCGCAAGGGCCCAAGGCATTGTTTTGGCACAGGCAGATTGCTAACTTGGTTAAATTTTAAAAAAATCCCAACTTAAAAATATTGGCAGCTCCCGGCATATTAGTTGAAAAGCTGCAGACTTGGCTCCCAGTCACCTCAGCAGCATAATGTTAAATGGCATCAAGACAGTATATCAGCCATTTACATATGTTGCTTATAGACGCCAAACTTATTAACACAATAAAACTGCTGCTAAGATGCCTCCCTGCCTATTTGTCTCATTGAGAATGTCAGTGTTGTAAGCACCTAGTCGCCTCGGATGGAAACACGCTTAGTTTGCCTTTCGTACGGCGACGGGGAAAATAAATATATGAATCATCTAAGGTCCCACAGACCATTTCCGAACACATCTTTCCAGGAGGAAGATTCACAGATTCAAAGGCCTGAAGGGACCGTGGTGATCATCTAGTCTGACTTTCAGCGAATCTCACCCAGTAATGGCTTCAGCAAGCCCATAGCTACAGCATCTCTTTTAGAAAACCAGCCACTCTTAAAGACTTCAGGTGACTGAGAACTCAACATGTCTCTATGGGGTTTGTTCCCATGGCTAATCACCCTTCCTGTTCAAAAGGTGCGTCTTGTTTCTCGAAGAAAACATCTTCCCCGAAGGTAGGATGTTAAGTAAAGGTGTCACTAGGTAATGATCCTCTGCAACTTATCGTGCCCAATATTATTAACTAACGAGTCCTGGGAAGGAAGTAGCCCGTCACTATTTAGTGTGCCCATTTTACAGAAGGGTTGCTGATGCATAAAGTGAAGTGAAGTGATGGGCAACGAGTCCCATAAAGCAGAAGTAAGACTAGAAGGGTTCAGTGCTTTACCCACTGGCCCATCCTTCCTGGAGATAAGACTGACCCATCAGTTCAGTCTGAGAAGTCTAAGCGTTGACAGTAATAACCACTCGCCATTGGTCTCTGAGCAGGACTTTCCATTGATCTCCATCGGGTGGGAGGTTGCATAAAAACAGTGGCATGATATAGCCCATTAACTGCACTTATGACCCCACAGGCTCCACCAGGCAGTGTGGGACACTTCAAGGGCAATTGCCGTTCAGATGCACAATCAACATTTCTGGGGATTAGAACAAAAGCCCTCTGGGCTTCCCAACTGTCCTGATGGTCTGAGCGGGGAGTCAGCCCTCCTCTCGCAGCTGCACCTTCACCAACGCTTTGCAGGCCCCTTTGGATGGCTCAGGCTTTGTCAGGAACCTTCAGGATCTGGGCTCCCCACGTTGACCTGAACCCCTGAATGCAGTTAAAGGGAATGTGATTGGACACGGTTAAGGTTAAGCCCCCACAGGATCCTTCAGCGCTCCTGGCTCAGAGGAACCCCTGGCGGAGGCTGGTGGAAGGTTTTCCTACGTTCAGGTGCACGGAACTGGGCATTTGGGCCCATTCTCACTCAGAGCTCCCACGGGCTGCAGCTGGAGTGAGATCCAGCCCCACCTTGTAGCCAGGGGGTGACTTGTCTGCACAGTTAAGGGCCTGACTTTGCACTGTGTTGATTTATTTGCCAACACCCCATCTACGGACCCTCTGTGCATACTTCCTGGGAAACAAATAAATGCCCAGCCTTGAGGAGCACCCTGAAAGCTAAGTAAAGAAACAGACATTTTCTCCCTTCTGCAAGGTTCTCTCAGCTCAGGGTGGTGGGACTGGGCTATCGAAAAGCAAGGGGCAGGAAATGGAGAAATGTCCAGGAGGGTCTCATCTTACCTCTGCTTCTGCCCTTAACTTCAGTGCAGAGCAGGATCCAGTGGGTGCTGACACCTGCCGGGCAGAGCATGTGTGATCAGGTACCAAACCCAGGAGATGCTCCTTTTCCACTGCAGGGCTTCTTAAGTGCTCCTTGGGGAAAGAGTGCGTGAGGGGCATCCCAGACCTGGACAGTCGGGAGAGCCGTTGATGAGCTGATACCATGTGCACGCACTGGGGAGTGGCTGCAACTTGCTGTGAATGTGAGAGGCGCAAGTGCTAATGTTATTAATGCATCTTCTTTAAAGGAGCAGGCCTGTGTAGTTTGTCATTAGGTCCAGAATATCTTGGACCACCAAAGTCCTGTGTTTTTCTTGCACCCAAATCTTGTGCTTAGAGATGTGATTGCACATCATTTGCAGAATTAGTTGGGGGGTGGAGGGGGATCCAACTTGGGCAGCCTGGGCCTAGAGGTTAAGGTAACGGGGAGCTAAAAGCAGTGGGGATTTCCCCTTTTTCTGCCTGGCTTGAGGGAGCAGCATCCCCCCACCACCCTTGTCAGGTGCAGTGAGAGCTCCCCCCCTCCTGTTTCGCTTTTGAACCACTGCCCGGGTGGGCCCCTACAGATTGCACCCCCCTATAGTCTTGTGAGATGGTCTGGCCCTTCTCGCCAGCCCCCCCGCCCCCACTCCAGCAGCAATAGCTGGTTTTCCAAGTTGTAAGTGAAGGTCCTGGCTGTGGGGCTGGTCCCGCCCTGTGTATTTGGAAGCCTTGGAATGACCAGTGCCGCTGGCAGGGCTGGGCTTCTCCAGCAGCTCGCACCTGAAGCTCTCCAAGCACACTACAGCCACGAGGGACTGAGCACCCGGGCCTGCGGGAAATCAGGCCAGTCCTGCCACGCTCATTTTACAGATGGGGAAACTGAGGCAGTGCAGGTGAAAGTGACTTGGCCAAACTTGCACAATAGGTTAGTGACTGAGCTGGGACTAGACCCCCAGCCCGAATTCCTATTAGATTCCCCCATTAAGGGACACTGCCCATCACTTCCATGGGCACGACATCATGGGGCAATGCAAGCATTTTGAATTTTATCCCAGGTGTCACATTCCAATGCCAGATGTCGCAGCACCCTCATGCACTGACATCTCATCAGGACCCCAACCCATCTCATCAGGACCCCAACGTTCCAGGATTAGGTTTGTGGGGAGCCCAAGCCTAGCTTCAGGGGAGTCCAGTCCTGCTCCTCCATTCCAACGCCAGGTGTCTAAGAGATCAGCTCTAGCTCAAACAAGAGTTCTGGGCTTGATGCAGGAATCACTAAGTGAGGTTCTCTGGCTGGTGCGGTGCAGAAGATCCGACTAGATGATCACACTGGTCCCATCTGGCCTTAAAGTCTAGGAATAACTTTACTGGGAGTGGAGGGAGCTCAGAGCTTCAGGCTGTCCCACCATCCTAATGCCTGAGCTGAAGAGAGAAAGATGCCATCCAAACCTTTCCTGTTACTCCCCAGGTAACTTTAGAGGTTTCGGATTCCTGTGTCGCTATAGAGTCTGAGACCTGGATGAAATTCAGAAGATGGGGTGCACGGAGGAGGGGGGAGAATCCTGGGATTATGGGAACCAGGTGAGAACCCCAGGATGCCACAGCTGACCAAGCTTTCCCCTTATCTGGGCTGGGGACTGTCTCTCTTCTCCCTCAAGTCTGGATTCCTGGCTTATAGTCCCCTGGAAGCAGCTTTAACTATTTAATAAATACAAGCTAATTAGGGAATATGGTTTTCCCCTCACCCAGTTGCACACGTGGTTCAATCTTGTAGCAGAGAGCCTGCCCCGTTCCCATGGGTCAGAACCAGGTTAAAACCTTGGCCAGAGCCAGGGCCTGTCTGCCCTACCAGAGTTTAACACAGCTGGGTAACAAGGCTGTAGCCAAAGTATGTCATTGCATGATTTGTTCTTTCCTGTGTGGACAGAAACTGCCATGTAATAGACATGGCCTTTTTTGGGAACCTCCCACCATTGCAGCTCCATCAAGAGTAGGAGCCCTAAAGCAGACAGGGTTCTAGACCACACTCTGTCACTGACTTGCTGGTGACCCTGGGCAAGTCCCTACCCCTCGCTGTGCCTCAGTTTCCCCTCCCGCCCCTTGCCTGTTTAAGTTGTAAGCACTCAGAAAAGGACTGTCTCATACCCAGCACAATGGGCCTCTGATTTCAGCTGTGGTCTTCAGGTGCAAATGAAACTCATATAAAGTAATATTGTCTCCCAGAAAAGTCCAGTACAGAGCCAGTCCAAACCAGAGAACCAACAATAAATTATGAGCTAAGGAGGGGGTCATGTGCGATCCATTTTTAAGCAGAGCTCAGTGAGAAGCCCTGTTTTAACACACAGGGGCTGGTTAGCCCTGGGTTCTGTTTCAATGTGGTTATTTGCGTAGTGTAGACAGGGCCTAAGAACCAGCCAGATTAAATGACTTGCCCCAGGAGAAGGGGGCAAATGCTTTTTGCTTCTCTAGCTCCTTCCATTCCAAGTTCCCTTGGTGCGTTACAGGTACTGTCCTCCACAGCCCCAGTAGGCAAATCAACTCAGGGTGATTATCCCTTCAAACAGAGAGTGAAACCGGGGACCAGGGTGTTGGGGTACCTTCCCAGACCGTTTCTACTCAGGTAGAGAACACCGTGTGCTGTTCTGGGAGAGCACTTGAGCCAGTTCTCTGGAATCCAGAAACACAGTTCGAATCCAGACTCATCACTGAGGTTTCTCTACGGGCATTTCACAAAGCTACACCTGAGCTGATCGACATACAGAATTATAAATCAGAATATATACATATTTGAAAACAGATGCAGATTACAGCCTACATTATATTCCACGCTTTATGGTAGGTTTACTAATTGCGGGAACCAATCCCTGAATAGGTGTTAAGCTGTCCATGCACTACAAGGCTAGTGAGGAAAGCTGCAAATTTACCCCATATTACTCTTCTCCTTGCTACTTCTTTATTTACTAGCCACATATTATTTACAAGGAATTCATGCTTTGTCCACTGTTAGCCTCTGTTTCCCTTATTTCTGTTTTCTTTCATTGTTCATGCAAGGCCTACACTGGGAAGCAAAGTGACTTGTCCAAAGCAGCAGTAGGAGAGATGGTAACAGACCACAGGTTTCCTGACTCTTATTCTGGCATCTTAAGGACAATGCCATCCCTCTCGGTCTATTTGCCTGCCTACCTAAAGTTCTTGAGCTGGGGAGATATTTGTCTATCCTTAACGCAGAGGACTTTACAAAGGAGAAAGCCAGGGAGATCCTAGAAATAACCAAGCAATTGGAGTTGAGGGTTGGGTGTAGAATGCCTTATTTTAAATCTTTCTGAACCGAGCTGAACAAAATCTATAAGGATGAGTGAAAAGAGGCACAGAATAGACTGAGTCTATGGATAACTCTGCACTGGAAGTAAGGGGAAGCCTTTTATTGGGTCTGGGGTACAGGATTCTGCAATCAGTAACCCAAAGGTGTGCTCAAGTAATAACCTGCGGTTAAATCATGCCCTCCAGCTGACTTCTGAGAGTTCCCAAACTTCATGTAGCCAGGATCAAATCAGCCCTGGTGGGTGGGAGATAAATGATGGAGATAAAATTCCAGCAAAAGCAAGTTAATAACCCCACCAAAATAATAATTAGGTGAGTTTAAAAGGAAATGATGCAGCACTTTGAAGTCTGATCAACTTTTAATGTCCCATCAGGCTCCTAACCCATGGTTGCCCTTTAGTGTCTGAGTCTTGATTTTCCACATTTTGCCCTTTGATGATGGAGGCTGATGTGTTACAGATTAACAGGAGGAGGGATTGAGGAAAGCGCCTCCAGTCCTCAGAAACTGCAGCAGGTCTGATCCGAGGATCCACTTTCCTTTCTCGGGGCTTGTCTACACGGGGTACTGCCGAGAGAGGGCAAGGGATATGGGGAATCACTTTCCTTTAGAGTTAGAAGAGAGATTATAGAGCTAAGGAAGGAAGATGTGGGGAGAGGATGGGGGAAAGACAGAAAAACACCTGCAGTACAATCTGAATTTACTCACAATCCCAGAGCCAGTTCTCTCTCTCTCTCCTGTGCCCATCTCCGCTCCTCTCATTTCGCTTTTGTTGCCCGGCTGGAAAACACAATAACTATTTACCGAAGGCGCATAAAATTCCCGCAGGAGTTCCAGTCCCCTCTCTGGTCAGGATATGCCCCTCCGACCTCTCAGTCCTGTCAGTTACCAATCCGGAGCACGCCTCATTTCTCGCCGTCGCCAGAGTTTTGCGTGGCTGGTAAAATCGAATCAATCCCGAATTGTCTCCACTGGTAACTTTCCTTAATTTTGAAGCCGGTCGCTCCTTTTTAATTTTTTTTCTCGTCTAATTATCTTTTTTTTCTCTTCTAATAGGTCCCCCCAAAGAAACACTCATTTCGCTCAGTCAAGACAGATCAAAACTAAGTCCCAGCTTCGCCCTGGAGAAATTCAACCGGGGGCAGGGGGAGAGAAAAGGGGCTCCTTTCTTTCTTTGATTAAATGGGTCCCGTAGACTTGCCAGCCTGTGTCTCTGATTTTTTCTAAAGAGCGGCTCTCTCTGGCCGTAGAAATTCCGCCTGAAACAAGGGGCTTGGGTTACCCTGGAAAAGGGGGAAGATCTGATTCCGAGGCAGGTGCCTTGGATGAGAATCCGGCAGGAAATCACCGGCAGAGCAGAGATGGTGTTGATGGTTTATTTTATTTCCAGTTGTTTTCCCTCCTGGGTAGCCGGGGAAACTTGCCCCGCACAGGCAAGCCGCCCTGCAAGGGGGTTTACGGATTGATTGGTTTTTAATTCGCGCCTTGTAATAACCACCTGTTCGCAAAAGGAAAGTGAAGTGATTTAGCACTGCATGTAAACAGCGGCGTCTCTTAAACGGGGTCAAGTCCGCTGCACCAGGGCAGGGAGCGAGCTGAAACTGACGGGGCTGTGACTGCTCCGGAGCGGGTGGCTCTCTCGGCAGAACAGAAACAATAAACACCGTCTCAGCGGCTCCCTGTTCGCTTTCGGCGGCCCGAGGCGTCTCAGGGCACCTTGGAGCCAGAACCCAAATTCGGAGCTTCTGTGCGAAGAAAGACCCTGTTAAACAGCGATGTATCCTGCAGAAAGGAAGCCTTGCCCTCTGTTTTAATGGCTAGGGAACAAAACGCAGCCGCTCCTGTGAGCCTTGTTCTTTAATGGTTTTACTTCCCTTTTGAAAACGACCTCCCGTTTTCTGCCAGCCGCAAATTGGGATGTCTCTAGAAAAAAGCCTAAACTTTCCTCTGTGTGCAAAGGGTCCTGCCTTTCCCACCCTCTCCCGGCCCCCGCGCGAGATGGTGGATACGAGCTGCTGCAGCGGCAGGAAAAGGAGCCGTGTGAACGCTGCAGGAGCGGAACGGCGTCTCCAGGCCGAGCTGATCCTGGTGAAGTCGCTTTCAAAATAGAATTTAAACCGAATTATTATTTTAAAAGAGAAAAGCCGACTGGGCATGTCTGGCTGGCAGAAATGGAAGCTCGATGATTTAGGAATAAGGACTAAATTATTTGCTCCACAGCAAAACCGTCGTTGGGAAGCCCAGTTCAAACGGCTCCGGGAAAACAGGCAGCTGCTAGGAGTGACAGGTTTTGACACGTAGGCTGAACCTTCGGGGAGGTTACCTCTGTGCACATCAAATACAGACAAGCTTTTATTTTTAGATTTTCCTTTTTACCCACCGAGTGCGCTTGCAACAACAACAAGAAAACCCACCCCGAAATCCCCAAATCAAACACACAGAGCCCTGCCTTTAAAAACGATTTTTTAAAAAATGACTTTTTTCTTTTTTACACTGGGAAGAAGAATTCTTTGTTTTTACCTTCCCAGTGGATCATTGCGGATCTGAAACCGCAGGTCCCTGGTTTCTAAAGCGCCTAATTTTACTCCGCCAAAGTCGTAATGGTGTTTCCCTGTGGAGACTTGTCCCAGTGCTCGGGAGGCTTTGATCCTGAATACAATCATCTCCCTTCTTAGGTCGATAGCCGGCTCACCTCCATCTGTCTCTCGCCGGTGAGTCGCTTCACATCAGTCCTGGGAAGATCTCTGGGTTTCCGAGCGGATCCGGTGTGTGCGCAGGGCCTGGCGCTACACGGCGGTTTGATTCGAACCAAACCTCCCTTTTCCGCTCCTCGGGCGGAGCAATTTTCACTCCACTTCGCATTCAGCTCGAAGCCCTTTCTCGTGTCTTAAAATCCTAATCTCCTCCACACCTCCAAAGGCAGCGGAATAAAAGGCTCCGGTGGTCCAGTCTATCAACCTCGGGGCCCGATCCCTTCGGGAGCCAGCGGACTCCAGCCTAAACCGCTCTGCAAGGTCTGGGGCAGGCAGGCAGCGCGCCCACAAATAAACACACACCGGGCTAAAGGAGACAGGTGTTTGCTCGCCGCCCGTGCGCGCTTAAACCCGCTCGCACCACGCCGGGACCTTCCTTGGTGTCTCCCCATAAGAGCGTCTCGGGCTTTGTTTACTTGTTGCCCTGTGTTTATTTCTCTTTCTTGGAACCTTCTTCCTGCCCCCAGAGCCAATTCGACCAGCCCGGCCCTAACCATCCCCCGCTTTGCGTCTCATCCTTCCCCTCACCTGCAGCCTCCTGGCTGGGTTTATCAGGGCAACAGTTTTGCTCTATTCGTTTGGAGCGGTGTTTTTAGGTGTGTGTCTCCCACCGCACCCCTCCCAGCCCCACTTCGGCCGAAGGTGCCCAGAGGGAAAAAGAGGGGGAAACCCTAGGGGTCTGGGCAGAGATCTTGCTGGGGAAGGAGCAGAGATCTTGTGGGGGAAGGATCTGCGTTCGCGGCTGTGTGTTGCCTTGATCGCCCTTCCTAAGGGCCGTAGGAACCTCAGGACAGGAAAGCAAGAAGAATAGAAAGAGAGAAGGGTCTCCTCCCCCCCCCCCCCCCGGCCTTATTTAGTAGTTTTTCCCCCCCTCCTTAAATAGTCTTCCTTTCCAGCAAAAGGAAAAGATCGTGGGTTGCCTGCTTGGTGCATTTCAGCCCACTGGAGTGGAAAATAGACTTTACACCCTCATTGTAGCGGACGCTCCGGAGCAGCCCCCTCCTTCACAGGGTTAACAAAACTTCAATCAATGTACGGACGCTGGACTTCTCCAACAGGGAGCCAGAGCCAAAACCCGGGGTGAACTCTGCGAGAGAAGGGGTGGAGATCTTGGAGCACGGGGAAGCGGGGTAATAACCAGGGCTCGGGGAGTTTGCACCAGCGGCTGGGAATTCGCATTGATTTTTTCCCCCACACGTCCCCCTCCCAGTCTGCGCCCTAATTAAAAACACCAGGTGCATTGAGTTGGCCGGTGGGGAGATGTCATAAAGCCAGAGCTACCCCATCTTTGAGTCACCTGGGTCAGCCACGAGCTCAGAAAGTTAAGAATAATCAGGCCGACCCCAAAGCATGAGTGTACCCCGAGATCCTTTTGTCCCGAGTGTCCTTTGATGTGAGAGATTTACACTTTCAGCTGAAAAGAATCCGTCAGAAATTGTCCACCACTGAGCCGCGTGGTAAGACAGTCAGGGATGTCTACCCATCTATCTGCACAGAATTATCTTCTTCCTACATGAGCACTTTCCAGGACGTCTGTGTGTGCAACACACACACACACACACACACACAATGCATGTGTGTAGTTATCTGTCAGGGGATGCTTTTAAACATGGATATGGTTCCTATAAACAACACAATCCACAATAATCAATTCTGCACGTCTTTGGAGCAGAAGCTCTAAAAGAGTCTATTTAAAAGCAAACCAACCAAACCAAACCAAAAGACCCACAAAAAGACACATCGCCGCTTCTGAAACCAGCATCCTTTCCACAGCAGATCCTTTCTTGCCAGAGAAGAAATAAATCAAATTTACACGGGGAGAAAGTGCCTGCGTTTGCTGTCTGCTGGCTGTGAAGGTGAATCTGAAATCTCCTAAGGAAATCAGGGAGCCCCAGAGCTGGCAGGCTGTCGGTGGGTAACATTAGGTGTTGTTTTTAAGGAATAACTGTTTGAAATAATGTGGACGCAGATTGTGACGGCGCAGCCTTAAAAACCTCCTGTTGCTCTCCTGGGTGCTGCGCTGCCCTACGATTTTGATCCACACCGCGTCGGGTTCAAAGTGGATCGAGCGATTTCTCTCCGAGGAGTTACACAACAAACACACCCGATTGAAAAGAGGGGGGTTAGAATCGACCCCCCCCTCTTTAAGCAGCGGAGTGGATTTCGAACCCAAAGACAAGGTCCAAGAACCCAGCGCTCGGTGTGCGCTAAATTCGGTGTGACTCGGCTTTTGGAACTGTCCCTCAAACGAAACACCCCTTCCTGCAAAGCGGAGCGAAGAAGAGTTGTGTGTGTGTGTTTGTGTGTTGGGGAAGGAGAGGGGGGCTTAGCCAATGGAGGAGCTGGAAGCCCCTGTGGCCGCAGCCCTGCCAAGTTTGCGTTGCTTCTTCTGCAAAGGCTCCAGTCCAGTTTTTTCAGGAGATCTCTCTCCCCATGTGCCCCCCTCCCCAACCTTAGGGCAGGTGAGTTGTCCAATCAGATGGTCCTTGCCAGGTACCAGTCTTATTTGTACTGCTCTCCGGCGAGCCAGCCCGGATTTGTGTACCGGGGTGTGAGTGTGCGTCTTGCGGGAGCGAGAGCCCCCCCCCTCAAAGCAACCAGCCTGCCTGCGGGACTCTGCTCTCCTCTCTGCAAGGGGCAAGTCTGCCTGGATCACAGCTCCCCTGGCTGCTTTCACCTCGCCGGGAAAGACACGCTTACCTGCTTGCACTTCTTCTGGGCTGGGGGGCGGGTGGGTGGGAGGGAGGGGGGCAGAGTTGTGTGTGTGTTGGGGGGGGGGGATCTTTTGCGCACACACACACACAAGGCACAGCCCCCTCCAAAGAGCTCACTCCAGACCAAACCATGTTCCAGCCAGCAGCTAAGCGGTGCTTCACCATCGAGTCGCTGGTGGCGAAGGACAATCACTTGGCTTCCGAGGACCCCATCCGACCTACAGCCCTCAACTACCCCAACCCCTCTGCGGCCGAGGCGTTCGTCAATGGCTTTCACAGCGCGGCAGCCGGCCGGCCCCTGTACAGCAGCCCGGAGCTGGTCTTCCCGGAGGCCGTGAGCCACCCCTCCTTGAGCGTCCACCCGCACCAGCTGGGCGCCTCCCAGCTCCAGCACCCACACTCCTTCTTCGCCCCCCAGCACAGAGACCCCCTCAACTTCTACCCCTGGGTGCTGAGGAACAGGTTCTTCGGGCACCGCTTTCAAGGTAAGTCAGGAATCGCCAGCCTCGGGAAGGGAGGGAATTTCCCGGGCTTGTCGCTGCCTCGGTGCTTTGCCTTGTCCCTTCCCCTTCAAAACGCACGGACAGATCTACCGGGCAAACCAGCCAGCCGGCCACTTCCTCTAGCTGGGGTGCAGGGAGTCACAAGGAATCGTGGGTCTATGTAGGTGTGTGCTGGATATGTGTAGATCCAGGCGATTTCACACACACACGAAATGCCAGGGAAGAGTTTTAGTGCACTGAACAATTTCTTGCTGTTGATTTCTTCTTGCATTCAGGATGCTATCTATCTATCTATCTATCTATCTATCTATCTATCTATCTATCTATCTATCTATCTATCTACCTAATCTCATCTCTTTGCAGTGTTATAAGCCCTCTTGGTCCCAGGATCTAAGAGAGCCAAGGTGGGTGAGATAATGGTCTTTTAAAGAAACAGCGAGGAGTCCGGTGTCACCTTAAAGACTGACAGATTTATTTGGGCATAAGCTTTCGTGGGTAAAAACCCCACTTCTTCAGGTGCGTGGAGTGAAAAGCAATTGCTACAAAAGCAATTTCCCCTCTCTTGATCTTGACACCTCATCCTCAATTATTGGGAGTGGACCACATCCACCCTGACTGAATTGGCCTTGTTAACACTGATTCTTCACTTGTAAGGTAACTCCCTTCTCTTCATGTGTCAGTATATTTATGTCGGCATCTGTAATTTTCACTCCATGCATCTGAAGAAGTGGGGTTTTTACCCACGAAAGCTTATGCCCAAATAAATGTTAGTCTTTAAGGTGCTATGTGTATATATATATAATTGTATTGCACGCGTATACGGCTTGTGTATTGTTGTGTATATTCTGAGGAAGAGCTCTGTGTAGCTCGAAAGCCTGTCTCATCCATTAACAGAAGTTGGTCCATTAAAAGAAATATTACCTCACCCACCTTCTATCTAATCTATCTATCTATCTATCTATCTATCTATTCTATCGCATGCTCAGATATAGGGTATCCATCGCCATACGAATTCTTTCTCTCTCCAGAGGGCCCTCTGACACTTTAATACACCAGTATATTTCCAGTGCAACAATCTACACAAACAGTATATGCAGGCAAATCAGTTACAAACATGACTGTGTGTAGACGTGTATGTGTACATGTGCCGATTTGTGTGTGTCTAGATAAAGAACCACGAGACTTGAAAACACGGCATCGCTGGTTCAAGGAAAAAGAGAAACCGGAGGTCGATGTTTACAGCGATATTTCTAATGGATGAATGCGGTAGTGGAGATGTTGAAAAGCATCTGAGTGTATTTATATTTTAAAGAACAAATATGAACGAATTAATGAGCGTGTGTGGATAGAAAACCTGGGTCTGTAGTAAATCAAATGTTTCTTTTTAGAAGAATGATTGGATGTTGTTTTCAAGCCCTCTGGTTTTTTTATTTTGTTTTGCTTTTTTTATGATGATTTTATTTTATTTTTTGGGGTTGGTTTTTTTTTTGCGTGCTCGTTTTTGTTTTCACGTAAACTAAACTCGCCCTCCCGGTCCATGCGCTGTTCGTGGCCCTATCTCGGGTCAGGGAGGCAGGGTAGGAAGCTCATCCACGGGCCAGGTCTGCGGCTTCGGCAGCCTTGTTCGTACACTCGGCTCAAGGCTTCCCGGCTGGGCGTTGGTGGACGCAACCCCTGGGTAACTGTGAATCTAGTTTCCCAGAAGAAATACAAAAACCTGGAGCACGAAATGTAGGACTTGCTCTCCCACTTCCCAGGGCGCGCTGGGACTGGGAGGAAACTCGCCCCCTGCGCTGGGGTATTTTTAATCATAGATCTGAGCAGTTCTGGGGGCAGAGAAATACAATGATCGGATAAGGGATCCGACCCCGGGTGTCTTTGAACTCAAGGAGTCAGGGGGAGTGTTGCCATTGATTGTAAAAGCAAGGATCAGCCCCAGTGTCTAGAGGCCAGGCACGTGGAAAAATCACGTACAATTATATTTGCATCGATAACATATATAATTAGCGGTATATCTGGGCCTCCGTGGTATGCGACAGATATAATGTAGTCTGTAAAGTTTATATGATACACTCAGTGCATGGACACAGTGTAGCGAGATGAGGTTCTATTTTACAAATATACTCCTCTCTTTATATACAATTTTACACACTCTTACGTGGCTGGGGCGGCGATCGCTCTGTGTGTGGATACACACACGCATTTACTTTGTCACAGACTTGAACCCTGGACGTGATGTGTACCGGATCCCTAGGGCTGTCTGGTATTTCTTTCGATTTATAACACAGACATTTAACCTACACACGTCAGTGAGATACCTGATGCACAACGAGAAGTATATGAAAAATAGAAGTATCTTGAGTAATTGACACGCACCCATGAGCGCATGCGTGTGGCTGGTGTGTGTTTGTGTATCATAGCCAATCTGAATCCTGTGCAAAAATAATTTCCGGTGCCCACGTGGGTGTATGTCTCAGAGAATTATTTCTTTAAAGCGCATAATATACTGGAAATGGTTGTTCCTTCCATATCCCCAAACTCCTGCAGATTCCTCCGGAGCATCATTATATGATCGCTCCTGCAGGAGTGTGTGTGTGTGTGTGTGTGTGTGTGTGTGTGTGTGTGTGTGTGTGTGTGTCAATTTCTCTTCTAGTCGCTAAAACCAAGGGAAAGGTTTCGCTTGCACCTAATCTCCAAAAGGAAACTTTTTTTTGGGGGGGGGGGGGGGTAAGGAAAACAAGAGCCTGGGTCAGGAGCTTGACCCGGGCTGGGATTGCAAAGCGGCTGCGGAGCTCGGGAGTTTCTCCCCACCCACCCCCTCTCCCCACTCCTCATTACGGAGTTATAAATGCAAATCCACATTAGGCTTTTCACTCCATACACTAAACCGAGTCAAAAGAGAGCAGGGGATCATCAAAGGCGGGCTTTGTTCTGGGCGGGAAGAGAGAGATTAGGTTATCTCCTCAGCAGCAAATTCTCTCGCCTGGCTCCTGGCTATGCCCTGCTCCAGCAATAAATTGCCGCTCGCGAGATTGCTGAAATCGTTGTGTGTCAGCAGCACTGATCAGCCTGACAGATAAAAAAAAACAACAACACCAAAAAAAAATGCAGGGGGTCAGAGCAAGTTCCCTCTTTTCCCTGCTCGCAGGAGGGGATCGGCCGGACATCCCCGCCGCTGCCCGCCCCTGCTTCTGGGCCAAAAGGATCCCTGGATCCCATGGGGCACCGGCCTCCCCCGGCCCCATATACAAACCAACCCCCCCCCCACTCCAAACAAACCATTTCTGTCCATTCCAGGCGCGGCGACGCTGCTGTTTCGCTGGCAGGCGGCGCAGGGAAGTGGGCTACAAGGGAAAGTGTAAAAGTCACCCTAGGGCCGCTTTGCGCTTGGAGATCCCTTGTGAATGGCTAGCCCCCGGGGGCATCCTGCCTCCTTCTGCTCTAGGGCATCTCGGTGGAGAGAGGCTGCAGAGGGGAAGCGAACCCCCAGATCCCCCCACCTGACCTGTGTTCGCTGCTTTATTGATGATTGATTTGTGTCAGCGCCGGATCCGGCGCCCCATTGCGCTCGATGCTGTCCAAACCTGCCGGAGGGAAAGGTCCCTGGCCCTAAAGCATCGCAGCCCGGTCCCTGCCTCCCGCACGGCCTGGGCTGTGCAGCGGCCGGGGTCGCTGGTAGCCCGTTCCCGGATCGCGGCTGGGGCCGGGCCGGTTCCCAGCGATTCCCCGAGGAGCCGCTTGCCTGGGAAGTTGGTCACCAACTTCGCGCGGCTCCCGGAGGGGCCCGGCTGGGATTTCTGGCCCGGTGACTTGGCTGGAGGCCCAGGGGGGAGCAGATAGGAGTGGAAACCCCTGGGGGGCTGGGAATGGGGGAGAAACGGGCCCCCCGCTGTAGAGCCGGGGCGCGCTGGGCTCCGGGGCAGGCCTGGCTGAGTCTGTCGGTGTCGGGAGACACCAGCTGGGTCGGAGTCCCACCCTGGAGCTCAGTGGCCAAAGGCTGCCCGCTGGCCCGTGCCTGCATCCACCCTCCTGTTTCCCCCGCTTAACTTCCCCGGCAGCCTGGCCAGCGCCAGCGGGAGGGGAGGAGACGCTGCTCCAGACGCCCCGGTTTGCCCATTGCTGGGCGGGGGGGTCCCCCCGATTCCCGACCAACTTTCCTCCGGGGATACCGGGGGGACGGGGTCACTCGGACAAAGGCAGATGTGTGAGAAGTGTTCGCTCTTTCCCATCCCGAGCTAATGTACCTCGGTCCACTTCTGCCTTGTCACCATCGATCTCTGTTCCACTTCTTCGCCTCCAGCCAATTCCTTCCTTCCTTCCTTCCTTCCTTCCTTCCTTCACTTGCTTTCTTTTCAGTCCTCCTTTCTCTTTATTCTTTCTTCACTTCCTAACTTTCTTTCTTTCTTGTCCCTTTTCATAATTCGTTCTTCACTTTCTTTTTCTTTTCTTTTTCTCTATTTACGTCCGTTTTCTTTCTTTCTTTCTTTCTTTCTTTCTTTCTTTCCACCATATGTATCAATTTCTACTTCTACTCTCGTTCTTTTTTTCGTTCTTTTTTTCGTTCTGTTTTTTCTATCTATCTATCTATCTATCTATCGGACACTGGGCTAGCTGGACCTTTGGTCTGACCCAGTCTGGCCGTTCTTATGTTTCCAGGCTGTCGCTCCGGCGCTCCGGACCCGGCCGTAACGCCGCTGCAGCCGGGAGTTACTCCCATGACTTTGGCTGTCATGACCCTGCTTTTTGCGGCTCCGTTTCCCAGCCGGGGCCGGGGCCGGGGCCGCAGCGGGGTACGCGCATGCCGGTGAATGCAGCCCCTGGGACTCTCGCTCGGCTCGCCCGTTTCCGAGGCGTTGCTGGGCCCCTGGCCGGGGCTCCCCGGCTTTCCCCGCCCCTCCTTCCCCGTCCCGGGGTGAGCAGCTAATTAAAAGCTCAGCGCGCTTTGCAATTGCTTAAGTGCAGGGTCCTGACAGCCGCCACCAGGTCATTTGTCAGGGGGCTCCCGGGGGTCCCTGCAGCACCTCGCTCTTCCCGCGGCCTGACCCCGCGCGGGATGGGGGCAGAGATAAGGCCAGTTTCAAAGGGAGCCACCCGGTGATTTATGGGCACCAATAAGCGCTGCCTCGTTACTCTGCCAGGCCTTTAATTACAGGGCAGGTCCCTGCGCGGAGCGGAGCGGGGCTCACCTTGCGGGCCCGGGCCGCTCGCTGGGGGCTGGGGCTGGGGCCGGGGCCGTCTCCGTCTCCCTGTTCTTGGGGGGTGGGAGGGAGGGTCTCCTTTGGCAGTGGGGAAGCAGGAGGCCGGATCGATCCATCGCAATCACCCCGCCGCCACGTCTTCCTTCCCTTCCCGTCTTTGTGTGCTTTTCTCTTTCTTTCTTTCTTTCTTTCTTTCTTTCTTTCTTTCTTTCTGTCCTCCTTTTTCTTGATTCTTTCTTCACTTTCTTTTTCTTTTCTTCTTTTTCTTTATTCACATTCGTTTTCTTTCTTTCTTTCTTTCTTTCTTTCTTTCTTTCTGTTCCCTGGGGCTCCCCAATCCTGAGGCTGCCCAAGGGACTTTCATTCCTGCTCACGAAGATCAGGGTGGGGGGAAGGGCAGCCCCTTTGGGCAGGGACGGGAGAGGAAAAGGAGCAGCCTGCAAAGGCCCAGCCCTGAGAAATGGAGGAGTCACCCCCAGGACACACCTTCCCCCAGCGGGACGGGCCAGGGCAGGACCCCCGCTGGTGGGGCAGGGAGGGGGCTGGGCAGACTGAGAAGCAGGGGGGGGGGCCCTGGGGAGTGAGCCCTGACCAGGCAAGTCTCTGACTCTTGGTGCTTGGTCCGCAGGGAGCGAGGTGTCCCAGGAGGGTTTGCTACTGCACGGGCCCTTTGCCAGGAAGCCCAAGCGGATCCGCACGGCCTTCTCCCCGTCCCAGCTCCTGAGGCTCGAGAGGGCCTTCGAGAAGAACCACTACGTGGTGGGGGCCGAGCGCAAACAGCTGGCCAGCAGCCTCAGCCTCTCCGAGACCCAGGTAAGTACAGTGTGATGGGGGGGGCGGGGGGATCCATCCATCCTCCCTCTATCCCTCCCTCCCTCGCCTCTCTGCCTTCTTTCATTGCGGTGTTAGGTGCCACGCAGAAATGGATAGGTCACCCTTTGCTTGGCTGCGGGGGTGCAGTAGCATGGCACATGTTTCCATGGGGGGGGGGCACAGAGGGGAACAATTGTACCGGGGCCCGAACTCAAGGAGGCCCCCCAAAACATCTGTAGCTGGGGTGACATAGGAGGGCACCAGGCCCCAGGCAATGTAGCAGGCTCCCAGATTTGTCATCCCAGGTCTCAGCACAGCTGCGCAGCCAGTTCCATGAAGCTGCTGCGCTCCCATTCTGCTGTGCCAACAGCCGGGCAGACAGGAGTTAGGATGGGGGGGGGGGGTTCGCAGACAAGATACTGCTAGGAATAGCGCATCTTGGGACCTTGAAGAAACAGGGGGGAAGGAGAACATGCCAACCTCTCATTGACTTCCGTGGGAACAGAGGTAAGGAAGGGCTGAGCTCTGATGTGGGCTCAGGAATTGAAGGAAGGAGCAAGCAAGGAGCAAGGCAAGCAAGGAAGCAAGGAGCAAGCAATTGCCTTTGCAGGCCAAGGGACTGGTAGTTCTGGAGCACAGAATCATTTTCCTTTTGCAAAGTCGGCTACTATTATTATGGCCTGGCTGTCCATTGTATCTGTCAAGTCAAAACCCGGTCAACTATCTACAAGAAATCATTAAGGAATAAGGATATCTGGGAAGGGGAGGAAATTCCTCATGACTTCAAAGACGCAATCTTATTACACTATACAGCCATAAAGGCAACAAATCTGACTAGCTTAACTCCTGGGCTGACTCCCTGCTATCTGTAGGTGATAAAAGACTTTCCCCTACTTTGCTCAATCAGATTACTATTATTATTTAGTATATCAAGGGCTTGAGACCCAGCAGTACAAATGTTTGTAAGATCATTTCCCCAAAAGTCCTCGACTAATGGAATGATACTATGGGGATTAATTTTTAACTTATACGTAATTATGGGATAACGATTACTGCTAATAACAATCATTACAACATGCATTGCTATAAAAACCCTTGACCTGTAGCATTATTCCATTGCATGTAACACTGCAAAAAAAGGAACCTTACTGCACTTGTTTGTTAATATAAACAAGCTTTACCATTTTTAGAAGTCGAGCCGGATAAGAAATAGAAGCCAGGATGGCTGTAAATTAAAAAGGAATGGAGATTCATTTTAATCTAAACTTTCCCCCATCTTGGACAAGATTTTACAAGGGCATTTTTCCTTACAGTGTTAAGAAAAACTGAAATCCAGAAATATTATAGATAGGAATGTGGACGTAAAAAATGTACCATAGAGAGAAAAGATGCAGAGGTGAAGGAACCAAGGAATATACTTAGACTGGATCAGACCAGAGGTCTATCTAGTTCAGTATGCTGTGTCCGAGAACAACAGCTTCTTCAGAGGAAGGTGCTAAATTCCCCACAGTGGACAAGCTGCCCATCGGGAAAGTTTCTCAGTCAGTGGTTGGCTTATTCCCTGAATTAGGAGGGTTTATATCCCTTCCATGTTGGTATCCAATCTATTGTAGCTATGGATGTTCTCATTATCCACATCAATAGCCAATCCGTTTTTGAATCTTGCTAAATTCTGTGTGAGTATATATGATACGGTATAAATATATAACTAAATTTACATGTGTATACACACGCACACACGCATGCGCACACAGGTTCTTGGAAGAAATCAGCAGCAAAAAGTTGCCCCAGGATTAAAAAAGTTTCTGAGTTTGGGTTATTGGGCATAATTTCAGGAACAGCTTTAAACCCTTGGAAAACTGGTTTGATAGATAGATAGATAGATAGATGATGAGGCTGAGCCACAGAATTCAGACTTGGATCCAGATCCATCTTCCCAGTGCTTTGGTTCTGCATATCCCCATTTGGAATTTTTTGAATCCCAGGGGATCATTTTAAATGTGTTCACCCCAAATCCAATGAGACAGGTCAATAGCTGGCATGCCGAAGGCTGTAGTTTGCCATCCACCGTCATCACTCACGCTCTGCGGTCCTGTGTTCTTCTTTGCTTCTTCTGTCATGCCTCATGTATGAAGCCAGCTCTAAGAAAAACCCCAAAAGGTTAATGAAACAAATGCCAATTAGTTTTGATGGCAACAGCCGTCAAATATTGCTCCAGGTGGTCAAGGAGTCCTTGGGATTGTGCTGTGTTGCCCCAAGGCTAATTGCGATTTGTTCAGAAAATTGAAAGATGTGTATCTCTAAATCTGGGCACATGTGCATATGTATGGACAGAAAGAGAGTGGAATCTTATGCTTTAGTCTCAGTTCAGTAATATTGTATATTTATAGTTCTAGAAATCCTGTGGACACATTTTTGTAGCTTTCTAGTACAGGGTTATTTATCATCTGCATTCACTCAGTGAACACAGGTCGGCAATTTGCACTGAGAGATGTCTCTTTAGAATCGCCAATAACCTAGGGCCAGATTCTGAGCCTTTAACAGCATTTCAGTATCACCTCACTCCACAAGCCGTCCCACAGACGTCATTAGGAGTAAGATGCTGAACTGGAGAAGGAGGATCAGACCTGGCCCTGAATGGTCACCAAAGTAATTTAGCTCGTAAATGCACAAGCAGAGCTATTTCCAAAGGGAACTTTTCAATTTCAACCCAGATGTGTAGTGTTATTAATTTATTTTTTCATTTTGCTTTGTAGCTTTTTTAAATTTATGTTTGATCATGTAAAGTGTGTGTGTGGGGGGGGGGCAGAACCAATTTTCCATGAGAAATACACAAATGCTGTACCTGAAATGTGTATTACTGTATGAATGGGCATCAAAGTACTGACAGAGACCCTTACTCGTTGCTGGAATCAATCTGTCACATCCACTCTTCTGAAAATAGGAATTAAAAAGTGTAGCTCAGATTGTAACACACATTTACAGCCACCACATCTATTACTACAGTGTGGGTATATGCTTTTTAAAATATACATACACACACCTTACATCTTAGACACACACACACACACACACACTGCCAGTATAAGGTATACACTTCCTCATATATGAGACACACATGGTGTGTCATGCATGACACACGCACCATCGCATAGGTAAGATTCTCACACAAACATCCTTCTTACATAACATATTTCAGAGTAACAGCCGTGTTAGTCTGTATTCGCAAAAAGAAAAGGAGGACTTGTGGCACCTTAGAGACTAACCAATTTATCTGAGCATAAGCTTTCGTGAGCTACAGCTCACTTCATCGGATAACACAGGCACCTTCTCTCCTACCGCGCACACACAGAGCCTCACATATAACCATGCCTGTACATCTTTTCGAATTCAGATGAGAGACGTTCAAATTGCCTAAATGTCCCCCAAATTCAGTAGCTCAACTCCCGAGCCTACCCTCGCCTTGCCCCATCTCTGAGCAGTTCTTCTTCTGGCACTTTGTCCCAGTCTCAGCTAAGACTTTCTGGGACGCTTGGAAGCACCTGCCTCCTCTCCTGAGAAGAGGCAGCTGCAGTGTCACAGCTGGAGTGAGGCACAACTGGGACCAGAGAGCAACATCTGGAGCAGCCCGGAAAGAAGGTGGAGAGGGGTCTGAAGAGACCCACCCACACCCGTCCATCCCTTCGGGTCCCAGCCCAGGAAAGAGTTGGGCATTGCCCAGGCATCGCCTTTGGATATAGGGTACGAGGTGTATAGAAGGGAGACTACCTCCTGCCCTATGGAGTGAACGGACACGGAGACTGGGGCATAGGCACCAGAGAGAGGGGCTGGCACAGAGTCAACAGGGCTCCAGCCTACACCACACCTTCTAATGGGGGTCAGTCTGGGGTGTGCCCACAGGGGATCCAGCCCAGACCATTCCCACTAACAGGAGGGGTGGGGAGTTGTGGGTGCTGTGTGTTGATTTCGTCAGGAGGGGTGGGGGTTGGTGGGTGCTGGGCTGCCGTTGGGGGTGTGTGTGTGTGTGTAGTTTGTGTGCTGTGTGTTGATTTGGTTGGGGAGTGGGGGTTCGTGGGTGCTGTGCTGATAATGCTGGCATGTATGTGTAGTTTGTGTTCTCTTTATGTGTGGCTTTGAGAAGGAGGGTTTGGGGTTTGGTGTGATGTGCTGATGCTGGGATGTGTGTACAGTCTGTGTCCAGCCTGTGGAGAACAGATCCATAGCATGTGGGGCAGACAGGACCATACATTGGTCCTATGTCTAGCATCCGTGATAGCATCCTTCTTGTATAATACACGCACCTTCTCTCACACCATTCATGCACAATCACACACACACACTCTCTCACACAAACACACACACACACAGATATTTTTAATTTCAGATGAGAGAAGTGCCAATTGCCTAACCAGCCCCCAAACACACACATACGCACAACTCCAGTGCTGATGCTGGGGGGCAGGAGGTGTCGTCTGTGTACTGTGATTTATACTTGGTCCTACCTTAGCCGTACATTTCTATGATTTTATGTGTCAGTCTGTGTCAGAAGGCTTGTGGGCTTGGTGTGACATGCTGATGTGGGATGCAGGTGTAATTTGTGTGTGTCAGTTTGTGTCAGAGGGGTTGTGGGTTTGTTGTGACGCGCTGATATTGGGATGCATGTGTACTTTGTGTGCTGTGTGCGCGTTGATTTGTGTTGGAGGAGCTGGTGTGAAGTCCTGATGTGGGGACGTGTGCGTAGCTTGTGTGCTGCGTATGTGTCGATTTGTGTCAGAGGGTTTGGTGCGGCGTGCTGAACTGGAATGCGTGCGTCGTTTGTGCGCTATGTGTGTGTGTCGATTTGTGTTGGAGGGTTGTGGGTTCGTTGTGACGTGCTGATGCCGGGATGCATGTGTAGTCCATGTGCTGTGTGTGTGTTGGTTTGTTTAGGAGGGGCTGTGGCTCTGTGTTAGAGGTGTGGATGGAGGGGTAGGTGTTGGCTGTCGAGTGTGTGTTTGTGTGTGCTGGGTGTTGGAAAAATTTTGCCAACTGCAATTGACAAAATGCTGCTTGACTTTTTGTGAAGCTTTTTGGCCAATGGAAACCTCCCCGTTCTGCCAGAGGCAGGTCTCGGGCGTGATTCCTGTAAACTCCAGCTGCAAAGCAGGAGAAAGACCATGGCTGGGCGGTTCTGTTCCAAAACACTCCATCATCAGGTGAGGGCTCAGGGCTGCTCCTGGCAAAGTCAGGGGGAACTTCGCCATTGACCTGAGAGCAGGGCTCGGCCCATCATTTATTACCCCATAATTCCAAACTTCATTCAAAGGCCCCAGTGACCCCCAGGAAAAACGTGGGCTCAGTTGGGACACTTTATTGAGTTCCTTGTCATCCACCCCCAATGTGGAAAGCCACCCCACCCCAGTGGCAGTCCAGGAAAGCAAGAGATGGAGGTGCACCGGCATGGCCAAGCTGTGAAACTGGGTGGGGGTAGAGGGTGAATTTACACTGCTAAAGTCCTACAGGGTCAGTGAGGGTAGAACGGCCCCTCGCTATGCGGGAGCCGTGCTGGTGGGCTGGCAGTGAGAATGACAGGGGTCTCTGAATGGATGCCCCTTGCCCTGCTGATCTGTGGTTTAGGAGGCAGAAACTGCTCGTTGTTCAGTGGGGAAAATTCCTCCCGCTCCAAACAGGCAAAATTCCATCAGTCAAGACTCACATAGGAAAGTGTGGGGTGCTACACTGGAGGACTAGACACCCCATAGAAGGGAGAGGTGCTAGTGGCCTGAGCACAGGCCTGGGAGCCACGCCCTTTTGAGCTTGAATCAGTGACCACAGGCAAGTCACAGGACCTCTGCCTCAGTTTCCCTGTCTCTGACATGGGGGGGAATAACCTTCCCCACCCCCTGAAAAGAATGCTGCGTGGATTCCTAATGAACATTTGGGCTTGTAAGACGAAATGTGCTGTGCAATCTCAAGGGGAAAGGCCTCCAATGTTATTTCTTCTTGCCATTGCTTTTGGCTGTGACTGGGAGGATTGCGGGGTGGGGAAGGAACCGAGCTGTCTCTGGACTAGCTCCCACTTTCACAGGTGGCAGCTCCATAGTGGCTACGGATTTTAAATGAAACCTAGGACAGAGAGGTGGGGCACGGCCAACAGGTGCGGATTATGTTAGGAGCTGCCATGTCCCATTAACAGGCATGGACAACAGATCCAAAAGCGTGCAGGGCAGAGAGGAAAATCCATCTGTCCTGAGTCTAGCACCTGTGAGAGGTGTGCCTGAAATTAACATAACAAAGCATTCTGTTAATAACAATAACAGCACTAAGAATAAAGGCCTAACTTTATTGTAGCAAAGGTATTTGGGTTACAGTGTGACTATATTGCCTCTTAAACAAGCCATGGGATGCTGTTCAATGATGGTTAAGGTAACAGGAATCATAGAATCATAGGGTTAGACGGGACCGCCAGGGTCATCTCGTCTAGCCTTGGTATGAAAATAAATGCACAAATGTTAAGGAAGTAAAGAGTTCAGCTCCCCAAATTAATGTTAGTTTGCTAATCCCGTATCTACTACACTTAACTTTACTATATTAAAGTGCACTTTTAAACAGAATAACAGGGATATAAACATATTCATTGGGACGGAGGCAACATTCTGAGGATAAATGTGGGACTAGATTCTGCTCTCAGTTACAGTGGTATAAATCTGGAATATCTCCACTGATTCTGGTGGATTTACACAGGTGTAATTGAGATCAGAATTTCCCCCTTAAAGTGCCATTAGACTCTGGAAGGTGACTGTAGAAACGGCACCGTGGGGTTTTATTTATTTAGTGGCTCCAGATCCAGTTTGCTCCAACGACAATCCCAAAGATGTTTTCTTCTAACTGCCAGCCCAGCAAACTCAGCCTGGCCATCAGAAAGACAAGCTGGGCTCTTTCCGAATTCTGCCTTGACACAAACAATAAAGATCTGTGACTGGAATCTGGTTAACAATTTGGTTAACTATGCATGAGCCGGAACAGAATCCGACGCCCTCTCTTGTAGCTGTGTTGGCCCCTGCAGGGCAAAAAGGAATGAAAATGTCCTTTGTCAGGCAGCTTTGACTCAGAGACTTGGACGGGGGCATGTCTGTTGAGTAAGAAGGTGTCATGGTTACACAGTCACTTTTCTGACCATAATCACTCCTTAACTCTTTCATTCCCTGGCATTTGCTCCATTGACCATAAATTCTTGTAATTGAATTTTGCTGGGCTTTTGAAAAGACAAACTCCAGAGGTATTAGGGGTGAGGAGTTTACAAAATGGAGACGCTGATTTCATGAGCTCAGCTGCTTCGGCCAATGCCGACCTGTACCTTGGGAGTGTATTCAGGGAGCAGTTGGACTCTAGTCGATCCAGGACAGCTTAGTCCCAGCCCGGACTGAACAGTGACCCTATGTGGTGTCAATAGACAGCACAAGCTGGGTTATCCAGCCTGGCAGCTAGAGACCCCGAGAGAACCACTGTGTCCAGCAGCCTCCATAATGAATCTCCTTCATACTGATTATAACTCGGTCCTATCTCATCTCTGCCATGAAGGACACGGCAGGCTCTCAACATGGCACCCTAAAGATACAGTGCAGTAGGGAACGGTGCGAGTTTGCCACACAGGGCACTTCAGAGATTCTAAGGCCATAGGGGACCACTGTGATCCAGCTCCTGTAAAGCTGTGCTGAGTAACAGGGCAGAAATGCTGTTAAACCAGTGTTTCCATGTGTTATTTATTCCTTGCTCAGCTACACACAGGCCCCCTCCAAATACAAAGGCACTACCCACTCACCCCCTGCCATAACAACGCAGAGAGGAATGAGACAGGCTGAGAATGGCTGACAAGGTATTTCATTCCTATGCTTGCAATAGCGAGAAACAAGGGTTAATAAATATACCTCTATGGACAATGTTTCATCGTAGAAAGAAAACACTGAATACCTCAGATGGCTGGCCCTGCATTAACACAGATGGGAGGAAAACCCAAGGAAGAGTTTAACCTAGAGTAATTCCTAAGATGAGGATAATGTCCAAAACTTTGAGTGTATATACAGGGCAGCAGATAAAAAGTTTATAAAACAATGAAAGGGATAGAGAAGGTAGCTTGGGAGCATCTGTTCTTCCTGCTTCATAACACAACAAGAGGGATGGTCAATGAAACTGAAAGGCAGCAAATTGCAAACTGGTAAAAAGAAATACTTTTTCCACTCAAGGTGTGGTTAGACTGTGGAACTCACTGCCACATCATGTGACTGAGGCCAAGAATTTAGTACAATTCTGAGGGACTGGATGGATGTTTATACGGATGAGAATATCCAGCATTATCATAGCTAATGCTAAAAGAGTTTTGGAAGGGATAAAAACTTCATTTAAGCCAATTTCTACTATGGATTGGGGAGCAGATTCTCCTACCTCTGCCTACTGTGGGGTTCTTGCACTTTTTCAGCAGCATCTGGCTTGTGACCACTGTCAGACAGGATCTGGGCTAGATGGATCACAGGTCTGATCCAGCCTGGGAATTCCTATGGTGTGCGGGAGGGTGGTTTAGCTTTGCAGCATGGCTTTCAGGTCCTAGGCACCTGCAATGTTGGAGTGGATTTCTCCAAGCGGAGAAGAGATCAGAAAGAAGTTCTCTCTAGTGCTTAGAGCTCTCCGGCTGTCAGGATGGGTTCCATACCTTGCTCTGATTTGTGCATGATCTTAGCCATTGCTCTGTGCCTCAGTTTCCCCTTCTATACACTGGGGATAATGATACTTCCCAAGATCCTCCGTGTCTGTAAGGTTGGACTGATGTTTGTAAAGTGCTTTGGAGCTGTTGAATGAAAGGCAGCTATAAGTATTGTTTTAAAAATACCCTAAAGTGAAGAAAGCAAATGAGCTGAATCCACGTGCTTTGCTTTCCCTGGAATCCACCGGCATTGCACAGCGTCGGTATTAATAAAATAACCAGTTCTTAGATGTCAAGGTGAAGGATCCTAAATCGCTGCATAAACTGTATACAGGGATTATTTTGCCCACAACTGAAATGCGGCCAGCTGTGATGTGGACAGTGGCCATTGTCCAACCATGGTGCATAGTACTTCAAGACAGAAAGTAAATCATATTGTGTCCAATCGATGCGGCAGTAGAGAAGCAGAAAGTAACTACGCAAACGGGAATCCAGCCAGGCCCATCCACGGCCCCTGTGGAAATGTTCCATAGGAGTGGTCAGGACAGTGAAGCAGCACAGTGCCCCCTAGTGTCTTGCTGTGGCCTAGACTCAGTAATACTGGGAGAGAATCAGAATCACCATCAAAGCAGAACGCTGGCTGTTGTTTATTTCCCAGAGGCCCCTCAGCCAGGTGTTGACTCACTCTGGGCACATGTGCTCTAATGAGATCACACTATGAACTCGGGCTGGGTTTGTGCTTTGCTCTGCCAGTAGTTCTGTTCTGAGGCCGGTTACTCACCCGTTTGCTTTGCAGCTTCTCAGACCTCTCCCCGTAACATAGGCTGACGCTGGAAAATCCCGACACTGGAAATTTTATTCCTTGATCCTTTTTTCCGTCTCTTCATAAGCTTTATGCAGAAGGTAAAGGCAGTTATGCTTGACTCTCCAGAGAGCAGGGGGTGGCATGCAGCCATGCACCTTGGTGAGATGGAGGAGTGGTTTTGTGGCTAAAGTGTTAGCCTTGGCATTAGCAGAGCGATGGTCAAGAGCTTGCTCTGCCACTGACTTCCTGCGTGACCTTGGGCAAGTCACTTAGCCTCTCTGTGTCCCGGCAATGGGGGGAAATAAATAGGATGAAGATTAACTTGTGCCTAATGAGGAAGCAAACAGCTCACTCAATATCCGAACATGACAAGCAGGTCATTTCTGATGTGTGGGTTCCTGCCTGCCCCCACCTATGGGGGAGCCCAGGCATCACAGCCTGTGAGCAAGGCCTAAACAGTGACTGGATTTTAAATGCTCCCCTAGCACATTTCACCTGAGGACATAGGTAGGTGCTGGAACTGGGGGGGGGGGGGGGGCTTCTGCACCCCCTGGCTTGAAATGGTTTCCATCATACAAAGGGTTTACAGTTTGCTTCAATGACTCTCAGCACCCCTCGCTATTCACACACTGTTCCTGGCCCCCTATCTGAAGTCGGCAGAATGCTACAAATGCTGGTGGATTACGTCTCAGACCACTCGGGTGAGGTAGCTGTCATTATCCCCCTTTTACAGAAGGGGAAATTGCCTTGGCTGGTTCAGTGATTTGGCAGGCCATCAGCAGCACCAAAAATACAGCCCATAAGGCCTGGTTCCTAGGAGATCTGCTGCAGTCTCTTAACTAAGCTTCTTCACCTCCCTTCTCACGCGGCTAGAGATGCCTCCTCACTTAGCTTCCTGAGCTACGACACTGAGTCTCCATCCTTGGCCATTCTGAGGATCAGTTCACCGCAGGAGCATGGGCTGCCCGCTCCTCCTACAGAGCCCCCAACCCCTCCACGGCGTAGTTCTCAAATGCTTCCCTGCGTGGGACACCGGGAAGGGATGCCTCTGTCTTTGTCACTGCACAGCCCATGGTCTGAGGGCCCCTGATCCATCTAGCTCTCGCTGCACCTGTGAGATGACTCCAGTGGCAAAGGCTTTACAAAGTAATAACCATGCCAGTGAGGGTATTTTCTCTCTCGAGGGACTGGTAATTAGGGCCCAGACCTTCAGAAGTATTTAGCCACCTAACTCCCATTGCAATCAAAGGGAATTAGGCACCTAAATACCTCTGAGGACCTGGGCTTACCTTCTCAGGCTCAGTTATGCCAGGCATGGTCCCTGCTCCCCATTATGGTTCTGGCCTCCAAGCACTTTACCAACATGGATTAACCCCTCCCAGGCCACCTGTGCAGTAAGCAGCTCTGTTCGACCCATGGGGAGCCTGGGACACAGAGAGGTGACTTGCCCAAGGCCATGCAGTTAAGAAGCAGCAGACCTGGAACTCGGAGTCCGGATGTGTCCTGCTTTAACCACTTGCCAGCCCTGGGAGATTCAGCAGAGAATAAAGGCTGTGGACGGGAGCGTATGCCCATGGCTCCTCCACTCAAACAGGGCAGGGATGTGCCGTCTGCCCTCACTGTACTGCAGCCATCACTTATGGGGCTTCTTTCTCACACCCCTGCCCGTTCAGGGAGGCTGTCCTTTGGAGCCGGCACGGGGTCCCTCTCAGAGCGCTGGAGATGAAATGTGCATCTCTGAGCTCCACGAACGGCTGTCTGGTTTGTGATTGCATTCCCCTCACCCGGTGCTGCCTTCGGCCTGCCTTTATCGGGTGTCTGTGGAGCCCCCAGCCAAGCCACCAGTATTTTTGCCGGCCCTCTGTGAAACTGGCGGGTTGCTGGGAAGCAAACAGGGAGGCAGGGCCTTCCGCTGGATTGGAAAAGGGGCCGGAACCACAGGGGGCTGGATTTTAAAGCTGCCCACATGCATCAAATGCTTCCAGGTTTCATCCTAACCTAAGGAGGAAATGGCCACAAGCCTAGAGTGCAGTGGGATTGTGCATTGTTACTAAGAAGGGACCAAATTTCCCAGAGATGCTGAGCACCCGTAGCTCCCAGTGACTGCAAGCGGGAGTTGCAGCTGTTCAATGCTCAAAGATGTGGCCCAGTGATTTTCAGTTTTGGGTCCCCCTCTGAACCAGTTTTCAAAATGGCTTGAGGGCCCATGGAGACAGGACCAAACTACTTCTGAATCTTTCTCATTTATCTCGGGATCAGGGCCACTCTGCGCTAGGTGCTGTACAAACATAGAAGGAGACACATTCCCTACCCCCCAAATAATCGCTGATGGCATTAAAAAGAATTCTGCACAAGCTATGCTACCACTCGAACAGTCTTCCGTCCTGGTCCCGGGGCCCCCGCGGCTGGCAACTGTTCTATTTCCAGGGCTAGCAGGTCATCACTGAGTTTGGCAGGGGAAAGATATTGTCAAAGCAAGATCAGTGAAATCTGGAGGAGGTCAGGCATTGGGTCCTTCTACACCACTAGCATGACGGGGCTGGGTGGATGTAAGGCAGTGCGGTGCGGCCTGTGAATGCAAGACCATGAACAGTGTGGCCAGAGTGGATTGTATTCCTGTAAAAAGAAAAGGAGCATCGGATGCATCCGATGAAGTGAGCTGTCGCTCACGAAAGCTTATGCTCAAATAAATTGGTTAGTCTCTAAAGTGCCACAAGTCCTCCTTTTCTTTTTGCGAATACAGACTAACATGGCTGTTACTCTGAAACCTGTATTCTTGTAAAGACCAGGGCCCAAATGTCCTCCCCACTAAATTTGTCCCCACTGACAAATTTAGCCCTGATAAGATGCCACGACACGAGTGTCACAATGTCGTTTAAATCGTACTTCAAGTGCTGTTGTGAGCAGAGAAGTGACTGTGAAAACCGGCCCTTGTTACACAACGGCACTTTTCCCTGTGTGCCTTCGGCATCTGATCTGCTGCCCTTCATGACAGGAATAAATCCTTCCTGCTTTTGCCTCCCATTAGCCTCGCAGAGCCAGCCCGGCTCTGGGAGACGGAGCAGGAGGCTAGAAGCTAGAACATTATCAACAGGATGGTGAACCGAGTTCTAAGTGAAAGGAGGAAGGATAGTCCTGTGTTCTGGCTGCTACTCTGGGGCTTGGGAGACCTATGGTCAGCTCCCGGCGCTGCCTCTCCTTGCATAACCTTGTGTCTCCCTTCCCCATCCGTGAAATGAAGAGCACTTCCCTGCCTCACAAGAGTGTTGAGAGGATTAATACTGAGGTGCTCAGATGCTGCTGTATTCGGGGCCGGATAAGGACTTAAGCGTCGAGTTTGATGACACATTTTCGGCAAATAGTAAATTCAATTAAAAATGCATTTTTCGGGGCACCAAAACTATTTGCGGATTCCTGTGAAATTGAGTGAATAGTCTTGACCCCGCCAGCACCAAAAAAAATTCCAAATGTTTTGCGTCAACCATTTTGAAATGCGTTGGTTCAGCTTTTCGCTTGTCAGCATTTCAGTCCGACCATTTTGAAATGAAACCTTTTGAAACGGCCTTTCACGGCGCAATTGAAAAAAACAATTTAAAAACAAGCAAGCAGAGAACAGTGACAAATGCCTAAAAACCACCTGGGACAAAAAACTGGTGGGGGGGGGGGAATTGTTCAGCGGTGAACACAAACATTTCATTCGACCTGAAACAATTTCTTTTTCGTTTCGGTGAGGGGGGAAAAAATTCCCTTTCAGTTCAAAGTGACCCAATTTTTCTTTTTAATTTTTCAGCTTAGCCCCCAAACTGAACAATGAACTAGTGCAGCTCTGCTCTGCTTAAGCTAGACAGCTCAGCTCTCAGTCATGCTTGTGTGGCCCAGGGGAGAGGGTGTTAAAATGGGGACTCACAAGACCTGGTCTCAGTCCATTGGATGAGTCCCTTCCAGCACCTTTGTCTTGTCTGTTTAGACTGCAAGCTCGTCAGAGCTGTGACTGTCTTTTACTCTGTGTCTATGCAGACCCCCACACAACGGGCCTCCGACCTTGATTGGCGCCTGTAGACCCTGATGTAATACAGTATACTCTGGAGCCTGTGAATAGCAGGGGGAGACATAGGTTTTATGTGGCTAATCGGGAGTTTGGATGATCAAGAGGGCAGGAGCTGTTCTGCCATTCTGCAGTGAGGTGGCCTTCCTCGTGGCTGGGGGCTCCGGCTCCCCCTCCTCCTCACAATCCTGGCCGGGGGTCTCTGCTCTGTAATCTGAACCACCGCCTTATCCAAATCCCTTCCTTGTCCCCCAGCTTGGGCAAAATTTGGGGATTGGTCCTGCTTTGAGCAGGGGGTTGGACTAGATGACCTCTGAGGTCACTTCCAACCCTGATATTCTAATGGCGGGAGGGATAGCTCAGTGGTTTGAGCATTGGCTTGCTAAACCCAGGGTTGTGAGTTCAATCCTTGAGGGGGCCATTTAGGGATCTGGGGCAAAAATTGGGGATTGGTCCTGCTTTGAGCTGGGGGTTGGACTAGATGACCTCCTGAGGTCCCTTCCAACCCTGATATTCTATGATCTATAACGGGGTTTGGAAAAAAGGAACCACACTCTACTCCTAAGATAACTGCTGGTGATGTGTATGAGTCAGAAGGGACACCCATTGATTCCCAGGGCAAGGGAATGGCCCCAGCCGTTAAAAAAGCTAATCTCTGCGCTTGTAGATGGAGCAGATTAGATCTAGACACAATTTGTACAGAGTCACATTGTGGAGCGGAAGCGGGCTCTAAGCACAGTTGTTAAACATGGCCGCTTGCCCTGAGTTAATCAGTCTCCCTCTTCTTATCTGTCTTTGTGTCCCACTCTGCCTGTCCGGCCTTCCCAGTGTTCTCCCTCTGTCTCTCTCAACTTCTGATAAGCAGCACCGCGAAATGTCTCTCTCCCACCCCCTGCCCAAGAACAGCAGCAAAGTCCCCCACAAAAACCTTTAACTGTCAGTGACAGTTGCTAAATTATTTCACTAAAAATCCAGGAAGTCACCAGTTAAGGAACGTTCCCACCAGCTTAAACTCACCCCTCATCCCCCCCAGACATCAGGCCGCCCAAATGCATTCCCACACATCTCCGCTCCACAGGCAGCTCATCTCCTCAGCACCCCACCCCCCGGTCCAGTCCCCATTTAGAGCCGCCCCCGAAACCTTCTTCCAGTCACATCCACCCACAGAACCTCCTCAGACAGCTTCAGCCAAACTACGCATCGACGTAGAAGACGTAGGTACTCACAGATGTAGGCGTCGTCACCATAGTATCTGAGCACCTCAATCTTTGATACGCTTATCTTCACAACACCCCCGTGACGCAGAGCATTGCTATTATCCCCATTGCACAGATAAGGAAACTGAGGCACGCATGGTTAGCTTGACAAAGGGACTTAGGCACTGCAGTGCCTAGCAGTGCAGTAATGGTACTGCCGGGACACCGATTTTATAGCTACATCGTAATCAGCCCTTGAAATGTGAAAGCAAATGGGAGGGAATTAGCTCTGTCTAGCGTGGAGCGGGGTCAGGGGCTTATTTATCCGCAGAACCTGCGTGTGAGACACAGATTATCTCCATTTTAGGGAGGCCCAGGCCCACGAAGGTATTTAGGCTCCTAACTTCATTTATTCAATGGGCGTTAGGTGCCTAAATACCTTTGAGAATCTGGGCCAGAGAGACTCAGTGGTCCAGCCATGCAGGAAGCCTCTGGCAGAGCCAGAACCTGAAGTCAGGTCTCCCTGGCAGAGCCCTAGGACCATCCCTCCTCTCCGCCGATACGGGCCACGCTCAGGTCCGATGGAAATCAGTGGAGTTTTGCCATGGACTTCACTGGGACCAGGGCTAAGTCCGACACATTTGACTGTGCGTCGAATGGGTGTTGGCGGATGGCTTGTAATGTGCGGTGAATGTTTATTCCCAGCAGCTGTACACGCCACCCTCTTTGTACCAGCGGCCCTGCTGGGTTCTAGGCCAGGGGCTCTCGATCTTTTTCTTTCCGAGACCCCCACAACATGCTATAAAAACTCCACGGCCCACCTGTGCCACAGTAACTGGTTTTCTGTATATAAAAGCCAGGGCCAGCGTTAGGGGGCAGCAAGCAGGGCAATTGCCCGGGGCCCCATGCCACAGGTGTCCCCATGAAGCTGCATTGCTCAGACCTCGGCTTGAGCCCCAGGTGCCAGGGCTCAGAGCCCTGGGCTTGAGCCCCATGCAGTGGGGTTTCAGCTTTCTACCCTGGCCCTGCTTGGAGGCACCCCCTGAAACCTGCTCGCAGGCCCCCAGGGGGGCCTAGACCCCTGATTGAGAACCAGTGTTCTAGGCAAAACCCTTGAGCCTACAAGACACAACGAAACTTTATTCTCTCTAGCAGCCGCTGTGCAAAGCGCGTCCCCAGAATGCTTGGTGGGGTTCCCTGGCACCACGGCAGAGTCACGCTAGAGACTGATCTAGCTATAGAGCCCAGGGAGCGAGCCACGGAAAGGTGTAGACAAGGGAGAAATTGAGCAGTGCCATTGCACGAGCTCTGAGCAGTTCCTGTCACAGCCACACGTCTAGCACCCTCCCGGTAACTCTGTCACGCAGCTGCAGTGGCCCTTTCACCTTGAAGTCGCTGGTTTGACTCCTGCCCTAGGTAGCTGCTGGCGTTTGTCTTTTTATCTGGTCGACGTTACAAGCGGTGGTAACACTAGTGAGGCTCATCACCGGAGGATCTGAGCGCCTCACCTAGACTAGCTGGTCTGGGAGCTGCCGGGTGCTCGGCCCTCGTGAAAATCAGGGCAGCGGATAAATGCCTGCCCTACTCCCCACCTGGGAGGGAAGTAGCATCATCCCCATTGTGCACATGGGGAAACTGAGGCACGGAGTGATTGACGTGACTTGCCCGAGGCCATCTAGGAAGCCCCATGGCAGAACTGGGAATAGAATCCAGGTCTGGCGAACCACAGTTGAAGGGTTTTAGCTAGAGGGACATTCTTCCTCAGCAAAGAAGCCAAGTTATGAAGGGACATTTGGCCAGCACTTTCCTCTTGCCTCCTACAAATGGTTCCCCCAGCAGGGAGCAGGGTGGAGATGCTTATCCCACCAGTGTATGTGTTTGGAGGTGATACACAGAGGGCTTTGCTGTCCCTGGCTTTCAGTTTCGCACCTTTCACAGCCGCTGCTTTCACGTCAAAAACAATTTTTTTTTAAACATTTTGTTCGCAAGCAACACAATTTGCAGTTTGCAGCTGCTGAGCAATGCTTGTCCCATTGTCACCTCTTGGGCTGCTCTGTGCTGAGCGAAACTGGGGCACCTTTCTCTGGGTTGCCAAGCTAGTTCCTCTTAGCTCTTTCCTTCCTGTCCCTATTTGAACTTGTGGAAGCTGAAACTAGCACCATGAGAGATGCCGAAGGCTCACATAAGAACCCACAAGTGTAGCTGCTTCTAAACTCACCCCCCAGCTTGGGTCTGAAGAGCAGGGATGGAGATCCAGTAAAGTTTGGATATGGCGCTTTCTGCTGTCAGCCAGGCCAGAAATACCCCAGGACCAATCTCTCCCTCCTGGTATTTGATCCCTTCTCATTCTACTCCAGGTGCCCACTGGGCAGTGCACAGATGAAATGAAAATGAAAAAAGCCAGCGACTCTCAGTCCATGACCCATCAGAAGCCCACACAGCCCTTCCTGGTGGCCCACAAATGGAGGGTATGTCTACACGTGAAACGCTACAGTGGCATCGGTGTAGTGCTTCAGTGCAGACATGACTCTGACAGGAGGGGTTCTCCCGTTGATGTAGGTAATCCCCCAACCCGAGGTGGTAGCTAGGTTGATGGAAAAATTCTTCTGGCGACCTAGTGCTGTCTACACTGGGGGTTAGGTCAGCTACATCACTTGGCGGGGTGGATTTTTCACACTCCCTAAGCCATGTAGCTATGCCGATGGGAACTCCTAGCGTAGCGCAGACCCCTTGTGTTTTTTACCTCCTGTAATTCATTGCCAGTTATCTCAAGGCAGCTAACACGTTTGAAAAGGCTGGTGTGGACACCCTCCAGACATTTGTCAGGCTACAAATGTTTGTAGTTTCACCTAGGGATCAGCATTGGATAAGCTATAGGCTGCACTGCACAAAAGGTGTGGTTTTTTGCATCCTGGTGGCTATCTCCCTGTGAAATCCTAGTGGAAACAAGGCGTTGTAGCTTTTATACAGATGTAGCTAGTCAAGGTAAACTCCCGGTATGGGGGTAGAGTGTTGTCCTTGATTAGCTTGCTACATCAATGTAAAAATAATTACAATTATTACAAAAAGAAAAGGAGTACTTGTGGCACCTTAGAGACTAACCAATTTATTTGAGCATAAGCTGTAGCTCACGAAAGCTTATGCTTAAATAAATTGGTTAGTCTCTAAGGTGCCACAAGTCCTCCTTTTCTTTTTGCGAATACAGACTAACACGGCTGTTACTCTGAAACCTGCAATTATTACACGACACTACAATACATCTACAGTAAAATCAATCACTGCACCACACAAATATTGTAATCACTGCACTACACTACTCATTCATTATAATCACTATGCTACACAGCAATCCAATACAGTACCATACCTGTATGTCACAATCACTACAGTACAGATACATATATCATACATATATATTACAATCAATACACTCAACGTAAAATGTGGGAGGGAAGACCAAGTCCTGGACTGTCTGGCAAGTCAGGCTGCGGTGAGTTGGGGAGTTGGGAAAGGAGCGGGGTTCTTTCTTACAAAGTGGTCCCCCACATAGGAAAAGCTAGAGGGCCGCTCTCGAGGCGTGGCTTGCTCCGGGTCAAAACCCATGCCCAGAGAGCGCTTAGAATCTCAGTGACTCCCCCTCCTCTTTCTGTCTCGCCCAGGTGAAAGTGTGGTTCCAAAACAGAAGGACGAAATACAAGAGGCAGAAGCTGGAAGAGGAAGGCCCCGAATCAGACCAGAAGAAGAAAGGTTCCCATCACATCAATAGATGGCGGATTGCCACCAAACAGTCCAACGGAGAAGACATTGATGTCACGTCTAATGACTAGAAAGGGGGCAGGCTGCTGGCAAATAAACCAATGAGAGGAACAAGGTGGAGGAGGGGAAAATACGGGGCAAACAAAACAAAACAAAAACTGTCGAGATTTCACAAAGACAAAGCAATCGCCACCAACAGCTGAGTTTCCTCCGCGGTGCATGGGCCAAACAAGAGGCCTACGGACCAGTTCCTCCCTCGGCACTCAGTTCCACACACTGGGCGGCCTTCAGCAGAGCTTTGGAAATGAAAGCTCCCAGATAGGAGAGGAAACACCCCCCGCAGCCATCCTGCGCTCCTGAGAACTGAACCGAGCTGCCATCCCTCGCAGCCGGAAGCTGTCGGTCAGCCACAAGATCAAATAAAAATGTCAGCCAAGAAACTCAATGTACACAATCCTTTTCTTTTATTTTTTTTTACACAATTTTTATTTTAATTTATTATTTTATTTTGTGAGTGTGTTCCCTGTCGTAGGTAGTTAACAGCTGTAGTGTGCGTTACTGTACGGTAATAAAAGCAAAATGGGCTCAAAGAATATGTGATTACCTTGGCAGGAGGAAGTGGGGGTGGGGGAGACACGACACTGCTGCTCAAAAGACGCAGCATTTGTGGGCACTGGTCAAATCAAGAGCTCCACTTTTCCCATCCAACCCCAGACCCTTCACCAGCGTTGTTTAAAACCAAGTGTCATTTGAATGGGACTAAAATCATTCATGGTAGAACTGTCTGAACAGGGCAATGCCTGATTCACTGTTTTTTGTGACCAGGTTGATAAACTGCAATGATATTTGTGGGGCCTTATTATTCATACTTGGGTGCTGGCTGGATATTAGGAATTGGCAGACGGGATCAGACCCAAGGGCCATCTAGCCAAGTGGCCTGTCTCTGACAATGCCGGAACCAGATGCTTCCGAGGAAGGTGTAAGTACCCCACAGTTGTGGAATACTCTGCCTGTGGGGATATTTTTAATTAGCCCTGGATAGTGGTTCTATCATGCCCTGAAGCATGGGGAGTTTATATCTCTTCTAAAGTGCTTGGTCATTTTTTAGTAATTTTCATTATGATTTTGGATCTTCTAGGCATGAGGTAAATTAGAGCTGATTGAAAAATCCAATTTTATGTTTTCCTTGAAAAATTCCAGGCAAAATGATTGCATTCCAAAATTTCTGGGGCAGATTTAGATTTCTGGGGGTGAAATGGAAAGTTTTAGCTCAGTTCAAATGAATGTTTTGTTTTCATTTTACTTTTCAAATACCAAGCCAAAACAAAAACGATTGTGTCCTTTCATTTCCAATCGTTCTTGTTGAAACATCGAAAAATTGGTCAAAACCAAGTGGTCTTGACAGTCTCAATTTGGCTGAAACTGCATTTTTTGAAAAACAATTTTTTTTAATGAAAAATTTTGTCCAGCTTTGCTATCGAGGTCTTTTAAAAAGTAAATCCCGTAAAACTCTTGGTCTCGGCCAGTTGTGAAAATACCTGTGGATCTGGAGGCTTTTACCAGCGAATGATTCGCCCAAGGCTCGCTAGCAGATGCTCGTCATTTGCTATTTGTTATTCGCCCAGTCTAAAAAAGTGGTAATTGTCCAATCAGAGAGCAGAACCGATACAAAGTGACATAGCGCAGCAAATAGTTGATACGAACCTCCCAGAGTCTGACAAGAATGGGTGAATCCTTGCAGACAACAACCATGTGGGAGGAATTGGGGTTGGTTTGCAGGCAGAAAAAGGGGTGATTCCCTTCTGCCATAATTCCAGGGATGCAGTAGGAAGCTAACTCTTAAAGGGATATTCCAGGTTTGCTGCCTCACAACGATTGCAGAGGTTCTGCACATGCTTCTGCACCTGCCCTCAGGCCCCTATCCTTCTGGTTTGCTGACCGCTCCATTGGTGCTTCACTGTCTGGGGCCCCCCTGGCATCTGCCTTTCTTCCCTGCATTCAGTGAGGTTGTAGACCAGTTAATGTGGCCTTTGTCTGGCAGGAATCTCCGCGCCCGGGCCTTGCTGGTACTGGGAACAGTGAGGTTCCCTATGGAGAGTGACTGTCCACCATCGCTCAGCGAAAGAAGTTGGTGGTTTCCGTCATATTCTTAATGAGCAGGGAGTCCAGCTCACAATGCCCCATTGTTCCATCAGGCGCTTGCCACCAGAGGATGAGGGCTGAATGAGCAATGGATGCTGAGATACCCTAGCTTGGGTATCTAGGGTTGAAACAGGCCAGAGGTGCTGCGTAGGGCCCACTGTATGGGGAAGTCTTGTTGAGTGTAACAGGGATGACCCCCAAAAGTCTGCCCTGCTGTGGGGCCTCCGGATTAAAACAGAAAGTGACTCTTCTCATTGTAGCAGCGCTGAGAGGGGAAGGGCCCGCACATCCTGCTGGTTCTGACCCAGGGTTTTGGGCCTGTCCCTGGCATCACCGCCATGCAGCAATGTTTGCAATGCCACGGAAATGCAGTGAAACTCTGCTGCAGATCAGAGCTGAATGCTGTTTATCCTGGCAATGCCAGCATGAGTGACAGCACTGTGGTTAGCAGCTACTGTGTGAGACAGGGCAGCTAACAGCTCCTCTGCGTGACAGTGAGTGGGGCGGGGTGTGGATGTGTGCAGAATTCTCACCAGGCAGCCCGGCTGGTAGGAACAAGCCCTGGTATCTCCAGGGTACACAGGCTTATCAGCCCTGGATTCCCCCATCCTTTCTCATCTCCCCATCCCTCCGCTGCACTGAATAACCTGGACAACTGCTCTGTGGCATCAGGGATGGATGAGAACCCCCCACCTCAGTAAACTCCAGGGATATGATGGTGTCTCTAGCTAGCTCTCCTGAGCTGAGTTTCACGCAAACCTGGCTTGAGATTTGAGTTCCCCAGGGCCTGTTTCGCCCCTCGCTGAAGCTGGGTTTACATTACTGCATCTTCACTTGCTTCACTGAAGTTACTCATCATTTGCACCAGTGCAACTGAGAGATGAATCCGGCCCAATGAGCCTAACCTACCAGATCGTCCGCTGGTGTCAAACAGTGGAGTTACGTGGCACTCCACTGCCTGACACCAGCTCAGGATCTGGCCCCATAATTTACGCTGCCGTCACTTTAGCTTGCCATACGCCGGGAGGGAGGAGACATACTGGAAAATGGCACGTGCTGGGGAGGTGCATATAACATACACGTAATATCAGTGATCCCTGTGAAGAATGCGGGACGTACACAGTGGGGCTGGCTTGTAACTTAAACTGGCATTTACCCCTGTGCAGAGTGGGGGGTGAGACACAACGGCCAGGGCCATGGGTGCAGGCTGCTGGCGGTGGAGCATTTCACACTCATTCCACACTCACTTTCCACAGCCGCCGATGACAGCATTAAGTTCAAGGCAGGAAGAGGCCATGCTGCCCGACTGAGTGGGGTGGGCCCCATTAGCTGGGCTGTACGTGCTCTGCCAGACCCTGTTCTACTGGGCTAGGTGAATGGGCCAGCACCAGCAAGGACAGGGAACGCTCTTCTTAGGAGCCATTGAGAAGGCAAGTTCCAAGGCTAAAGGGTCGTGGGACCGTGACTAGTCAGGCTCTCTCCCCTATACCTATGAATATTCCATTAAAAACATTCTTCAAGTGACCATTAAGGCTGCAATGACTAAGTGATCAGCGGTCAGGTGATGCCAATGGTAAGGATGGAGGCTGACGTACTCAGCGGTCAGGTGATGCCAACATAAAGTTTGCAATTACTAAGCACGCCATGGTCAGGCGATGCCAAAGTTCTGGTTGCAAGACTAAGTGGTGAGATCCCAGAGATGAGACCCCCCTGCCTTGCAGCTGGGGAATTTGGAGAGACAGATTAGGGTCCCGGGTGCCACAGAAGTTTGGAGAGAAGGATGCTTGGGAGCCACTCAATGAAGATTTAGAACCTGGGAATTTGGAGAAACACCAGATTCGAATCAGGTTTACACGGGAACCTTGACCTGGCCCTTGGGAGGCAGGGGGAAGGTGGTTAAAGTTATCCTGCACTGTCATGCATCGTTAAATATGATTAACAATGACCATGTCTATGCTTCTCTCCCTCCAACACCCCCACCCCACCCATGCTGTTTCCCTGTATGGTTTCTCGACCTGTTGGGAATCATGGAGCTTCGGGAGGCTGGGCCACTGTTCCCAGCCTCTGGTTTTGTTTGCACAGGCACCAAGGCACTGCAAAGCAGCAAGTGGGAGCTTCCCGGCTAGTGAGAGTAGCTGGGTTACTGGCTAACCGCAGAGACGCTGCCGACTCAGCAGCCAGCAGATTGCGGGGGCGGGGTGTTTAGCGCGAAAGTGCCATGTCCCTGGGACAGACTCAGAGGCTTGGTAATGGATGACAGAGGCTTTCACCGCTCGGTCAGTGGCTGGACGGTGTCCCTGGTTGACAGGAACTGACAAGACTGCTTGGTGGCTGCAATCCATGCCTTGCATCAAACCCTACCACCATAATGGGCAGTAGCTGGCCACCTTTTTGGCCTGTTGAAAGGCCAAGGACTGAGTGGCCCATAGAAGCTGAAGAACGTGATCTATTGGGTGTAGCCAAATCCTGGCGAGATTGTTCTTGTCCCTGGGTTACCTACTTTCTTCCTTTGTCGGTTACTATTGAGAGGCAGCCCTTTCACATACATTACAGTGGAGACTAGAGGCCCCAACTGGTGCTCATTGGCGTACTTTGGCGGCCTCAGCTCATTAAGTGGCCTAGTACGGACCACTCCAGCGAAGTGTGCTCCTACACAGCTTACATGGTGTCTACCATGCCTTATAGTCGCCTCCCTGTCAGTGGAGAGGGAAGAGGGGCGTGGCTACCCAAAAGGGGGCGGGAGATGGTCTCAGGACCGAACTGTGCTGTATCCGTCCTGAGCCAGCTCTTTGGCACCTTGTGGCTGTTACAAGCTGGTGTAACTTAAGGCCTGTGTAACACAAATCAGTTCTAATTGAGAGTGAGCGGGCGCTAGGCTGGGAGAACAGGGGTAGCTTTTACATGAACCATTTTAAAGCCAGCCGGGAAGGAAGGATGGTCTTGCGGTGAATGCACTGGAATGGAACTCAGAAGATCTCAGATCAATTCCTGGCATTGCCACAGACTCCTTGCAAATCGGTGGGAGTTAGGTGCCTAAATACCTTTGTGGCTCTGGACATTAGTCTCTCTGGGTCTGTACAGTGGGGATAATTACACTTCTGTTTTTGTTGTAAGCTCTTTGGATCTGGGACCGTGTGCATGCGTGTGCATCCAAACAGCTGTTGCAGTGAGGCCAGGCTCTCTTGCTAGAGTAGGTCCTACAGACGCCCAGTCAGAGACAATCGTGCTCTGAGTTTCTGTAGCGCTGCTGACACCTCACGCTAAACCCTGCTTGTGCAGAGCTCACCGTAGAACAGACAGGCTGGCTTTCGTTGGGAGAGCAGCACATTCATGAAGGGTCAGTCATTTTTCAGGTGAGCCTTTTTCAACTGCCGAGGAGAAGGAACAGTAGGTAGATGCCTTCTTTGTGTGGTGGTTGCCTTGGAAAGCACAGCGATGTCGCCTGTGAGCTTTCTGAGGCCTAACTGAAAGGGGAGCAAGTGCAGAATTTTTCACAACGATGCAATTTCTCCCAACAGTTGGTCAGGCATTTGAGTTTAACAGATATTAACAAAAAGGCTCAGACGAATGTTTTAAACTCTCTGACCGAAAATCTTGTCCCTTCTCCCAGATCCTCAGGTTCCACTTCCTTAGTACTTGCAGTGTCACAGCTCTACTAGGTCCTGACTCATCTGTAGAGTCAGCCAGGAAAAACAAGCTAGAAAAGGCCCAAATTTCTGTCAAAAATTAGAGGGGAAAAAAGATTTAAAAGAAAAATACTTTCCAGGCGGCCTTTTACGCCTCAAAGAAGAAGCACATCTGGGCACACGCTTTTTCCTTTGCACCTGAGCTATTGACAGTCCAGCTTTTCCACAGTAGGCCAAAAATGACAAACACCTCCACCCTCGCCTTAAATGTGAAGGCTGCAGTGACTAAACTATTCTAATTGGAGAGGAGGAAATTAAATCTGTTTTTAGTGCTTTTGTTTGGACAATGTCATCGCTCTGCTCATGGGCCCCATTATTATTAGTAAATTAAAGTGTTTTGCGTTAGCAGCTAGAGGCCTCAGCCAAAATTAGAACTTCATTGTGCTAGGTGAGGTACAAACCCGTACCAAAGAGGCTGCCCTAAAAAGCCTACAATCTAAGGAATAATGCTCTCCTTTCCTGCATCCCCCACCCTCTCTCATACACACAACCCTCGTCCCTCCCCTGACATACACAGGCTCAGTCTACACACAAAGTTACATCCGTTTACATAAAGGTGTGTTTTTAAACTGGTTCCTTGCCAATGTAAACTAGAGTGACAAAACCCCGGTAAACGGATTCCAGTGAGTCCACAAGAGCGTTTGCCCCAGTTCAACTAACTAGATTTAAAAACTGATTGTAGTTAAACCAGCGCAAGTGTGCGTGCGTGTGCGTGCGGGCGCACACCTGACAAGACCACCTTGTCACATTTCTATACCATAAATATACCTCAGCGGGTGTAACGGGGCACCACGCCATGGAAGGCAACTGAAGAGCTGGCCCATTGAAATGGCTAGTGAGTTTATATACCCCTGTCCTAGCAGCTGGGATCGAATCTGCTCAGCACTAGGCCCCATACTAATAAGCCCTAAAGGAGATTCAAAAGGCCCTGTGCTTCCTGCAAGCTGGGGGTCTGTGCCCACTCCTGCCTTGAAGTTGCGAATGGCAATTTTATTTGCTTTTGGCACATCTGGGGTGTCCCTCCCTGCAGTATCTGTGTGGTGCCTTTGGTAGCCCAGAGCTCACCCCCAAGTTTTAGGTGGCTGAATTGGTCCCAATGCTATTGGAAAATAATCGAACCAGCTGAGATGTGACATGCAGACAGATCCACCTGCTTGTGATAGGCATGAAGCTGGAAACACGGCTCGTTGTATAGTGACTCCTTTAGCTCCTTTCTGGTGGTGTTTTCAGCCATATCCTTTCCTTTGTCTCTCCGGCAAAGAAAGAAGCTATTAGTGAGATAGCCATCTCATGAAACAAGTGCCCCTTTGTAGGGTTACACCACAAAGAGGGCCTTAGCCAGACCTTTTGGTCTCCTCTGATTTTAAGTCCTAACATATCCATGTTATTGACACTCATCACGCAGCAACGGAAACCCACTTAGCGAGGACAGGGGCTCAGAAACAGCTGGTGTTCGCCCGTTGTGTGTCTCAGGGCAGACAGCACAGGTATGGCAGGTATGCGAGGGGGGTTTATGGTTTAGCGACTCTTCACACCTGCGCCAGGTATTGAATGTCGAGGGAGAGCCTTCCATTTTCCTTGTAAGTACCCTTGAATGGCTGATAAAAGGGAGTTGCTCTAGGCCTGGGGAATCGCAGGGTGGAAGTTGCTGTGTTAACAGAGCTTTTTACTTAGCAGGAACTGCCCCTTCATCACATCATTAAAAGCCCTGTAGGGTCAGTTACTCTCAGATCCCCAAATAGGGCCGTGTGATATTTTCACTGGGGTGGGGGTGAATGCCGAAGCAGGAGGAATTTGTGCCATCTCAGGTTAGATTTCCAAACAATGACACCTGGGAAGGAAGTGGTTTTATTCTCCTGGGCCAGAAAAGTGGGGGAGACACAGGCCGATGGAAGTCAGGGGCCTAAAGTTCTTTGAGACTCTGGGCCATGGTGGCTAAAGCCTCTGGGAAAGTTTGGCTCCACATTTTGCAACTGGCCCCGAGTGCTACAACAGACCGAGCCAAACGCCCAGGCCTCAATGCCCTAAAACTCCAGGAAAGTTTGGCTCTGAGCTTTTCTGCTTGGGCCCCCCAGGCCTGCTGAAAACACCCAGGTCCGTGGCAGTGCAGCTCTTGCCAGAGTCCAAGTCCCTTACTGGTGTCTCGTGCCTTGAAGCTGCGGGGTGGGCGGGCGATGAATGGGATTCCCTGCCCTGATTTTTATTGGCTTGACTGAATCCTGCAGCTTCGCTGTCCCTGGAGCGTCGCTGGTCTTTGGGCCACGGGGCAGCTCTGGTGAGTGGCACCACTAGGCCTGGTTTTGTATTTACCTGTCGTAGGTTGCCTCTCCTTAGTGTCTTGCCCTGGAGAGACAGAAAGCCCTCCCTCCCCCCCCACACCTCTGCCCCCCCCCGCCCCAGGGCCTGCTTTGCTTTGAGCAGGGAGGGCGGAATTTGCTCTGAGATCAGGTTACTAAACGCCTCTCTCTGTCTGTGTGAGTGTTCACACACCAATGACCTCCTGTGCCCTCCCTTCTCTCCCCCCCCCCCGCCCTTTTGCCCCCCAGCTTTAGATCTGTCTTGCTGACCTAGGGGCTCAGCCCAGGGGCCTGAGAGCTGTCTGCTTAGGTCTGGGACAGGTGTCTTCCCAGAGGCTCTCAGAATGAGCCATGTAATCAACAAGGCTCAGCAGCACTAAACAAACAAACAGGGATGGCGCAACACAGGGGGAAGGGGATGACAGGGAGGTGAATTCCCCCCCCCCGCCCCCAAGTTAGAGATAGCACAGGATAAACTACCAGCATGGCTCTCACCAGGCACAGACAGGGACAGGTAGGTTAGGACCTGCCTGCTGATCCTGCAGCCCTGTGCCTGGACCAGGGAGGGACAGCCCTCTACAAGGAGCTGCAGGGTCTAAACAGAAAGGATGATGCGGGGGTTTGCTTAGGGGAGGGTCAGTGGGGTGTAACTGGGAGGAGAGGATGGAATCCAGAAAGGTTGACTGTGTGTTTAAACCTGCTGCCTACTAATTTATGTGGGTGCCCCTGGTTCTTGTGTTATGGGACGGGGTAAATAACTCTTCCTTATTCACTTTCTCCACGCCATTCATGATTTTATAGACCTCTGTCATATCCCCCATTAGTCGTCTCTTTCCAAGCTGAAAAGTCCCAGTCTTATTAATCTCTCCTCATATGGAAGCTGTTCCATATCCCTAACCATTTTTGTTCTCCTTCTCTGTACCTTTTCCAATTCTAATATAGCTTTTTTGAGATGGGTCGATCAGAACTGCACACGGTGTTCAAGGTGCAGGTGTACCATGGATTTCTATCGTGGCATTATGCTATTTAGTGTCTTATTATTTATTCTTTTCCTAATGGGTCCTAACATTGCTCGCTTCTTTGACTGCTGCCGCAGGTCAGGGTTGTTTTGGATCTAGCTGGGTTTATCTCAGAGCAGAGCACCTAATTATCACGAATACCTTTAGAAACTTGGATTTAGAAAGGGGAGGAGGGCAGCTGCTGAGCTAAGCTATATTGGTGTAAAGCAGGAGACAGGTCAGTGGGGGTTACACTGCACAGCCATAGAGTTGAGACGAGAGGGGGCTGGATTCAAAGAACTGCACCACAACCTTTGCCATAGTTTGAGCCACACAGTGTTAAAAACGGGCAGGTTCTTTCTGTGAGAATAGCTTTTTAAAATATTATTTCATTAGCTTTATTGATTATTTATTAATTCATTAAAACACGCCGTTGTTGTCTTTGTAGGGACACTGTCAGCTTTGCTCAGGCCCACCATTTTGGCTGTGCATAGAAAAGATGATTTAAAACGAAACCTGCTAGCAGTGGAAATGTTCTCCTGAATTGTTCTTTTTTTAAATGCCAGTGATGCTTTATTTAGCTATTGACACTCTCCCTCAATATGGGATGCAGGGTGGTTTGTTTTGTTTGGTTATTTTTTCCCCCCCGATCTTTCTTTCTTTCAGCTAAGAATATGGCTAGATGGCCGCATGAGTAGTACACTTGTCCCTGAGCCACGCACACGGGCCAGATGCTGAGATTGCCGTGTGGCACTAGGGGGTGCTGCATTGTTAGAGGTGTTGTCCTGTAGCTGAGCTGTTCAACTAAGTTCCCCTGTGCCTGGGACTGACAGCTAAAGATGCTTGGGCTGTGGAATAATGTCTCCCAAGAGAAGTGGTGGGAACCCCTTGACTTGAGCTGCTTAAAAACGCAGTGGGCAAAGCCCTTGGAAATATACAAATGGGAGCTAACCCTGCATTGTCCAGGGATGGACTAATATGTAAGCTCCTTGGGGCTGCATTAATTGGTTACAGGTACAGGTGCTGGGTGAGCCTGGGGCCCTTAATCACTTGAGAAGTGCACCATGGGCCTTCTGATGTGCATCCTGGTAGGGGCTTATTGCTCTGTGCCCTTCCACGATGAGACAAAGGCCCAACCAACAGGAAACAGCAGCAAAAGAGCGAGGTGCTTTGCTAAGGTGTTTGCGCCTTTCTTTAACGTTCCTTGGACTCTCCATACCCATCTCTCAGCCTTTTTGAGCCCAGCAACCCTGCTGCTCTGCTAGGCAGAGATTAAGGCCTAGGAGCTACTTTCCACTCACGGTCTTATCTAAGAATAGTTTGTGCTATTAAGCAGCTCCCAGTTTAGCTCCTTCACTAGAGTGTGGGTTAAACGTGGTCCAAAGGGCCTCAGATTGTGTCTGCTGGGGCAGCTTGGCACGTTGGGAGAAGGGCATCTTAAGTGGTCACGTGTGTTTCTTCAGCCCCTCACCTCAACTGCTGTCGTTCCCCCCCCCGCCATTCGCCTCATAGGCTGCCTTGTCTTTGTCCTTCCCCCTCCCTCATGAACTTTTCCTCTCCTCCTTCACTGACAATAAAGGGCATAGGGATTTTTTGTGTGCCAGGGTCTTTACGTGATGAAATCTCCACTGGGATTGGTGCAAGGCTGTGTCATCATCAGAAAGGCCTGACCAGTCAATCAGAATGCAGCAGTGGACAATCTGCGAACCATGCCCTGCCCTAGCCAAATGCTAATTGGTCTTTTTCACCTCTGACATCTAAGGCCTGGTCTGCACACAGTGTTTGTACCAGTATAACTACGCTGGTTAGGGCGTGAGACTTTTTTTTAACCAAATTAGTCAGATCAGCATGTACCTACAGACAGACCCCTGTAGCAACCTGCATGGAACTTGAAGGGAGTGCCCAGGTTGCAGGAGGGAACAGTTTGGAGGAGACAGCAGGAAGCTAGTCTGCGTGCACATGGCTTGAGTGCTTGGTGAAGTCAGATCTTCGTAAATAATTCTTGTAATAACGAACCAGTTTAGATTTACAAGCATGGCGGCCTCTCATGTTATTGCCCAGCACACGGTACATGAAACATGGTGGCAGCAGAGAGCGTGATTACCAGGCAGTCAAAGCGGCACTTAGAAATAGAGGAACCAGGCAGCATGGAGGGATTAGTTTATTCCTCTGTGGTAATAAACTATATTGGCATAACTCCATCCACACTCGGTGGGTTGTACCACGCTAACTCTACCAGTATGGCTAAAATGTGTTTGTGTATAGCTAAGGTGCAAGTGTAACCCATGTGCCTAACAGGGAGTATTTGTTGAAGAGATCTACAGAGAAAGGGGGAAGGAATGAGTTGGATCTGGCTCATTGTTGCTAGGCAGATGCACAATTAGCACTCCACATGCAGAAGGTTCTGGAATTGGGTGTGGCAGATTTGGGCATGCTCAGTAGGTTCCCTGGTGCTGGACTCAGACAGACTCCGCGAGGACAACTAGTCAGGGCAGCTGCTTTACAAAAGGCCATTTTGCAGCAGGGCTTGTTTTTAAAAAATCGATATACTTAACCGAGTGGTTGGTTAATTAGTTAGCTGACGGGCTAACTGAGTGATGTCAGTAGGGAAGGAGGAAAAGTCTTGCACGGATTCCAGCTGAAGAGTTCTGCAAGTGGAGGGAAGATGTTGCTTTTGACTCAGCAGACTGTATACATCAGTGATACTCCGACCTCAGTGGTTCCGGAGCCAAATTAGCGCTCAGCATTACTCCAAAGAGCCACAGTTGTGTGAATTCATTGTGTCCTTTAACAATGACTGACCAATTTTATCAACTACAATTGGTTAATAACACCGTAAAAGCATCCTGATTGGTTAATAACTTAGATTGGTTAATAATTAAATCATGCAGTGGTTTAATATCACGTGCTGCAAAGAGCTGCAGGAAACACATTAAAGAGCCACCTGGGGCTCATGACCCACCGGCTGAGTATCACTGCTATAGAGTTTGGTGATCCAAGACTGTAAATGAGACTCAAGTGAACTCAACCTATGCTTTTGGGAACTCTGAGCTTCCTCTCACTGTGTTTCTGTGGGGACTGACTTGTTTAGATTTAACTTGTTTTCTTTATTTATGTTTATGGACAACTGTGAAGATAATGTACATGGATTATAAAGTAGCCATGTTATGTTGTAGAAATTGAGTCATAGTTGTTATTATTATTATTATTTATGTTTCTTTATCATAAGATTTTATAAAGTTGGTCCCTAAGAATTAAGTGAATTCCTTTTGTTCTTTTTGGACTTGATTGTGGGGCGGTTGACCCTGTGAAATCCTTGCTGAAAATCCTCAATGATTGAATTCCAGGTCTCCATGTGCTTTTCAATGGGAGTTGTTTTTAGGTACTAGGAAAAGGGCAATGAAATAAACTCTAGCCCACCCAAAGGTTATATAAGATCCTACATGCAGATGGAAGCATTCATTGGTGTCCCATGGCATTAGAGGCATGGTCACGCACAGTAACCACGGTCTCATCTCCAGTTCTTTTCCTTACACAGTTTAAAGAGAGAGAGGTGGGGTTAGCTTCTCTTTGTGGCATGTAACAAGACAGAATTTGTTATGGGCTGTGTCTAATTCCACAAACACACCTTATGAGCCATTGTGCGAGGGGGAGAGGGCACTGATTTTGTATACATTGTTCTCCATTCCCTGTAGAATAGGAGATCTTGGCTACTAATCTGTAACAGGAAATTACAAGGCCCAGACACCACATAAGTCCCAAAACAAGGGGCTCAAGTGGGCCTTGCACTGACCCTATACAGGGGTGAATTCCACCCCAAGTTATGGCCTTTTGCCCTTAACACAAATTGAGAAAGAATCTACATCCCTGAAAATCTAGGTAATGATTCACCTCATAAGTGCTGGGAAAAAATCACATTCAAAGTAATTGTTTAGGGCGTGAATGTTATTATTTTACTAACTGAACCATCAGGTTAAAGGGTTTTTTAAAAGATTAACTCAAACCCTCTCAAATAATTAGAGTTAAATGACACGTAAACAGTCATCTGAATTAATTTCTGAACTTGGTTGGATGCATTACTGAATGCATCAATAGGCAGCCATTGCTTTTTACAGGACTAAGCAGGGAAGACTAAATTCCCATAAGAATCAATAAAGGCACTATTGTTTTATTTTTTCCACATTAATAAACTCTGAAAACATTTCTGGATGCACCTGTGAAAAATGTTGCTTTCTTGCCTGGGACATTCAGAGGGTGCCGATATGGTGCGTGCGTACACACACACATGCAGAGAGCGAGAGAGAGAGTCTTATTTCATCCAGCAGGGGCAGAAGAAAACACACACAAATGGACAGTACATTTTAGAATCAAATGTGGTTAGCATACGACAACGAACAGAACGCATATATTTTTGTGCTCCACAAATCCCTGCTGAATGAAAACAGACATGTATCATATGTAAGATACGGATACTAACCAAGCTAGAGTCAAATCTTTTAAATGCATCTGCTTTTATTCCAGACATTTAGGAGTGTTACATAAAGTGTCGTGATTGATAAATCTATTGAGAAGGTTAAAAAGACTCTGTGCGCGTTTCGGAGTTGATTGAAATTGACAGAGGTCTGTGTGCTTGTAAAGTTACATTATAATAACTGCTGGAAGACAAGACATTTCAGAAAGATAATACCCCTGTTTTTTCCTCATGATTACAGTTTGCCATTCAATACAATTGTAAAGTGCATTCAAATTGGAGTGGCTTGTTTTCTGAAGAGTGATTTCTTTAGACAGGTTAAGGGCACATGAGAATGTCATTTACAAAACATTTTTTAAAAGGACATTTCTGAAAGGGATCCAGACAGATTTCAAGGTCTGTAAATAACCAGTGTTGTCAGTACTGTTTTGAGCCCACATATTTTGCACACGTGACATCAGGAACTCTAAGCTAGTTCTTCAGCATAGCTGCCCCATTTCACTAGTTTCTTTGTAGCCTAAGAATGTTTTGCGCACAGCTTCTGTCTCTGCTGTAATATGCCTAACAGCACCAAGAAACTTCCCAAACACATCTGGGCGGCCTATCAGAGCGCCTGCATTCTGAGTCGTAAACTTTTAAAAGGAAGAGACAGCTACAGCTCTCTTGATATGTGGCGTCAATGAAACCTTGAGATCTACAGTCAGTTTTAGCCAATTGTTTCAGTGTCACGTTTTTATTCCATATTTCAGACATAAATCCAGAGACTAGGCATGCCCCCTTCCTGCTCTACTACTGTGCAAAGCTACTTATATGTCTACCATTATGTCGATACTGTGAGCGAGGGGTGTGCCTTCTCAGCTCACGGTCACACACCGGTGCTAGCTCTCATCGAGCCAGTGCGGGTGTAAATCGCAGTATAGCCGTGGTAGCCTGGCTCATGGTGTTGGAGACACAGCGGAGCTGGGTTCAAGTGAGTTTGTGCTACCACGGCTACACTGCTATGGATGCGTATGCTAGCTCAGTGAGAACTAGTGTGGCTAGGTGGAGGGGAATCATAGTACAATCACACGTAGCCCACATTGTGCTGGGCAGCCTACTGGATTTGCCAGGTCAGGAAGACTTAGAGACCAGAAGCCACCTCCTGTACTCCTCACTTCGGCTTCAATATTCACGTTATTCATATAGCCCAATAAACGTGCTATACAGACAAGTAAGGAGCCAGATCCTCAGCTAGTGCAATTTGGAATAGCTCCACGGACATCAGCAGTGCTATGCCGATTTAGAGCCGCTGGGGATCTGGCCCATACGTCCCTGTCCTGGAGAGCTCACACTCTAAGTGTGGCCAATAAGTAACATGTAAACACCAAGTAAGTGGAGTTTGGCCTAAGTTGCAGGACTGGGCTTTCGTCAACAAACAAAACAAGCCATAAACAAAACCAGAAAGAGAGGAAATAGCTGAAGATGCTCAAGGAACCCAGCTTTGACTCTAAAGATATGCATGAAGCAGACATGAAAAAGCCATGAGACATTAGCTATCTCTATTGTAATCTACAAGAACTGTGCTATATTGTAAGTTTTGTTTTACAGAGTGTATTGAACAAAACCAGCTATTGCTATGCTGAATGCTAGGAGTCTATTACCTATCCCAGCCTTGGTGAGGAAAGCGTCACGGTTGGACTAAAAAGATAGGCACACTGATTTTCTGCCTGGGCTGGTACCTTTTCATGACTACTTTGCCAGCTGATCTAGCAAGGATGAAATACACAACGCGTTACCACTTAGCAGTGCCTTCTTTCACGTTCAAGATTTTGCGTCACATTACAGGTTTACATTATTGCTTGCAAGCGAATACAGCAGATGTGAGTTGTGACGTGTCTGTAATGAGCACTCTGTGGTCCAGCTCCTCAGATGGCATAAATTCACATAGTCCCATGGAAGTTAATGGAGCTACACTGATTCATGCCAGATGAGGATCTGGCCCTGTGTCTCCATTTGTCATCCGACGGATGTAGCTCCCTTTTCTCTACGTTACCTTATGTGTACTGGTGATGAGACTCATTGTGGCTTGGGCATCTTTATACCCTCTGGCTGTGGCTAGCTGTAGAAAGATGGCCTGGATGATCCAATAGGCCTTTCCCATCTGTAGAGACTATAATATAGCCCAGCAGCTACCCCTGCTGCCCTGAGCATGTGACTAAGGCCTGGTCTACACTAGAAAATAAGGTTGGCATAATTACATCACTCAGGGGTGTGAAAAATCCACACCCCTGAGTGGTGTAGTTAAGCTGACCTAAGTCTCTGTGTAGCCAGCTCTAGGTCAATGGAAGAATTCTTCCCTCAACCTAGCTACCAGCTCTCGGGGAGGTGGATTACTTACGCTGATGGGAGAATCCCTCCTGCCGGCGTAGGCAGTGTCTACACTGAAGCACTACACCAGCACTCCCGCAGCAGTGCAGCTGTGTCACTGTAGTGTTTTAAGTGTAGCCAAGCCCTTAAACAAAATGGGGAAACAGCCCCTTGGCTAAAGGTTGAAGTGAAGCGGCAGCAGCTTCCTTAGACAAGGTTTCCTCAGGGCTGCCCGGGCACGCGTCTAGCATGGACCCCCCCCCGGGCTCTCCCGACTCCTGCATGGAAGTGCAAAGCGGCTGCCTCTGTGGCATCATCCCCACAGGGCACCCGGAATCTGCACGTGCGGAATGGAGCAGGAGGCTCTTGTGAGGCATGTATTGCCCTCCTGTTGGTGGGGAATCTGCTCCCCAGTTAACATAGCCTAAGGCCTTCCTATGAGCTTGGAATCACCAGCAGCCATGCAGGTGGCCCTGGAGCTGATGTGGAGGAGCAGAGCTGCTGCATGGACAGCCCTAGCCTTTGGCAGCTCCCCCGGGAGCAGCAGGTCCCAGAAACTGCTTGTTCAAGACAGTGCTTGAGGTGAGTTTTCCTGTCCCACCGCCCCCTTCCACTGGGGTCTCCCACAGGAGAAGTTTCAGAGTAGCAGCCGTGTTAGTCTGGGTGATCCAGCTGATTCCTGCCTGGGTCCTGAACACCCTTATACTACGACAAACCTCCAGTCTTCTTGAGCTTCAGTCGACATGCCAGCCTGCCCTGGGAGCAGCCGATGCAAACGCATCTCCCACAAGGGACTCAAACTTCTTGCTGGCTCCTTTTGCTGCAAACTGGGCCTCGTTATTTCTTAATTAACATACCCAAGAAATCAATTAACTGCTACATTTCTAATTAAATACTATGGGAGATGATCATATCATTATTATTATCTGCTGAGGTGAACAACTAAATGTGGTTTATTTGCCATTTCTCCCACTTCCCCAATTATGGGAAATAATAAATGCAAATGACTGTGCTGTTCTCACAGATTCGAAACTCCTTTTGTACATTAGGAAAGTAGGAGAGATTAATTAGCTATTAAGTGAATGTGCATAATGTTATCATTAGCTGTTGTGTATATTGTTTTTGGCACAATTTGCTGTCCTAATAAACAGTACTAATGTGCTCTCACTCTCCCAGTGCCATGCCTTTAATTTCTAATATTGCACAAATAGCAAAGTGTGTGTGTGTGTCTGTTCTCTGAAAATGCACGCTATCAATCAGGTAAGATTATTACTCTGGATTTACTACAGGTACACTTGAGAACAGAATTCGGGCCACTCTTTTTTTGACTTTTACAAGTAAACAGAGATCTACCATTTTGAAAAAGTGATTAGTGATTTGGGGTGCTTCCATTTTTTGGTGGGACTGCAGAGGGTAAGGAATGGTGTCCCTAGCCTCTGGTGTCAGAGGGTGGAGATGGATGGCAGGAGAGAGATCACTTCATCATTACCTGTGAGGTTCACTCCCTCTGGGGCACCTGGCATTGGCCACTGGCGGTGGACAGGATACTGGGCTGGATGGACCTTTGGTCTGACCCAGTATGGCCATTCTTATGAAAACCTAAAGGGGCCCAACTTTTAGGAAATGGTGAGCTACCACCCTCTAAAAATTAGGCCCCTTTTCAAAATGTTTCAGGCTGGATCGCCAAAAATCATTAGTCATGCTTGAAAATCTGAGTTAAAGATTTCAGAGCTTGTTGTACTTAGTGGTCCAGTAAGTTAGGCCATTCTGAGCCTGTTCTGGAATTGATCGTATTTTCACATTATCACGGCACATCATTTGGGGAATAAGTAAACAGCATCAGAAGCCTGAACGAAGAGATTCACAATTCCTTACAATCAGTACCAAGCTCGCGCTAAACCCAGTTTACAGGGACGACAGTGCAAAACCAGCAATGTGAGGTTTATCCACCAGCTACACGTGAGCAGCAAGTCTGCAGTACAGTACAAGTTTCCAGTATTCTGTGGGGAACGCAGACGTTGCGTACACAACTGCAGGTGAAACTGGCTTTTTAAGACTAATTGTTCCTCAGGCAATCAACTGCCTGAGCATCAACCACCAGGTTTGTCTTCGCTGAACCACTCGGATGCTTTCACTGCCACCCGAACCCATTGCAAAGCCTTCTAAAAAATGTGTCGGTGACTTAAAAAAAAAATAAATAAATAAAAATTCAGGGCTGATTCAACACGGCAGCACTCCGGATTTAAACTGGATTTCAGTGGAGATACAGCAGCCTAAATCTGGAGTCATGCAACGCCATGGTGAGTCTGGCCCATTATCACTGTTCTGGATTTGTGCAGCACCTCACACAATGGGGTCCTGGTCCCTACCTGGGACTGATGTTATGGACATGGTGCTTTATAGACAGCCCCCGCCCGCAAAAGCTTAAAAATCCCAAAGGGCTTGAGTGTCCTCTCACACTATGGATTTCAATGGGGTTACTCCTGATTTACAGCATGTAAGTGGAAGGCAAGTCGGGACACGCATCTTACACTTGCCAGCGCATAGGACTGAGTTAGACAGTGACCGGGGGAAGAAAGAGAAGGCTGGGAAAGGGTGAGACACTAAAGCAGTGTATATATAGTATAATGCTCCCTATATTATGCTGAGAGCCAGGGTGCTGGCCAGCCAATCCAGGGAGATCTGAAGAGGGGCTCGAGGTAGCAAGGCCCACTGGAGGAAGGGCACTGCCCTGGGTCAGTATGTGTAGCACTGGTTTTTCAGGCATCAGGCAGCGGAAGAGCGCTCAGCGGAAAGCACTCTCCAGCAGGAGCTGGCTGCTGCTCTTCAGCAATATTTACCTTTTCCCCCCGACTGGCTTCAGGGAGGGAATTGTGCATCTGCTCAGTCATTTTCCCAGCACACGGTGGCTGTCTTGGGTGCTCCCCAGCTGCTTTGGGAGCGTATCCAACTCCTGCCCTCAGACACCTGAGCAGCGTCCCGCTGACTGCTCTCACTCCCTGGGTCAGGATTTGGGCCACAATTTTCCAATGAATCTCTGAGCACAGGCCACAGGGAGCGGTAATGTCGAAAGGATCGCTGGCAAACGATCTCCAAGTTTGCCTGGATTTCTTCTTGGAAGGTCCAAACCCTGTGCCATGAGGAGGAACCATTCTGAGTGCTGGATTTCTCCAGCCCAGTTTGTTACGTGTATTAAAGAAGGAACCACGCCTTTCGTGGCAGATGTCAAACTGAGCCAGAGCAGTGGTCTGCTGAAGACGTCGCCTGCTCCACCTCATGTTCAAAAATCTTAACCCTCGTTATTCCAACCCATCTCCTGTGTCCCCTTGGTTTCTGTCCCCCATGGGCAGAGTCTTTGGGTAGATCCCCTTCCCACCTAACACCAGTTCTATACTGGTGGAATGCCACTAATGTAAACTGTGCTATTCCTGATTGACAACAGGGTGAGGAGTGCCTGGATCAGCAATCGTTGCCAGTAGGAGATATCACAGAGAATAATCTTGCATTGGAAACTGGATGGACATGACAAGCCAACAGGTCATTCCCATCCCTGATCCTGCTTCCCCATAGCATCTGCTCAAAACCAGTCAGGGAAAGTCTGATTGGAGACAGAGGAGAGAACAGGGAAGCACTTATGAGGATTAAAAGGGGGAGGAGAGAGAATGGCCCAACAAAAAGAGGTGGAGGGGGGAGATGACCAGGTGGGCGGGGAAAGAAATACAAAGGAGAGAGGAGACAGATGAATCACAGGAAGGGGACTGAAAAGGATCCAGCTTGCAAAACAGTGCTAAAAAGGAGCCTGGTAACAGAGAGACACCTATTTCCCCGCACCCCCTGCCCTCTCCTATACTACTATCATTCCATGTGATAAGGGGGAGCTGAGTATGTTCCACCTCTGGTTTTCACTATGGGTTATCACCATGTAGTACTCTCAATGCGAGGTGGATCTCCTGACTATGTCAATGGAGGTTACACATGCTTATCGAGAGCAAAATAAAGCCCTAAATATTCCACGCCAGATACACCGGTTGCTTTGAGTGGCACAAGTGATGCAGAAGAGCTGGAGTGAGCCAGTAAAACTTGCCCTCCATCTTTGAGTAGCAAGAGGTCCATGGCAGAAAAGGATGCTGTTACTTTCGCAGGCGCAATTCCAGCTGGCCCCTTAGGATGATTTATAGACTCACCTGCCTACGTCATCTGTACAACAGTTGACCATTGGAACATGGTACATCAGTTGAGCATTGAAACAATTTACCAAGGTTCATGCTGGATTCTCCATCACTAACAATTTTTAAATCAAGATTGGATGTTTTTCTAAAAGATCTGCTCTAGGAATTAGTATGGGGCAGGTCTCTGGTCTGCGTTATGCAGGAGGTCAGACTAGATGATCACAATGGTCCCTTTTGGCCTCGGAATCTATGAATCTATGAACAGAAGATCTGTGCTGCTGCATTTCTAACAGACAATGGGACTCTAAATCTAGAAACATGGCCAGCAGCCACAGAAGCTTTGTCCACAAGATTGGTGAGGAATTCCTCCCTGCGCCTACCCCCACAAATCGGGGAGAAATTGTTCCTGTGACAATCTAATGTCCCCCCCTGTCCCCCCCCCCTTTTTTTTACCTCCACCACTGAGAGTGCAATGGGGTAAGATGATTGTTTTGATGCCAGCAGAAAGCGGTCTTGGCTTCTGCTGCTATCTCAGCTGGATAAAAGGAGAATGGCTCAAGGGAAGAACTGAGATGATCCACTTCTGTGCTTTGTGGAGAACTGTGAATACTTCACCAGAACTTCAAGGACTGCAACTACTCCAGGTAGCCTCATGTTACTATTAGGATGGTTTTCAGGGTACTGTACCTTCAAAATTTTAAGGAGTCGACCTCCTGTGCCATTGTCCATTTCATGAAGCAGAGTGCACGCAATGTATTACATAGGACATGCACACATTTTGCTCTTTCATTGAACCTTTACTTTTGTTCTTTCTTATTCTGTTATTTCCCTTAATATATAACAATTATCATTTATATGGAAAGTGCACGATTGATCTTTGTGTAGGAAAAACACAGAACAAGAATCTAGGGATGGGGATAGGCATAGGAATTAAGACAAGGAAACAAGAAAACAAAATTAAATTGTCTCAAAGAGAGCACAGTGTGCGTGTGTGTGTGTGTCCTCCCTCACATGCTTCATCCACTATACATCACAAAATGGACGGCTTTACAGCAGAGCGTTAAGTAAATGCCTTAGCCTTTTAAAGATGACACACAGATGAACACGCTATGTTGGGAAGAGTCAACACGGCTTTTGTAAAGAGAAGTCATGCCTCACCAATCTATTAGAATTCTCTGAGGGTGTCAACAAGCATGTGGACAAGGGTGATCCAGTTTATACAGCTTGTTGACTTTCAGAAAGATTTTGACAAGGTCCCAAATCAATGACTCTTAAGAAAAGTAAGCAGCCATGGGATAAGAGGGAAGGTCCCCTCATGGATCAGTAACTGGTTAAAAGACAGGAAACAAAGGGTAGGAATAAATGGACAGTTTTCACAATGGAGAGTGGTAAATGGCAGAGTCCCCAAAGATCTGTACTGGGACGTGTGCCATTCAACATATTTATAAATGATCTGCAACATTTGCAAATGATAGGGAATTATTCAAGATGGTTAAGACCACACCTGACTGCCAAGAGTGACAGAGGGATCTCACAAAACTGGGTGACAAAACAGCAGATAAAGTTCAATGTTGATAAGCACAAAGTAATGCAACAACAGTCATAAAAGTGAACAGAATGTTAGAAACCATTAGGAAAGGGATAGATAATAAAACAGAAAATATCATAATGCCACTTTATAAATCCCTGGTACACCTACACCTTGAATACTGTGTGCAGTTCTGGTCACCCCATTTCAAAAACGATATATTAGAATTGGAAAAGGTACAGAGAAATGCAACAAAAATGATCAGGGGAATGGAACAGCTTCTATATGAGGAGAGATTAAAAAGACTGGGGCTATTCATCTTAGAAGAGAGAAAAGTAAGGGGGGGATATGATAAAGGACTGTAAAATCACAAGTGATGTTGAGAAAGTGACTAGGGAAGTGTTATTTACCCCTTCACATAACACAAGAACTAGGGATCACTCAATGAAATTAATAGACAGCAGGTTTAAAACTAATATAAGGAAATACCCTTTCATACATTGTACAGTCAACCCATGGAACTCATTGCCAGGGAATGTTGTGAAGGCCAAAATTATAACTGGGGTCAAAAAAGAATTAGATAATTTCATGGAGGATAAGTCCAGAAATGGCTACTAGCCAAGATGGTCAGGGATGCAACCCCATGCTCTGGGTGTCCCTAAACCTATGACTGCCAGAAACTGGGAGTGGACAACACAGGATGTATCACTTCATTGCCGTTTTTTTCATTCCCTCTGAAGTACCTGGTATTGGCCACTGTCAGAACACAGGCTACTGGGCTAGAGGGACCTTTGGGCTGACCTAGTATGGCCAGTCTTATATTCTTAACACGTACATAGAAAACAAAGACAGACCAGTTACATGACTACATATGATACAAGAGCCAGTTACAAAATTCAGGGATGTTTAGATCCGAGATTTTGGTTCAGGCTAGTCTCAGATTGTTACCTCTTTCTTCTGAAACCAAACATATCCATTGTGGGCCATGCTCAGAGAGGTGCTGGGCACCTGTAGCTCCAGTTAAAGGTAATGGGAGCTGCAGGTGCTCAGCGCCTCGCAGGGCAAGGCCATGTGATGAGGACAAATAAAGACGTTTCTGAGTTTGATTTTAGTAAGGTTAGGAAAAAGGGGATCATCATTAGGGCCTAAGCCCTGTCAAAGCGACACTGTCCAATTGTTTACCCCTGTTAGCACTGCAGTTATGGGAGAGTGAGCTGGACTCCCTCCGGGGTGACACGCCATTAACAGAGAGTTTGTAGGTCCTGACTGCAGAATCTTTATTATTATTATTAATAATTATTATTTGTATTATCACAGCATCTAGGAGCCCTACTCATGGAGCAGGACCCATTGTGCTAGGGGCACTGTCCACTGACATAACACCTAAAACAACCCCCTGCCCCCAGCTTTGCCTTTTAGATCTCAGGCCAAAGCTGCAGAAATGAAAGACAGAAAAATCACAGGCCAGATCTCCAGTTGGTATAAACCACCACAGCAACACTTACCCCAATGTAGCTCCATATTTTGACATATAAAGTGATCACTTTTGATATGGCTTCATTGGAAGAAAACAAAACTGGAACCTCGTGATGCACCTGATTTTGATCCCTTTTATACCAGTCCTACCATGGGACTCTTTTGATTTCAACAGAGCTATGCCTTATTCATGCAAGTGTGAAATAAGAATCAGGCCTTCTAGTTGCAATTTAAGATTAGGGCCTATTAACTCCCCAACTCCACTCTCTTCTAAAACATTCAACCCTTACAATACATCTATGGATTAGTTCCCCTGCTAATTAATGACCTGCAAAGCACTGATCTTAAACACTTTGCAGTCAAAGTTTATGAGTGAAGTGAAACAATTTACAGTCTCTCATCCTCCTTGGGAAAAAATAACTAGTTTGACTTTTTTTTTTTTTTAAACATTTGCAAAACTTGTCCCCCCCCCCGTTCCCCCCCACCGGTACCTCTCTCAAAAAAATGCAGTGAGCAAATCCTTGAATATTTTTCTACCAGCCATTGTAATTAGCTCTGCATGTTGAAAATTACTCACTCCATCTGTAGCCCCGGCAGGTAGCTAGAGTTCACAGCTAGTGGAATCGTTGATCAGTAATTATGATGTAAAAACAAATCATCCCCCCTCCCCAGCAGTGACATCGCTGCAATGGAGAAGTACTCACTTCTACCTCCTCCACACCCTCAAATGACTCAGTCAACCCCTCCCTTAAGAGTCTGGCAGGATTTCAACAGAGTGGTTCGAAGGGTGACAAAACACCATGACATGGAAAATTGAACGATGCTGATAGAAAACAGAGCCAGGACATTGCTCATTGTTAACAGAAGCAGCTGATTTTGTTCGCCACTTGGATTTCAGTTCAGAACAATACAGAACACAGGCAGTGCTGCATACAGCGAGATCCAGTCTGGTTTCTGCATTCATTAGGAACATGAGATTATTCACCTTCACTTTAAACTCAGTTTAGCTGTTACACATTTGGCACATTTTTAATACTAGTTTTTCTCCACCACATATATACGTGCAGGTGTGTCTCCAGCAGTTGTGGGGCTCAGGTGTATATTAATTTGGCTTTTATCTTCTACCCAACCAGTGCAGCAATGAAAAGCCCCAGTTTTCTTTTGCTAATTCTGTGATTTGTGTTTTTGTCCAAAGCGGTTTGCCTTTCTCAGTGGCAGGTTGGGATTTTTATGGTTCACCTCTTTGTGTGCTCCATTTCTTACCTAGCTGCAGTGGTAGGCCTGGCTTTTCATTGCTGCTGCGAGCCACATAACTCACGTACACGCTGCTTGGAATCAATGGGCCTGATTCTGTGCTGGATTCCCCCTTGTGTCATTTTAGATACCGGTGCAAAGTGGATGTTCGATGTTACCACACCAAAAAGGTACGGCCCTGGCACTCACTTTGGGCCTGATCCAAAGCCTGCTGAAGCCCAAGGAAAGTATGGCATTGGCCTGAATGGGCTTTGGATCAGGCCCCCAGCGCAAGTGCAGGTGTGAATGACACAAGGCACAAGACTGTGAAGAATTTGTTCTTCTGGTGGTCAGATGGTGTAAATCAGTACAGTTCCACTGATCTCAAGGGAGTGGCACCAATTTACACCTGCTGAGTATCTGGCCCTGTGTGTCCTGAGGATAATGCAGCGTGTGGCTGGCAGAACGGGACTTTACAGGCCTGACTCCCTCGCCCCCAGGATACACCATTCTAACGCCCCTGGGCTTGAATCTCCTCCCATGCTGGTGAGCACGAGGGGCAGCTCCTTTGGCGAGGATGGAGTCGCTTTGGGGGAAAACCATTGAGTAAGAGGAGCATCAGCCCAATATTTCCATGTTCCATCTGTGCATTGGTGGAACGTGCTTCAGAATATATGCTTCCCCCGTCATTTTCTGCACCCACCAAAGTCCATTCTTGCTATTTCTTATACTTCTGTGCCTTGGTACAGCACATTTATTCCCGTCTGTCTCCTAAACTCCTTAGGCTTGGCTATTGCTCAGCAGACACTGGCTGCCTCACTCATGTACATCCATGTGATCTAGTGCATTAGAAGAACTATATTGGGTTAAATTCTGCTGTCTGTTACCCTGGGGTAAATCCAGAATAGGACCCATAAGTGAAATTACTCTGGATTTACACCACCGTAACTGAAAACATGATTTGGTCCACTAAGCTAAGTATGGCTAGAATGCTTTGAGTCTGATTCTCCTCTCACTTAGGCTGGTTTTAGACACTGGTGTAACTCCACTGACTTCTGCGCAGTTACTCCTGATTTACATCAGCATGGGAGCAGAATCAGATCCCTTTGGCTTGATCCACCACAGTGTAACTCCAAGTTTATACTGGTGTAACTCCAGTGAGGAGTCAGACTAGCATAAAACTGGAGTAACACATAGGCCTGCCACTATGAAACATTGCAAGACCCCATTTGTATACATTCCCCCCAAAAGCCCCAAACCCAACCTGGTATTTTAATCATTATAATATATGCATTTCTATAGTGTCCATTACCATCGTACCTGGATAAAGATCCTTTCATTCTAATTGTATTCACTGGTGAAATGCACCAATGGGACCTATTCTAAGCTCTGTAACACCAGCCTAAATCTGCAGTAACTCCACTGGCTGCAGTGGAATTACTGTGGTGTGAGCAATTAGAATGTGATCTATGTGATAAGTCAGATTCTCCGATAGTGTCAATCAACAGAGTCCCACTGAAATGGATGGAGTCCTGATGGCTTACATCAGCCAAGGATCTGGCCCGTCACCATTAGGCCTAATTCTACTCTCATTTATAGCAGTGTAATGTAACAGAAGCCAGTGGATTTACTCTAGGGGTAAATGAGAACAGAATTTGGTCCATTATGCAACGTTAAAGGACAGATCTGTTTTCTTTACACTAGCAGCTCTCTTCCCATTCTGTGCACTAACTTGGCAAGTTGACTTTTCGTTAGCTTGCTAGCCTGGGCAAAACCTGCAAATATGGGAGTGCGTTAGGCTTGAATCACACAGAATGTTTTGTAAGTCCAGTGAATGCCAGGATACCACCCTGGTTGTTTGTCGGAGAGGGAGGGAGGGCACACAGGCTATGACCTTCATTGTGTTATTTGTTTAGAATCAAAGTGTCACAAACCTAACCAAGGAACATTGTTTTTGTGCATGATTACTGGTGCAATATTGACATTGAATCAATACTGTACACTTATCAAATGCCCTATCTAGCGCTTCTAACACATGCACCAATCGATTTCTACAGAATTATTTCTGTGCAGCATCCAAGTGTTGAGATTTAATTCTTATTAAAAAACAAAATTGTCTTGCGTAGTCTACTTTCACAGAGAGTTAGGCATATCCATGTCAACATATCATTAAACTCCTTTCCATGCAGTGCTGTTTCTAATTCAGGACATTATATTGTAGCTAGTTCTCTAACGTGCTTGAAAGTCATTTGTTTTTGTTCTTGTTGCTAATTTAAAACTTTTAATATGAATCTTTTTGACTGATGTGAGGTGTCAGTATTCTGAAAGTGTTAATTCACTCCCAGCTCCTGAGAGTGGTAATATGTTACTATCTCTGAGTTCTAGTGTTTGTTTATTTTTCCCCCCAGAAGTAATTGTGAGCTTCCCCCTCTGCTCCTCCAATCTTCTGTGCTGAGAGGATCCACTTCCACTTACAATCCTTTATTGTAGACAACCGTCTTACTGGTAGTGGCCATTGCAATTTCTGGCTCCAGTCGAGATGTCTCAATCTGCCAAATCAAAGAGGAGGTAAGATTAGAATTGAGCTAATATTGTCTGACAGCAACGGGAGCATGATACATCAATAACATAAATAAACAGATGCAAGACTTTAGCTGACTTTATTCTGATTTTACTTATGCTGGCATAAATCAAGGGTAACTCCACTGAAGTCAGTGAGCCTGACTCTGGTCTCATAACTGTGCAAATCTGGTGTAACCTCTGCAGGAGTCAGTGGAGAGTTATAGCAGGCCCAACGGAGGTCCTCTGCTGTGAACTGCAGGAGCGTGGTTGTTAGTAACAAGCAGCAAGAACAGTGCTTGGCAATTCAGTAATGCCTTTCACCTGTGATCTCAAAGTACTTTCCCATGATTATCATAGAAACACAGAATATCAGGGTTGGAAGGGACCTCAGGAGGTCATCTAGTCCAACCCCCTGCTCAAAGCAGGACCAATCCCCAACTAAATCATCCCATCCCAGGGCTTTGTCAAGCCTGACCTTAAAAATATCTAAGGAAGGAGATTCCACCACCTCCCTAGGTAACGCATTCCAGTGTTTCACCACCCTCCTAGTGAAAAAGTTTTTCCTAATATCCAACCTAAATCTCCCCCACTGCAACTTGAGACCATTACTCCTTGTTCTGTCATCAGCTACCACTGAGAACAGTCTAGATCCATCCTCTTTGGAACCCCCTTTCAGGTAGTTGAAAGCAGCTATCAAATCCCCCCTCATTCTTCTCTTCCGCAGACTAAACAATCCCAGTTCCCTCAGCCTCTCCTCATAAGTCATGTGTTCCAGTCCCCTAATAATTTTTGTTGCCCTACTCATGCTCTTATCATGCCAGTTTATATTGCATTATGGTATGTGAAATGACTCATATTCCCGCCCTTTCCAACTCTTGAAATTCTATATTAAACAGCCACACAACACATTTTTTTTAAAAAAAGAAACTCTATTGTCTTATTTTACATACATTTCCCTTTCCCTTGCCTGATGCCGCCTCTCCCTCCATCATGTCAGATTCAATCCAGTCCCCAATCCTGCAGTTGGATCCACATGGATGGACGCTTTGGGTCGGATTCACAAAGCTATTGAGCAGCCTAACACCACCCTTTTGACTGTGCCAAGACCCAGTGAAGTCAATGGGGCACTCCTTGTGGGAGCAAGAGTCTGCATGTTCAGATCCAATTCCAGGATCACGGCCCTAAAGTCGCAGGATGGGGACTAGCAGTGAAATCCTAGCATTGTTGAAGTTGGTGGCAAAAGTCCAGATGATTTCAGTTGGACCAGGATTTTACCCCATGTCTTCCTTAGTCCTGCCATGAGTCCAGGGGATGGGACTAGATGACCTCTTGAGGTCCCTTCCTGTCCTACACTTCTCTCTGTAAAGCACTATGCACACCTATGGCATGATAAAGAAGTGTTAAATAACATAATACACTATATAACAGACTAAATAATATACTATATAAATCTTTGAAAAGTTTATCAGTGGATCTTCTATGCTGTATATTTTAAAGGCAGCGTTTTCCCATTCTCCGCTGCACTTTTTCTCTCTGTGAAATCTCTTTTATTTTTTCCAATCAGACTTACGAAAAAGCTTTTCTGTGATCCAAAAATAGTCAGAACCTCTGTACTTGGAGGACGAGATTGGGGTGGGTAGGAGGAATTCTTATTGTCCAATCCAGGCCAGGATCTCCCCAGAAACAGGACACTGCACCTTCCAGTATCATATTTTTTAAAATCCTATCCATTTAATCAGTGCTGTAGCTGACACAATGCTAGGAACCCACGTTAAAATCTAAATGCTTTTGAAAATGTTTAACCTAGTTAGACAAATTAGCAAAAATTTGTGCAAAACAATTTAGGTATTTAAAATATTCAATGTTTTTAAAAACTGGAAAAACTGTTCTTCGCTTTTCAGCTGCACAAACCCAACAAAATATAACATCAAAGCAATCTTAACATGAGGTGCAACATAACCCTTCAGCAAAGCTGTTAAACAGCCACTGAGGCATCATGGGAAATAGCACTTCATTTATTCAAATGCACATATGTCAGGTTTTTGCACCATATGTCATTCCAAGCTATTTACAGTAATAATTAAATCTTAATCAACGTTTAACCTCTGTAAAATGTTTGAAGGGATCTAATCACCCTTCAGACTGCACTAATGAAGGAGAAATATATAAACATAAAAAGAAAATGATGCATAGATAGCACACCAGAAAGAACAGTAATTGCAAAATTGTATTTCTTTTAAATATAATCAGCAAATTATGTAAAGTAAGCGAACGAGTATTTTAAGTGAAGACATCTTGGGTGTCAGAGGTGTGATCAGCTAATTTTGTACTGCTATCCATAACAGATGTAGCATATTTTCTTTTAGTGCCATTATTAGCAGCTTCACCATTTCTTCTTTTACTGAAACACAAAGTAGAGCATTATAACAGGGGGAAGCTACTCAACAAGGATAGAATAGCCTTTCCTCTAATTGTACAGGAGAAGTGACAGCCGCCATTTTGATACCAGGATTAACTCTGATCTGGCTGGCTCTGAGAGAGCTTTTCTTTCTATTTTTTCCCCTCTGGTATGGAAAGAAAAGTTTTTTTACACATCGATGCAGTGCAGTTTCACAGATCAGTATTAAATATCACAGCGAGAAGTGCCTTAGAATTACCTAGCTAAAAGACACAGGTAAGGGAGATATATACCTAGAGGTTAGTCACAGACTCACCTCATGACCTAATTCTGTGCTCCGTTAACACACCCACACAGTTAGGTCAGGATGGGAAATTCACCTTGTGTAAAGCTACATGCACTACTTCAACCTCACGGTGAGGATACAGAGCTGGGTGAATCGGTGGAACAGGCATGCAAGGGAGTATGCTGCAGCCGATCCAAACCAGCGCAGAGGCAGTTGCTGAAGATGGAGCAACCGCAGGATCCTGGCCTACCCAGATCAAATGGTCCTGCCCCGCCCGAGGAGGATGCACAAAGTGGCAGCAGCTGCTATCTGAACCTGGTGGATGGAACAGTGAGTCAGGAGGAGCTGTGGTTTCCGCTTGCATAGGCTTGGGGTGTGAATTCATAGCGCCACTTAGCTCTCTGCACAGTGCCCCAGACAATGGGCTTTATGTGGGAATGATGAATTTGACCCTCTACACAGAGTGGGATTTCTAGGGACAGCAATTTATGGGCTAGATCAGTGGCTCTCAACCTTTCCAGACTACTGTACCCTTTTCAGGAGTCTGATCTGTCTTGCGTACCCCAGGTTTCACCTCACTTAAAAAACACTTGCTTACAAAACCAGACATAACAATACAAAAGTGTCACAGGCACACTCGTACTGAAAAATTGCCGACTTTCTCATTTTTACCATATCATCATAAAATAAATCAATTGGAATGTAAACATTGTACTTGCATTTCAGTGTCTAGTATATAGAGCAGTATAAACAAGTCATTGTCTGTATGAAATTGTAGTTTGCACTGACTTAGCTAGTGCTTTTTCTGTAGCCTGTTGTAAAACTAGACAAATATCTAGATGAGTTGATGTGCCCCCTGGAAGAGCTCTGTGTACCCCAGGGATATGCATACCCCTGGTTGAGAACCACTGGGTGAAATTTTGCACTGTATGCACAGCCCTGCAGTAAGTGTGGACCTGCATCGCCCCAGGGGGTGCTCTGGTCTCCTGGGGCCCCCTGCCTCCACTGAGGAAGACACCCCTGTAAGGGCTACAGCACACTCCCGCCACACAGCCGAGTCCCGCCTGATACTGCACAGCGAGGGAGGCAGGCACTGGGGTGGGGGAGGGAAGGCAGTAGGAGGGGATTAAGGATGGCGAAGAGGTGGCTAGTAATGCTGGTGTGGGAGCCAAGGGGACAGTGGAGACGAGATGCTGTTTGACCAGGAAGAAGGCAAAGCCGATGGGGGAGAGACCGAATTCATAGCACAGGAAGTCCAGGCAGTGGGAGAGGTCTCTTTCCAGAGACCCTTAGCAGATGATAGGGGTAAAACTGCTGTGTAAACGATCATAGGTGCCCTGGGTGCATTTTATTGCCATGTACTGTTGGGCCCACGCATGCCCCCGTTAGACTGGAATAACTGACTGGGAGATCTCTGGCATTGGGGGACGGGGAGCCCTGAGGCCAGTCCAGCCCTGCATGACTCCAATAAAGGCAGCAGTGGAGATGTTATAAGCACTGCCCCGTGTGCACTCCCAGAAGTGCGGATGTGGTTCCGGGGCAGATAAAGGAACAAAGTACTTAGCAGAGGCACCAGCAGTGCATTGATGAGAAATGCACCCAGGGGGCTATTCCTGTCGTTTGGAAATCTAATGGGGGAAAATAAGGTGATGATACTTTAAGGCAGTAGACTTGCAAGTCAGGGAAAGCAGTAGTTAAAGTCTCAGCGGCAGCATTAGCTTGGCTACCTCCACATACCCATGCACCATACTTTCCATCCCCGTTTTGGTGTTAAAAACATAGTTTAATATAGTTCCGTGTATGTTGTTAGATCAGCTGCCAATATCCCGGAATCTGCTCAGCCTGGCTTTGGGCCAGGGAATGGTACTGAGACTCTTGTTTCTGACAGATGTCCACCCACTGTCCAGATCCATACTCATCCTGCTGGGCCTCTGTAGCATTTGATACCAATGATCAGCAAATACTTTTGCCTCATCTCCAAGAAGGTCTCGAGTGAATGGAAATGCCTGAATCAGGGACTTCCTCCCAGATAACTCTGGGGGCTGCTGTGGGCATTGGTGCATGTGTCTCCATACCTCTCACCTGCAGTGCACTACCAGGCTCAATCCTCTTCCACACACGATGCAACATCTCCATGAAGCTGTTGGAACTGCTGGCGAGACAACAGAGGCTGGAGTGCCTGCAGCATGGAGACGATACCCAGCTGTACAGCTACTTCACATCAAATGCACACGGCATCATCACCCAGCTCCCTCTGTGCCTGGCCAAAATCAGCTCCCGGAGAAAGAGCAGCCAGCTAAAGCTAAATGACTGTGGTGATGCTGGTGGGAAGAGGGAAATGCTCCAGAGAACTGACTTCCTCTCTTTTCAAGGCATTTGCCTTCATGTTAAGTGGTCCATAGCCCAGGGTCCTTCTAGACTCCTAAGTGCTACTAGGTGCCCAAATAGTCCTGGAGGGAGAAAAACTCCAAACTTCCCTCTTTACCTGTCTAGAAGACCACAGCCCACCCTATCAAACACTAGCCTGGCCACCGTGATCTGCACATTTGTGATCTCCAAGGTCTGGCTCTTGCAGCTTGTTACAATGAGGAATGAAGCCCTGTGCCCTGAAAAAACTCCAGGGGTGCAAAGGAAGCACCCACCTGCTTAGCAACTCAGATGGCCAGAAACACATCTCCCTGGCCCTCCACCCTCTGAACTGGCTCACCCCTGACTGCAGCATCATGGATTCGATTTGGCACCAAGGGTCACATCACCACCCCTCTCCTCACCCACAAGGGGTGGCTCAGGGGGAGGAAATCCTATGCAGATCCGTTGGGGAGAGCAGGGTATGCCTCCAGGCTTTGGAATAGGATCTAGCACCCAGCCCCAAACTCTGGGGGATCTGCAGGTCACGATAATTGGTGTAGAGGCCCTGCACCTCCACAGCTGCTCTGGGCCCTGGTGACCACCCCTATCTAGCTCCCTGGTAGCACAGCTGCACTGAAGTCCTGCTACCAGGCTCTTCCTTGGTCATGGCCACCCCATGAATCCCCTTTAAAGAGATAGGTCCACCAGAAAGGGTGCTCCAAGGAACAGGGAATATGGCCCCACTTCACTGGGTACATGGGGGGGGGGGGGGAGATGTATGTCTGCTAGGTCCCCAAACCCACCCATATGGGGTGACTCATCTCTGTCCCTCCTCAAGAAGCATCCTTTGCGAGGTGTGGTTATAACGGTGCCGGTTCTCCTTTCCACGTGGGAGCTCAGCTACACACAGCAGACTTGGGGGGAGGGGGAGGAGACGATCCCCCACTAAATCAGGGATAATAGTTGCTGGGAAGCCTGGGAGAAAAGGGACTTGAGCAGTGGGAGAACGGCTCATGAACCCACGGAAGGGAACTGGAGTTTACAATCTCTGTCCCCAAAGAGTGCTGAAAAGGGTCAGGGAGAGAACATGGCAGCCTCAAGGGTGGGAGACCCACCTGGTAATGTGAAATGCCAAACCAAGGAGAAGCAAAGCCTACCCTGCTCCTGCCAAAGAAACCTTCACCGTCGACGTCCGCAGGAGTTGGCTCGGTCCTGGGAAATGACCTGGACGCGCAGCAAAGCAGAAAAGGTGCTTTTCACAGCAGGGAACGAGCCATACTATTCCTGCTCTTGTTAAGTCAAGCTGGCTGGTCTGGCTCAGTATTATTCCCTGCACTCTTATGTTCTGGGATTCGAGGCAGTTCTGACAAGCCTGCATCCTCCCTCCAGCAGATTACCAGGTGCATTTAAAACAAATCCACCCTCTGTCCCTCCTCAAGCATCTGTTTATAAATGAGCATAACCCAGCATGGCAGAGCCGGCTTTCCAGCCACGCTCTTGACCCAGTGAAATGTATCCCTTGAGGGGAACAAAGGCACTTTAATGGGAAAGCCCCTTGCTGGTGGCCGCTGTGAGTAAGTTCTATTCCCCCGTCTGTCCCTTGCCGTGGAAGCCTCTCTCCTCTAATCAGTACAGACAAGGCTAATTGGGGTGATAAAGAACTGGCTTCGAGAGCTGGCGTGGGCTGGCAGAACAAATGGTGCGGCGGTCACAGCTGGGACTGTGGAGACAGAGAGAAAGCGTGTGATACAGGCTCTGGGAGCTGAAAGTTTAATCAGCCCATGTTGTGTGCGGGTCTGCGAGGTTGGGGGTTGTGTGTGTTTTGCATTCGCTGCTGACATGGGTGTAACGTACACGCGCGTCCAGTGAAGCAGAAGCAGGCAGAAAGCAGATGCTTTGTGTTGGGGGTTGATAATCATTTCTCTCCCGGCTCGGGAAAAGGTGTAGAAAGGAATGTGCTCCTAAGGGTGTAAGGAGGGAGACAGGTCTAGGCTTCCTGCCAGGGATCCTGTAATGATATGGAAGGCAGCTAGGGGAGACAGGACCAGATGGATTTGGCATACAGCTAATCGCTCAGCCAAAAAAAAAAAAAAAAAAAACCAACCCCCAAAAAACAGTTTTCTAGAGGGGAGGGTCAACATGTATTGACTGAGGCTCCATCATGAGGAGGTGGGGGAAGGGGATCTGGGCTTGGTTCTCTTGTTCTATGGGGCAGGAGTAAAAAGAGAGGTGATGATGGCAGAGTTCAAACACAAGTGTTGATGCAGAATTTGCTGGGTGAGGCTCCATGGCCCATGTTATGTAGGTCAGACTAATTGATCATAATGATCCGTTCTGGCCTCATAATCTATGAATTCACCCGGAATGGGATGGTGGAACCCAGAGCACCTACCAAATGGCATTTTCAAACGAATGCGGCTAAAATCCAGTGTAGTAGTAGCTCATGATGAGCATGATTATTCTCTGTATTACAGCAGCATCTAGAGATGCCAGACAGGACCTGGGGTCCATGGTGCTGTACAATCAAAGAAGTCACAGCCTACCCTGCGGGAGATGGACAAGCAATCAAGTAGGTTTTTATCCTCTTTCGTTCCTGCAGTAAGATGGTCTATGCAGACTGTAACTGGCTTCTAAAGCCATCCCATGTTATTTCAGAATTCCCTTTTTTTTTTTACTGACAGTAAATGAAACCATATTGTTAATAGGGATAAAATTCAAAAATGGAACCAGAACCCTGCAGTGCCATGTTTATTTTTATAAGGCTGAGGACTGCTCTCCAAAAAAAGAAAAACAATTAAAAATACATTTAAAGACAGCAAACCCTGCTCTCTTCTCTTCAGATCAAAGAGAACTTCCATGAAGCTCCCCAAAATTGAAACTCTCTCTCGTTAAAAGGCAGAATCAGGAAGGAAAGTGGGATTTGCAAATGTGAGAGCAGCTTGGAGAGTTCCCCTTCCACAAAACTCCTGGGCAGAATTCTCCTTATGGCATCTGTGCAGCCCCACTGACACCAAGCTGTTGCAGTGAAAGGAAGAGGAAGATCTGGAAATAAATGGTCCAATCTTGCACTCAAAGCTCTGACTTTGCCTGAATGGAGACTGCAGGGTCGGGGTGCACAAACCTTGCATGCTTTTAATTCCTCCATCATCTCCATGTGTTTATCATGATTCCATCTGATTAACAACTTCCTGCCAGTGCTGGATGCAGGGAAGTCAGCCATAACTGCATCCCGTGTTACTTTTCAATAGATTATAAGGCCTGGGGCAGAGACTGATAACATCTACTATGGGGCCAGGGAATATTAGGGTAATCTAGTCTGATTTCCTGCATAACACAAGCGAAAGAACCTTGACCAGTGATTTTTCCATCTAACCAAACTACTTTTGACTGAATTAGAACAGATAATTTAGAAAGATATCCAACCTCAATTTAAAGACTCCCAGTGATCTTACCACACCTGTTCCATGATTATTTACCATCGCTGTTAAAAATTTGCATCATATTTCCAGTTTGAATTTTTCTAACTTCAAACTTCCAATCACCAAATCTTGTGCCTTTATCTGCTAGATTAAAGAGCCCTCTGCTTTCAGAAATCTTCTCCCTCTGTAGGTACTTACCAGCTATTATTAAACAGCCTCTTAATCATCTCTTTGAATAGACCGAGCTTCTCAAGGATCTCAACGTATGGCATGTTTACAAGACTTGGAATCATTCTTATAACATTTTACTGACCCCTTTCCAATTTTTCAGCATCCTTTTAAAAATATGCATTGGTCTCACTACTACCATATATAGTGGTAATAACGCCTTCCTACTTCTACTCAGGATTCCCCCGTTTATGGATCCAAGGATTGTGTCGCCCTGGGAGCTCACATTCAGCTCAAGTCCTTTTCAGAGTCACTGCTTTCCAGACTCTAGCCCTCGGTTTTACAAACTGAGCCTTTTCCTTTCCCCACGATGCATGACCATGGATTTGGCTGTATAAGAACACATGTGGGTTGATTGTGCTAGCCTGCAATGAGCGTGGGCTGCATTGAAATGTTACGCTGTACAAACGGCACCTTTCACTAACCAAACCTGATGCCTGGGTGTGTCCAGAAGTCAGATCTGCTGGCAGAATAAGCTTTTATTACATTTTACTACTGTGACCCTTGCAAAGCCAACACAGGGAGCACGAGCCTGATTCTACTTTGCGTCATGCATCACCAATAGAACTGCTAATTGAATTCCAGTTTGCAGTGCCAAATTTTACCCAGGCAATCCTACTGAAGTCAAGAGACAAAATGTGGAGACAATGAGATTGCACGGATGTAACAATGTGGCCTGCAGAATCTTTATTGCTGGGGACTGTGGCTCAAGGACCCCTTGGTGTCAACTGACAGATGGTGTGAGGGATGCATAGGGTTTTACAGGGCTTCCCTGTATACATATTATTTTGCCAAAGGGTGGCATGTTATGTCTCTGCCAAGAGGCAGTAGCTCACTGCTCAAGATAATCATTTCAAAAATGTGCATATGGATAATAGTGAAGGAGTTAAAGTAACTATCCTGGAAATTATGGTCTTAAACCCTTGAAGTTAAAGACCAGTCCCAAGGTGGTGACAGGCAAGGGGGTTCCCTTCAGGCAAGGGGGTAGCAGACCCTTCTCTCTCTCTGTCTGGTCATGTGTGTACTGTGCATTGTATGTCCTGCCATGGGCGGCTAATTGCATACTGCGCCAGATCCTCATCAAGAGTGTGGAAAATATATATGAGAGAAAATCTACAGGAAAACAAAACAAAACAAAACAGAGGAGTAGGCTGTTTAGGAGTAAAGACAATGAACTCTAGGGGGTATAACGGTGTACAGAGGTACACCCTGGATTCTTTACCTAGGGGACAAGCTGGCACCACTTTTCATCTCATGAGAAAAGGATCCCAGCCAGGCCTGGATGAAAACTGCTGGAAGGACTTTGGGGTGAGTATTGCCCTAGAAGACATGGAAGTATTTAGTTAAGTAAGTCTAGGCTCTCGAAAGCCAGTGATGATTTTATTTTATATATAACCCTTTGTTTCCAATACTTCTGCTTGCTATCACTCAAATCTCTATTCTTTGTTAACTAAAGTTTGGCTTGTTTTCACTATAAGCACATCTATGTTCTGTGTGCTAAGCAGAGCAGTGATCTCACATGGGACTGGTAAGCTGAGGTGTACTATTCCTTTGGGAGCAGCGAATCTGGAAATATCATGAGTGTCCAGTGGAATGGGGCTGGATCCTCCAGGGAGATGCTCGGAGGTGGGGTGTGCCTGTCACTAACCTGCAGAGAGAGAGCAGTGCTTGTGTTCCTGGTGGCAGGTGGAGCTGGGAGCAGACCCACGGCAGGCACAAACAAGGCTTCCTGGCACTAAAGGCAGGTGGCAGTGAGGTGTCTCCCAACCCTGGGTAGCCCCAGAAAGTGTCACAGTGACAACGCTGGGAGAGCTAGAAAGTGCCTGGCTTGACTATCAGATCCCAGGATGAGTCTGTAGCACTGGCTGGTAGACACAAAGGTATTTTATATGCAGTGGTAAGATGCAACAGACCCAGGCCCTCAAGGTTATTTTCACAGAGTCACATGGCAAGGTTTGGAAATATCTCGGACTCCAGGCTCCCCAGCGCGGGTTTGTTCGACTATTTCAAACCACTTTTGCCAGGCAGCTAAGGACGGGGCAGGGACCGTCGGATCGTGGAAGTCAACGAATGGCTACGCAGGTGGTGTCGGAGAGAAGGCTTTGGATTCTTTGACTATGGGATGGTGTTCCATGAAGGAGGAGTGCTGGGCAGAGACGGGCTCCATCTTACGAAGAGAGGGAAGAGCATCTTTGCGAGCAGGCTGGCTAACCTAGTGAGGAGGGCTTTAAACTAGGTTCACCGGGGGAAGGAGACCAAAGCCCTGAGGTAAGTGGGAAAGCGGGATACCGGGAGGAAACACAGGCAGGAACGTCTGTGAAGGGCGGGCTCCTGCCTCATACTGAGAAGGAGGGGTGATCAGCAGGTTATCTCAAGTGCTTATATACGAATGCACAAAGCCTTGGAAACAAGCAGGGAGAACTGGAGGTCCTGGTGATGTCAAGGAATTATGATGTGATTGGAATAACAGAGACTTGGTGGGATAACTCACATGACTGGAGTACTGTCATGGATGGTTATAAACTGTTCAGGAAGGACAGGCAGGGCAGAAAAGGTGGTGGAGTAGCACTGTATGTAAGGGAGCAGTATGACTGCTCAGAGCTCCGGTACGAAACTGCAGAAAAACCTGAGTGTCTATGGATTAAGTTTAGAAGTGTGAGCAACAAGAGTGATGTAGTGGTGGGAGTCTGCTATAGACCACCGGACCAGGGGGATGAGGTGGATGAGGCTTTCTTCCGGCAACTCGCAGAAGCTACTAGATCGCACGCCCTGGTTCTCATGGGTGACTTTAATTTTCCTGATATTTGCTGGGAGAGCAATACAGCGGTGCATAGACAATCCAGGAAGTTTTTGGAAAGCGTAGGGGACAATTTCCTGGTGCAAGTGCTAGACGAGCCAACTAGGGGGGGAGCTTTTCTTGACCTGCTGCTCACAAACAGGGAAGAATTAGTGGGGGAAGCAAAAGTGGACGGGAATCTGGGAGGCAGTGACCATGAGTTGGTTGAGTTCAGGATCCTGACACAGGGAAGAAAGGTAAGCAGCAGGATACGGACCCTGGACTTCAGGAAAGCAGACTTCGACTCCCTCAGGGAGCGGATGGGTAGGATCCCCTGGGGGACTAACATGAAGGGGAAAGGAGTCCAGGAGAGCTGGCTGTATTTCAAGGAATCCCTGTTGAGGTTACAGGGACAAACCATCCCGATGAGTGGAAAGAATAGTAAATATGGCAGGCGACCAGCTTGGCTTAACGGTGAAATCCTAGCGGATCTTAAACATAAAAAAGAAGCTTACAAGAAGTGGAAGGTTGGACATATGACCAGGGAAGAGTATAAAAATATTGCTCGGGCATGTAGGAATGAAATCAGGAGGGCCAAATCGCACCTGGAGCTGCAGCTAGCAAGAGATGTCAAGAGTAACAAGAAGGGTTTCTTCAGGTATGTTGGCAACAAGAAGAAAGCCAAGGAAAGTGTGGGCCCCTTACTGAATGAGGGAGGCAACCTAGTGACAGAGGATGTGGAAAAAGCTAATGTACTCAATGCTTTTTTTGCCTCTGTCTTCACTAACAAGGACAGCTCCCAGACTGCTGCGCTGGGCATCGCAACATGGGGAGTAGATGGCCAGCCCTCTGTGGAGAAAGAGGTGGTTAGGGACTATTTAGAAAAGCTGGACGTGCACAAGTCCATGGGGCCGGACGAGTTGCATCCGAGAGCGCTAAAGGAATTGGCGGATGTGATTGCAGAGCCATTGGCCATTATCTCTGAAAACTCGTGGCGAACGGGGGAAGTCCCAGATGACTGGAAAAAGGCTAATGTAGTGCCAATCTTTAAAAAAGAGAAGAAGGAGGATCCTGGGAACTACAGGCCAGTCAGCCTCACCTCAGTCCCCGGAAAAATCATGGTGCAGGTCCTCAAGGAATCAATCCTGAAGCACTTACACGAGAGGAAAGTGATCAGGAACAGTCAGCATGGATTCACCAAGGGTAGGTCATGCCTGACTAATCTAATAGCCTTCTATGATGAGATTACTGATTCTGTGGATGAAGGGAAAGCAGTGGATGTATTGTTTCTTGACTTTAGCAAAGCTTTTGACACGGTCTCCCACAGTATTCTTGTCAGCAAGTTAAAGAAGTATGGGCTGGATGAATGCACTATAAGGTGGGTAGAAAGTTGGCTAGATTGTCGGGCTCAACGGGTAGTGATCAATGGCTCCATGTCTAGTTGGCAGCCGGTGTCAAGTGGAGTGCCCCAGGGGTCGGTCCTGGGGCCGGTTTTGTTCAATATCTTCATAAATGATCTGGAGGATGGTGTGGATTGCACTCTCAGCAAATTTGCGGATGATACTAAACTGGGAGGAGTGGTAGATACGCTGGAGGGCAGGGATAGGATACAGAGGGACCTAGACAAATTGGAGGATTGGGCCAAAAGAAACCTGATGCAGTTCAATAAGGATAAGTGCAGGGTCCTGCACTTAGGACGGAAGAATCCAATGTACAGCTACAGACTAGGGACCGAATGGCTAGGCAGCAGCTCTGCGGAAAAGGACCTAGGGGTTACAGTGGACGAGAAGCTGGATATGAGTCAGCAGTGTGCCCTTGTTGCCAAGAAGGCCAATGGCATTTTGGGATGTATAAGTAGGGGCATAGCGAGCAGATCGAGGGACGTGATCGTTCCCCTCTATTCGACATTGGTGAGGCCTCATCTGGAGTACTGTTTCCAGTTTTGGGCCCCACACTACAAGAAGGACGTGGATAAATTGGAGAGAGTCCAGCGAAGGGCAACAAAAATGATTAGGGGTCTGGAACACATGACTTATGAGGAGAGGCTGAGGGAACTGGGATTGTTTAGTCTGCGGAAGAGAAGAATGAGGGGGGATTTGATAGCTGCTTTCAACTACCTGAGAGGTGGTTCCAGAGAGGATGGTTCTAGACTATTCTCAGTAGTAGAAGAGGACAGGACAAGGAGTAATGGTCTCAAGTTGCAGTGGGGGAGGTTTAGGTTGGATATTAGGAAAAACTTTTTCACTAGGAGGGTGGTGAAACACTGGAATGCGTTACCTAGGGAGGTGGTAGAATCTCCTTCCTTGGAAGTTTTTAAGGTCAGGCTTGACAAAGCCTTGGCTGGGATGATTTGATTGGGGATTGGTCCTGCTTTGAGCAGGGGGTTGGACTAGCTGACCTCCTGAGGTCCCTTCCAACCCTGATATTCTATGATTCTATGATTTTCTGCTGCTCTGACAGGTGGCAGGGTTTCCACGACGGCTTTCCCCTAAATCGCTGGGTCCAAATTCACCCGCCGCAACAGCGGCAGGAAGACAGATGCACATCAGTGTCCTATGCAGGAGGGGGCGCTCAGCCTTCGCCGAGCCATCTATGGATGGCACTTACGCCAGGAGCATCCGTAGCCCCAACAGCGGAAGAAGAGCTATGGGGATGTGTTAGGCTTGCTAACCCTCTCGGCCACGGGCACCAACTAGAAATATGCTCTCTACGGCACTTCTGTACCATGGGGTCTCTTCACTTCCTGGACAGCCACATTCCCTATCTGAGGTGTTCTCTCTCACAACTAAGTCAACTCTCTCTCCTCCATTATGTGGATCAGCAAATTGGATCATTCCACAAATCCCCATAAACGATGCCCAGTCTGTAGAGTGAAAAAGTGAGAAAGACCCCAACATTTTTTCATACTGAATTTTCTCCATGAAGCTTAGAAAACTCAGGTGGATTATTCTTTAAATGGTCTCACTGACAAGTGTCATAATGAACAGGCTTCTGTGTTCCCCCATGCCCTCTGCTGGAAGGAATCAAAACTGCCTGAATATATGTCATCGGCCTTATACTGCTCATACCAAACAGAGATTCGCCCGTAGTTCAAAGGCTTTTGGAGCAGGAGGATCTGGATGTCACCAGGAAGTTCTGAGTGGCTGTGTTGTGCAGCATAGTCAATAACAATGGTGCATAGATTTGGCACAATGTACGTAACCAAACAAAAGCATAAATTGTGGGAAATGAGGCTGGATACACGAGAAATGCAGGGATCAAAGATACTTGCACAGCTGCTGGGTGCCAAGCCATTTAGCCAGTGATTACTTTGTGCTATCGAGGGCTTTAGTGACTCATTTCTTTCTGACTCTGCTTTGATCATGGCCTTTTGTTTGGCACTTTAAAGTATGGAATTTGAAATGGAGGAATGACATTCCCTAAGAGCTTTCAGTACTGTCTGGTGATGAAGGGAAAGTCAAGAATCGCCAAGGTGCTTTTTTGCTTTCGCATTAGTGGCTAGAAAACAGCTCTCCCTCCCCCCCCCCCCCCAAGGTGTTAAAGGAGAAAGCTCGAGGGCTCGGAGCGGGGGACACAAGCAATAGGCTGTTACACGTGTGCTTTCATCCTCCTCCGGGAGGGACCTTAATCTGCATCACAAAGCCATCATGCAATCTGGCTAGAGCTGGCAAAGTGCTCCGTACACAGAGATACAGCCTCTGCCCCAAAGAGCTTACAGCCTAAAAGAAAGCAATAAGTCAGGTTGCACCAGAGAGCCAGAGGTGGGAATTGTTTAAAAAACACTCGTTATTTTTCCATTTTGAGGATTTTTTTTAAAAAATACAAGCTTACTTCTTGTGAAGTTTGATGGGTTGGGGTGTGGATGTCTGGGATTGAAAAGGTGCCCTGTGCCATGTGGAGAAATGCCCACAAATGGAAGAGAAGGAAAGGGACAGGGAATTGAGAGGGGCCTCACCGGTGGTGTGCAGAGGCCCGGGGAGACACATTAGGAGACAAAGTCTGAGATGTAGGCAGAGCAGAAGCTGTGAAGGGCTCCAAAAGCGAAGTCTTGATGTGGCGGCTAAAGGGGGACCCAGTGGGCAGAGTTGGTCACATTCATCATAGGTACAGGGTGGCCCTGGGCTAGAGCAAGTGGGGGCCTCTCTCCACCCCTTCTACTTGCAGTCTCCTCCACCTCTGACCCCCCCGCCGCTCCTGCCGGGAAATGGGGTCCGTGCGTGGGGGCTTGCCCCACTCTGCCTGCCTGACACTCCTGCCGGGCACCTGGGTTGGGGTATGGAGGCTTGTACCACTCCCCTGCAGGAGCACCGGGTGGGCGGAGTGAGGCAAGCACCCATGCCCTGACTTCGCCCCCTGGCAGGAGTGCTGGGTGGGCAGAGTGAGTTGGGGTGTGCCCATTTTTCAGGGCCGCCCCAATTAGCTGGGGCCCCTGGGCATAGGCCCTGTTGGCCCAGTGGCTAATCCGCCACTGCAGGGTTGGGATGGTGGGAACGGGAAGTGCTCCAGGCAGGGCATAAGCAGCACTGGCAGAGGGATGTGAAGGGAAGCTTTCCACACAATCCTTTTGGCTGCTAAGGGGTTACCCATTTCACTGCAGATCGCATGATCACTGCATGCTGATAGATGGCCACTTAGAGAATAACATGCTTTAAATCTCACTAGCGTAATTTACCTGTGAATTTCATGTGGAAGGTTAGTGGGGGAATTTAGGGCTCCTTCTATCCAGTGTCTCTGTTCAGGGATTTACCATGTGGCCATGGATGCTTATTCTCAGATTGATATTAAAAAAAATGTCACCCAAGAAGCGAATTTTACATTCAGTTTTTTCTACTGAAAAAAAGCAGCAGCAGCTGATTATCGTGGACATTCAGGCTCTAGCGTTGTGCCTGTTTCAGATGCTTTCTCTGTGCTTGGTATCCGAGTTTGATGCACACGCCTTAGGTGGGATTAAAACTAGGAGATTAAAAAAAAAAATCTTTTTATTTGCCTAGTGGTTTCTGAGCCATTGGGGCCACTCAGAACATGTTTTGAAATTTTTCTCCACAATCATGAGGACTAGCAAGTTTGGTTTTTATTACTGAAAGCCAAGATTCTTACCTAATCACTTCTCTTCAGGAGTGAAATCGTGAGAGTTGGCAACACTCTGACCCTAAGACAGTGGCGTGAAATTAAGGAGGGAGTGGAAAGGATGGTCCTTTTGAAGTGCAACAATGCACTGTGTTTGGCCCGCAGATACTGCAGCCATTAGCACATTAGACGTGAGCAGGATAGAAGCTCAGAGGTTAACACATGTAACGTGAAGTTACTGCCTACAAGCACTCACATAGTGGCAATTCCTACGCACATGACTGAATCAAAAACCAAAGTTCATCACCGCAGACAGAAAACAGGTGACCCCAAGGCAAAGGCAGGGCACTTCCTCCCACGCAGTGGCAAACCAGATGAAGGGACAGAATCACGACTGGTCAAGGGCAGGGCTTCTGATGCCCTTTCACGTGGAACAAAAAAAGAAGAATTTTGCCCCAGTTTGTTCATTCTGCAGGGAAGTCCTGATTATGTGTGCCGCATGGACAGCGGAAGATAAATGCACATAAAGACAACTGTTTGCTAGCCAACAACTGGAGATTGCCCCAACCCCGGTCCTATGAAAATGTCTCTTTTAAGATCAGAGGCCGGCACAAGCCAGAACCATGTATGTTTGACCTTAAAGTCAGCTGTTGTAGTGGGCTGAGAACTCCCCCCTCCCAAGAGGAAGTCCTTCTGAAGTCAGCTGTGTGGGGGCATTTAACGTAGATCGTATGGGGAGAGATTTCTTACTCACTAGTGAGGTGGTCAGGAAGTTTATGTGGTAGAGATTGCGTTCTGGGGAAGGCCACGGACCGTCTGTAACCAAACCAGCAGAACTCGGGTTCTGAAGCAGCCCATCTTCATTTACTGGAACGGGTTATACAAGCCCCAGCACATACAGATACGTTTGACTTTTGTCCTCTTTTGATGGACATAAAGGCCCACACTTCCACATCGCGATGCTCAGAGTAGGCATCTACATTGGCATTTAAGCACCAAGAATCACAATGGCTGATTTTCTGAGGTGCTGAGCACCCACACTGAAATCACTAACTCCAGGCACACGAGTGTCAAAATGTGGTCCAAGGCATACAAGCTTTTCAGCACGACTGCCAAGATTAGATAAGCGAAGCAGGGTTAGCCTAGACCAGCACTTACATGGGAGACCCCCAAGGAACATGCGGGGTGCTACACCAAGTGGCACTGGTGGTTCAATAGATGGCATTTTCTCCCTGTGAATCCCTGTTGAAGAAACAAGGACATTCAGAAGGATCAGATTCCCACAATCTAACTCCCACATTCCCCGTGGTTTCAAGTGGACACAGTTTGCTTCTTCACTTCCTGTCCTCAGCTGTGGTAGTGTTGCTCTGCCTAGCTGAACAAGGCTACATTACACTCCGAAGGGAGCTGCGTTTCAATGATGTGATTAGTGAGTGTGCTGTGGAGTAACAAGTATTAGAGAAATGAAACTGGTATTTTTATACTATTCATTAGCCAAACCTACGGCGGTATAATGGAAGCTTTCCTTGATGACAAATGAAGTCACAGTGTTTCAAGCAAGTGCCATTATCTCTTGAAGTGTTGAAAGACAGAAGAGTGAATATCAACTCCCTTCTCTAGAGAGACAAGGTGGGTGAGGTAATATCTTTTATCGGAATAAAATATCTTGTATTCTCATTAGGGTTTTATTCTCATTCAGTAACAATGTCAGAAAGGGATCTGGTTTAATGCTTTTATCTCTGTCCCTGGGACACAGGTTCAGATATGTAAACTATCCATCCTGCAAGCGCAAACTCCTGCAGGTGTGTGGGTTGGCCCAGTAAAAGACATTACCTCACCTACCTTGTCTTTCTAATATCCTGCGACCAACATGGCTACAAAAACACTGCATACAACTCCTTTCTCTCTCAATCTGCAGCATCAGCAGCACATAGTTCTGACAGTGGCAATTTTTCTCTTTGGGTGAAAATGAGCAATAAAACCAGATTAAGTCCATTTTAAGGAGAATCCCTCACACAGATCGCATCGCAGGAGAAAACACTCCTAGCTGTTTGGGGGTGAATATAAAATCTCTGCAGGCATATGATATACTAGAAGGGAACACCAAGGATAGCGTGATGGATGTTACAGGATTTAGGGAAGCTGCTGTAGCTTCTGAGACGCTGTCATAACCATACATGATCCCACCTCTGCCACCATGTCAGGGTTCCCTCCCCACTCCGAACTCTAGGGTACAGATGTGGGGTCCCGCATGAAAGACACCCTAAGCTTATTTCTACCAGCTTAAGTTAAAATTTCCCCAAGGCACAAATTCTTGGCCCTTGGACGGTACGCTGCCACCACCAAGTGATTTAACAAAGAATCAGGGAAAGGACCACTTGGAGTTCCTATTCCCCCAAAATATCCCCCCAAGATTTGAAAGTATCTTCTTTCCCCATTGGTCCTTTTGGTCAGGTGCCAACCAGGTTATTTGAGCTTCTTAACCCCTTACAGGTAAGGAGGAATTCTAGGCTACCCTTGCTTGAGAATCTCACACTTTCAGTGTGTCTCCTTCTGTTGGACAGGACAAAGAGTTGGACTACCAGGAATATACCACAAACCTCAAACAGTTAGAAAGGCCAATGGGCGTGACTATAATCGCTTGCCTTTGGGAAATTTGATTTGTTAGTTGGAACTTCTATATATTAACCAACTCTTCTTATGGCAAGCAAATCTGGAACAGTTCTCCTTGCTAAGCCATGTGTCCTTAACACCTCACTTGGAGTATGGCCACTGCACTTGTGGGGAGAGGCACAGCAGCCATCTCTTTGAGTAAGGGACCGTTGAGAAATGTCCTGAAGAAAGAAGGCCATTAGCAGGCCCTGGAAAAATGGTTTCTTTCCATAAAGTGTCTTTTAAGTATGGCTTTCAAGCCTCTTTAAGGGTTAATGTTTAGCTGTTTATCTAGAGTTGTGGGATGTCAGCTCTTTCCTTTGACTCTTAATGGCTTGTAGCTATCAGGAGGTGAAGATTCCTTAAAAGAGATGGTGTCAGGAATGTTTTTTATGCTCACCAGCACCCACACACCTGCAGGAGTTTGCGCTTGCAGGATGGATAGTTTACATACTTGAACCTGTATCCCAGGGACAGAGATATAAACATGAAACCAGATCCCTTTCTGACATTGTTACTGAAGCCTTCTGTGCAGTACAAAGGGGTTCTTTCTCTCCCCACCCACGTTACATGACCACAAATAACTGTTCAGTTCAAGGCAATTCTTCAAACTACTGCTCTAGGGATCAAGGTTACAGGCTTAGGGCCTGATCCTGCAAGGTGCTGAGCACTCTTCTCTTTCATTAACTTCACCTGGACTTGATTTCAATGGGAGATTGGAAGCAACGGTGACAGGCCTGTATTATGCAGGGATGCAAGGTGGGGGAGGTAATGTCTTTTATTGGGCCAGTTTCTGTGGGTGGAAAGGGCGCGCTTTCGAGCTTCAAAGGGAACCCATGGAAAGGGCAGAAATGTGGTGGGTGGGTCAGGAAATAAGTGGCCACTATCGTAAACAGACGTCAAAACACAGATCGACCTGCTCACACGTCCCTGTTGTTTGGACAGGGGCATGGGAACAAAAACCTGGGCGCTGAATAAACCTGAATATTGCTCACTTGTGACATTCAAGGGAGGAGAAATGCTAGTGTGTCTAGTAATTACACTCGGGTGCACAGAGGCATTTCTAAATCAAACCGTCTTGCTCAACTGCTGCCTCATTTTCAAGAACGTACGAAGAGCAACTCGTGCTGGGAACGGGAACCTCGGAAGACAGAATTTCCATCTCTTTCTCTGCAACAACACAGGCACAGCCAGGGCAGAAGGGAGGTGTGTGTCCCCCAGGCTGGTCACTGAGAGAGAACAAGGCAGGTCAGCCATTAATCAATTCAACCCCAACTGATGACAATTTAGGTGCCAACTGTGACTTAGATGCCTGCTCACTAGAACACGGATTCTGACCATTCAACTCATTTTACACAAGTCTCCAAGCTGCCACAAAGGAAACATCTTCCATCTGCTATCAGTCTGGGTTAGATTTAAATTGGCAACCTGCCATGTACCCCACAAAGGGAGAAGTGGCCACAACTTCACTAGGGACTTTGCTATTGCTACGGAGTTTACATAGAAGGTGCTCAGACATACTACGGAGATAGGCAGCAGTATAAAACAGATAGACAGAGGGATTAGATAGATAGCTAGATACAGCTCCGTAGCTATTAAAGCCTCTTCATTTTATAAACTTTAGTTTCTTTCCATAATGAAGGGGCAATGCATGTTTCTCTCCTGCTGAAGCATGACTCAGGACACTGCACAGACTTATGCTGGAAGCATGGGGCTTCCCGCGTTCCTTTAATAGTAACAAGGCTCTAAAGAGATTCCACAGGCTGCCCACAAGAAAAACTCCCAGGAGTCTGCTGTGGAGGCAGATGCTGCTTCTGGGAGATTATTGCCAATAGGTTGGCACCTGGAATGTGTGGATGTTGTCCAACTGAGGCGAGGAGGAGAAGGAGGAGGAGTGGGCTGGTGAAGTGAGGCAATCTGACACCTCACCAATGTATTCCCCTCTCTCGCCCCAGCTACATTCTCAAAAACAGAGTTTCAAATAACGCCAAAGGATTCGGTCAGATAATTGTGATCATTGGTACCTTGGGCTTTTTATAACTAGAAGGAATGATACAGTGAGGGTAATTAAGCACTGGAATGATTTACTAAGGGCTGTGATGGATTCTCCATCACTGGCAATTTTTAAATCAAGATTGGATGCTCTTCTAAAAGGATATGCTCTAGTTCAAATAGGTATTATTTTGGGGAAGTCCTAGGGGCCGTGTTATACAGGAGGTCAAACTAGATGACCACAGTGGTTCCTTCTAGCCTTGGAAATTATGAATACTATTCTGATGATATGCCATCTCCCTTTACAAACGTTCTGCACACAGCTTCCCCATTAAAATGCAGTCAACTCTGGAGTAGACTGGAGCAGAGGGCAGGCTGGAAGCAGGAAGGAACCAAATGGCTGCAGTCACTTGGCTCAGCAGCTTCTTAGCTTAGAGTAGAGTAGCAGCTCAGGGCTTCTTCCTGTCTGCATGACAGTGGAGTCATTGTTGGCGGTGGGCAGCATAGGCATAGACAGGGCAGTTCCACGTGATAGGAGGGGAGAAAGGAGGAGTGGACACAAGGGTCAGAGCTAGGTGGGAGAGGAACAGTTGCGGGGTATTTGCAACACACGGAACTGACATGGAAAATGTTTTCTGATTCTTATTGCCAACATTTCATCTCATCTTATTTCCTTGGAGAACTAAAAAAAGATCCTTTCAGTTTGAACAATCATGCTCTCTGCTGGTGCTTTTTACATGCTCCAGTACTCACTGCTGGGTGTTTCTTAATGCCTTCAGAACGGATGGCAACTTGCTGTACTAATGATCTCCCAGATAGCAGCCTCCGAGAGCATCACAATTCAAGGGAAATGAAAGGGTGTAGTCGTTGGAGGAATCTGCTCTACAGGAAGCGAGCAACTGTGATTTTTTTTTTGCCCTGGTTGTTTTTGCAGCAAAGGTGTTCTGCAGATGCCAGGCTGTTAAGGTGGGATAGGGGGAGTGGAGTGGAGGTGTGAAGGGAAGGCCAAAGGGCAAGGCCAAAGGAAAAACAGCATGTGAAATCTGGCTCCTCAGGAAATGCATGCCAGGTCTGTGAACCCTGCCCTCAGACAGAGGAACAGCTGGTGCAGGTGAAAGAAAACAAGAGATGAGAAAGAGCGAGCAAGTGAGTTGGAGAGAAGAGAGATTGCCTGAATGAGGCAAGTCGTTTTCTCAAATCTCTTCTTGCTTTGTCATCTTATTTGGAAAAGGTTGATGGGAGGGAGAAAGGAAGGGATGGGTGGGAATTGAAATGTCAAAGAAACAAATGGGCAAAAGACCTTCTGCTTTAAATCAAGGCTGATCGAAACCTTTCTGACAAGCAGGCTGTACAGTTCTGACAGAGGGTCTAGTCTGCCGTTTTTAACTGATATGCTTTGCTGCCTCAGGCCAATAGTGGGAACTTTTCTTGTCCCGCAAACTATAGTTTTTAGTGTGCAATCCCCTTTCTGAGTTATATATTCCAATATTTCTGCTGTGCTGTGTGACCCTCTCTGAGCCTATTAATCCAATTAGCCACTCAGTAAAAGACTGAAAATGTGAAAGACGTCAGCATTTAGGACTAGTAGCACTTTGTCAGTCTAGAGCACTCTATAAAGAGCTTCCAGCTGCTCTGGTGAAAAGACAGTTAAGCCTCATAACAGGCCTGGAGGTAGGTCAGTATTAGTCCCATTTTACAGATGGGGAAACCGAGGCACAGAGAACGAAGTGATTTAGTCACACAGAGAATCAGAGCTGGGACTAAAACACTGGTCTCCTGACTTCCAGTCCCATGCTTTAACCAGTAGACCATGCTCCGTCCCTGTGGTTACTGGGGTGGGGTCCAGTAGAGCAGATGTATCCTTCCATCTAAATTAAGTAGTCCCAGATGCCAAAATAAAAGGTAAAGAATGGCCCAATGAGACGACAAGATCCCCTCTACAGCTCATAAGAACAGCCATATTGGGTCAGACCAAAGATCCATCTAGCCCAGTCTCCTGTCTTCCGACAGTGGCCAATGCCAGGTTCCCCAGAGGGAATGAAGAGAACAGGGAATCATCAAGTGATCCATCCCCTGTCGCTCATTCTCAACTTCTGACAAACAGAGGCTAGGGACACCATCCCTGCCCATCCTGGCTAATAGCTAAGGCATGATCCTAACACTATGCAGAATGAAATGGTTTCTCCGCTATGTGAAGAATAATAAAGGTTGTGGGTTGTGTCCCTTCAGCCCTCCCACCTGTCAAAAGTTACTTCAACTCAGGTGAAGCCCAGGAGTCCCAAGCCAGGTAAAACCATAAAGTCATGAGCCTGCTACCAAAAAATGTGAGAGCCGTGTGTGTGTTGTCCAATATCTGCTTACAGCAGGGTGTCTAGATTTCCATTATTTCATCTATTGAAAGGATGAGCAGGTAACCTACACTTCAGTCCTATACACTCACTCACTTGCAGCCCTTTTTTCTGTGTGTGGGGATCACTCTGCTATACCCCAAGCAGATGATACATCACCATCCTTGCCCTCATTTCCCCCTTCCGATGGGGTACTATACTTCTGTCCTTCACTGGACAGGGACCACTCATTCAAACTCTAACTTCAGTCAGGAGTTAGCCCACCCCTACCCATCTACTCCAAACATGAACACCCACCATCCTCCACTAGTCACCCACAGCTGAACCTGATACAGCTCCAAATACCACAACTTTTATCTCCAGCCCACCACAGCTCATAACAGCAGCGGGACCAGCCGACACGCAGGGTCTTATTCAACCCTGGTGGACTACCGCTGAAGTCAAAGGAGTTACATCGGAGGTTAACCGGGTTCACGAATTACAACAAACTTGAATCAGCATTAGAAACTAAAGTTACTCTTGTCTATGAGTCATTCTGTTGGTTTGCAATAGCGCTCTCTTGCACTGAGATCCCTTCATATTCCTAAACTGGGCTAGGTCAGTACATAGAAAGGAGCTCTCCCAGGAACATCTTAAGACTGCAGGAAGAAGTGCTGGAATTTCTGCAGGTGATTGCTTTTTCCCAAAGAGTGGTACCGAACCAATGACCCAGGAAAGCGTTGGCTGCTGGAGTTGTGGATCTGCTGAAGTGTACATCATAGTCTTTCAGCTGGCACATAAAACTGAGGTTCTGACACTTGTGGACATTCAAGATCTCAGGGCACTTGTCACAAGAAGGGCAGTTTTCAAGGCCAACCTTGACCATAAATGTCGATTTTGGCTAATGAGCTTTTATGCTGCCTAAAGCCATCAGCATCAAAGGACACCATCCCTCATGCCTGGGACTAAAGACAAACCACCATACTTCTCACTTCTTAAACATCTCCCCACCCGCAGCAGCTGGCAAATCCTTTCCCCCACTCCTCTACAAATTGGACAAAACTACCGTAGAGAATCCCCTCAAGCAAGGCAGTCCTAAGGGAGAGATGGTTGCTTCGAGAACCCCTGTTGCCTTGCATCTGATTTCACTCCTAAGTATGATATAAGGATGCTTCTGAAGGGCTATGTCTGTGACCTCCATACAGCTCTTTTTGTCAAGTGCCATTTCATTAAAAAATCAGCCTTTTAACTGTGGACACATTTCAACCTCACCAAATCTGCTAATTATTGACAGTTGGTGAAGAGGAGATTTCACTTGTTCCTCCTGTTAAACTGCATCTAATTAGTAATTACTGGTTCACTGTCATCTTTACTGCAATAATCCCACTGCACATTGGCTCATTAACCTTTTGCTTTTCTAATGTAGCCTGCCAACAAGATGAAGGCTGAAACAGATTGGAAAACAATAGCTCAGTCTTGTATTTTAGATGTTTTTCCTCTTGCCCTGGAGATCTGAAGGGAAGATTATTTTTAAGAAAAGAATTTCAATTGCAATCAGCCTCATTCTTGCTGATGGTTTGTCCTACATCTAGTCAGCTACTAGAAGTCTTTAAACTGAGCCTGTGATGGGGCCTGGGTCTCTCTGTCACTGACTCCTCTTCCAGATGCTTCAGCCCTTGTAACCAGAGCCCCTTGCACTACACAGCATGCTGGACCTGGGTTCTGCTGCGAGATCCCCGGACTCTGCAGGTGAAGCAGTCTAAAAGAAACTGCTGCACAATTTCCAAATAGAAAATAAAGGGTTTGAGTTAATTAAATATGTACATGAACAATGAACTCAGTAGGGCAGCCCCTGGCTTATTTATTGGGATGCTGAATTCAATCGATTTTATGCAATTCCCATTTTCAGTGTTGGACATGTTGCAGATGTTTGAACAGGCAATGCATAACTGCACTGGAGGGACAGTCAGTGAGTACGCTGTAGGTTACAGCAGCTGGGCGGGACAGTCAGTGAGTACGCTGTAGGTTACAGCTGCTGGGCAGGAGGTGCTGCGAGAGGCATGGGAAGCAGTTTGAGACTGTGAGCTAAGAATATTAGCTGGCTATTCTGCTAAAGCGATCTGCAGCGCAATACTTTGTGCTGCAATTAGGTTTCAGAGTCAACACCCTCTTGAGATTAATGGGATAATTCCCACCATATTCCCATAATGTTTTAGGCTTGCTGCAGACCCAGGGAGACATCAATGCATTGGTTTACACTTGGTTTCTGTTTTCAGAGTTATCTTCTCAACCATAAGGGCTAGAAACAGAAGAAAAGAAAATTGAGCTTCTGGAACACAGGTCTGCAGTATGAAGTGAATCAGAAAACACCTGGAGCTCTGCTCTTGACGAGATATGGGTCCAAGACAGTTTCAATGCACTGACTTTCCCAAAGCTTGATTGATCAACTCAAGGGTTACTATTCTAATGTCTATGTGGACAGTTTTAAGGCCAGATTCTGATTTCACTTACACTGGCTTTAAACTGGTGTAACTCCACTGACTCTGAGGCAGCTACTTCTGACCTACGTTGGTGTAAACAAAAGCAGAATCAAATCTTACGGCTTAAAAAAACCCAGCCAAATGGCCTGCTTCATTAATCTTCAGAACGTGGCAAAACTCACCATTTTTCTCAGGCTTATGGGGAGCAAGCAGTTAGACAGGATGGGGAAGCAGAGGTTTGGTGATAGGAATTGTTATTAAGATCTCTGGCTTTTGCATAGGTTTCTGGGGCACCCCTTTAAATCTGTTACAGGGCTTTAACTCTGTGCAATACTGTTTCTTGAACGTTTTGTAAAGTGCTCAGAGTCAACAATGGGAGCTCCGTACAATCAAAATAAATGCATTAAACGAACAAGGCTTCTCCCTTCAGCCCACTAAACTAAATTAAGAACAGAAAGCTATTGAAGCTCCTAAACTAAGAGAGAGCTTAATAGTGAATCAGCTGCTAGGCTCATTTACTCACTGACGTCAATAGGGTAGTAATTGCATAACAGAGTCAAATTTGGCTCATTTACTGTTATTTTAAATGGTCCCTCTTTGGACCATGGTGTCTTTGGAGCTGAATACCCTGGTTACACTCCTGTTGCCAATCATTTGCTCATGGACATAGCTTGTTACAAGCAGACTGCCTCTAATGTCCAATCTATAGCTGCTTTACACCTACTACCTCCACAAACAAAACAAATACTTGTAGCACTGGGCAAAGAGTTCATATCCAGACACACAGGAAGCATAGCTGGAAGAGGAAGCAGGTCTGGCAGATTTTGTGGGCCACTAGTGAACACACATAAGCCAAACACATCACACACTCAGATCCTGAATTGAGACTCAGGACTGATGGGCTGTGACAGGAGAACTAGCCAAGTCTTGTGAAGAACTGGCTCTGAAGCGATTATGGTTTTAGAGAACTGACCTACTCCACTCACTTTCTAGGTTCTGAAGGTCTCCAAAGCTCATCAGCCATTAAACAGATTGGAATCAGATTCTCCAGGATTGGAGATTACACACACCCTTCAGTAAATGGAAACACTTTTTAAAAGACTGGGAGTCTAAGACTGACTATAGAAATGCTTGATACCTCAAGTTCCCACAGCAAGACCTTAATTCTCTTGAAGCTGAGGGACCAGAGCTGAGAACCCAGTGGATAATGAGCAATACCCCACTGGCTGTAATGGCTTCCCTTCACTGACACGATGCGTGGGCAGAGAGCACATCAGTCTGTTTTAGCGGCTAATCAGCTCTGATTCATGTTTACACTGTAGATAACACTGTTTTTGCTTTTAGAAGGTCACTTTCAATTAATCTTTGTACCATTTTAAAAGTCCCCATTGTTTGCCATTGTAATAATCTTTGATGCAAGATAGACATTAATGTTTCTCTGTAATTTAAACAGAGCGGGGACTGATATGGCCATTAACATTAATATACCCTGTCAGACCAAAATATCAGTAATAGCACTTTTCACCCAAAGAGCCTTACAGATGTCCGTAAGCATTGTTAGACTCATTTTTCAGATAGGGAAACTAAGGCACTGACTTTTTTTTTCTTTTTTTAAGGCCCAAATCTTCACAGAGGGCATATAATTTTGGATGCTTCAACTTTTGGATAACAAACTTTAGATACCTCTGGCTTGACTGGGTGCTCATTGCCTCTGGAAATCAGGCCTTAGGTGCCTTAAGATGGAGACCCAAACAATGAGTCACCCAAAATTAGTGGACAATTTTGAAAATTTAAGCCTTAATGACTATCCCAAGGAATTTCGGCCCAAGTAATTTCAGTGGCAGTTGTGATTGGACCCCAGTTCTGGTTTTACTTGAATGGTTTCCGCTACAAAACAGTTAGGTATCCCATCTTTTTTTTTGACTGGCATTTTGGTGACCCCGTAAGCAACAGAACATCAAACTGGCAGTGTGAAGTGTGGCTTTTGGCCAAAAAGTGAAATCTGACACAACCTAACATATTCTTGTTGTTAGGCACCAACAATGTGCACTGTGCTGCACAAGACACAGAGAAAGGCAGTCCCTGCCCTGAAGATACAATCTAGAGATGAAATGGAGAAGGTGGAGTGGTCTGAGAAGCCACAAGAACACGTATCTGCTCCTTGGGTGCCTTCCTGTCATAGAGGCCTTGCTTTATAGACAAAAACAAACGTTCACTACCTGAACACTCCGGAGACAACACAGACATGGGAGGGTGAGCAAGACTGTGTTCTTCCTGATACACCAGAAACAAAAGAGGCAGCTCACTTCTGACTGCAGATCTTTACTATGGATGTTAATGAAAGAGAATGAACCCAGCTTGACTCTCAGAGCCCAGGGTGAGCTGTCAGGGCCATCAGGTAGAACCATAAACATCATTTGACTTGTGAACGGGGCACTTTTGACCTAGAATCACTGAAAGACAGTAACTATGGAGGGCCACAATGTCATCTTTACAGCATTACTCTTTTGACTACAGCTGCTACCCTTTAAGTACAAGCAGAGAAGATGCTTTCCAGGTACATTTTTTTAAATGCCTCATTTAAATGTTTTGTGTCCCTGCTCTTCCCTGCAATTAATATGTGTTAAAACTGATTACTGCACAGCCTAAGAATCCTCAAGACAGGAGTGGGTGAATCAGCTAACTCCTATGGGAGGCCAAACAGGAATGGTGCCGTGTGTTGAATTTAAACCGTATATTTCTGGCATGGAACATAGGACTTTCTACTCAGTTCATCACTGGTTAACTTCAGCCTTCACTTAATTTAATCCAAACCTCAGGAATCAAATCCTTTGTAATAAATATAACAAAATCACAACCCCTTTTTTTGATCACCCAAGGCAGGTATTGTTGTATGATCCAATCGCCAGCTAAAGGAAAGGAAAACCCACATGATCATAAAAGATGAACATGCCTCTCTGTATGCATCCAGCCATTGTTACCGACAATGTGAGCACTGCCATGTGCTGAGCAAGCTGTGATGTGCACCCCGGAGGCCATATATATCACAAGATCAAGCCCATATTTAAGTCAAGGGGACAACAGCTGACTCCCAAAGAACAGGAAGGCCTGGTAGCAATCAAACATTCAACAGAGCCATCGACTTTTGTGATTCATTGTGTTCTCCACATACCAAACCCACACCTGCATGCATGCCCTCTCTCTAAACCAGGGGTGGCCAACCTGTGGCTCCAGAGCTGCAGGTGGCTCTTCAGAGGTTAATAGGCGGCTCCTTGCACAGGCATTGACTCCGGGGCTGGAGCTACAGGCGTCAACTTTCCAATGTGCCGGGGGATGCTCACTGCTCAACCCCCAGCTCTGCCCCAGGCCCTGCCCCCACTCCACCCCTTCCCCAAGGCACCTGCCCCTTCCCCTGAACCTGCCACGCCCTCACTTCTTCCCCCCACCCCCTCCAGCCTCCTGCACATGTGAAACAGCTGATTGCGGCTGGTGGGAGGTGTGGGGAGGGAGGGGAAGGCACTGATTGGCAGGGCTGCCGGCAGGTGGGAGGCGCTGGGAGCTGATGGGGGGTCAGCTGGCGTATTACTGTGGCTCTTTGGCAATGTACCTTGGTAAATTCCGGCTCCTTCTCAGGCTCAGGTTGGCCACCCCTGCTCTAAGCTGCCAAGTGAACATTCTCTTTGTACGCCTAGGCTAGAAACAGCCAAACTTCCCACTGACTCTTCTGGCTGGGGGCTTCCCCAAAAGCCTTAGACTGTGTGAGGTTTTGGATCCTGTTGGCTGCTGTGGTGGAGATCACCTGATAAAATCTCGCCCACCATCAGCTGTGTGAGGCAAACAAGCTGCCACGTTGCAGTGACTTCAATGGAGCTACTGATGGTGTGAGGTACCACTCCTCTGCTTTCAGTGTGATACAGACTAGACATGCACTGACCTCCGACATCTGTGGAAAGAGACTGATGGCCAAGGGAAGAGCCAGGCCAAAGGCCGCGAGGCACACAAAGCCTTGCACTGGGAGAACCATCCGGGGTCGGGCTCGCAGGAGAGACGTTCTGTAAAGAGGAGTGAGGCTTTGTTAGCTCGACAGACACACCAGGTTACCCCGCACGATCGTCCAAACAAGCTCCACTGCTCTGTTAGCGCTGCATAAGGAGCAGTGGAGCGGTCTCCCTGTCTGTGACTGACTCCAAATCCCACCTCGAGATCCAACCGTCTCCCTGGCTCAGGACTCCCTGCCAAAACATTCATGAGAAAGGACAGGTCTCTGGCCCTTACTCACGTTGAGCAATACCCTGCTCTGGGAGTGGTCCTAATGAGATCAATGGGACCCACTCACAGAGGACAAGGCTACTCACAGTGAGTACAAGCATCACAATCTGTCCCACAGGGAGTTATGCACACACAAGGGGCCAATCCTGCAGGCCTGTGTAGTTCCATTAAAGTGAACTGGCCAAACTCAGAGGTGATGTGCCTAGGCTGGTGTAGGTTGGACTCCCTGGGTGCAATTGCATACCGAGCCCCTTTGGGACCCAGCACACAAAGCTGTAGCCCTGTCTGGGCTAGCAGGGGGTTGCTGTGGCCCCATAACTGAGGGAATTTCTGTAAGTTGTGGCAGCCTTGCAACACATAACCTGGAGCTGCTCAAAATAGCCATAGTGCCATCTGCTATGACCTCAGCCATACCAGGCCCCTCCTGTTCCCAACCCCAGCTTGGCATGCCCTCCACAGGGGGGTGTTTGTGGCTGCCTTTCACAGTGCCTGCACCAGGGAATTCTCCCGTAGCCAGCTAAGAGAAAACAACACAAGGGTGAGTCCCTCCCCCTTACTCCAACTGAGAGTTCCTTATGTGCACTTCCCAATCTGTAACTTATGCACATAGCAGCTGCAAAAAATGTGCAAGTTGAAGTATGGTGGGGCTTCTTTGATGTATACCTTCTTGTTGGTTGCTTTTCTTACTGCTCTGTGCAAGATACACCAACTTAGAGGGCCAAATACAGTAGCTTTTCCTACCCTCAAGCTATTATTGACTATTTGTGTTACAGCAGGTGCTAGAGGCCCTTGTCCTGGGCACGGACCAGACACCCGGGCTATACCTACCTTCACTGCAGAATTAACTCGGGTGATCACTACCTGCATCTGAGCACCTGGGTGAGAGCTGCCGCCTTGCCAAGACATAATACCGGAGTTACGGTATCCTCACTGGTACTGTGCTCCCCGGTGTGTGTCACCAGGACTTTTGGGGACATAACCCATAGTTCTTTGCACTGCAGTAAGCTGAGCCACTCTATAATTCTTTCCCCATGAGTTGTGGGAGAACTTGTCAGTCCTTCTGAGCACAAGGGGGAGGAATTGTGGGAAGGCACCAGAGGACAATCAGCACTCAAGCCTGCGTCCTCACTGCAAAGCGGGTGGGTTACCGGCAAGAGTGAAAGCAGAACTCAGGCTCGAACTCTCAGACCCCGCCGGGCCAGCTAGCCTGGGTTTGAAGCACCACCAAACTCAGGTGAGAGGGCTTTGTATGTCGACAGGATGGGGGTTAGGGACAAGACCAGAGTACAATCCTGAGTGAACTCTGCAGTGAAGACAGACCCATAGTATAAAGACAGTCCCTGCCCCAAAGAGCTTACAATCTTAACTGCAAGACAGACCGAGGGTGGGAGGGGAAATGAAGGCCTGGAGACGGGAAGGGACTTGCCCAAGGTCATCCAGCAGATCAGCAGGGAACTCTGTTCTCCTGAGTGCCAGTCCAGTGCCTTTCCTACTCTTCATTTAAAAATCATCACTCGGGGCTTTTCACAATTCTTCTTTCCATTTGGCTCTCTGATCAGCCCAACTGTGTGCAAGACAGCATTGTAATGTCACAAACGGCAGCAAGCAAAACAGCTCTCTACCTCGAGAGAAATGGCTAGCCGCGCACCTGAGGCTCTCTCAGTCTCGCTAATGGTGATGGCTGAGAGCTGCATTTTTATTTTTCCTTTGAGTAAAGCTTGGGAATAAAAATAGGGCCAGACCCTGAGCTGGTGTAAATGAACCATCGCTCCTTTCTCTTCCAGAGTCGTAACTCCTCACTAATGGTGAGTGGAGACAACACTGCTCTACATTAAGTGTGCATTGTGCAAGCTGGGCCCGTATTATCCAATATTCATCCATTCTGGGATCAGTAGCCTGGAAAAGAATTTAAGCACAATCCTTGTAGCCTATGCTTAGGTAGAATTCCTGCTGAAGGCAACAGGGGTTGTGTTTGCCTAAGAGGTTCAGGACCAGGCCCTTAATTATATTATAACAAAGTTCTAAGATTATTCTACAGGAAAACGAGCCTTCAAGAATTGCCAGCAATGAAAAAAGAAAAGGAGTACTAGTGGCACCTTAGAGACTAACCAATTTATTCAGTGGAAAATACAGTGCATCCGATGAAGTGAGCTGTAGCTCACGAAAGCTTATGCTCAAATAAATTGGTTAGTCTCTAAGGTACCACTAGTACTCCTTTTCTTTTTGCAAATACAGACTAACACGGCTGCTACTCTGAAACCAGCAATGAAAAGTGGATAACTGGTCCCAGACATCATTGCTTACACCACCCTGGCACTTTAATTTGGAAGCTGCCTCCTTTTTAATTACTGCCCTGTTGGGGTCCTTAGAATCACCCAAGTCAAAACTAAACCAATTTAAAATGATCACTGGTACAGCTCCCAGGTGTGACTTCCAGGAGTGTTTTAAACTCAGGCCAGTTCAAATTACAGTGGCTATAACCTCCTAATTAAGAAGAGTTATGGCTTGATTTAAAGAAAAAAAAACTAATTAACACATGAAGTGTAATGTCTTAATTGGGACTCGGATTCTAAAATTTGTGAAGTTCAGGATAAATGATTCATAATTAGTGGAGAAGGGATCACTTTTCTTCTGCCCTTAGGATCTTTGTCCTCAAATCAATTTTCAAAATAACATTTAGCTAAATATTGTCTTCTGCATTTTGCAGAGAGGGAATTGAAATGCTGTCTAATATCCCAACAGCTGGCTCCCCCACCATTAAAATCTACATCTAATTTCAATTGCTAGATATTCCACAATCTCCTATTTGCAAAGCAATCATCTCGTACCAGATAAAGGAATTACTTCACTGTTTGTTGAATAGGGAACTAGTTTATTTCCAGGTAACTAAACTCTGAGCCTTGCTCAGCTGTTGAAGTACCGAACTGGAAGTCGAGATTCCTAGGTCCTGTTAACAGCTCTACCACTGAGACTATGGGTCTACACGTAAAACGATACAGCAGCACCGCGTCAGCAAAGATGCTACAGCCACAGGAGGGGTTCGCCCACTGCTGTAGTTAAGCCACCTCCCCAAGAGGGGGCAGCTAGGGCCTTAGGTGCTGGAACTAGAGGTGTGGGGGGTGTTGCCGCACCCCCTGGCTTGAAGAAGTAACAACAACCCAAATACGTGGTTTCCGCCTTCAGCACCCCCACTATAGGAGTTGTTCCAGCACCACTGGCTAGATCGACAGGAGAATTCTTCTGTTCACCTAGCACTATCTACACCGGGGGTTAGATCAGTCTTTAACTACACCCTGGAGAGACATACCAAAGCCACTGTAACTTCTTAGTGTAGACCAGCCCTGACATGCTTCAGGCCAGATTGCGATGATCGTACTCCCAGGGAACGAACAGTACCTTGCACTATCTGTAGTTCCATAAAGATCAGCAAGGCTACTTGTGGAATCTGATACGACTCAGCGCAAGTAGGGATATCCCACTTGAGCCCTCTGTGATTCAGAATATGTCAGATGAGCACAGATTTTCCAAAGTGGTCTCTAATTCTGAGTTGCTCCAATTTTTGGGTGCTCAGCTTTAGATGCATTGAGCCCAATACGTTGCTGCCCTGCATCTTGCATTGTCGTTTACACCCATGGAAAATGAGGGCAAAACACTAGCAAATCAGAACAGTAGTGTTTTATACCCACTTTGTACTGGGGCAAACAATTCTCAAGGCGCACAGCTATGGTGAATCGGACCCAGTGTTCCTCAAGCTGGGCACCCAAACACAAAGCACCTAGAATTAGAAGCTGCCTTTGAAAATGTGGGCCTTGCCTCTTCTGTTCCTCTGTCTGGGCTCCTGCAAAATGATCATATTTACATCCCATTCTTCCCATTTCTGAGGCACACAGCAGCGCTGCCTTTCTCACGCTCGACTGTGAAGCACAATTAACATTTGCAAATTGATCTTTGGATGAAAGACACTATGTATGTGCAAAGTATTTCTCCTCCTGCCATTGCCACCACTTTTCTCCTTCTGTCTGTCTCTCTCCCTCTCTTTTTAAGCTTTGTCTGACTACTCCCCCTCAAAATTCCCTGGGGCCTACTTTTTTGGCATCTTGCGGCTGACGCACAGCAGATCCAAGCAAGCCAATGACATCACGAGGAGCTTCTGGCTCACTGAGCTCAGGTATAAATTATTATTCTGAGATACATGTATTTAAAACACAAAGACCTTAAAGATCCCATATATATCTCTGTGTGTGTGTGTGTGTGTATATATATATACACGTGTGTGTGTATATATACACTTATATATCAACTTATGCAGACAGTACATCTGCTCCACAGACACAGTGTGTTGTAGATCTTGTAAATACACCTTCATTCAACTTTCATCACATTGTTCATTAGTGATTTAAATTTTGCATAATTTGGCAGCTGCCTCTGGTGTTTTTCAGGAGGTACTGTAATTTATTCCATATGGAAGTCACTTGGTGTACTAAAAAGGAGTTATCAGGTTCAGTGAACCAGAGCTGTATTTGCCTAGAAGAAGGTGTTAGATGCTAAACTAAATATGACAAGAGTTAACTGAAATCTCCCGACTGACAGATTCTGTGGGTTTTGTCGTATTTAATATAAACAGGATCATAGCTAATACGTACATTATGAGAGACTGGGAATTACAATGGGGCAGGAACATTATGCTGATTTCTTGTGGGTGAAAGCCCAAAGTATCCTGAGGCACATCCCAGGCAGGAGGGGGCTACTCAGAGCCCCTTGTTAAAACTGCACCTCCAAAATAAAGGAATGGATGGTGTTATTTTCCTGTCCTTGATGGAACTGTCCCATATCTGGATCCTGCTAACCCACCCCTGCCACGAGCAACTTATCCCTAGAGATCAGAAAAATCTACCTGATGAACACACTTATTTTGCCAGCTGGATGGCCTCTATTTTCAAAATCAGTTCCCAGGGGAAGCTTCCCCCAGATGCCCTACAAGCCATCCCCACCCCTCCATTGAGGGTCACCCAATGGAATACAGTGCTTTGGTTGCGATAAGGCAACTGTCAAGGGAGCCAGGGACTCCAGGATTTTCCTTTTAAAAGGAAAAACAGCTTCAACTTATGACATGTGGGAGCCTCAGCATGGCATGGGTGCATGTGGCCGTGATGCTGAACCCATTTCACTGCATACCTGGAGACCTATCACGTTAAAATCTGGGCTGAGTGGGAGGTTGAGAGAGAAAAGAAACTCTCATCTTCAGGGTGGTAAAACTTTGCCACTCTCTAAGCATTCCCCTTAGCCCCTGCACTCTGCCGACGTTACCAGCCTCATCGGACCACTGGCCAGTTTCTCACCCAGTGACCCCGTGACTTCTTCCATGTGGCCCACTGTGCACGGTATGACCTCCTGGAGCTTACCCACAGGGCCACAACCTTGCCTGCATGTAAGTCCCTCTTGAAGACCCACTTCTGCTGGGCAACCTACAGTGAACTGAGCTGACTTGTACATAAATTCCCTGTTGTTGTTCCCCCTTTCCCTCACCTCTATCTACTTGTCTGACTGCCCTTCAACTGGGAGCTCCTTGGGACAGGGACCAACCTTGCAAAGTGTTTGAAAAGCTCTGGGTACACTCTGGACACTACCAAAAATAAATTATTGCAAAGGCACTCTGCTGGTGCCTTGCCCAGTCAGTGGCTTGAGATGATTTTCAACTATGCATAAAATGGTGCTCAACTGTTTTTATTGCAGAATTAAGGATATTTGATTAAAACGATATAACCAGTGTCTTGAACTTTATGCCCTCTGCCTTCTGGACTACAGCAAGGTGACATACCTGGGCATGAAGCCTTCAGCCCTTAGCAAACTCCAACTGGTACAGAACGCTGCAGCAGATCTCCTGAGCAACGTGAGCACATCGCACCTGCCTTCCACTCCCTGCACTACCAAATCAAGTTCAAGGTCTCAATCCTTATCTTCGAAGCACTCAACAGCCTGGGCCGAGGTTACCTAAAGAGCCTACATCTTCAGGATGGGGACAGTTATCAATGATCTTTCTCTTCTGGCACAATGGAACTATCTGAAATAAGGGTAAAGCTTGTCTGTGCTGGAGACAGAGGTTTCTCAGGGGCCGGTTGGAGACGGCAAAATGAACTCCCTCAGGAACTAAGGACCACCATGAACCTCACCGCTTTCCATTCTAAGAGCTAGGAACCTGTCGTTGACCTTGTCATCTCTAATATAAACACATAGCAACGTATGTATGTGTGGGTGTATAAACCCTCCAAAAGAAAACACTCCACTGTGCACACTCTGGGAAGAGGATGAGAGAACAAAAAATGTGACAGATGTGCAGTCACATTGCTTAATGCTCTACTGGAAGGCACTAAGATACTCCAGCAATGAGTGTGGTATAAGGACCTATATAGGAAAAAATAGCTAGAATCCTCCCCATGAACCAATCAAACCAGTAGCCCTACTCACACACTCTATAGTATAAAGATTTCCAGCCAAGGGTCTCTAGTACAACTCTGTTTGCCAAAAGATTCTGACACCTTCTTTGGCTCTGGTTATGAGAAACCCTTTTTGTTTAACTCGAAAAACAAATTAATTGATTCCCAGTTCTCCTCTCCTATACAGCACACAAACCCCAAGACACTAGGATCACAGGTTAAGGGAGAGGGAGGGAGAAATTATTGTGTGAGTTCCTGTTAAAATCTTGACACCACCTCTCTGCTCTCCACTATACAAATGCTGCTGAAAGATGTAACTGCACTCCTGGGATTGGACAGAAGATAATTCTGCTGCCTAGAACAGAATTATCAAAGTGACTGCAGCTTCCCCACTTCCCAGATGTTTTCAAGGGAATTCTATGCTGGTGACAGATGCGCTGGAGACCGAGGTTCACTTGATATCTACAGACTGGACACAGCCCAGGCAGCTGAAATGCCATCCAGCTAACATGCCTTCACTTGTTCCTCAAGGAGGGAGCTCAGTCTCCAACACCATGTCCATTTCTCTGAGCCTGCCCACCAGGGGACCACGGGGTATCAGTTGTGGGGGTGGGTTTTGCAATGGGCAAACTTGTCTTGTGGGGAAAGGACGGGGACTGCTCTAATAGAATTTCAGTGAACACAGGGCAACACGCAGGGTGTGAGGAGACTGTTTTCACCTTTGTATCATCAGATTCACTGCTGAAAAGTGCAGTGTGCTATTATAAACATACCCCAAGGAACCAACCCTGCAGCTTCGTGCTCCCTGGCCTTCCACCACAATTGCTGCTTGCTCCCCTCCAGACTACTCAGAATGAAACAGCCAAGCTCATTCCCCTCTCCTCTCTTTCCAGCTTCTCGGCCTTGCCTTTTAGGCCTTGCCCAGCTCCGAGACTCCCTCCTGCCTACATCTCTGTTCTCACTTCACACCCCTGGCTCTCTCTGCTCTGCCAACATGTCCTCCTTCCCCTCTGCCTCGCTGCTGTCCTCTCATCTTTGTGTCTTCTTCCACACTGGCCCCTGCACCTGAAACACATTCTCAGTTCCATCCACTGAAGTGATCACCAATGAAATGGTCAGTGCTGACACTGGTGGGCCACCATGGGCTGTCGAGCTGACACAATGGTTGGATCAACGGGGGCAAGAGAGTTCACCCCTCTAGGCTACTGTTTCAGACTCTCTACATATTCAAGAAAACACAGCATTGTGTACGCTCAGTTTGGGCTTGGAAAGGGGTTTTTTTTTTTTTTTTTTGGCAACTGCGAGGGCTAGAAACTAATTTTTCACAATCCGAATGTCATACAGGCCACGTAAATACATCCAGCAGGCTGGGTCTGGCACCCGGGCTGTATGTCTGACATACCTGATTTAGGCTGTAAGGTCTCTGGAGTAGAGGCATTGGGCCAAAATCTCTACTGGTTTAAACTGGAGCAGTTCCACTGAAGATGTGTCAATTTACACTCAGCAGAGTATTTGACCCCATGTTTTTATAAGCTCTATGCACACTGGTCATGCCATATAAAAAAATAAAACAACAACATAGCTTATTATTTTCTCATGGACAGGAGTTTGGATAAAACTGAAATTCCATGTGGGTACCTCTGTATGTCCCCAAGTATTTAATTTTAGGGCTGTCAAGCAATTAAAAAAATTAATCGCAATTAATCGCACTGTTAAACAGTAATAGAATACCATTTACTTAAATATTTTTGGATGTTTTCTACATTTTCAAACATATTTATTTCAGTTACAACACAGAATGCAAAGTGTACAGTGCTCACTTTATATTTATTTTTGATTACAAGTACTTGCACTGTAAAAAAACAAAAGAAATAGTATTTTTCAGTTCACCTAATACAAGTACTGTAATGCAATCTCTTTATCATGAAAGTTGAACTTACAAATGTAGAATTATGTACAAAAGTAACTGCATTCAAAATATAACAATGTAAAGTTTTAGAGCCTGCAAGTCCACTCAGTCCTACTTCTTGTTCAGCCAATCGCTCAAACAAGTTTGTTTACATTTGTAGGAGATAATGCTGCCCACTTCTTGTTTACAATGCCACCTGAAAGTGAGAACAGGAGTTCTTGTGGCACTGTTGCATCCAGAATCACAAGATATTTATGTGCCAGATGTGCTAAAGATTCATATGTCCCTTCATGGTTCAACCACCATTCCAGGGGACATGTGTCCATGCTGATGTCAGGTTCTGCTCGATAACAATCCAAAGCAGTGTGGACTGACACATGCTCATTTTCGTTATCTGAGTCAGATGCCACCAGCAGAAGGTTGATTTTCTTTTTTGGTGGTTTGGGTTCTGCAGTTTCCACATCGGAATGTTGCTCTTATAAGACTTCTGAAAGCAAGCTCCACACCTCGTCCCTCTCAGATTTTGGATGGCACTTCAGACTCTTAAATCTTGGGTCGAGTGCTGTACCTATGTGTAGAAATCTCACACTGGTACCTGCTTTGCGTTTTGTCAAAACTGCAGTGAAAGTGTTCTTAAAATAAACAAGTACTGGGTCATCATCCGAGATTGCTATAACATGAAATATATGGCAGAATGTGGGTAAAACAGAGCAGGAGACATACAATTCTCCCCCAAGGAGTTCAGTCACAAAGTTAATTAACGCATTATTTTTTTAATGAGTGTCATCGGAATGGAAGCATGTCCTCTGGAATAGTGGCCAAAGCATGAAGGGGCATACAAATGTTTAGCATATCTGGCACATAAATACCTTGCAATGCCAGCTACAAAAGTGCCATGCAAATGCCTGTTCTCCCTTACTGGTGATATTGTAAATAAGAAGTGGGGAGCATCATCTCCTATAAATGCTAAAAAACTTGTTTGTCTTAGCGATTGGCTGAACAAGAAGTAGGACTGATTGGACTTGTAGGTTCTGAAGTTTTACATTATTTTGTTTTTGAGTGCAGTTATGTAACAAAAAAAAATTACATTTGTAAATTGCACTTTCACAACAAAGAGATTGCACTAGAGTACTTGTATTAGGTGAATTGAAAAATACTATTTCTTTTGTTTATCATTTTTACAGTGCAAATATTTGAAATTAAAAATATACACACACTTTGATTTCAATTACAACACAGAATACAATTTATATGAAAATGTAGAAAAACATCCAAAATATTTCATAAATTTCAATTGGTATTCTATTGTTTAATAGTGCGATTAAAACTGTGATTAATCGAAATTAATTTTTAATCACGATTAATTTTCTTGTGTTAATCGCGTGAATTAACTGCAATTAATCAACAGCCCTATTTAATTTATACCAAACTAACTTTGTAAGAGTACAGCAGCCTCTGATACTCTCACCACTGTAACCGCCGTAGCAGACCTTACCTTGATGGCTGAAAAAAGTCATTGGGACCTGTCTACATTATGGCTTGAATCATGCTAGCATAACTCTTTTGTGTTTTCCAGCATGGCTACTGCTAAACTGGTTTCTTTGCCCAGTGCAGACTGGTGATTTTAAGACTTATGCTAGCCCAAAGAACAGTGTAGGCTAGCCCATTAGGTAACACACAGAACCACTTCCGAAGATGAGGCCCAGTCCTGTTCCCAATTAACTCAATGGGAGCGTCCAGCAAGGGCTGAGGTTTATAACCATGTTAGGCCAGCCATGCTAGGCTGCAATTGTGTCTGAGACTGGGGTAATAATCCATACAGTGAATAGGTTCTAATTCTGTTTCTGTGAGAAAAGAAGGAAGCTGGGTGAGGGGAACGGGAGGGTGCTGGGAATATGGCTGTGGCAACTGATGCTTAGATGGAGAATCCTTGCACTGTTTCTTCCTCATCTCTCTATAACCATTGCACAGTAGGATACCTGCAAGTATCTGAATGATGACAACATTGTGAGACACAAGTAGGATACATTCATTCCTGGTGTAACTCCACTGAAGTCAGAGTTACGCTAAGGGGTCCAGTGAGTCTACACCAGAGAAGGCACATGATGAGTTCTCCTACTTTCTTCTGCTTTAAAATCATCTATGTCCCATACTTAGAATTTTCTTACTTTCATGGATGCATCTAAACCATACTTATATTTTATTAAGCCTGTCTTAACATAGCTATTGTTAATTATACAACTGAAATAAGAATACATCTGTGCAAAATAACTGGCATTATGCTGCTCACACAGCACATGCCATCCCAAAATAAATGTTGATTCTTTAGGTTGGATGCTTCCACACCATGTCCAGGCAGCAGGAGATGCATGAGACATGGTGAAAGAACGGAACACCAGAGAGCTAAACAGTGGGAGGTAACACTGAGTTGCCTGAAGAGCAAAGAACGAAGGCCCAGGGAGTTAAAATACGCAGCAGGCAAAGAGACTAGAGACGCCAAGAGAGCTGAAAAAAATGGCATGAGAGATGAGAGAGGCAGCTGGGGGAGTTAAAACATGCAGATGGAGAGATGCGATAGATGGCTGGGAGAGATGAAAGACCTGGATCCAAGTGGAAAGACGACGACCAGGAACTGGCCACTAAAATAAACTTTTAAAATATTGGACAAAAACCCCCAACAACACTGTATTAGTCTTGTTTTAAGCTAAAAACCATTGATGGGGACTATGGGCAAATTCTCAGCTGATGGAACACAGCTCCATTTCAGTCAAGGAAATTACACCAATTTACCCCTGGCATCAGACTGGCATTTGTCAGAGTCACTTTTCTCACTAACCATAACCTCAGATGCAAACACAGCAGAACTCTGAGGAAGATCCAGATGGAACTTTGTGACTCAGGCCTAGGTTTAATTAAAATCACCTTCAGCCTTAAAAATAATAAGTCATCATTCTCCTCACCACTTCTAAAATAATATGAGATTTTTTTTTAATAACTAAAGCTATGTGTAATACATCTCATATGTCTCTTGCTATAACTGCAATAAAACTTTCCCACCATAACTAGAATATGACAGACAGCTGTCTGTCAGACAGAGTTTGCAGTGTTGCTACAGCCTTGTTGGTCCCAGGATATTAGAATATAGATTCATAGATACTAAGGTCAGAAGGGACCATTATGATCATCTAGTCCGACCTCCTGCACAACGCAGGCCACAGAATCTCACCCACCCACTCCTGCGAAAAACCTCTCACCTATGTCTGAGCTATTGAAGTCCTCAAATCGTGGATTAAAGACTTCAAGGAGCAGAGAATCCTCCAGCAAGTGACCCGTGCCCCATGCTACAGAGGAAGGCGAAAAACCTCCAGGGCCTCTTCCAATCTGCCCTGGAGGAAAATTCCTTCTCAACCCCAAATATGGTGATCAGCTAAACCCTGAGCATATGGGCAAGATTCACCAGCCAGATACTACAGAAAATTCTTTCCTGGGTAATTCAGATCCCACCCCATCTAACATCCCATCGCAGGCCATTAGGCCTATTTACCATGAATATTTAAAGATCAATTAATGACCAAAATCATGTTATCCCATCATACCATCTCCTCCATAAACTTACCAAGTTTAATCTTAAAGCCAGATAGATCTTTTGCCCCCACTGCTTCCCTTGGAAGGCTATTCCAAAACTTCACTCCTCTGATGGTTAGAAACCTTCGTCTAATTTCAAGTCTAAATATAATGTGGGTGAGGTCATATTTTTTATTGGACCAACTTCCAATAAAAGTGAAAGTGGTGAAAGAGACAAGTTTTCAAGCTTACACACCTTGTCTCTCAGATAGACAGACAGGAAAAAGAGCTGCCTGGCAATTTTCCACCTAAATGATTTTTTGACAGAAAAAGACAGCTTCTGCAAAATTGAAATTTTTCACTGGAAAATTTTGATTTTGCCAAAAAATTTCAATTTCCCAACAGGAATACCTAATCACAATACTTCATTTCAGGTTGGTTTCACTTATATTGAAACATTTCACTTTGTTGAACTGATCCAAAATATTTTATTTCAAGCCAATTCAAAATTAAACTGAATCTCTTCATGGTACTGTATTGCCTCATGGGAGCTGTAGTTCAGGAGTTTCGTGCCACCATTTTCTCCTATGGACCAGGTCCCCTGGCTTGACTATGTCTCCCATGATGCAGTGCAGCCTCCCCTCTGACCAGGCTGTATGGTGCATCATGGAAGATGTAGTCTGGTCAGGGATCTGAATTACAACTTCTATGAGGCAATGCAGCACGATTGGGAGATGCAGTTTAATGTTGAACTGCCTTGAAACAGAAGATCTTAAAAATCACAATCATGATTACAAACTTGGGATTTTCCCCATGTCAATACTAACATGATTTTAGCAGCTGATAACTCACAAATTGCTATAGATAAATAAAGGATAGAGGTTCATAGCACTTGAAAACTGGGGTTCCAAGTTTTCAGGTGGTATGGAACCAATTTTTAAAACACTAACAGTTCTCAAGACAGCAGTGATAAGTTCATGTTGGAACTGAAGAGGGAGAAAAGCAAGGCAGCAATCAGAATAAGGTATCACAGCTTTCCAAAACTAGATATTATAATGGGAGAGATCTTCAAAGCCACAAATAGCAGCGAGACACCTATCTCTCACTGAAAGTCAATGGGAGTTAGGTGCTTATATGCCATTTGTGCCTTTGAAAATCTACTGCACTGTCTGTAAATATTATTATAAATAAGTAGAGAAATTATATTTCTGCTTGTCCTTATAATATAAGCACAGTATTGCCAATCCAAAGCATTCAGAAATCGAAAGCCAGAGCCCGAACCATGATATTGGCTTAAAAATCGTAAGTTTTTTTTAAAAATAATAAATAATAATTTTGTTGGTTTGGTGGTTTCTGAGCCTTTAGGGGGCACTCAGATCACATTTTCATGCTCTTCTTTGCATACAAAAGGGCTAAAAAATTACTTAAAAAAACCCTGAAACCTGAGATTCTCACCTCAGCGTTTGACTCCAGGAGACTACTATTGTATGAATATAAAAATGTATAATCCCAGCCAATGCCCCAATGGAGTCTTTATGGGCCAGATCCTCTCTTGGAGTAAACCCGTGTAGCTTCGCTGGCCAGCTCAAAACCTGGTTTATAAATCGACTTTCCTTCCTTGCTGACCCTGTCTGTTATGCCTCCACCTTCCTGTACTGACCTGAACTGTTTCAGAGTAACAGCTGTGTTAGTCTGTATTCGCAAAAAGAAAAGGAGTACTTGTGGCACCTTAGAGACTAACCAATTTATTTGAGCATAAGCTTTCCTCCTTTTCTTTTTGACCTGAACTGAAAACTCACTTCTTCCAAAAAGGCCCTTCTTCTTTAGTCTTCCCCTCAGAGAGTTGTCATCAAATTAGACTGAAAATGTTTATTTCACTGACCACTAAAAACAAAAAACCCTGCAAAAAAATGTAGAACTGCACAGGTACATGCCTGGGGAGTCTTCTGGCTCCAGTGGGAGACTCCTGTCTTTGGGCACCCTCTGCTGGCATCCCAAAAGCTGTCAATCTCCCATTTTTAGGGACAGACAGCTCCTTACTGCAAGAAAGGAGCCTCATACTATAATAACTGGCCTGAGAAAACCATTGAGCAAACGTGGATGAACAGAGCAACCACAGCAACCACACCATGCAGCAGGAAAGAGCCACAGATTCAGAGTAGGGAAAGCAAACACTGGTGGTGGGAGAAGATCACTACATCTCAGGAAATGCAGGCTGGAGCAGGCAGTACTTAGTGCCTGGGGGATTTAATGGGAACAGGAGGAGATGCTGGAGCAAGGCAAAGCCCAAGAAGGTCATGGGGGGAGAGAGAGGAAAGTGACTACGACTGGAACAGAGGGTAGTATTTTAAGGTTATGCCAGAATTCCCCAGGCTGGGATTTGGCCTGGACACCTGCGTTCACAGCCTGATCTTTGGGAAAAGGGGATCAAAAATTCCATAAGATCTTTAAACCACCTTGCACATGCCACACAAGCTGCTAGTTTTACATCTCATCAAACGGCACAGATTTTTTATTTGGCATGAACCATGTGGGTCTCAGGAGTCCTGGATTCAATTCCTAGCTCTGCCACTGACCTAATGGGTGACACTGGGCAAGTCACTTCTGGTCCATTTGCCTCAGTTTTCCCATGTGTAAAATAGGGATAATACCACCACGCTTCTTTGTAAAGCGCTTCCAATGAAAAGTAAGTATCATCAGTATTCACAGCATGTCTGTTTGGAAAGTACCAAGCACAGGGTTTGTGCTACAAAAATAATTAATAGCAGGGAAGGAGGATGGTCTTGTTGTTAAAGCAATGGGCTGGGACTCTCTTTGTGATATTGGGCAAGCCATTTAAGGTTTGTTTACACAAGGAAATTATTCCACAATAAGGCAGGGTGCAATTTTAAAGCATAACAACTATTCTGGAATAGCTGTGTGGAAACTCTTATTCCGGTTTAGCTTAATCCAAACTGGAATTATTCCGGTCAATATCCCCATGCAGACAGGCCCTTAATCTCGCTCTGCCTCATTTTCTAATCTGTAAAATGGGGCTAATAATACTGTGATTCCTGCCACCCTTTGTCTGTTGTGTCCATTTAAGAGAATCCAGGGTAGGGACACTATGTGTTTGTACAGCACCTAGCATGCTGGGGCCCTGGTCTTGGAGAGGGTCTCAAGAGGCGACAGTAATACAAATGAACAAGATGCCCAGAAACCCATCAGCCATTAACGCTTACAGAAAAAAGGCTTGATCCCTGTTAACAAGCAGAGAGAATTTCACGCAGCCCAATGGCATTTATGGACCAAGGACAAAGCTGTTGCTACCCAAAGCTGAGGTTCAATACCCAGTCGTGCTAATTATTGTTTACTTTGTCAGTGGAGTGTTTTAGAGTTGCCATCATTAACATTTGCTTAAAAAGTGCTTCCAGTTTAGCCATCAGAACAAAGGTAGCTGGCACTTTAGAGACACTATCGTTCAATGCAGTAATCAGTCTCTGAAGGTTCACAGGTGACACAAGCCCCATTGAAGCCCATTGAAACTGAATGAGGTGTCCAGATGGGATAATAGTAGATGGCCTCTTCTCTGGCAGAGAATTATTTTTTAAGAAGCCAGGAAAGAGTAAACATCTAGAACAAAAAAGAACTCACTGCACTACCTTCTTAGCAGAAAAGAAAAGACATCCTGGAACACAGGGGAGGAGGCGAATGGAAGTGGTCACTGGATGTAGCACATATTTTGTTAAAATGCAGGGACACTGATAATTAGACATAATATGATAATGCTGCCCCATACCACACACACCCTAACGTGCTACCAAAACCGTAGCATTTCTCAAAAATGCACTGAAATACCATGGAGCCATACATCATGAGGGAGCCAAGTTTCACAGAGCATGCAAGAGACAGCATTCAAGGCTAGTATTCTACCCATGCTTCCATACAATTAGGCCCAGTTTTTCAGAAAGAGGCCCAAGGCCTGGATGAAATTACATGCTTACGGCCTGATCCAAAGTTCACTGAAATCAATAGGAATCTGTCCATTGAATACAGTGGGTTTTCAGCCCCCTAAAGAGTAACGGTAATCAAGCAACGGCAGCAATTCAGAAAGATTTCTTCTTGTTCCTTTTAACGAGAAGCCATAATACTGATATTACTGCTACAGTATTTTACACTGATTGCCAAGGATGCCGAAATAACAATACAGTGTGTAAGAATACAATTACTACATTCTACTGGAGTATACTTTTGTCCTTGGCCAGTTTGACAAGGATATTTCTCCTGAAATCACAGTTAATGTCCACACTGGAGCTTGAAGGTGTAATCTCCGGCGCAGGTAGACATACCCGGGCTAGCTCTGATCAAACTAGCAGGCTAAAAGCAGAAGAGTAGCCATGGTGGCATGGGTGGGCTAGCTGACCTGAGTACATACTTAGGGTCTTGGCTAGCCCCCTGCTGCTGCTTGCACTGCTGTGGCTATATTGCTATTTTTAGCGTGCTATCTTGAGCTAGCACAGGTATGTCTTCCCGAGTAGGAAATGACGTCTTCCAGCTCCCGTGCAGATGTACCCTAAATTGCACATCTTTACCCACGAGGCTGTTCCTCACTTTCCCTCGGCTTCCCTTTCCCTGGAAATTTCCCCCTGCCCCACATCACCCAACACTTACTTTTCCAGTATAGACATAATAATTGGAGGTAGAACCAGTATAGGCATTGGCAGGACCACTCTAGTCAGGGCTGTCTCTATCAGTGCCTGAAAGAAAAGAAAAGAAAAGAAAAGAAATAGAAGACAGACACTTAGAACTGCTCCCAGCGTATGCCTTCATTGATCAAACAATCCACTGGGTCAGAAATCCTTTCCCTAGCATTTTTTAATGGTATGTATATGGTTGGAATGTAACCACAAAGATTGATAACAAGGTTGATACCAGTCACTCGCATATAGATTCATAGATTATGAGGCCGGAAGGGGCCACTGTGACTATCTGGTCCGACCTCCTGTACAACTCAGGCCAGAGAACTTTCCTCAATTAATTCCTATTTGAGCTACAGCAGATCTCTAGAAAAACATCTAATACTGATTTTAAAATGGCCAGTGATGACGAACCCACCACAACCCTTGGCAAGTTGTTCTAATGGTTAATTACCCTCACTGTTAAAAATCTGCACCTTATGTCCAGTCTGAATTTGTCTAGTTTCAGCTTCCAGCCATTGGATCTTGTTATACATACCTCTGACTGCTCGCCTGAAGAGCACGCCCATTTCTGTTCCCCATGCAGGTACTTCCAGACTGTGATCAAGTCACCCCTTAACTTTCTCTTTGTTAAGCTAAAAAGATGGCGTTCTTTGAAGCTATCACTGTAGGGCTCTTTCTGCACTAGATAGCTTACAGTGGCACAGCGTTACCGATAGCTGTGCTGTGTAAGGCCTCTCTTGTAGCTGCTCTGTGCTAATGGGAGCGAGCTCTCCCGTCGACATATTAAACCACACCCAATGAGGTAGCTATGGTGGCGGGAGGAGCTCTCCCTGTAGCTGCTGGATGCCAGTTGCGAGGAAGTCTTAGATTATTATTATGCGCCATGCAGGTTCCGAGGCAGTTGAGGAGGCAGTGTGTGCTAATCAACTTCCTGGATTCATCAGTACTCTCCCTGAACTCCAGGAACCTGAATAACACATACCTCCCCCTCAGCCACCCCGGAACCTGCATGGTGCACATAAAAACCTCAGGTTCTTCAGAAGAGACGTGAGCTTTTCCCACGGGGCGGCTTGGGGTCTCAGGACGGGAGGCGCAGAGTGGCTGCGAGAGCTCCAGCCAGCCCGGGACTCTTCAGGGGGCAGGGGGGCTTAGGGCTCTAGCTGGCCCAGGGGTCCTCCAGCCATCGGGGAGGTCTGGGGGCTCTGAGCGCAGGGGGGGCCCTCAGGCAGAAGGGGTGGAGCCAGGGGGGCTAGTCTCCCGGAAGGGGGGCTCCACCCACCGCCCATGCTCTCCCGCCGACATAGTGCTGTGCACACTACCACTTATGCCAGTAAAACGTATGTCGCTCAAAGGTGTGTTTTTTTCACCCCGCTGCGTGACATATGTTTTGCCAACATAAGTCATAGTGTAGACATGGCCTGAGTTATGTTTTCTGAACTGCTAATCATTCCCGTGGTTCTTCTCTCAACCTGCGCCAATTTATCAACACAGGGCTGGGCAGTAAGTGCTCTTCCCATCCCAGAGAGTTTTCTAGAGTTTGAAAAATGTTCCCATTCTGAATCAGGAAAGGAAATCAAAACCTTGAAATTTTTCACACACTGACAAACTGAAAAAATAATTCAATTAGGGTAAACAAACGTTTTGTTTCAATGATGACTTTTTTTTAAAAAAAAAACACAAAAATTTTAAAAAAAACTTTTCAGATTAAATTTACTAAAACGTGTATACAAAAAGTCGTTTGAACTTCTCTTTCGGAAAATGTCAAAAAGCAACATCTTGACAATTTCAAAAGGTTTTTTTTTGCAAAAATGTTTCGATTTGGGAGATTTGTCAAAACTGACCCCATTTGGCGAGCAGTTTTGGTTTTGATAAATCAGCATTTTTCATTAAAAAAAAAAAAATTGTTGAAAAATTCCTGCCCAGATCTCTTTGCCTATATTCTGTTCTTGCTCTGTTGCTGCAAATTATGGACCAGAATCTGTGCTCAGTTATGCCAGTGTAAATCCACAGTAACTCTGATATAAACGAGAGCAGAGCATGGCCCTACCATGTAATAAATAACGTAACTTTCTATCTATGAATATGGGTCAGCAATGTGATGCAGTTGCGAAAAGGGCTAATATTCTGGGGTGTATTAAGAGGAGTGTATTAAGGGAGATAAAAATCCCGTGCTATTCCGCACAGATGAGGCCTCAGCTGGAGTACTGTGTCCAGTTCTGGGCACCACACTTTAGGAAAGATGTGGATAAACCGGAGGGAGTCCAGAGAAGAACAACAAAAAATGATAACAGGTTTAGAAAATGTGACCTATGAGGGTAGGTTAAAAAAACTGTGTATGTTTAGTCTTAAGCAAAGAAGACTGAGGGGGACCTGGCAGTTTTCAAATACGTTAAGGGCTCTTATAAAGAGGACGGTGATCAATTGTTCTATATGCCCACTGAAGGTAGGACAAGAAGTCATGGGCTTAATCTTTAGCAAGGGAAATTTAGGTTAAATATTTAAGAAAAACTTTCCAACTCTAAGGGTAGTTCTGGCACAGGCTTCCAAGGGAGGCTGAGGAATCCCCGTCACTGAAGGTTTTTAAGTGCAATTTGGCCCAACACCTTTCCGGGGCAGGACAGCCTAGGTTTGCTTCATCCTGCATCAGAGCAAGGGGCTGGCCTAGATCACCTCTCAAGGTCTGTTCCAGCCCTATATTCCTATGATTCTATGATCTACCTCATCACTAGAGCATCTGAGCCCCTCACAAACTCTGATCATTGTATCCTCACACGAACCCGGGAGGTCAGGAAGTACAATCATCCCCACTTTACAAATGGGGGAACTGAGGCACACAGAGATAACGTGATTTGCCCAAAGTCACACAAGGAGCATGCAGCAGAGCCAGGAATTAAACTTAGTTCTCCTGAGTCTTAGTCCAATACCTCAACCACAAGACCGGCCCGCCTCCAATGCACTGTGCCACTGAATCAGGCTCTAACATTTACTGTGTATGGTTTTAGCAATAAACTCCTGAGGTCCTAGCCTGCTGTTTGGTAGCCAAGGGCTCAGAGCTCAGGATGTGTTCTCCACACCAGCCCAGAGAAGTAGAGCTGAAGTAGACGCTCCTCTCTCCCCACTCCGAACTGTCTCTCAAAGGGATGAGGTGAGCAGAGCAGGAGAGGGTGAGGCTGTGTCTGCATTCACTGGCTGAGGGACAGGGGATGACACAGCTCATGCTGAAAGAAGGGAGGGGGGTGAGCTGAACTGATGGGAAGCTTGGGGTGGGTGAACCTGTGAGAATCTGGAGGTTGGGTGGTGAATCAAGGAGGAGGACACGGGGCTAACGCTGAGTGATGGGGTGCTGGGAGGGGTGCAGTCAGGAGGTGGGGGAGACAACCAGGTGCTGACAGGAGCAGACTGGTGGAGAAAGCAGCGTGCGTATGCACAGCTGCAGGGAGGGTAACTGAGAAATCTAAACACTGGTGGTGGGGGAGTGTGGCTAAGCGGCCCAGTCAGAGCAGAGCCCAGCGGCTGCTGCTGACTGGAAGGAGGACAGAGGGACAGTACAGCTGCCTGGCAAGTTGTGTGAGGTGAGACCCATCGCAGCTGAGCTATGTTTCAATTCCCTCTCCACATGCAGCCATGCAGAGTGGGAGTGCGGAACCCCGCCCAGAGACACAGAGCTGCAGCAGCATCAGGCAGCAAAGGTAACCCCCACAGAAGGTTTTCCACCGATTGTCACCTTCCTGCATAGATAAAAATGCCAGTCGCACGTCACTCAAAATGTGCTGCCAGGTAACCAATTAAGCCCAGATTCTCAATGGTATTTACATGGTTCACTCCCATTGAATCAATGGAAGTTAGGAACCTAGCTACATTTCAGGATCTGGGCCTGAGCCATTTGGCCAGACATTAGGACACAGAGAGGTCTTGGGCTAGGGATGGGGTGGGGGCAGGTCAGGAAATCTGGTTCAGCTCTGATAGCAACTGCCTCTGAGCTCTTCAGCAAACTGCTTAACAGCTCTGTGCCTCAGTTTCCCCTTCAGTAACATGGCGATATTAATAGTGACTCACCATTCCTTGCAGGCAGCTGAGAGGGTAAGTTAGTTACCTCTGTAAAGTGTTTTAAGAGCCTTGGACAGAAGGAGCGATAGACGTGCCAAGGATTGTATTATGAGCTCCTCTGCCTGGATTTGTGCCTCTGCACACATTACCTTTCAGATTAAAACCCGCTAGAAAACAACCCGGTTCAGTTAGATAATCAGACAAAGCTCTGGAGACAAAGCTACTCAAGAACAGAAAAAACAGGAAAGTCATAATGTAGTCATGAGCATATGGCAGAATTTAAAAGGTTGGCCGAGGGGTGGGGTGGCGGGGGAAAAACCAGGTGTTAGCAAGAGAATAAAAACAGCTGGGGTCTCCTTACAAAGGTTTGGTTGATGGCTATTAATGTCATTTGGCACACGGCGGGTTAAAGAGCTATTCAGCTGGCAAACTAAGTTTTTCTCATTTGTAAAAAGGTGTATGTTAGCTCTGCCCTATCCTCAATGTCAACTGCTTACAGCTTCCACAGTGAAATCCTCAGACTGACAGTGGGGGAAAAGGCGGGGGGAGGGGGGGGGGAACAATAGTATCTCACTTAAAAGAATTCATAGATTTTTGAGGCCAGAAAGGACCAGTATGATCATCAAATCTAACCTTCTGCATAACATGCCCCATCAACTTCTGGTGGAGCTATATCATATCTTTTAGAAAAACGACCAGTCTTGATTTAAGACCTCAAGTGCTGGAGAATCAACCACAGACTTAGTGAAGTTGATCCAGTGACCATTGTTAAAAATCTGCTCCATACATTCTTATCTGAATTTGTCCAGCTTCACCCACTGGATCTCATTCTGCCTTTTGCTGCTAGACTGGTCACACGGTAACCAGAATCATAGAATATCAGGGTTGGAAGGGACCTCAGGAGGTCATCTAGTCCAACCCCCTGCTCAAAGCAGGACCAATCCCCAATTTTTGCCCCAGATCCCTAAATGGCCCCCTCAAGGATTGAACTCACAACCCTGGGTTTAGCAGGCCAATGCTCAAACCACTGAGCTATCCTTCCCCCCTTGTAGCTAACATTTTAAATGAGAGTTTCTATCACTCTTATTCTACGATTAATCTTGTTTGACTAAACCAGGCATTCTGGGCCAAATACTCAAAAGCAGCTTCTACCCCAACTGTACCCCTAATCTGTCACCTCTAGATTTTTGTGTGCACCAAAGCCCCCAGATTTCTGAGTGCTCACTGTTCTTGTCTGTGCAAAGCAGGTAATTAACCACCATAGCCTGATTTATCTTGGACGATCAATAAGGCCTCGACTATCCCAGTTTTCTAAATGACAGCTGAGATTCTCCTTTGTTTCTAGCTCACCCAAACCAGGGGTTCCCACAGCCATGGGCTTCCTGGGGCGTAAAGGCCAGCTGTGTATGTGTGTGTGCCCTAAGCTCCAGGGAACCCCGCAGGTACATACATGTTTGCATGTGTGTGCCCAAAGCTCCAGGGAACCCCGCAGGTACATACATGCTTGGCAGCAATTCTGGAAGATCCGACAATGTTTCCGTTACTGTCCAGGACATCGATCCCTTCTTCCAGCTCTGTGTGCCTCATCAGGACAACATTGCAGATATTGGCACTAGCTGAGGGTGAGAAAAGCACAATGGTCAGTTATCCCTCCGTCAGGTTTCACAGGACACTGGGGCAGGCTGCAGCCCCCATTTAAAAATCAAACAGCCACCTTCTGCTCTCAAAAAGAAAAGGAGGACTTGTGGCACCTTAGAGAATAAATTTATTAGTCTCTAAGGTGCCACAAGTCCTCCTTTTCTTTTTGTGAATACAGATTAACACGGCTGCTACTCTGGAACTTCTGCTCTCAGTAACCTCCATTCCACTCTGCTTTTGCTCCGCTGTAACTGAGAGTAGACCTCCAAAGGGATTTGGGAGGGTGGAGGGCTGATACTTGCAATGAGAGTTACAGGTGATCATGTAGACGAGGGTAATACACCGAGATCACGTGCTTTGACTGACCAGGCAATTTGCTGTCACAGTCAGAGGTCGACTGAGGCAAAATGGGGCTTGGAAACACCAAAATGTTCAGCCTCCCCAAAACTCTCCTTTGTATAATGACTGCCCCTCTTCTATTGAAATCCCTCTTCTCATCCTACCCCCTGACCAACCTCCCAGAGCAGCTCACCCCAGGACGGCATTAAGCAGCTATGGGTTGCCCCACTGCCTGCTACTCTACCGGTCCTTTTGACTGCAGACCCAAGATCCCAAGGAGTCTACCTTAATCTACCCCAAGGACAGCTTGACAGACACAAATTCTTCTGGCACAAATAAACGTTTGCAGGCCTGACAGAAACCTGTTGAAAATGATTTCATTGAGCCGTGGGAACAAAATCCAGATGTTTTAGATCAGCGCTGCATTCAGCTCTTAACAGTGCATATGAAGTTTTGTAGAATCTAATTAGAAGCAGCTTCATTAACACATGCTGTTGTAAACCCTGTTCCTGTTGAACTCCCATCATGGGGTGGCAACATTAAGGGGAAAAGAGCTGCTTAGATTTGGTTTTCTTTCTTTCTTAAAGAGAGCTACTTGCTTGACACTTTAATTAGGTATCTTTCCAAACCAGACTATAAACCACCAGTGCCTTAGCGGGTTCCCTTGATTTTCAATCAACATTTAGCCTCAACATCCAAGTCCACTCCAGTTGTACAGCTCACACCTGGCCTCAGAGAGCTGCCCTCTGCTGAGATTCATGGCTGATTAGGTCTCCGGGCTGGAATTCTTTTGAAATAACCTCCTTCCTCATTAGTCTTGACTAGTGTAACCTTGTCCCTGTTCTCAGTTCCACTCCGAATGCTGCTGCTAGCCTCAGCCGACTGGCTTGTGGCTCTGGCCATATCACCCCTTTGTGGAGTCCCTTTTCCAGTGCATCAAACACAAGCTTCACATTTCTACCAATACGATCCTTCACTATATAACCCTGCTCAATATGTCAGCAACTTTATCTTAGCAAGCTGTCAACTTTGCTTTGCAATGCTGGCTTTCCCCATCTGTTAGTCCATTTCTCCCCAAGCACCCAAGATTCATGCTATCTCCCACCCAATGCCTCATACAGTGGAAAAGTTCCCCATCTTATCCCCTCTTTCAAACTCCTCCTTCCCTCACCTCTGTCACGATGCCTACAAAAGCCGACCTGCGGACATTGACTAGGCAGCAGAATCTATTACTTATACCAATATGCTTGTTTCACTATTAGCTTGTCCTGACTTGTCTGTTTCATTCACCTGTCCTGAGCAATCTGGGATTGGGACTATGGCCCAGATCTTCAAAGGTATTTAGGCTTCATTGATTTCAAAGAAAGTTAGGAGCCTAAATATCTTTGAGGATCTGGGCCTCCCTTTTTATTACATGGGCCAGATTCTCCGCTGGTGTAAATCAGCATAACTCCACTGACTTCAAGGGAGCTAAACCAATTTACACCAGCTGAGGATCTGCCGCCCCCCCCACCCCCCACCCCCGCCACAATTTCTGTACAACACACAACAGTGAGGCCCTGATGGGCTCTACTAACAAACAGGAACAACTAGTCAATCTGATCATACCTAACAGAATGGGATCAGGCAAAGAACAGCAAAACAGTCTGGTTTTGCAATACTATTCATTTTACGAGCTCCTTCCAAAGGCACGTTTCGGCAACTCTTGAAGGGTTATAATGTTTGCTAATTAAAGTCAATTCATTTAGTATAAATTAAAGTCAATTCATTTATTTTTTTTCGAGTGGCGGGCGGGCATGGGGTGCAAAAGCAGCTTTCTGCAATGGAAGCTGATTTGTGTCATCACAGAATAGGAGGGAAACCGCATGCATGTGCACACATTTAAGGAGCTGGAGTACTGGTTAGGATTACGGTGCACAGTCACGTGTCAGGAAGACTGAGAACACTCATGCTATATGAGGCAACATAATGAAGGCACCAGGGCATCTCTCACCTTAGGATGGTTAGTTATTATGGGGAAGTGGACTGCCAGAGAGAACCAAATCTCTCCTTCACTCCCCACCACAACATACACACACACACACTCTGCTAGCTACTTCCAAGCTCTAAGCATTCTGCAATTTCTCAGGTCAGGAGTTCTCCTTCTGCCCTGTGTACGTATGTGTCTCAGGGTTTTCAGGACCATTTGCAATTATGCTATTTAACTTGGTTTTCAGCTTTGAGACTCATCTAGGAAGGAGAAGGCATGGCAGGAGGACTGAGGCCAGGGCCCCATGCTTCTAGGTCAATTGGAAGGAGAAGTGGAAGGAGAGGGGGTGGAAAGCAGTTTCTAGACACAGAACTTTTCTCATAATTCTTCTCCCTCTCTGTTTCCAGGCAGGTGGAGCCATAATGCCAACTGCGGCTAACCATCCCATGTCATAGTCGGAAAGAAGAGAGACTTGGAATAAGTTTTACTTCCTTTCTGCTACTAGGGTGACCAGACAGCAGGGGTGAAAAATCAGGACAAAGGGTTGAGGGTAATAGGCACCCATATAAGAAAAAACCCTGAATATCAGTACTGTCCCTATAAAATCAGGACATCTGCTCACCCTATTTGCTACGTATGTTACAAACAAGCCACTGTTATATACTGGCGAGATTCCAATCATAACCACGCTCAGCCCACCCCTGAAGTCCTTGGTTTGGCAAAACTCCCATTAACTTTGAATGGATTTAGCCCGTTCCACTGTGCAGGGCACCAGAATAGATGAAAGGAGCCTTGGGCTCTGTTCCTGGCTCTGCCACTGACTTGCTGTATGACTTTGGGCAAGTTTCATCGCTTCTGTATACCTTAGTTTCCCCCTCTGTGAAACACAGACACTGATGCTTTCCTGGCTTCGTAAAGTGCTTTAAGATCAGGCTTGACATACACAGGTGAGGTAGGGTGGCTGATTGTGTTGTATCGGCTCTGTGGATAAACAGAGGCACAGTCTCCAGGGTGGTAAATCCAGCGTCCTTCACCAGCACTAAATGTACATGGAAGTATTTTAAAAGTGAAAATCCAAGGTTTGTGGATTACCAAATATACACTGGAAGAGGCAAAGGTGGGCGAACTGTCTGCTCGTTCTGTAAAAGCAAACCAAATCTGCCTTATTGCTTTGAGATCGATCTAAGGTGCTTATATGGCCCCTGTAGCATGTGAACCCCTCAATCATCTTTACAGTATTTAGGGAATCTGGTCTAGATTCAAACAGAATCATAGAATCATAGAATATCAGGGTTGGAAGGGACCCCAGAAGGTCATCTAGTCCAACCCCCTGCTCAAAGCAGGACCAAGTCCCAGTTAAATCATCCCAGCCAGGGCTTTGTCAAGCCTGACCTTAAAAACCTGTAAGGAAGGAGATTCTACCACCTCCCTAGGTAACGCATTCCAGTGTTTCACCACCCTCTTAGTGAAAAAGTTTTTCCTAATATCCAATCTAAACCTCCCCCATTGCAACTTGAGACCATTACTCCTCGTTCTGTCATCTGCTACCATTGAGAACAGTCTAGAGCCATCCTCTTTGGAACCCCCTTTCAGGTAGTTGAAAGCAGCTATCAAATCCCCCCTCATTCTTCTCTTCTGCAGACTAAACAATCCCAGCTCCCTCAGCCTCTCCTCATAAGTCATGTGCTCTAGACCCCTAATCATTTTTGTTGCCCTTCGCTGGACTCTTTCCAATTTATCCACATCCTTCTTGTAGTGTGGGGCCCAAAACTGGACACAGTACTCCAGATGAGACCTCACCAGTGTCAAATAGAGGGGAACGATCACGTCCCTCGATCTGCTCGCTATGCCCCTACTTATACATCCCAAAATGCCATTGGCCTTCTTGGCAACAAGGGCACACTGCTGACTCATATCCAGCTTCTCGTCCACTGTCACCCCTAGGTCCTTTTCCGCAGAACTGCTGCCTAGCCATTCGGTCCCTAGTCTGTAGCGGTGCATTGGGTTCTTCCGTCCTAAGTGCAGGACCCTGCACTTATCCTTATTGAACCTCATCAGATTTCTTTTGGCCCAATCCTCCAATTTGTCTAGGTCCTTCTGTATCCTATCCCTCCCCTCCAGCGTATCTACCACTCCTCCCAGTTTAGTATCATCCGCAAATTTGCTGAGAGTGCAATCCACACCATCCTCCAGATCATTTATGAAGATATTGAACAAAACCGGCCCCAGGACCGACCCCTGGGGCACTCCACTTGACACCGGCTGCCAACTAGACATGGAGCCATTGATCACTACCCGTTGAGCCCGACAATCTAGCCAGCTTTCTACCCACCTTATAGTGCATTCATCCAGCCCATACTTCCTTAACTTGCTGACAAGAATGCTGTGGGAGACCGTGTCAAAAGCTTTGCTAAAGTCAAGAAACAATACATCCACTGCTTTCCCTTCATCCACAGAACCAGTAATCTCATCATAAAAGGCGATTAGATTAGTCAGGCATGACCTTCCCTTGGTGAATCCATGCTGACTGTTCCTGATCACTTTCCTCTCCTCTAAGTGCTTCAGGATTGATTCTTTGAGGACCTGCTCCATGATTTTTCCAGGGACTGAGGTGAGGCTGACTGATTCTGATTCTGAGATTCTGATGATTCTGAGAGATTCTGATGTTCAGAATTTGGGAAAATCCTGTCAAATTCCTATCTGTCCATTACTTTGTTAACAATCTTTTGTAATATTTAGCCCTTTATATGTTCAAAGTACTGGTCAAATATGAAAGATCTAAGATGATCATCCATCAAATGCCTTGTCCCTTGCAATATGTCCTAAGTACTTACACTAAATAATCTGTTCCACCTTGCATTTTGCTGTGACACTGGGTGTACCTTTCCCAGACCTGAACAAGAGCTCTGTGTGGCTCGAAAGCTCGTCTCTCACACCAACAGAAAGTTGGTCCAATAAAAGTTATTACCTCACCTACTATGCCTCTCTGATTCTGTACGTATTTCACATTTACGTGTGAGTTGGTAGTCTTTATACATGATGAATATGTCTTTTTGTTCTGCCTAAATGGAGTTGTTTAAAGAGATTAAATAAAAACAGAAAAACACCCTTGTGGAATTCCTATTTGGGTTAACAAAAAGGCCCTCCCCCCGCAAAAAAAAACAAAAAAACCCCAACTTGGCCATAAATCTTGAAACTTTAAAGGCTTCTTTTTAGGTGAAAAAATCCCGCACTGCATTAGTGCCACTCCAGCGAGCAGAAATAAATTCCTGAGCTGACTTACAATACACGCCAGCAGCATTACAGTGCTGTTCTACTCTGAAAGGCGACTAAGTAAACAATGGCATTGTGGGGATCACTGTCTCATAGTAATTTCTCTATTAAATCTCAGAGCTCTGGGTGGGTGCCCTCCGGTATGAAGTTCAGATAAGACCCAGAGCTAAATCAATCAATCAGTGGGCTCAATTTACAAATAAAAAGACATTTTTGCTAACTGCCAGCCCTGCAAGCTCACCCTGGGATCTGGGGGCCTGGCATATGGGCGTCTTTCCATTGACTTCAGTGGGCTTTGGATCAGGCCCTGGGAGGCCAAACTGGTTTCTATCCTTTTTGCACATCATCCCCAGTAATAAAGATCAAATTCTGCCCCTAGCGACATCTCTACCCCCCACCCCACACACACTTTACATTATGCCCCCAGCAACAGTGAGGCAATCTCACTGCCCCTGTATAACCGATGGGCACTAGGCCTGAACTCAGCTAAATATTTAAACATGTGTTTAATTTGGGGCCTTAATAGACAATTCTGCTGATGAAGGACAAGCAGGAATAGAATCCAGCTCCCTCTCCCTTAGCTGTGCTGACTCCACAGGCTACACAGGAACAAAAAGTTTTAACATCTTACATTTGTCGCTGTAGTAACCAGGTACGGCTGATCTGTGTAGGTCACAGTTCTCATCTTCACAGATCAAGCTCATCTGTGGAATGGACCCAAATTTGGGGGGAACTTGAATTCAAATCCGAGCAAACCCAGACTCCACGTCTCAGGCCAGTTGCTACTTTCCTTTTCAAACTGCATTTCTTCATCCACTTAAACACCAAAACCAGATGGATTTTACAGGCAACATTTCTTTCCACCATGACAATACTTCAGAGAGGGAAACAGAGAGCAAAGCATGGAAAAGGCTACAAAAGGACGCAAATTCATACTCGGTCTAAATGTGAGCAGCTCTGCAGACTATGCTGGAGTTACAGCCACTTACTCCAGAGCTGAATTTGGGTTCTTTTATCTATTTTTAAATAAATGCCTATAACCCACACATCCCAAAATTCTACCTCACACATTCACCTGAGGCGAGTAATACATGTAATATATTGCTAGCTATTTCATTATCATCAAGGTAAAGGGCAGGAAAGCAGAGTTTGTGGCTGGGCTGGTACATTTTCATGATCATTCTGCAAAGCTGTTTATAACATTTTTGTTTCTTTTAATAAAAACTTCCTGGAATCTATGGAACCCAACTCTCTCTTCCCACGTTCCATAGCCCGATGGAGTTACACCTGGGATGAATTTGGACCATTGGGTCAGGTTTCTTTTCAGCACCACTCCATGGGCCAGTGATCTCTTCCATTCTCTCTTGAAAATGCTACATTGGAAACAGCGAGATTCAAGAACTTCCCGTTCATCTTTTGCAAGAGAGAGGAAGAAGACTGGGGCTGTAAATGGCTATCGAAAGAACAACATGATACATGCATTGTGGGGGGGGGGGGGGTGGAGGGGACAGCGGAAGTTCAAAATTGCTTCTGTGGGGACTCAAGATACACTGTGATATGCACTCGCAGATATCTCCACAAGGATGATCGGTCTTTTGTAACTTGGGGGCATGTTTTTCCTGTAATAACAAGTGGATTAATTTTGCAATCAGCTGCTCACATGAGGAGACAAGAGTTATATTTTCCCAGCCTGGGCATTCCCTGAGGGCAACAGATCCCTCTAGGATCAAACAATATGATCCTGCTAGGAATGCAACAGGGTTCCCTGGTTTGTTATTTACTTCACTCATGCCAAGTTTTGTGACAAGCCGATTTCCTAACCAGACCCATCTCTTGGAGTCAGTGATTCTATCAATAAATGTAGCACGCGGTCAATCCACCAGCACAGTGCAGTGGAGAGCAGGAGTAAGGAGACTGGGGTTTCCTTCTCAGCTCTAATACAGGTTCGCTGCCTGACCTTGAGCAAGTCACTTAACCTCTCTGTGACTCAGCTTCCCCATTTGTAAAATGAGGATAATGGACTCTCTTTCATGTCATGCAGACTGTTAGGATATAGATATTCAGGCCTGTCTGTAAAGGCCTATATTCTAAGAATTTAGGTGTATTCTTATCACTTAGCTAGTTATAGAGGTATAAAAGAAAGAATCAAAATCACTGTCTGCCGGTGTAAGGGCCTTCTCTTACTGTGACAGTCTGAGGCCCTGTTCTTAGGCTAAGATCTCTGGCTAAGCAGCAGAGGCAGCCATAAGCTGGGAAGTGAATGGTCACATTCTCACATAAGGCAATAAGGCAATCTGGGGTTGTTAGAAAGGAGATCTGATCTACCTCCTCCAGAGAAAGGGAAGAGCCTAGAGGATGTAAAAGGAAGTTTAGTTTGATAGTTTTCTGTTCAGTAAGAACTCACTTATCAATAGACACAGCTGGGAAACCCTTATGTCTTTATAGATGTAGTTGTGAAATCCTCACTTCTGTATTGTTTTGTCATTATAGTTCCCACTTTGCTATTGTTTATTTGCATGGTCTCTGTCTGGTTCTGTGATTGTTTCTGTCTGCTATATAATTACTTTTGCTGGGTGTAAACTAATTAAGGTGGTGGGATATACTTGGTTATATAATCATGTTACAATACGTTAGGATTGGTTAGTTAAATTTCAGTAAAATGATTGGTTAAGGTATAGCTAAGCAGAACTCAAGTTTTACTATATAGTCTGCAGTCAATCAGGAAGTAAGGGGGGAATGGGAACAGGGAATGGGGGTGGGAAATTGGAATCATGTTTTGCTAAGGGGGGGAAATGGGAACAGGGACACAGGTAAGGCTCAGGTAAGCTGCGAAGGGGGGCACTAAGGAAGGAAACTGGAATCATGCTTGCTGGAAGTTCACCCCAATAAACATCAAATTGTTTGCACTTTTGGACTTCGGGTATTGTTGCTCTCTGTTCATGCGAGAAGGACCAGGGAAGTGAGTGGGTGAAGGACTAAGCCCCCTAACACAGACAATGAGGAGTTCTGGCTGGGGCATGAGCCAATCAATGCACTCCTAGAGTGGAAGTGTACATGGGCAGATGTATTTGTTCATTCTATCCCTGTGCATCCAAGGAGTAGAATGTGCAATTCCATTTCCTGTGACATTGCCCCGATTGTCTATATTGTCAGTTGTTTACAGCTCAGTACAGATTTTGCCCTTTTCCTAACCCTGAAAACATGAATAGCATTATATGCATTGACATCCAAATGGTTTGCAGGCAGCACCAACTTGCTTTTAGTCAGTCAAAGTCATATTCTACCACCTTCCTGCAACTGATCAGTGTGTAATTAAACCTTCTTCTGCCAGATGCTCTCACATCAGGGTACAGCTTCATGAGCCAGGCAGCGGAGGACAACGCAAGTCCCCTAAAGTGACAGTGGATAGAGTTACATCACTGATAACCATGTTGCTGGGAGGGACGAAAGTCCTCCCTTGTCCAAATTTGAAAACACCCTGGAATTTTTCTCTGGAATACCCTGGTGTCATGCACCCATTCATGTTGATGTACATGAATCTCCTTCTGTGGTCAACCAAGGTCTGCAAAATGAACAGGTAGTATCCTTTCCAGTTGATGTATTCATGTGAACCTTGTGGAGGATAGACAATGGACATGGACATGTGTGCGATCCATGGCTCCGGGACAGTTCGAGAACCCCATTCTCCCACAGCCGATAATTATTTTGGGGACATTAGCGATCCTTACCGCTTATGGGCAAACCACAACAATAACCGAGTCACAAGTCTCCATCACCACAGCACTGACAGCTGACTTGCCAACACCAAACTGGTTAGCCACGGATCTGCAGCAGTTTAAGATAGGCAGCTTCCAGATGGCAATAACAACCTGCTTCTGGACTGGTAGGGACGGCCTCATACGCACGTTCTGGTGCTGAAGGACGAGGGCAAGCTCCTCACGCAGCTCCATGAAGGTGGCCTGCCTCATGTGGAAAATTTAGAGTCACCGCCGATCACCCCAGGTCTGCAGGATGATGTAGTTTCACCACTTGATCTTTGTGGTCCTGCTCCAGAACTGCCAGTCAGCACAGTGAGATTCCGCAGCTATTAAAACCTGTCTCAGCTGTTTCCACTGCTCCATCTCTGCATGCCTCTTGCATGATCTCCTTAGCAGGGCCTGCCACCACCTTCTCAAGGCAACAAGCCACTGCCTAAATTTCCTCCACTGCATCTCATGCCCTGCATTGGTCTGGTGTCCCAGAAACGAGAGCTGCATTAATGCTGACAGCTAGAACAGGTCATCAGCATCCTGGGCTGGATCCATGCCTGCTAACAATTGGAACGCAGGCTGTGAACAGCAGTGTGGAGAGTGCCTATCTGGAAGTGCTTATATCTACTGTGTTGGTGAGCTCAGACTTCTGCACAGGGACCCAGGAAAGACTGGTAAATTGTCCCACAATACACTGCAAAACGATTCATAGAATGGCACAGTTTAGTGGAGTACTAAAACACAGGGGATATCCCCCAGCAATTCTAGTGCCTAACCTGAGTTGCTACAGAACCAGCGTGGACACAGTTACACAGGTGTGATTTGAGTGTGGCTTAACTGCTGGACACTCACTTTCTTAGACTGCTATAACTCCCATACCTGGTTACCTGGAACCAGGTAAACTGCAGTGCAGACATACCCAGTGATTCTGGTCAAAATCTTATATCCTTGACCAGGGGTGTGAAGTGTACTACTCTGCACAGGGTAGTGGCTGCCTTCCACCCTAGAAGTGGATGCATTTTACTGAAGTTCCATCACTTCTGAAAGAGGCTAAGGATGGTAGCAAGAGTAATTTCATTTTTATGACAAGAGAATTTCTACATAAACACCCTGAGAAACACAACATGGTTCAGATGCCTGGCTGGTGTAAATCAGCGCAGCTCCAGTGAAATCAAAGGACCAGATCCCCAGCTGGCAAAAATCAGAGTATTTCCATTGAAGTCAATGGGCCAAATCCCCAGCTGGTGTAAGATGGCACAGCCCCATTGACATTAGTGGAGCTATGCCAATTTACATCAGCTCAACATCTGGCCCCATGTCTTCACAAGGTTAAATCTAGCTCATTTCTGGAGGCTGGTAGTGAAAGTTAATATGAAGACAGATCTTTAATTAAACAGTTTACCCAGGTCTCCAAACCAATAACTTCCAGCTCTCAAAACAACCAAAGAGCAATTAGTGGGAGGCTTCCTGATGTCCTGGCACACAATTAAGCATGACAGTACACAAATAAATTAAGAACTAGAGAATTAATTAAGAGCTAAACAAATTAATTAGGGTCCCCAATCAATTCTGACGCCAGCTTAACCTCTTTCTCCTAACACCTCTGTGTAAAAATAGAACCACCTGGTGGCAGAGGTTTTGTAACGTGCAATGCTGATCCAAGCCTGGTCTGAAACGTAGCTCTGAAATCTACTCACAATTTTTAATGCCATTTTGAAGCCAAACAAAAAAGGATGGTTAAAATAAAATTTTCCACTAAATACATATCCAAAACAGGAAGAACTGAGTGACCATCATGGTAAAGATTTTCATGATAAATAATAATGTAACGCTTCTTTAGCGCTTTTCACCCCTAGATCTCAAAGTGCCTTTTAAAAGCAAGGGAGTATCATCACCCCCATTTTGCAGATGGGGAAAACTGAGACCTAAAGCGGTCAAGTGGTCTGGCCAAGATTACACAGGGAAGTCAGTGGTAGACAACAGACTTTAACAACAGTTTCCCAATAGCACTGTGCTTGTGAATGGAAATTATAATTCACTATGCAATCTCCCAGTGTTATGTGGGCTCTGCTCATGGGGGCCAATGCAAGAGGTGAAGGAGATTGTATAGAATCTATTTATGTGCACACTGAATGAAGCAGACCTCTGCAGACCCCTGCTTTGTTTAGGGACTGACCCAAAGGCCATTGAAGTTAACAGAAAAGTTCTGGAGCCCAGATCCTCAAAGGTATTTATGTGTCTAACTCCCATTGAAATGGATGGTAGTTAGGCCCAGATCCTCAAGGGTATTTCGGTGCCTGCACCAAAATACCCTTGAGGATCTGGGCCTAACTGACTTCAATGGGCTTTGAATGAGCCTCTGAATGAAAAGATTATGCAGGAAAGAGCATTAACTGCTGTCTACCAAATAGTTCCAGGAGATCATATTGTTTTTGTTTTTAATTTTTATATATTTTTAAAATAAACCTAGGACACACTACAAATAACGATGTTAAAGCACTCAAAGCCAGGAAATGCCAAAGTTGAGATCAGCCATACAAACTTAACTCTGCTGCTTTGGGGTGTGCTGTACGATACAATCTAATTACATGGTTACAAGCGATTTTTCCTGCAGGACCTCTGCCTCACTCACAGTACAGGCTGGCTGGTGAATCGATTAGGGCTTGTTCAATCACTGGGGCTCAACAGTGTGCAATGGATGAAGAACGCAGCACGCCCTGGGCAGTCAGGATAACAACTAACTATTGAACAGCTTCCTCGTTCACTGCACACCATCCGACCTGCACTCTCAATGAGCATGGAGTGCTTCACTTTCCAACTTCGACATCCTTTTCATGCTATCATGTATTTATTTTGCCTGGAGACACACACACATGGTTTGGGTGGATGACACGACAAGTGCCAGAGGAAAGCAGCATTGTCTGCTGATTAGATCAGAGAACTTTGAGGCAGAAGACCAAGCTCCTGCTCCCAGTTCTGCTGCCACTGACCCACTGTGTGACCTCTCAGTGACTCAATTTCCTCACCTGTAAAACAGGGATCATGATCACTTTTGTAAAAAGCTTTGAGATCTTTGGAGAAAGACGATGCATCTGTACTAAACATGACCAGGGAGTGTAATATTTGTTAGTCTAACATAACACTTCCCTTTGGGCAACCCAGTCAAACAAGACATGCTGGCGGATGTCAGAGGAGGCAAGTTAATATGTTCTTTGGATCATAACTAGAGCTGATTGGAAATATTTAGATGAAACTTTTTTCATTGGAACCGAAACTTTTTGCGGAATCATTATCGGTTTTGCTGGAATTGTCATTGAGAAAGAGTGAGAGACCCCTTCCCCAGAAGAGCCAAGGGCCTGATGGTGAGAGCACTCGTCTGGGATGGTCCAACTCATCTCAGTGTAAGTAAGAGAAAGATCACATACCTTGTGCAATACTGTGCAGTATTTACCTCCACCCTCATCCTGGTGGACACCACAGCCTGATGAAGCGCAGCCAGTCCACGTACAACAGCACTTTCTTCTCTTATCATTTAACGAGAACTTAACAGGAAGTGTGATCACACCCTGCACAGAAATCATCTTGCCTACTTCAGGTGTCCTGTGCAAGCTTAGAGTTCTAGTGGATTCATCACACGTGGATACAATGGACGTATGCACACCCATTTACCAAAGTGGCCAGAAAGGCCTTCTTTGGCTGGCCAGGAGGCTATGACCTTATCTCTCAGACACAGACGCTGCTATTCATGCTTTGTCACATCAAACTAGATTACTGCAACATGTTCTACCCTCAGCTGACCAAAGAGGACACCTGGAAATTGCATGTGATCCAATACATAGCATCTATCATTTTACGTGGAGCAGACAGACAAGAGCGTATAAGATCGTTGCTTTGTGCTCTGCATTAGCTAACAATCCAATCCTATATCTTGCACATGCAAGTCCTATTGTTTGGACAAAGAAGTGACTGGGCACAAAAACTGTGTGTGCAAGAAACTTGCACGTACAAAGTTGGTGTACACAAATGGAGCCTGGGCTGGGCTGATTGCCCTTTAGAAGTATGGCTCTGTGTGTTTCCCACTGAGCAACCTAGGCAAAGGCAAAAGTGAAATCTTACCAGTCACCATGGCCCAGATCCTCGAAGATATTTAGACACTTAACTCTCATTGAAATCAATGGGAGTTAAGTACCTAAATATCTTTGAGGATCTGGGCTGCTGTGCTTACTTTGCAGTGGTCTGAAGCAGTGATGAAAATTCTTTGATCAGTCAGCAGCAGAATCAAGCTCGGGCAAAAGTTTTTAAAATGAACTGAGCCCTGAAGAGTTAGCACTTTAATGTTCCACTACAGAAATAGAAAAAGGTTAATTAATGTGTGGAGTCGCTTTAATAATCATGATCCGAGTCAGCAATGGCTTATGACTGGTGATTAGCCCTTTAAAATACTCAGGCATGACTTTTTACCCAAGCGATCTAGAAAACGTGACAGTGCAAGACTGACTCTGAGGAACCATACCATACATTCAACACTTTTGTCCCAAGGTCGAGGTCTCCTCTTAGAGCATAGAATATTTAACTGATTTACTGTAGAATGGTTTCAATTTGCACCCCAAAAACTCACAACGAGGGGTAGAGTGGTAAATTATTCACACAGTTCTGGGCTTCTTCAGAAGCAGCTCTTAAAAGCCTGCATTTTCGCAGGAAAAATATTTTCATCAATTTTTATTGTAAAAAAATGGCTGCATTGCTGGCTTAAGGACTTGATTCCGTTTCTGATTCAAACCGTGAATCACCAAGTATCTTAAAAATCAAATGCCTTAGGATTCAGAATTTCTGTGTTCAAACAATATTTATTATTATTTCAACGGCCTTACAATGGAAACCTCACTTAGATAAATGACTGTCCAGTTTCAATGTAGCTTTTGTAAATAGGTTTGCTATGAATTCCGGTGCTGGAACGCTGCTTTGTAACTTCCTACGGCAATTCTCAGTGATTCACAGAAGACATCCCTCTGCCTTCTATAGCAGTAGTGCACTAGGGGGAACTCTATTCTTCTCATTCGCCAGTGCAGGAGGAGCAGTACGGATATGGAAATCTGTGATGCAAGAGAACTGTCTGACTCAAGTATTGCTCAGTGAGTAGTGGGTAAGGCTATGTATAGTAATTCAGCCAACTGTATTCGTAACCCCTGTGTGTTCACTTTCCACAAACGTTCAAGCTTCACTAACAGGATCACTTGTGGAAGTGAACATTGCGACTGAATGCTCAAATAGCAGCCGGTAGCTAAGTCTGAACTGTGTATTTGATTTCAAAGTGTGCAATTCCTGACCGATCTGCTGACCAAGAATCACTCACTAAAGAAATCTGTGAGTTTTGAGCAATGAATAAATGAAATTGTTTTAGTGCTGTATGCAGTGTTATTGTAGCCGTGTCGGCCCTCGGATATTAGAGAGACAAGGTGGGAGAGGGAATATATTTTATTGGACCTTCAAACAATCCCCCAACCTCTCCAAGCTCATCATCAGAAGCAAGCTCCCCACAGATGAGGACACACCAAATCAAAGCAGCACCAGATCCTGCCAGAACAACAGATGCAAAACCTGCAGACACATCTCCACTGCTACAATGACCAACACCCCTCACCTTTCAAGATCCATGGCTCCTACACATGCCTATCCCAACATGTGGCGTACCTCATTCAGTGCACTAAATGCCCCAATAACAACTATGTGGGTGAAATTAGAGAGTCTCAAACGAACTCACACAGGAAAATGATAAAAGGCAAAAACACTGTCACCCGTGGGTGGAAATTTTTCACAAAGCAATCACTCCATATCTGGTCTCTCAGTCCTCAGCCTCAGAAGAAACCTGCACAACGTCTTCAAAAGACAAGCCTGGGAGCTTAAATTCATAACTTTGCCAAACACTAAAAATCATGACCCGAAAAGAGATACTGGATTTATTACAACAACGTGTAACCCACTAACAACCCTTTTTGTCCTATGAGGTGTTGATGGGGCACTTCACTTTGAATAATCCAGAATATGTGCTAACTTCTTACGCTAAACAATCTGTTCCACCTTGCATTTAGCTGTGACACTCGGAGTACCTTTCCCAGACCTGAAGAGCAGCTCTGTGTAGCTCGAAAGCTCGTCTCTCAACAACAGAAGTTGGGCCAATAAAAGATATTACCTCACCCACCTTGTGTCTCTAAAACAATTTGAGTAACATACAAAAACCATCAGATACTTTATAATGAATAAGAACATAAGAATGGCGATACTGGGTCAGACCAAAGGTCCATCCAGCTCAGTATCCTGTCTTCCGACAGTGGCCAATGCCAGGTGCCCCAGAGGGAGTGAACCTAACAGGTAATGATCAAGTGATCTGTCTCCTGCCATCCATCTCCACCCTGTGACAAACAGAGGCTAGAGACACCATTCCTTGCCCATCCTGGCTAGTAGCCATTAATGGACTTAACCTCCATGAATTTATCTAGTTCTCTTTTAAACCCTGTTATAGTCCTAGCCTTCACAACCTCCTCAGGCAAGGAGTTCCACAGGTTGACTGTGCGCTGAGTGAAGAACTTCCTTTTATTTGTTTTAAACCAGCTGCCCATTAATTTCATTTGGTGGCCCCTAGTTCTTATAATATGGGAACAAGTAAATAACTTTTCCTTATTCACTTTCTCCACACCACTCATGATTTTATATACCTCTATCATATCCCCTCTTAGTCTCCTCTTTTCCAAGCTGAAAAGTCCAAGCTTCTTTAATCTCTCCTCATATGGGACCCGTTCCAAACCCCTAATCATTTTAGTTGCCCTTTTCTGAACCTTTTCAGGTTCAGAATAATTTGCTCAGCTCTAGTCTCCAGGGTGAAATTTATTCCTATGCAGAGGGTCAGCCCCTAGCCTGTGCACCACTCAGAGGGCCTGATTCTCTGGCAGTATAAAGGAGCTGTAAAGAGGGTGTAATTGTAATTAAAGCAGAATAGTTACACTGGGCCTGATTCTGCAAGGTGCTGAGTGATGAACTCCCATTAACTTCCAGCAGAAGATGATGACCCCCAGCACCTCATGGAGGGAGCTCACTGTCTCACAGGATTGAGTCCTTAACATGTGGATGTTTAAAGACTAATATTCATGGTCTTTACTTCCAATGCCTTCCACAGGATTGGTCCAACCCACCTGATGGAGTGTCTTACTCTCCAATATCACAACCTCTTATGACAGCTAAGTTCCACTGGAATAATTACACTATCAGCTTCAGGAGACTTGTCTACAAAGGGTGTTACTGCTCATTAGTTGATTCCCAGTTCACCCAAGAGCAAGACTGGTGAACAGCAGCTCTCTCTTCAGCGGGCCCACAGCTGTGGGACCTGTTTCCAGGAACGATCACAATGACCACGAATCTCAGAGCCTCCATAACGAACTGCAGAACCCACTTCTCCAAACAACAAACTTCAATACATCAAAGCCATGAAACTCTCCTTGGAGAGGTACAAAGAATGTGGTGTACTCCTTTCAGTGTTAGTGAGGTGCGCAAACACTCGCTGTAGCACAAATTCCTAGACAAACTAGCTTAGATTAGAGTAGAGAGACGGCTGAGGGGGATACCCTACAAATGGCTTTTTGAAGGCTGCTTAAGTAATGATGCATGATGAGGGATTTGATAAACAGTTAAAATGTTTATGGCAGATACACACCATCCCCATATGCATCATTCCTACCACTCAATAAGACAGACAATCAGTTAAAAAACCCCACCAATGAAGACATCCATAACTGTTTTCACCTTTTGAGGGTCTAAAATTAGTCACCCTTGCCATGGATGAAAAGGGAAAAATTATTTAAAGAGAGAGAGAGAGAGAGAGAGAGAGAGAGAGAGAGAAGCAGCAGCCCATATGGCAGGGATGGCCACACCACAGCTCGCAAACTGCATGCGGCTCTTTTATAGTTAAAGTGCAGCTCGCAGAGCCCCCTACATGGCCCTCCCCCCCATTTTCCGCTTACCAGACTTAGTGGGGGAGCTCAGGGCTTCTGCCCTGTGGCAGGGTGGTGGGGCTCCGGGCTTCAGCCCTGCAAGGTGCGCCAGGAATGGCGCTTCAGCCCCAAGCCCTGACAGATGCGCCCCAGGGGGCTGAAGCCTCAAGACCCCCCAACCCCGCAGGACAGAAACCCCAAACCCCACCACCCCGCTACAGGGGAGAAGCCCCAAGCTCCTCCATGCCACCTTGACAACATATCAACTGGTCTTCCAAAGACTTACAACTAGGATGGAAACCCACAAGGCCTCCAGCTCTAGCACTAATTAGCTGTGATACAGTAAGTAGGATGTTAATATTTTAAAAAATGTGTGTGTGAAGGTTGTGCATGTCTGGCAACTCTCTGGCTTCTGAAGATTATCGTATGCCGCTCAGAGGGTTGGTAAGTTTGGCTATTCCGTCTATATGGAGAAAAACAAGAACTGGTGTCCTTTGTAACAGTTTACAGAGAGCTTTTCAGGTTTAAAGTGCACTATGAACATTAATCTTCAGAATACCCCTGGGAGGGAGGTAAGTATACTTATTATTTATTATTTTTTGCAGCAAAGAAAGTGTGTGAGGCACCTCACAGACCAAATTGACAGCGTCCCTGCCCTGAAGAGTTAGCTTCCTAGTCTGTAAAACGCGAATATAGCAAGTAAAGGCCCAGAAAGGTAAAGGACATCATTTCCAAAACTGGCCCTGGAATTTGGGGGCCTGACTTTTTGTGCACACAGCTCAAGACACCTGGGGCCTGACTTTCAGAAGCACAGATCACTCTCAACTCCAGCTGGAGTCAGGGGGAGCTGCAGATGCTCAGGGGGAGCTGCAGCACCTCTGAAAAGCAGGCGCAAGTGGGGCATGCAAAACAAAGTAGAGGCCACTTGCAAATTAGTCTGTAAGTGATTTGCCCAATATCACACAGGGAATCGGTCAGAGCCAGGATTCTAATTTCAGAGCTCCTGGCTTCCAGTCACATGCATAAACCAGAACACCTCACCACCTCCCCCTCACTCCAGAGGTTATGCTGGATTTTATGGGCTATGGCTGGCTGACCTCTCTCTCCAATGGAACCAAACAGAACAACCCCATATCTGTGATATTAGTCGTTCTTCAAATAGTTAAAAAAAACCCAACAATTTAACCTTTTATTGACCCACTGAGTCCCTAAGTGAAGGTGTCTAAGTCTCATTGACTTTCAGTGGCGTTAGGTCCCTAATCTGCTCAGGTGCTTTTGTACATCCCATGGCGGCTATCTGCATCTTTAGGTGCTTAAATACATTTGTAAATCTGCAAATTTTGCAGCCTGGGATTATGTGCAGCAGCCCCTTTTACTGAATTTACAATAACCAGATCATGTTGCAAACAGACTATATTAGTCCTTGCATACACACATTTTTTCCCTGTCTGCTTTTGGAGTTAATTTTAGTGTCCTCAAAAGCAAGGAGCTGATGGCACTGACAGACAGTCACCAAACCAGATAGCCTCTTCACATAATATTTGTCAGTGCACCTCAGACTTAAACTCCAATGTTCCAACACTTCTGATTCAGAGCCTCTAGAGGTTGAACAATGACACATTGTGTAGTGGATATTTTAACGTGATTTTGAAACCACCAGGGAGTAGGTTAAGACCACCAAACTCATTTCACTTGGGCTCTACACCATGTTTGAACCTAGATCTCCAGAAGCAGGTAGCTACTGTGTTAAGACCACGGTCTTATTACCTTCATTCATACTGAACACTGGTGTCTAATGGGAGAGGCCAATAGCTACTCCGTTATATATTGGAATATACCGGTCTTAGCCTAGCAGAGTACTGGGGTACTGCAGTCACTGCTTTCAATAATTGCACAGCATGCAAATTCCTGCACTCCAGCCACGGTCCTCAAAACTCACTTCCTGTGTGACTACAAATATGCCCGTTTCATCCTGCTAATGGTTTATGTTATGTCTCAAATATATTGACTAAAACATTTCAGGAAAATAACTTCTTGTGAGTACTTCTTGTTAACTTGGATATAATGAAATCTTGGGCCAATAAACACCAAGCCTAGGAATTTATTGAGCCCAGGCTATGGTTACTACCCAAGGAATGAATGGTCATCTAAACGGTGAAGATTAGAAGAGTCAGAACTCATTCTGCATTGTCCAGTCCTCTCTCTGACAGTCTGAGTGGCCCACACAGGTTATTCCCACTGAAACAGTGAATTTCAATCCTATATTTTATTTAGAATAACAACATCTCAAACACTCATTGCAAATCTTGCAGTGCTGCCAGCTTGGGGTTCAAGCAACAGTATAAATTACAAAGGCAGAAGCTACCCGTGTGCCTCAGCCGCATTAAATCCATACTTAGGGCTATATCACACACACAGAGAGTATAGAAGTATATCATTTCTTACCTACAGCAGGGAATGGCACAAACCTCTGGATCAGGAGACGGGTGGCTGGCGTAAACTTGTTTGCTCTCTGAACCAGAACATTAAGGCCCACCTTTAGACAGAGAAATCGAAGAAAGGTAAAAGCATTTAGTTCCAAATAGCGGTGCACATCTATGCCCTGCAGCGACTAAGGAGCAGAGACAGAACGAGATGAGAGAGGGAGAGACCTTTGCTTCTAAAATCATTCCAAAGCTAAATCCGTTCAGGTAACCTAATGTGTAGCCCTTCCATTGCTTCCACCCGCCCCACGTCCGCCCACAATTCCAGCCCTCCACAGCCACCCCCAAAGAAAGAATGGGACCTATTACAGTGTTACTCTTCTGGGTTGTTTCTTCACCATTGCCTTTAACGGAGATGGCCATATATTGCATTTTTTATCCAGTTGATGGTATTTTCTCAGCCAATCTCACCCCTCCAGCAGAGTTTGGATGGGATTATGGGTTAGCCACGTAGAGGATAATGTATAACTGTAACGCCAACGGACCCTAGTTGTCGTCGGCTGGTATCAAACCTGGGACTTCTGGAGCTTAATGCATGAGCCTCTCTCTACTGCATGAGCTAAAAGACAAGTCTTTTAGCCAAGGCTGTAGCAGGCTCATCAATGTCTAGCTGGTCTAGGTGCACTAGAGGGGGACAGAGTGCCACACCAAGCAGGCATGGGTTCCATAACTATACTTTTTCACCCGTTTCCTCCAGCATTTGAATGAGGCAGGGTGCACTGCATTTTTACTACAATCCTAAAGTAGCTGCACATGTGTAACCCAAAGCAACAATGTGGGTCTTTGCCCATCTGCTAGGGGGGACAAAACCCTACAGTCTAACAGTGTCGGTTATAGATTAAGGCTGGTAAAAAAAATTCCATCAAAACTTTTTTCCCCCCCGACAGAAAATTGGGTTCTCATCTAAACACAATTTTATTGCAGAAAGCACCTACTTTCCACAAAACTTTCTATTTTTCATCTGAAAAGGCCCCAAACCAAAAGGTTTGGCTGTAACCTAAATGGTTTTGACAGTTTCTGATTGAAAGTCTTCACCCAAAAAAGTGCAATGCAAAAAATGTTTAGCCAAAAATGGCTGAAAATTTTTTGGTTCTCAGAGCTTTCAATTTTCTTACGAAATAAATAAATACATGCACAATAAATAAAAAAATCAAAATTATCTGTGGTGGGAAAAAAAAACCCAACATTTTCTGGCCAGGTCAGTTACACAGGCACATGCACTGTCGTTGTCTTTCTTTGCAAAGATGCTAAAAAACACGATTCTTGTTTAAACAGTGCGTGAGCACAGTTAGGATTTTCACACCCTCAGCACCCTTCCATACCCAAGCAGGTTTCCACTGGGACACTGAATGACACTTCTCCTCCTATGGGGTATTTCCCTGCCAACTCGTCCCTTTCTGCTTTCACTCCCCACCCCACCCACACTTTGGCATCAGTGGCGTTCAAAAAGAGCCATACTACACATTTTTAAAATAATCAGAAACGTGTTTTTTCCCTCCCTCCCCTTCTTCATTCTCAAAAATGGCTGAGCAGCATTAGCTCAAACATTCCAGGTCCTGGAAAATTTAAGCCCCAAAGGTGAAAGCTAAGTTGTGAGCTACTGGAAAAATGGGGGTTTAGAAAGGAAATGCTCAGACAATCCTAACCACGGTTCCTGGTACCGCTATACCTACAATACAGCTACAGTATTTATACATTTGATTCACTGAATCTGCAGAGATGTGATATTTTGTTTAGCTAGCGAACGCCTCTGCTTGGAGCTTTGCAGGATTTGAATGCAAAATGCAGGAGCAGCAGCTTTTGAAAAGAGTTGAGTTGAGTCACTGCTGTGAAGTTACTGGTAATAAAAACCATTTTACTTTCAGATTCAATTTGGTGCCACAGATGAACTCACTCTTCTGTCTGTAACACCCACCCTGCTGTGAATATGAAATTAAATGTTGATATAGATTTAAATCCAATCTCCCCAAATTCTCGACACAAGGTCTAGATTTAAGAAATTAATGAGCGTTTGTTTTTACAGTTTTGAAATTATTTTACCCAATCTGTGAACTCTTTCCTGCAGGTCACAAAGTGGGACCACCGTAAATTGGGAAAGGAGACTGCCCTGCAACACACGGGTATTTTTGATCTCAGATCATTGCAAATAAAAGGGGGACCAGCAAAGACTTGTTAATAGGTTTTAATTGCGAGGGGCTGGCCAGAGGTATTATGTCCAGTGGGCCAAATGCATCACTAAGGTAACTCAATGCTAATGGAGTTATTCTAGGGGTGAGTATAGTTAATTATTGTTATTTATTTGTATTACCATCCAAGATCAGGCCCCATCTGCAAAGGTATAACAAAGAGACCCTGTACCATATAGTGTACAGTGTTTGCTTAGTAGCTGGAAAGTAACACTGCTTTCTCTCCTGGGTCAACATTTGCCTCTGGCAAACTCTATTTTCCCTTCCTATTTTTTTATGGAGGGTCTTTGCCCCACTTGCCTATTGTCAGCATCCATAATGTGGTCAGCTCAGTGTGGAGAGCAGAGTTTGCAGTGCTGCCAGAACGCTGGATTTTACCATGAATGCCACCACATTTGGTGGGTTTTTTTGAAGTCCCAGCTCCTGGAGTCAAGAGATTATGTAAGAACCTCAGCTCTCACATAAAAAAAAAATTCTTGCCCTTCTGGTTGCCGAGAAAGGCTTGAAAACACGACCCTAATGTAACCTGAAGCCAAAACACAAATTTTAAAAAAATCTCCCCAAATTATTATTTTTCAAATCTATTTTTCAGCCAACTGTGATTTTTCTGAGATCCGACGAATGGTTTTTGGAGTTGGCAATGCTGAGTTCGTTCAATAAAAGGCCCAATCCTGCTCCCCATCAAATCCATTGGAAAGCTCCCAGTGAGGGCCAGAACTGGGATTTGTGCTCGCCCTGATATCTGTTTCTGAAGTAGCGGAGTAACCATATTAGCGGGTCACCTACCAAGAGGTGTTTTTATTTATTTTTCAGTGGTGGATTTTGACAAAGAAATAGATACTGAGAACCCAGAGAACACTGCCGATCAGACCACAACAGCTCTTCCCATCTAACTACGAAGGGTTAGGAGGAGACTTACATCGGGGACAGATTATCCAACATCTGCCTGTTGCACGGCTCCTTGCACCTTCCTTTGAAGCATCTGGTGCTAGCCACTGCTGGAGACAAGGAGCCTGGGCTAGATGGACCATGGGTTTGATTCAGTCTGGCAATTCCTATGTTCCAACAATGTTAAGGCTGCATAGGCGCTGACTCCGTGGGTGTTCCAGGTGCTTAGTACCCATTAGCAGCCAGCTCCCCCCTCCTCCCAGCGCCTCCCGCCCGCCTGCTGCCCTGCCAATCAGTGCCTCTCCCTCCCTGATCAGTTGTTTCATGGCGTGCAGGAGGCTCTGGGAGGGAGGGGAAGGAGTGGGGACTGGGCACGCTGTGGGGAGGGGCCAGAACTGGGCGGGAAGAGGCAGGACGGTGGGGCTTGGGGGAAGAGATGGGTGGGGGCAGGGTTTGGGGTGGAGCGCAGGATTAAGCATCCCCCGGGCCTGGAGGAAGCCTGCGTCTACGGAAGGCTGAGCTTAATGCTGGCATTTGAACTATCAACCTGCCAGTGTCCACGGAAGGAGATTCAGACCTATGGAAAGGGAACTAAATGAGGCTCGCCCATCCTTCACTCTCAAAGTCACCAGCACAAAGCTTCAGAGGGTGCAGCATAAAAGGGGCCAACAGAAGGCACAAAACATAGCTAATAAAAAGGGTGGGTCAAGATAGAAGAAGCAGAACACCCACTTGAGTTCAGATGCAAAGGAGGAAGGAGATCGGGAAGCAGGCAGAGACAAAGGTGGGGAGAGGGTAGGAGAAGAGAGTGAGGACAAGAGAGAGGGAAGGAGTGTGGGTTGGAGCAAAGAGGGAGAAGGGAGGAGGAGTTGGGATCAAGGGGGTATGGGATGAAAGGAAGGCAGGAGAAGGGAAACCATGGAACCAGAACCAGCATTAGAGGAGACTGTGGAAGTAGGGTGAAGGAGAGAGATTGGTTTGGGGCAGAGGGACAGATGTTTCTATTGAACAGAAAAGGAAGTGGTGGGGCAGGGGCACAGGAGGCAAGGTGGGATATGGTGAGAAAGCAGGACAAAAATGCAGGCGTGGGGGAGTCATGCAGGGCATTGAAGGACAAGAATCTTAAACCTGATTTGGTAGGTGACGAAGATCCAGTGGAGGGACTCAAATCGGGGAGAGACATGGTCCATGCACAACCTGGTCTATGTCCCTATAAGTAAACTAAAGGTAAACAGCCATGTGGCACAGAAGGGGAAGAGGCTTTACTTACGAATGCACATCAACATTAAAAACCCAGCAATCCATGCAAATGGATATCGCCCCTCATAGAGGCAACAGTATGCCCATGAGTAATGAGATGCAGCAGGCTGTAGGAGTGGGGCAGAAAGCTGCTCTGGTAGCGATGAAAGAGAAGCCACTGCAGCAACAAGGGGAAACGCTGCAAAGAAGAATCATAGAATCACAGACTTTAAGGTCAGAAGGGACCATTATGATCATCTAGTCTGACCTCCTGCACAACGCAGGCTACAGAATCTCACCCACCCACTCCTGTAACAAACCCCTAACTTATCTCTGAGCTATTGAAGTCCACAAATCATGGTTTAAAGACTTCAAGGTGCAGAGAATCCTCCAGCAAGCGACCTGTGCCCCACACTGCAGAGGAAGACAAAAAAAAACCCAGGGCCTCTGCCAATCTGCCCTGGGGAAAAATTCCTTCCCTACCCCAAATATGGCGATCAGCTAAACTCTGAGCATGTGGGCAAGACTCACCAGCCAGACACCCAGGAAAGAATTCTCTGTAGTAACTTAGATCCCATCCCATCTAACATCCCATCACAGGCCATTGGGCATATCTACCGCTAATAGTCGAAGATCAGCTAATTGCCAAAATTAAGCTATCCCATCATATCATCTCCTCCATAAACTTATCGAGCTTAGTCTTGAAGCCAGATATGTCTTTTGCCCCCACTGCTTTGCTTGGAAGGCTGTTCCAGAACTTTACTCCTCTGATGGTTAGAAACCTTCGTCTAATTTCAAGTCTAAACTTCCTGATGGACAGTTTATATCCATTTGCTCTTGTGTCCACTTTGGTACTGAGCTTAAATAATAATTCTCCCTCCATGGTATTTATCCCTCTGATATATTTATAGAGAGCAATCATAGCTCCTCTCAGCCTTCTTTTGGTTAGGCTAAACAAGCCAAGCTCTTTGAGTCTCCTTTCATAAGACAGGTTTTCCATTCCTCGGATCATCCTAGTAGCCCTTCTCTGTACCTGTTTCATGTTTAAGAAGGATGAATTCAAACTGGGAGACCAGAACAGCACACAGTATTCCAGGTGAGGTCTCACCACTGCCTTGTATAACGGTACTAACACCTCCTTATCTCTACTGGAAATACCTCGCCTGATGCATCCCAAGACCGCATTAGCTTTTTTCACAGCCATATCACATTGGCGGCTCATAGTCATCTTGTGATCAACCAATACTCCGAGGTCCTCCTCCTCCACTTCCAAGTGATGCGTCCCCAGTTTATAACAGAAATTCTTGTTATTAATCCCTAAATGCATGACCTTGCACTTTTCACTATTAAATTTCATCCTATTACTTTACTCCAGTTTACAAGGTCATCCAGATCTTCCTGTATGATATCCTCATCCTTCTCTGTATTGGCAATACCTCCCAGCTTTGTGTCATCCGCAAACTTTATTAGCACATTCCTGCTTTTTGTGCCAAGGTCAGTAATAAAAAGATTAAATAAGATTGGTCCCAAAACTGATCCCTGAGGAACTCCACTAGTAATCTCTTCCAGCCTGACAGTTCACCTTTCAATGTGACCCGCTGTAGTCTCCCCTTTAACCAGTTCCTTATCCACTCTTCAATTTTCATATTGATCCCCATCTTTTCAAATTTAGCTAATAATTCTCCATGTGGAACCATATCAAATGCCTTACTGAAATTGAGGTAAATTAGATCCACTGCGATCCCTTTGTCTAAAAAAATCTGTTACCTTCTCAAAGAAGGAGATCAGGTTGGTTTGACATGATCTACCTTTTGTAAAGCCATGTTGTATCTTGTACCAGTTGACACTGAGGTCATAGGTCTTAACTACTTTCTCCTTCAAATTTTTTTCCAAGACCTTGCATACTACAGATGCCAAACTAACAGGCCTGTAGTTACCCGGATCACTTTTTTTTCCTTTCTTAAAAATAGGAACTATGTTAGCAATTCTCCAGTCATATGGTACAACCCCTGAATTTACAGATTGATTAAAAATTCTTGCTAAGGGGCTTGCAATTTCATGTGCCAGTTCCTTTAATATTCTTGGAGGAAGATTATCCGGGCCCCCCGATTTAGTCCCATTAAGCTGTTCAAGTTTGACTTCTACCTAGGTTTTTTTGTAGGAGTGGTGGGTGAAATTCTGTGGCCTGCGTTGTGCAGGAGGTCAGACTAGATGATCATAATGGTCCCTTCTGACCTAAATATCTATGAATCTATGAATCTATATCTACCTCCATATCCTCATTCCCATTTGTCATGCTACCATTATCCCTAAGATCCTCATTAGCCTTATTAAAGACTGAGGCAAAGTATTTGTTTAGATATTGGGCCATGCCTAGATTATCCTTAACCTCCACTCCATCCTCAGTGTTAAGCAGGCCCACTTCTTCTTTCTTTGTTTTCTTCTTATTTATATGGCTATAGAACCTTTTACTACTGTTTTTAATTCCCTTTGCAAGGTCCAACTCTACATGGCTTTTGGCCTTTCTCACTTTATCCCTACATGTTCTGACCTCAATAAGGTAGCTTTCCTTGCTGATCCCTCCCATCTTCCACTCCCTGTATGCTTTCTGCTTTTCCTTAATCACCTCTCTGAGATGCTTGCTCATCCAACTCCTGCCTATGAATTTTTTCCCCTTTCTTGGGATGCAGGCTTCCGACAGCTTCTGCAGCTTTGACTTGAAGTAATCCCAGGCCTCCTCCGCCTTTAGATCGACAAGTTTTTCAGTCCAACCCACTTCCCTAACTAATTTCCTTCATTTTTTAAAGTTAGCCCTTTTGAAATCAAAAACCCTAGTCACAGATCTATTTTTGTTTATCCTTCCATTTAGTTTGAACTGAATTAGCTCATGATCGGTTGAACCAAGGTTGTCCCCTACAACCGTTTCTTCTATGAGGTCCTCACTGCTCACCAAAACCAAATCTAAAATGGCATCCCCTCTTGTCGGTTCAGCAACTACTTGATGAAGGAATCCATCAGCTATCGCATCTAGGAAAATCTGAGCCCTATTATATTATTACTAGCACTTGTTCTCCATCTATATCTGGGAAGTTAAAGTCTCCCATGATCACACAATTCCAATTAGTATTTACTTTAAAAACATTAAAGAGGTCTCTATCCACATCCAGATTGGATCCCAGCCATCTATAGCGCACCCCAAGTACTATTCCAGGGGAGGCTCTAGTAGCTTTCTTCCCCAATGTGATTTTTGCCCAGACAGACTCTGTCTTATCCGTTCCATCACTTATTTCTTTACAGTCTACCTCATCACTGATATACAATTCTACTCCACCACCTTTGCCTTTATTTTGGTCTTTCCTAAACAGCACATACCCTTCAATACCTGTACTCCAGTCATGACTACTATTCCACCATGATTCTGTTATCCCTAGAATATCTGGTTTCACTTCCTGCACAAGTAGCTCTAGTTCCTCCATTTTGTTACCTAGGCTCCTTGCATTAGAGTACAAACATCTTAATTTTTACTGTTTGGCTTCACTCACATTCTTTACCCGATTGGGCACAGACATTCTATCACCAATATTACCTATTAGATTGGTATGTACACTGCCCTTCCGCCGTATGTCCATTCTCCTACTCACAGCTGTATTCTTTCTTACTTCTTTTTCTTCCCTCTCAAAGAGAAAATCCGGCACGGAGACTACCTGGACATCTCCCAACCATCTCCTCCGAATTCCTAGTTTAAAGCTCTCTTGATCAGTTGTGCCATCCGCCATTCTAGAAGTCTATTTCCCTCCTTACTCAGGTGAAGTCCATCCCGAGAGAACAGTCATAGAATCATAGAATATCAGGGTTGGAAGGGACCTCAGGAGGTTATCTAGTCCAACCCCCTGCTCAAAGCAGGACCGATCCCCACTAAATCATCCCAGCCAGGGCTTTGTCAAGCCTGACCTTAAAAACTTATAGGGAAGGAGATTCCACCACCTCCCCAGGTAACGCATTCCAGTGTTTCACCACCCTCCTAGTGAAAAAGTTTTTCCTAATATCCAACCTAAATCTCCCCCACTGCAACTTGAGACCATTACTCCTTGTTCTGTCATCTGCTACCACTGAGAACAGTCTAGAGTCACCCTCTTTGGAACCCCCTTTCAGGTAGTTGAAAGCAGCTATCAAATCCCCACTCATTCTTCTCTTCTGAAGACTAAACATCCCCAGTTCCCTCAGCCTCTCCTCATAAGTCATGTGTTCCAGTCCCCTAGTCATTTTTGTTGCCCTCAGCTGGGCTCTTTCCAATTTTTCCACATCCTTCTTGTAGTGTGGGACCCAAAACTGGACACACTATTCCAGATGAGGCCTCACCAATGTCGAATAGAGGGGAATGATCACATCCCTCAATCTGCTGGCAATGCCCCTACTTATACATCCCAAAATGCCATTGGCCTTCTTCGCAACAAGGGCACACTGTTGACTCATATCCAACTTCTCGTCCACTGTAACCCCTAGGTCCTTTTCTGCAGAACTGCTGCCTAGCCATTCGGTCCCTAGTCTGTAGCGGTGCATTGGATTCTTCCGTCCTAAGTGGAGGACTCTGCACTTGTCCTTCTTGAACCTCATCAGATTTCTTTTGGCCCAATCCTCCAATTTGTCTAGGTCCCTCTGTATCCCATCCCTACCCTCCAGCGTATCTACCACTCCTCCCAGTTTAGTGTCATCTGCAAACTTGCAGAGGGTGCAATTCACACCATCCTCCAGATCATTTATGAAGATATTGAACAAAACCGGCCCCAGGACCGAACCCTGGGGCACTCCACTTGATACCGGCTGCCAACTAGACATGGAGCCATTGATCACTACGCGTTGAGCCCGACAATCTAGCCAGCTTTCTATCCACCTTATAGTCCATTCATCCAGCTCATACTTCTGTAACTTGCTGGCAAGAATACCGTGGGAGACCATGTCAAAAGCTTTGCTAAAGTCAAGGAACAACATGTCCACTGCTTTCCCTTCACCCACAGAGCCAGTTATCTCATCATAGAAGGCAATTAGATTAGTCAGGCATGACTTGCCCTTGGTGAATCCATGCTGACTGTTCCTGATCACAGTCCTCTGTCCATGAATGCTTCCCAGTGGCCATACATCCCGAAGCCCTCCTTACAGCACCACTGCCTGAGCCATCTGTTGAGCATCATAATCTTGTCACACCTTTGTTGCCCTTCTCTAGGAACAGGCAGAATCCCACTGAAGATCACCTGAGCCTCCATTTCCTTAAGCATCTTCCCCAGCCTGGCATAGTCTCCCTTGATACGTTCCAGTGAGAATCTGGCCATATCATTTGTTCCCACATGAAGGATAGTCAATGGATTCTTTCCCGCTCCCGTTAGGATCATCTTCAGCCTCAGGTACACATCCTGTATCTTAGCATCTGGCAGACAGCACACCTTTCTGTTCTCTGGATCAGCTCTTGTTATAGGCCTGTCTATTCTTCTCAGTAATGAGTCCCCAGTCATGTAGACCTGCCTTTGCCTGACGATGGTGCGATTCTCCAGTCTATCCCTGTTCCATCTGGCCGCAAGTCCTCTCGATTCCTATTGTCCCTTGCAATCCTCTGCAACCCATCCCGTATCCTCCTGGGGCTCAGATTCGGTGCTGTTATCTTCATTGGCTCTTGCCCTCTTCCTATAGGACAATCTGCTCTTCTCTTCTTCCTTGCCCTCTCACCTTCAGTGGCTACCTGCTGTGCCCCTTCTTCATTTTCCAACTCCGCAAACCTGTTCCTGAGCTCTATTTCTCCTTCACTGCCCCGTCTTTTCCTCTGCCAGGTTCTCTTAGTCACATGCTTCCACTGTCCACTTTCCTCACCCAGCAGTATCTCCTCAGAGTTCTTTGGTCCTGCTTCCATCTGCAAGTCTGAGCTTTTCCCTTCAGCCTCCTCATGTCTTTGCTCTATCATCCGCTAGAACCCCCTTCTAAACTCAACCAGAGTCTCCACCTGCATCTCCAATCCTCGGATCTTCTCTTCCATCAGCCCTATCAGGTGGCACTTCATGCAGACGAAACTCTTCTCACGTACCTCCTCCAGGATCCTGTACACGCCGCAGCTTCTACATCCAGCCACCTTCAATGCGTCTTCCACTGTTTGGGTCACTACCGCTGCTGCCTCTGGTCTGTCATCGCCTTCCCGCCTAAGTCCCGTTAGTCTGGGAAACACAAACCAAACCACCACCCCCCACAGCAAAACAAACCCCCAGCAAGCACCACAACACTGCCAGACCACCACACTCTCCCTTCACTAGCCTGTCTGTTCCTCCGCCTGGCTCTCTTAGTCTTCCCCCCAAACTCCCCTTGCAAACTGCCCCCACTCCAACTCCCCTGTTTACAGCTCTGTTTGCTGGCTCCTGTGCCCGTGCAGCTGTCTGGGCCGCGGCCTGACTGGCTGGCTCCCTTTATAGGACCCCGAGTCAGAGAAGCCCCGCCCCCTAATCAGGGCTCAGCTTCTCTCCCAGCACACTGCCCCTACCAGCCTCTCTGAATAAAGAAAGAGGTGCTTGGAGGGAAAAGGCAGCAGGCGGAGATCCTGGAGTTTCCCACAAGGTGGTGAGCCTTTGGGTGGCATGGAGGACACTGAGATACCTATCCACAGTGCACCATACTTGTAGTGATACAGCACATGCCGGGTGGACACAAGCAGTGGGGTATGTGCTGGCACACGAGGCATGGTATGAACACACTCCACCATAGTGTTTTATTGGCTGAACTGTATCAACAAATCTTAAACCAGTACCACTCCTGTTTGTAGACATGTCCTCGGATAAGTCTGGCTGTCCATCTGACAGATACGCTACAGCTCCAGCAGACGTTACGGGTTGGATGAAGAAACTACTGGGTGAGGTTCTCCGGCCTATGTTATGCAGATGGCCAGACTACATGATCATCACCAGACAGTGGTAGATTCTCCATCACTGACCATTTTAAAATCAAGATTGGATTTTTATTTTTTTTTTTAAAGATCTGCTTGAGGAATGATTGTGGGGAAGTTCTGTGGCCTGTGTTGTATAGGAGGTCGGACTAGCTGAACTCACAGTGGTCCTGTGATGGGGTGTCTGCCCTACACAAAGCCTGAGAAGGAAAAAAAAACCCAACTAACCCTGTGACAGGCTGCATCTGGAGGAGAGTCGGGACGGATACTGTCTAAGGGGTGATGAAGCCTAGCTGCGGGAGGAGCTGGGCTAGGCAGAAAAAGTTGGTGGTATGAAGGGGCAGCAGGAAGGCACCCTGCAGCAAGCCCTAGAGAGGATGGGAGTTGGTAATAGACAAGGAGGAGTTCTAGGAGGAGTGAGGCCTGAGATTCTGCCTGGGAATGTTGTTGTTCCTTTGAGTTTGAAGATGACCACGACATCACTGATTGATTTGGTTTCTCTGAATATGTGAATGGTTGATCAGGCAAATTTTAGCTTTGAACTGTCTCTGGCACACTGAACAAGAGATGCCGCTATGGGTTAGCTGATTAAGAGTGGACAGGCTGCGGACAGGTGAGATTTACACTGCTGGTGCTTCTGCTCTCTCTCAGTAGTTCTCCTCTGCTCATAGACTATAGCTCCAGTATGGATGAGACTTCGCCAGGTAGAAGGATCTTGAGCGAGATCTTCTGACTCTAGCAGGAACCCGGGAGAGGCTGAAGTAGCCAGAGGGAACAGAGAAGATTCTGGTAGTGACCCTGGGGTGGGCCAGAAGATGGTGAAGAAAGATAAGAAGGAGTTCGGGGAAGATAGCGACAGGGTCTGGGAGCAAACAGACCGTGGCTGCCAAACACAGGGTGCCTGGGCTGGAACATGGAGCAGTGGGCAGGCCTGGGTTCCCCTAACAGCCCCTGGGAAAGTGGCACAGGCTGGGCAGCAGAGCAGAAGAGCGCCTGAGACAGTTTGTATGGAGAGACTTTGTTACTGAGGAAGGGGAGGACTACAGTGACCTGGCCGGAGGGCCAAGTCATGAAGAGGGAGAAACCTGACACCAGAGAGAGAGAGCGAGCAACTGAAAAAAGGGGGCGTGAGACTGGTCAAGAGCTAATCCCCAGACGAGCCCCAGGGAGCTCAGCGGTGAGTAGTGAACCCCAGGACAACCCCGCTCTGGCCTTGGAATTCATGCATCTGTGAATAATGGTCCTTTCTGGCCTTAAAATCTACGACCAGTTAGGGAAGGAGAGAAGCAAAGAAATAGGAGCAGGAGCCTTTGGGAGTTTGCTCAGGGCAGGGATCCAGGACTCAGAGCTGCATACTAACATACAATAGAAGTCAAACAGGCAAAGCAAGTTATCACCTGCTCTTAGAATCAGGAGCAGGAGGAAAAACCACTGAGTGACAGAATCCAGGTTCCTGCTAATCTCTAAGGAGGCATGGGGCCACTCTCCCTCCCCTCCCTCGCCCTATTTTGAACTGACCTCCTCCTAGTTCTAAATGTTTCTTTACCGCACTAAGTGGTAGAAAGTCCTGAAGACAGTGGGTGGCCGCCTGCTCCCTCTCACAAACTGATTATGGGCTATAACACCAAATTCACAGGCTGTCAATGCAGCCACACCACACTACTCACAAACAATTATCGGGAAGAGGGAGCTGGGATTAGAAAACGCCACAGGGGCACCTTTGCCTAGACAGGAGAGTGAAAAATTGTGTGTGTGTGAGAGTTGGTGTATGATGGGGGATGGCGGCGGGGAAGGAGGCAGGGAAGAAGACTACCTTGCAGAAGATAACAGGGGATATGGTGAGTAAAGGTGGCTACTTCATCACTCTGTGCTTTAGCATTTAAGCAGGGTGCACAAAAGGCAGTTCCTGTCCTGTTATGCTTACACTCCCAACGAGCCAAACACAGAGTAGACAGGAGGTACTTGGAAGCCCAGAGAAGGAAATCACTAGTATGGTGATGTCTTTAGATTTGTTGTTGTGGTATATTATTGACTCTCTTCTTGTGGCCAGCATGGAGGCAGAGAGTCTTTAGGAGGGAGTAAATGAAGAGAGGGAGGTGATCAGGAAGGCGTTCCATTCACAGGACGGAAGCTTGGGGAAAAAACAGACACACATTTGCGGGAGAAGTGGATGAACATGGCAACAAGGTCCCAGCATTGATGAAGCAGAGTGTGTGCGTGTTGTACTAGGGGTATGTCTACACCACATCTGAGGTCATGGTTCAGGCTCTCCAGCTATTTTAGAGAGCTAGCATGAGCCCCACTAGCACAAGTCTGTGTACCCAGGCTGGGAGGCTGACTCCCAATGCAGTATAGATGTACCCTTGGTGACTAGATCAGAGATGTAGACTGTGGTGGGGTTACGTAAGGCCTTGAAGACAAAGAAGAGACACTTGAACTTGTGGCAGTGCATAAGAGAGAGTCACAGGCCTTCCTACTGAATGATCAACTCATTTCTATTCAAGTGACATTTGTGAAAACCAACTGTTCCTCCCTCTCTGTTCTTATTGCACAGACAGGCTCTAGCATCGAATGTGCATGGACAAACAGCAGGCATCCTGCTAATACCAGTCTGAATCAAAGTTCTGACGAGTACTAGCAGAGTACCAAGTAAAGAAATGAATATTGCTTTCCACTAGCTATAGTGCTGGGACACCATTTCTAGAAATATTCTTTCTAGACTGAGATACTAAGACTTCAGTGATACCCATTCACTGAACAGCATACCTCGAAATACCTCCAAGGAAACCCAGGGTAATGGTGTTAGTAATTCTGTAGATACTACTCCTACTCCTGCCATTGACTTGCTGAGTTAATAGCAGGAGAGTTATCTTTCAGATGAGGCATCACACTAAAGTCCTGATATTTTGTATTCACATGTGCTAAACTACTCATGGCATCTTTAAACCTAATTTCCTGGCCAAATTTTAATTAATCTAATTACATTCTGTGGCCCTAAATTCTCCCTCAAGTTTCAATTAAATATTCTGTTCTCCACTCCCTGTACTACACTGGTGTGCCATGCTGCTGCGTGCTGTTAAATAACTGACACATTCCACCTCGCAAGTGGCTGCTCTTCCTTATATGGTTTTTATAGACCCATATTTTCAACTTTAAGACGGGGGAGCTGTGAATGCTCAGTACCTCTGAAATTCACACACTCATCTTATTATTAACTATTTGTATTACCAGAGTGCCTAAGAGCACTTGCGATGGGCCAGGACCCAGCTGAGAAGTCTAAATGTGGATATTTTTGAAAATTTTGGTCTAAATTTCTCAAGTACTTGGTATCCTACAAGTCAAGAGATGCTATATAAATGTAAGTTACGATTACTACCAGCATTCAGGGTCTGAGCCTTGGGAATGCGTGCACAGTTTGGAAAGACCAGGGCAGTAAAATACCATCTCTGCTGACAGACATCACCTGCTACACAGCGCTCCCGACCTACAGGCTGCAGGTCACGTCATGCAAGGCTCCTCAAAGATCTCACATTACGAAATCACAGTAGTGACCGCATAATGTTGTAACCTGATGTCCACCATAAGCCTGATATTTTTTGAAACACCTTCAGCTTCCAATTTCTTTTGGGGGAGAAAAACAAAATCCTTCTGTCAGAATTCTGCACTGTGTAGTCTCTAGCCTAGAGGAAAACTTTATGGGAGAGTTTTACGTTAGTCGAGCAGGGCGTTTTTGAGGTAAGGGAGTTTTTGGTTTTGAAACGGTCTAACATTTTTCTGTACTGTCAGATCTCAAAAAATAGCACAGTCAACAAACTTCTCTTTATTGTATTCCATTAGTGCTGGTGGAGAACTAGGGCCTATTCCAATGCCCAGTGAAGTCAATGGAAAGATTCCCATTTGACTTCAGTGGGTTTTGGATTGGCTCCTTATTGCACAAAACTATTTTTGATGATGCTAGATACAAAAGTTGGGAGTTGCATGGAAATTATAGCCTCAGAGCTCCAGTTACCAGCACAATATACAAACTTCTTCACTCCATTTACCATCTCTGTAGAAACACTGAGAAAAAAATCTTAAACCAAATAAGCTCTGATTCAAGCAGCTTAGCACCTGTACAGAAGCCTCAGTGGAATCTGTAAGATCTGGAAGTCAAACAGTTCTGGCTCAAGGAGTTAAGAAACTTGGTGGATTTCTTTGGCTGTAGCAAGTTACATAAGTTAAATAGCTCTGGTTGTATCTCAGACAGAAGCTACTGCAAGACTGTACAAAACAATTTCCATAGTATTCTTTTCTGTTTCTTCTTAAAGGTGCAAGTTAAATCTTTCTGGAAGTAGCATCACTAAGAACTAGTCTACATGAGAAATTTGCACTGGTATAACTTTAAACAAGTGTTTAAAACACAGTGGAATTAGGGCACTAACCTACAACCTGGGGGACCTGGGTTCAAGCCCTGCTCTGCCACAGACTTCCTGTATGATTTTGGTCAAATCACTTGGCCTCTCCAAACCTCAGTTTCCCCTCTGTACAATGGGGATGACAACACTGACCTGCCTCTCAGGGGTGTTGCGAGGCTAAATCCATTATCGGAGTGCTCAGATATTTCAGGCGATCTCAATACCCAGGATAGATAGAGTTAAACTGGTGCAAAAGGGTTTGTGGACACACTAAATTTCAGTTTAAGAGTGGTTTATTTCAATACAGTTAAGCCTGTTCCAAGCTGACTTAAACTAAATTGAAATAAGTCTCACATACTGAAATAAGCATCCACAAGCCTCTTGCACTGGTTTAACTAGATCCGTTTAAATTCACAACTTAAATTATACTGGTACAACCTTCTCATGTAAACAAGCTCACATTTAACTTTAATGGGATTGCTTATGTGCTGAAAGTTTAGGCACATGCTTAGGTACCTGGTTGGATCAGGACCTAATCTCCATTCAAAAATCCATTACAGATAACGAAATCCATCTTAAGCAATGTAGCTGCCCTGAGCCTCACAAAAATAAGCTACCAGTGAGAGCTGGTCCTTTAATTGATTATGTACAAACCCTTGGATGCTTTAAATTGATTGTTTAAAATAGTGGGGTGCCTATTAGAGATACAGTCCTTAGTGCAGTCCTTACCGTATATAAAAGAGCATGAGTGTTATGCCAAGCATTGGGTCTGAGCATCCCTAAAACTGTAGCTCACCTTTGCACATGTGCTAAATAAAGAGTAATTGGTTTCATTACATTGTTTCCAAGGGAAAATGTATTACATCTGATGTCTCAGCCAAATAGACAAGGTAATTAAGAGACTATGTTTCTCTTCTATATTATATCCAGACTGTTTTTACATCAAATTCTCCATTATTTTCCTCACCTCTCTTTAGTTTCACTGCTCCCTAGAACACCAGGGTGCTCATCAGCAGCAAAAAATCAAGTTGGCCAGCCTCCACCGTGCATATTAAAAGTCAGCATTTGGGGGGAAGGGAGGGAAAAGTAGCAATTATACCACCATAAAATTACAGTGTTGTTAAAAGACAAATGTTTCCATGTGAACAATGACTGGCACATTAAAATGTTTATGTAACATGATGCCCCTTGGTGGGTCATCGGCAGCAGGGACTGAACCTAGGTCCTCTGGATCTAAAAGCATAAGCCTCTACTGCATGAGCTAAAAGACTCAGCTGTCAAAGCTGTCGCTAGGGAACAAGATGACTGCCTTCTTACGCACCTATCTCCAGCATGAAGGAAAAAGAACTGCATAATCATGGGGGACTTCAGTTTGAGAGTGACATATGCTGGAGGTCTCGTGCTGCCAGTGCTATAACATTCTTGGAATTTCTAAACCTTATAGATGTCAATTTCCTAACACATTCCAAAAGTATTGCCACCAACCAGGTGGAATTCTTTATTAGACCTTGTCCTAATGGATAAAGAGGAAATGATCACAGAACTAAAAATTAATGGGCTCTTAGGTACAAGAGATGATGACTTGATCACACTTATAATGTGCAAGCAGAATAAAGTCCAGATCAGTAATATATATATACTTGGTGCTTTAATAGGGCCAATTTCACAAAGCTGAAAACAATTATAAGCTAAATAAGGTGGGAGGAAGAATTTAATCAGAAAATATGAATGATAATTGGGAATCATTTCAGAACACCTTAGTAGATGACTAAAATGCCACAATCCCACAACTGAGAGAGAAACCATGCTGGTTAAAAAAAATAACCTGGTTTACAGGGGAAGTGAAGGCAGCTATAAAAAAATAATATATAGCAAATGGAAGAAGGGGAAATTAATAGTAATGAATATAAACCATAAATTACGAATTGTGGAAATTTGATAAGGGAAGCAAAGGAACACAAGGAGAAATCTATGACCAGCAGCATTAAGAAGAAAGAGTTTTTAAAATATATAAGGAACAGAAAACAATCCTGACAATGGTATCGTTCAATTACTAAATGGAAAAGGTAGACTTATCAATCATAATGCACAAAAGGCAGAAGTGTTCAATAAATACTTCTGTTCGGTATTCGGGGGAAAAACAGATGACCTAATCTCATCAGACAGTGATGATAACACTATTTCCATTCCCCTAGTACCTCTGGAGGATGTTAAAAAGAAACTACTAAAGCTGCACATTTTAAAATTAGCATGTCCAAATAAATTACATTCAAGAGTTTTAAAAGAGCTGGCTAAGGAACTTGCTGAACTGTTAATGCTGATTTTCAATAAGTCTTGGAGCACGGCGAAAGTTCCAGAAGACTGGAAGAATGCTCATATTGTGCCAATTATTAAAAAGGGTAAATGGGAAGACCTGGGTAATTATAGTCCTTATCAGCTGGACATCAATCCCAGGCAAAATAATGGAGCAGCTGATATGGGACTCAATTAATAAAGAAGCAAAGCAGGTTAATGTAATTAATGCAAATCAAAATGGGTTTCTGGAGAAGAGATCCTGTCAGACTTATTTCATATCTTTTTCTCTACAGCTTTTGACTTAGTACCATGTGACGTTTTGATTAAACACCTAGAACAATAGAATATTAACATGGCACACATTAAATGGATTAAAAACTGGCTAACCCATAGGTTTCAAAATGTAATTATAAGTGGGGAATCATCGTCAAGCAGGTGTGTTTCCAGTGGGTCCTGCAAGAATCAGTTCTTGGACCTATGCTATTTAAGATTTTTATCAATGACCTTGAAGACACCATAAAATTATCACTGAGTTTGCAGATGACACAAAAATTGGGGAAGTGGTAAATAATGAACAGGACAGGTCATTGATACAGAGCAATCTGGATTGCTTGATACATTAGGTGCAAGCAAATAATGAATTTTAATATGGCTAAATGTAAATGTATACATCTAGGAACAAACAAAATAGACCATACGTACATAATGGGAGAGGACTCTACCCTGGGAAGCAGTGACTCTGAAAAAGTTTTGGGGCTATGGTGGATAATCAGCTGAACATGAGCTCCCAGTGTGATTCTGTGGCCATAAGGGCTAATGCGATCCTGGGATGCATAAACAGGGGATTCTCAAGTTGGAGTAGAGAGGTTATTTTACTTCGGTATTTGGCACAGGTATTACTGCTGCTGGAATCCTGTGTCCAGTTCTGGTGCCCACAATTCAAGAAGGATGTTGATAAATTGGAGAGGGGTCAGAGAAGAGCCACGAGAACAAATAAAGGACTAGAAAACATGCCTTATAGTGACAGAATCAAGAATTCAATCTATTTAACTTAACAAAGAGCAGGTTAAGGGATGACTTGATCACAGTATATAAGTACCTACATGGGGAATAAATATTTAATAATGGGCCTTTCAGTCCAGCAGAGAAAGATATAACATGCTCCAATAGCTGCAAGTTGAAGCTCGACAAATTCAGATTGGAAATAAGGTGTACATATTTAACAGTGAGGGCAATTAACCAAGGGTCGTAGTGGATTCTCTATATCTGACCATTTTTAAATCAAGAACAGATGTTTTTCTAAAAGATCTGCTCTAGGAACTACTGTGGGGAAGTTCTCTGGCCTGTGCTATACAGGTCAGACTATAAAAGGCTGTAGCAGACTCAACCCTCTATGTGATCCAGCCACTGGAGGCATCAGGTACCACAGGTCTTACACCTAGGCCCACTGAATGGGAGCCTTATCCTCTGTGCCACCAAGCTGTAAGGGGTGAGGAGGAAATTGCTTCTAATACCCCGCCACCAGAAGCTACACCCATTGACTAACAGCAGACTGCTGACTGGACACCACTGGGTGTTCCTGTCCCATCTGAGCAACTAACTGATAGGTCTGTTGCTGCCCAGACTCTGGAAGCCAAGTTCCTGATTCCTTGCCTGGCTCCTGCTCCTTGTCCCAGCTACCATGCCTCATCCCTGTTCCTGCTATCATGCCTTGCCCCTTCCTGCTACCTACCATGCCTTGTCCCTGATTCTGTTACCATGCCTTTTTCCTGCTTCCTTGCCCTGACCTCAGTTGCTGACTCTAGTTTTATCCTTGGTGTGACCACAACCCTGACTTTACTCCTGCTCCAACCATTAGTTCAGACAGCCCATGCTACAGGCCCTGACAGCTTGCTCAGGCCAACCTTGATCTCGTTCAGGACTCATTGTTGACTCCTGGACTTGGCATGGACACTGCTGGGGGTCCCACCTCGCCATCACCCCAGGGTTCTATCAGGTCTCAGGAGCAGATTGCTGGCCTTCAGGCAGAAAACCAGAAAAGGAGAGACCAAGTACTACAGGTTTCAGAGTAGCAGCCGTGTTAGTCTGTGTCCGCAAAAAGAAAAGGAGGACTTGTGGCACCTCAGAGACTAACATCCGATGAAGTGAGCTGTAGCTCATGAAAGCTTATGCTCAAATAAATTTGTTAGTCTCTAAGGTGCCACAAGTCTTCCTTTTCTTTTTGCAAGTACGACAGTTGCAGACAGGAAATCGATTCTTGCAGGAGCAAGCTGCAGCACTCTGAATGGTTGTGGGTAGCCCTTTGGCTTCTCTTACGACACCGGCCCCAGAGTTCTTTTGCCAGAAAAATGATGGTACCGGCATAAGTTTCATGGGTTCGGTACCCAATGCAGACTTCTGTTTATGCTCTAGCCCCAGGAACATGCCAGATATCAAGTTAAGATGGGCTTGCTTACTGGGGAGGCCCTGGTGTGGGCCTCTCCCTTTCTAGAAGAGAATCATTCAGCATTGACCAAGTGGGACTCTTTCTTACAACCCTAAGCATTTGCCAATATTTTTGATGACCCTCCCTGGGCAGAATTACTCCTGCTTGCTGAATTTGCTTCATTGCTGACTCTGGCTTTGACCATTGGCATATGACCCTGATCCTGACTTGAATCCTGGCTCCAACAACCACTAGCTCAGACAGCCCATGTTACAGGCCCTGACAGGAGAAGACAGACTGCTACAATGAGTAAGCATGGGTTACATTTATATGCAGTTTTATTTATTATAGTCCGAACAGAAACACACCCTCTCTGCCCTTCTCTTTTCCCCCCCAACATCCACTTAAGATTGGAAAGCGATAAATGCATTGTTATCTGTCACTTAATTTCAAAACCCAAGCACTTAGAAGAATATAAATGAACAGTTACAGAAAACACAGATCTTATGCTGCCCACACAACAAAGACACACATTAGTCTTATACACTACAAACAACAGCATATGGATTTTTTTCCCTTCAGTTTTTAAGATGGAGAAATTCACAACAACCCTGCAGTCAACAGAGGGCAACATGCTCAAGCAAACATATGCTCAGTCCCATGATTCCTAGCTGATGATTGGATTTACTTCCAGATTTTCTTGGAAATTCAGTCTGTACCCATGGGAAAGTATGGTCAATAGCAACCTTACAGACATTATTTTCCATGCACAAAAAGGGATTTAATCCCAACTATAACTGGAAATTGGAATGCAGTCTTAACTATGGAGTCACCACCGATGCCTTCATGTGGAATTATATATACCACACACACATCATCATACAGGGCTTAATTCTGATCTCATTTACACAAGGTTCTCATCACTATAACTTACTGACCATCCTGGTGTGAGACCAGAATGATGCCAACAATATCACACAGCCGCTCTGGGGCGGAGGGCAACAGATAGACAACTAACCAGCTGAGCAATAAGCTAAACAGCACATTGCGCAGTTGGGAGAGGTCAGAAATTTAGCCAAAGGACCTGGAAAAAGCCCTTACTCTTCTGAGAAATCCCGTGGGATCTTTACATAAAGCAGGCAGGGCCTTGGTTTTGAAGGCTTGTCCAAAAGATCCTCCTACATACCGTACTGATTGGAACTCCAGTTATCTATGTTGGATGATCCTGGAAAGCTTTGAACCTCTGGTTGTAAGGAACTTAAGTGTTTCAAATTGGATGCTTAAAGGCCAGATCCAAAATCTGCTGAAATCAATAAAAAGAGTCCTATTGACTTCAAAAAGAAAAGGAGTACTTGTGGCACCTTAGAGACTAACCAATGGACTACAAGCCGTCAAGAACACTATCCCCGATAATGTCACGGCTAACCTGGTGTAAATTGGTTAGTCTCTAAGGTGCCACAAGTACTCCTTTTCTTTTTGCGAATACAGACTAACACGGCTGTTACTCTGAAACCTATTGACTTCAGTGCACTTTGGATTGGGGTCTAAATCACTAAAGTTAACCCTCTCAGAATCTTATTTATATACAGCAGATTTTTGCTACCCTTTATTTTACTGCTAATAATTGATGCAAGCTAGGTATTATAGTGTTATCCCACACCACCTCTGATCCTTCCACTTAAGAGAGAGCTACACTCAATGTAACATCCCTGAAGATAATTTCTTTGCTTTTTTATTGTCCTCAACCTCATTACCTTACATTTCTCCACACTGAGTTACCAAGGTTGTCTGCTCACTTCTTATTCTTTTTCAATCTTCCCACTGAAGCTGGTCAGAAAATTTCCTTCTGCAGGAAATTCTGAATATTTTTGTTCTATATTGGAACAAAGTCAAAATTTATAGGACCGTCATTTTCAAAATGTATTGGCTAGAGATCTGCTGGCGTATTCTGGAGTTCTAAGCCTGATTGAGGCTGACTAACATTCCCTATTCTCCTGATAGTCACTGGATTCCTTGCTCATCTGATCTGACGTGCATCTGATTTCCTCCCCTAGAAAATGTATGTCTCATTGCTGCGCCAGTCCCCCTTCCTGCTCTGAGAACACCAAAGCAAAGAATGAATTTAAGTATTATTTCAGTGATGTCTTTTTCTTTCACCAAGTTCCCCTTACACCTCCTAGAGAGCCCAATGTTTTCTTTCTGGAACTCCTGCTCATTAGAGGCTGGAAGGGGTAAAGCCTCAGCTGGAGTAAACTGATGATTCGGAGCTGCACTGGAGCTACAGTGATGAACACCAGCTGAGGGATTGGTGCAATAAAGTATATCATTGATCTTATTCTATTGTACCCTACAAGGCTCCTTTGGTTTAGTGGATTGCACACAGGACTGGGAGCCATAACTTCTGGGTTCTATTCCAGGCATTCTCAAACTTCATTGCACCGCGACCCCCTTCTGACAACAAAAATTACTACAAGACCCCAGGAGGGCGAACTGAAGCCTGAGTCTGCCCAAGCTCCACCACCCCAGGTGGCGGGGGGTGGGCAAAGTCAAACCTTAAGGGCTTCAGCCCTGAGGGGGGCCGCCTGTAACCTAAGCCCTGCCACCCAGGGCTGAAGCCCCTGTGATTCGATCCTGGGCAGTGGGGCTTAGTCTTCGGTTTTGGCCCCAACAAGTCTAACATCAGCCCTGGTGACCCCATTAAAATGGGGTTTGCAACCTACTTTGGGGTCCCGACCTACAGTTTGAGAACTGCTATTCTATTCCTAGCTCTGATTCATTGGGTGACCTTGGGCAAGTCCTTTAAGCTCTCTGTGTCTCAGTTACCCCCTCTGTGTAACGCAAATAATAGCGTTCCTCCATTGTAAAGTGCTTTGAGACCTACAGATGTAAGGCCACATATAATATTAACTATTATGATATGTCTCGGCTCCCCAGAGTAGTTAGTGGGTGGTTTCTCTCCTCCAAAGTCAGTCAGGCAGCAAAGGACCAACCAGAAGCCATAGATTTGGAGCCAAGGTCCTCTCCTTTCAGGCCCTCTGGCTCCAAGCTCACTGGTCTCTTGGGGTAAGTCCACATGCATTTGGGAGCCCATAGGAGCTCCAAGCCTGGATCTATAGACTTGGCCCAGCAGGGCTTGCACTTACGCTCTAAAAATAGCTGGAAAGACAGTGCTTCGAAGCTGTGGCTTGGGCTGGCGTTCCGGTTCTGTAGCAGCTTCAAAACACTGTCTACACAGCTATTTTTAGAGCACTAGCTTGCACCCCACGAGCCCAAGTTTGTCAAGCCGGTCTGGGATACTCACTCCTGCAGTCTCCAAAGTGCTATGTAGACATACCCTTGGTGAGGAAGGCAGCAGGTGTCTTATATTGAGGGGCCATTTTAGAGCCATGAAGACTGCACAGCCAAATCAGGCTCACACCTTCCATGAGGTGCCCTAATTGGGAACCCTCCAGTGTTTTATTACAGGTCCTGTGTATCTGAAATGCCAGCCAAGCAGTGCCCCAGACACCTGCCAGTATGAGCAACTCCAAACTGGATGTCCTCACTTCATTTCAGAATTCCCCACGGCAGATCTAGGTGTGGGCACAACACCCAAGGGTTATGGTGACAGGAGAGAGGGATACCCTCCGGACCACCCCTTCCACGTGTCCCCGTTTTCTGAGGAAGAAGCAGACACTCAACGTTCAGGCAGCTCGTAAAAGGAGCTTCCTAATGAAAGGTAGCTATTTCTGACAGTCCCCCATGCTCTGTCATGCTCTCACAAAAAAAAAAATCCCCAGCGTTGCTTACTACAAAACGTGGGCCATCTTCTCAGCCTGGTGTTGGTCCCACTGGGCTCTGGTGAAGAAATCCCCCTCACTCAGACATCCTGGAGTCTCTCTAGGATGAGGGTTTCTCAACTAGCTCCACAGGGATCTAAACTTCAGACCTCGAAAGCCCCAGGGGCTCCACTAGGGGTATCTGTGGGAAATTCAACCGTATTGTGACTAGATTCCTAAAGGCCATGTACTACCTTAGGCTTCCAGTGACATCCCTGCTCCCTCCCTGGAACCTCAACAGGCTGCTCCAGGCCCTTTGTGCCCCTACTATGGTCTCCTGGATGACAGCACTCAGACTAGTGTCACCTCCACCTGAAGGGCGAGGGGGCTCAGAGCCTTGGCCTGCAATTGCTCACCTCATTTTACCTAAGGGAAAAACAGCATTTCACACTTGTCCCCGCTTCTTTTCATTTTAAACAGGAGATTTCCCACCCCAATTTTTGCTGAGACCCCAAATGCAGAAGGAAACCTCAGATGTAGTTGGAAATCCAAGCGCCGGAGGATGTCTGTAGAGTCTTGAAGACCTACTTGTCATGAACAAAGGAGTGGGGAAAGCCCTGTTTCTTCTTCATCCTTGAGGTTTCCTGCAAGGGGATTAAAGCATGTCTGACCATACTCCCTTGCTGTATCCATCCTGATCACCAATACCTCTGCAAGCCTCCGCGCCCTGATTCAACTTCAAGCCCATTCTGTCAGAGCCACAGCCACTTCTTGGGTAGAGAGAGGAGAGGCCTCTTTTGGATGCGCTCTGGAGCATCAGCTGCACCTACACCAATCGCCACTGACTGGACCTGCCTTTGCCAGCAGATGAAGCATTGGCATATAGAGTGCTCCAAGACACTAATTTATTACTGCCCCTAAGCTGGCTTTGCTCAGGGGAGGACTCTTCTTTCCCAGACTGCCCAACTTTCTTCTCCTGTCACTCTAGCCCGTTCAGTTAGTTGGCTGTTAATTTCCCATTCTCCTCCCTGGGTGGGTGTTGCTAACCAGACCCATCATCCATACTGGGAAGCCAAGCCACAGAAAAACAAAAAATTTCTTACCTGCTAATTGGTTTTCCATGGCTTGCTGAGCCAGTGAAGACCCCCCACCCAGGCAGCCCTTTGGACTAACGGATACTGCCGGGAGCATGGTGTAGGCTAAGCAGGTTTAGTTGCCAGCTTTGGAAATCATTCACAGCGGAGCCTGGGAACAGAGAGTCTGATTTTCTGTTCATGAACACTGGAGTAAGTTGGGAGTAACTCCGCTTAAACCACTGGAACTACAATGCTGTAAGTACAAGGAGAATCAGGTTCAGAGTGTCTGAAAGGGGAGGAAGGCTTGGTGCCAGATCTCTTCCCTGGACACCAGAGGAGAGCCACGCTTCATCATCCACGCTGCTTGTCAAGCCACAGAAAACCAATCAGTGGTTCTATTGTACATAGTTCCCCACCTCCCTGTCTTCCACTCTTGCTTTCTGGATTTTTTCTTTTTTTAATTTAAAACATTCTTTTAAGCTTCATTCCAGGATCATCCTATTCTTCCCCCCAGCCAATGTTTCTAATCACTTTTATACCAGTCCTCTATTGCCCATTTTTCCTCTGCCTAGCATGACTTACAGAAGTCATTGATGGAAAAGACCTATTGGATCACCCAGTCCATCTCCTAGCCCGTATGAGATTGCTTCCTACAGTGCTTTGTACAATCTAGTTTTAAAAGCCCAAAAGAACGGAGCAGGCACCACTTCTCTAAGGAAACTATTCCACAGCCCCATACATCTCACTGTCAGGAAGTTTCTCCATATTCAGCCTAAATCTTCCATTTCTTTTTATCTTTACTGGCTGTTATCATGAGTCCCCCTAGGCATTCTTTAGACAATTTATATACATATGTAGCTCCTTTAATCTTTCCTAGTAACTCAGTCCCTCTTCTTTGCTCTTTGAATTCCTTCCAAATTATCAGTGTCTTTCTGGTAATCTGGTGTTGCCACCAAAATGTAATACAACTGAACACAAGTACAACTGATTGACTGATGGAACACACACCCCTTTGATAGCACAGGAGTTGCATGAGCCTCTGGTTCAACAACCTACTGTAGACCCATTTGATCACCAAGCTGTGCATTCGGCTGATTGTTTTGGTGACATTTCCACAGCTGCATGCGATTCTTGTACTAAGCTGCTTTATGTCAAAGAAACAACACAGCTTTAGGGGCATTTCTGACCCCCAAATGGAAGCTGTTATCACAATGTAAGCGTACTGGATAGTTGACTCTGACGCAGGAAGAGTTCACAGTTTAGTACTGGGATTAGTGATGGGTTCAAACCAAAGCCCTGGGTACAAACACCTATACTTTTGGCATGTTTGGATCTGGAACCTAAGAACCATGTCCAATTATGATGCTTGCAAAAGTTATTAACAGGAATAATAATGTGCTTTTCGCTTACATAGCATTTTTCACCTTCCCAAAGCTTGACAAATTACAGATATGGGTTTATGATTACACGTAAAGGGTTTTCAGATCATTATAAACCCCTCCAACTTATTACAATGGTTGGAGCTGGAATATTTGGGAAAAAAAATATTTTAAAATATACCTGGTTTCTCTCAATTCCTATCAATGTTCCCTGGCTTTGTCTGTCTTGTTTAGGAAAACCAGCTGATATTAATTGTACTTCACATATTACCACAGTGAACAGCAACCACATATCCATACTGGGTAAATAAGCTCTAACAACAGGACTCTGATTGATGAAAAAGAACAATTCTTGCTTAGTGTTCAGATCAGTTAAGCATATAGCAATCAAAATAAGAGGCAGAAAGAAGGCTTGCTTTGGCAAGTATACAGAGAACAAGATAAAAATACACCAAAATCACAGAGGCATAAAAAAATAAATCTAGGTTACTTACCAGTAACTAGAATCCTTTAAACATATTGCCTCCTCAGAGCCACACGCTTGAAAGTTGTATGCTGTGCTGCATCGATCCAACAGTCTTTAAAATAGTTAGCTTAGCTCTACATATGTGCTCAATGGGGGTAAAGACTACATCTATCTAAAGAGTCATGTCTACCCTCCCCCCTCTATTCTTGTCCAGAACACAGGAAGCAAGTGTATGTCTGTGGAGGCAATATATTTGCAGAACATCCTAGAAAAACTACATAAATCAGTGATGGAAGAGACCTGTTAAATCTGCTACTTCATCCCCTTCTTCCTCAGCCAATGCAGGATTATTGCCTAAAGTATATTCTCTAGTTTGTTTTTAAATGGCTAATTTATCTGGAGATTGGGTTGGTGAAGAAATAAATTCCTGGACCTGGTATAGTTTTCCTTTCCCAAAGTTACATTATGCATCAGTGGATGGAGAGGGAACAGGTTCCAGGGCCAAAATCTTTAGAGATGGGTCCCTATAGTTAATCTAATTAATTCACATTGAGGCACTTAAATAAGTGGCCTGATTTTCAGGGATGCTGAGAAGTGGCAGCTCCTGCTGACCTCATTTGGGAGCTGCAGGTGTTCAGCACATCTGAAAATCAGATCACTTCTTTAGACACCTAACTTCAGTCACCCAATTTGAACATTTTGACCTACATCTCCTGTCTGACTCTTAGGTGCTCATATGGCCTCCCTTACCATGGTAGCTGAGTGCATCACAGTCTTAAATGTACTTATCCACACTTTCTCTGTGAGGTAGAGAAATGCAAGCTTCCCCACTGTATGAATGGAGAACTGAGGTACAGAGAGATAAAGGCTCAGCTCCTCAAAGGCATTTAGGCTCCTAACTTCCAGAAGGTAGGAGCCTAAATACCTTTGCGAAGCTGGGCCAAAGTGACTTGTCCCAGGTCCCAGAGGAAATCTGTGGTAGAGGAAGGAAGTGATCTCAGATCCCAGGCTAGCACTCTAACCACGTAGCCATCCTTCCCGGTCACAATCTCAAGCCATTAGACCAGTATTGCCTCTGAATGAAAATCTTGTTTATTGTCAGTAGAATTTGTTCATGAAAGCTGACGAACACCATCAAGCGTGATTCTCCTCTCACTTCTACTGGTAAAAAGCAGGAGTAATTCCACCGACATCACCTGAGTGCAATAGGATAAGCAAGAGCCAAATAAACCCCTTTTTTCCTTTTCCCTAAGAAAACATGTTTAATTGATCCCCAGAAAAGATGACAGCCTCCTAAAGAAATGCACAGCAAGGAGGCTAGGCTGAAATTTAATTGAGGATCTTATATTCCCCACTGCATTTGAAACAGCGCTCAAAAAAAAAAAAAAAAAAAAAAAAGTTACCACCTATGGCACGAGATGTGTAAACGAAAGTCACAGGACCTATAAATGAGTCAAGCAGATAGGAACTAGATTTGTAAGAATGAACAAGGCAGCTCAAACCAGTAAATGCTGCTTTTGCGATAATGGGGAAACAATTGTTTATAAAGCATTACAGAGCTTTTTGGTTAATTGCTAAAAACACAGGGCCAAATTGTGTTGTAAGTTACACCCCTGCAACCTGATTTGGTCGTATAGGTGTCACTGAGAGCAGAACCTAGCCCACTGTGGTTAGATAAAGACAAAGGGTATTTAAACTATGGGAAAACATGACCTCAAATCAACTGATTTGTCATGACCTTTCTGTACTGATTTTCCCCTCCCCCCCACTAGCTCTCCTCCTTCTGTCACTTGCACACTGCAAACATGGAAGGGACTCACTTTAATTAATACAAGGTCTCTGCAGACCACTGGAGATAATGGCACTTGTTTTCAGGTCATCTAGTCTTAATTGGCTCACACTGGGAGGTGATTTGCTGCTAATTGACAGCAGAGATCAGTTAATGATGTCTAAGGCCTTAGAATCCCAGGGAACAAAAATTAAGGCTCTTTCGAAATCATTTTTTGTTTAACAGATAGATGTGGAATACCTGTTTCAGAAACTTTACTCTGCTTATTAACCTAGACGCTTACCAGGTAAAATCACTGCATCTGTAAAAAGTCTCATCTCCGCACAGCAGGAGGATCTCACTCAGTTCAAAACTGCCCTAAAAGGAAGGGAGCTCCAAGTGAATTAGACTACTTTTACTCAAACTGAAAGGGCCAGGCACTATATAACAATGACACTATATAAGCAAACAAAGTAAAAACTGTCCTGCAAGATGTGTTGTTCAGATTATAATTCCAATATGATGGGCTAATTGGACTGAAATGATTTAGGATTAATAATAAATATGAATGTTATATTTATACTTACAGTACAAATATATGTGAGAGGACACAGTGCCTTGTGATGTATCATTATGACAAATGAGATCAGCCAGGGTGCCCCTTCTAACAATCCACAGATGTGACTGTTTATGAGCTGGGGCTGAGCTTTGTCAGTGGAGGGTCCCGCATCTGGAATCCACTTTTTCTGCTGGTATGAGAGCTACTCACATTCAGGAAATGGTGAAAGGCTAATATCTTCTCCCAGGCTTTAGCCTGCTCTGTGTGCACGCCTGGAGGGCTAATGTGTTTGGGGGAAAGGTGTGGGGTGGGAGGTAACTGCTTGATGAAATATTGAAGAAACTAGGACAAATTCAGCAGTTACATAAATTGTGGTGGAAGTTGTATGTAGAATGTAAGTGGTAAAGCAGAGTAACTTGGCAATCAGTAATTGTGCAAAATGAGTGTAATTTACACTCAGAGGCAGAAATTTACATGTAGGAGGAAAAACATCTAAGCCCTGGTCTACACTACAGAGTTAGGGTGATGTAAGGTAGCTTACATCAGTCTAACCCTGTAAGTGTCTACACTAAAATGGAGCTCCCACCAATGTAACTCGCCCACTACAGCAACTTAATAACTCCGCCTCCATGAGAGGCGTAGCACTTAAGTTGATGTAGTTAGGTCGACACAGTGTCACTGTAGACACTGCGTTGCTTACATCGACTGTTACTACCTTGCGGAAGCCATCCCACAATGCCCACACTTACAGTGAAATTGTTGTAAGCGCTCCTGGTTAGGATGCGCGCCAACGCAAAGAGCGTACTGTGGACATGTAAAAGCAGTTGAATTACCGCAGTGGCTGTAAGTCGATGTAACTTAAGAAGACTCAATTTTGTAGTGTAGACTTGCCCTAACACAAGAGTGTCAGATAAAGACATATACTTTCAGTCCAAACACTCTCAAAACATTCGACAAACTCTGTGCTCAATCTTGCTGTCCTTACTCAGGTAACACTGGTGACTTCGCAAAAAGAAAAGGAGTACTTGTGGCGCCTTAGAGACAAACCAGGTGCCACAAGTACTCCTTTTCTTTGTGCGAATACAGACTAACACGGCTGTTGCTCTGAAAACTGGTGACTTCATAGGTCTGAGCATTTTATTTATAGACACCACCACAGAAACACCCACTGCTGCTGTGAAGGGCAGTAGCCTACTGGCAACTGCAGGGAAGTGAGAGGTGGGGGATGTTTTGGCCAAGATAACAGGGCAAATCCCTAGTCTTACAAAAGTTTCCATGGGATCTTTAATGTCCAAGCAGAGCAAACAGAACACCTTAGTTTTTAAGGCCATATTTGAAAGCCCACCTTGAAAAGAAGAATGGCTGAGTCAACTCTGGAAATGTATCTACTCTACACAGATGAAGAATAGCTGAGCTGAACTTGTGCTTCTACGAAGTCTAAGAATTATAAACCTGATTGTTACAGCACTAAGCCATAAACTTAGGGATGTAAACTTGTAAGGGCTTGTCTTCACTGCTGAGTTAAGTTACAACTTGAATAATGCCATAACTCAAATCCTGCCCTGCCGCAAAAACCCTTAACTGAAGTGCAATGGTGCTTTTAATGTGAGTTGACCCACCCATTGAGGTATAGGCTACACCAGAGGTGGGAAACTACGGCCCGTGGGCCACATCCGGCCCGCGGGAATGTCCTGCCCGGCCCTTGAGCTCCCGGTTGGGGCAGCTAGCCCCCCGGCCCCTCCCCCACAGTGCTTTGGGCGGCATGGCTGGCTCCGGCCGGGCCACATGGCTGCGAGCTCCTGCCACTCTGAGCAGCATGGTAAGGGGGTGGGGGGGTTGGATAAGGGGCAGGGGGTTCCGGAAGGTAGTCAGGCGACAGGGGGGTTGGATAGGGGGTGGGCATCAGGGCAGTCAGGGGACAAGGAGCAGGGGGGGTTGGATAGGCGTGAGAGTCCCGGAGCTGGGGCCTGTCGGGGGGGGGGGTGTGGATAGGGGTTGGGGCAGTCAGAGGACAGGGGCAGGTTGGATAGGGGGTGGGGTCCCGGGGGGGGCAGTTAGTGGCAGGGCACAAGGAGCGGGAGGCGGGTTGGATGGGTCGGGAGTTCAGAGGGGGGCAGTCAGGGGGCGGGAAGTGGAAGGGGGCAGATAGGGGGCAGGGGCCAGGCTGTTTGGGGAAGCACAGCCTTCCCTACCCAGCCCTCCATACAGTTTTGCAACCCCAATGTGGCCCTCGGGCCAAAAAGTTTGCCCACCCCTGGGCTAAACTCAAGTTAGCAGAACTCATCAGCTGCTAACACAACCAATCTGTGAGGCTAAAACAATCATTCTATGCAGCTCAAGTGCCATTATACAGTGGGGAAGTGAGCTTGAGTATAAATAACTCTTATTTAATTTTCAGTGAAGACATAACCTTGACTTCTACTACAAAGAGCTAAGGCCATGTCTACACGAGCAAGCTGTACCGATGCAGCTGCGCCACTGTAAGATTGCTCGCCTAGCCGCGCTATGCCAAGAGGAGAGAGCTCTCCCGTTGAAATAATAAAACTGCCTCAACGAGCAAGCAGTAGCTATGTCGGCGGGAGAAGCTCTCCCACTGACATAGCGCTGTGCATACTACCACTTATGCTGGCAAAACTTACGTCACTCAGGGGTATGTTTTTTCACACCCCTGAGTGGCATAAGTGGTAATGTAGTCATGGCCTTCGTAGAGCGTAATGTCTTGGTGGTGCAAAGGCTGGCTGCCTATGGACAGAGAGCCCTAAGTGTTAAGAATCTTTTCTTGATATTCAATCTAGGTTATGTCTATTAAAGTAAAGCCATTTGCCATTTCAAACAAACCATCTCTCAAAAAAATACAAAATTAATATGGGGGAGAAGTTATTTCTTTAGAGGAGAGAAATATAAAGTGTTACCCACTGCAATTGAGACAGCACTTATGACAGCTCCCAAGTAGCCCTGGATGAACTTGGATGTTGGAGAAGGCTTTGGAAAGGAAAGAAAAAAACAAAATAATTTCAACACAGAATTCTGGTTAGGAAAATAATTTTGAATTATTATTATTATTTTTTAAATGTTTGGTTTTGTCACAGCTGCTGGGTTATACGTGGCCCTGTTAGCTAGTGGGATTGCCAAAACAACAGGAGTTACAGCCTGATGGAGTAGGTTAAAGCAGTGGTTCCCATCCAGGAGTACACATATCCCTGGGAGTATGTGGAGGTCTCCCAGAGGATACGTCAACTCATCTAGATCAATGTTTTTCAACCTAGGGGTCAGGGGATGCGTATAGGAGGGTCGCAAGGGCAGGACTGGCGTGCAGGGTGGCAAGCAGGACAACGCCACAGGGGGCCCTGTGAAGCTAAGTTATATGCTTCAGCCTGAGCCCCACTGGGCAGCAGGGGCTGAAGCATGTAACTTACCTTTGCGGGCCCCCTGTGGTTTTTAAGTGACGTGAAACTTAGGGTACGCAGGACAAATCAGACTCCTGAAAGAGGTAGAGTGTTCTGGAAAGGTTGAAAACCACCGAGTTAAAGGACTTGGAAAATTATTTATTTAGCACCAGAAATTTACTCTTTGTCCTGGAAATATTATACATAAATGCGATTTGGCAAAGTGGCAGAACTATTCACACACACACACACACACACACACACACAACATACATTATGAACCCAAAGCTTTCTGATTTAACTATAGCTCTTTAAAAGGTTATCTTGACCTGACAACTTCTTTTAGCTTTTAATGAGAATCTATTGCATGCAAGTCCAATGGCTTCTAATTCAGCTTCATACCTTAAGCTCTCAGACATCATGAGAAGTGATACAACAACGTAAAAATCTGGGGAAGGGGGTGCGAAAGAAAGACTAGGAGTAAGAACACTTTAGTTCTGCAACTGTATTGAGAGGAACACCCCTGAGATAGTAACAAAATGAGGGAAAGACTTGTCCCCCGCCTCCCACCAGGGGTTGTATATTTAATCGCCGAGTCTTCTTTTGTCATCAGAAAAGCCAAATATCTATCATCGTTGCTCTTTACTATGTTAAATTAAGTCACTTCTTACCAATCAAGACTATCAACTGAGCCAGCCCAATGGCAAACTGCAGTCGCGGCAGCACGTTGTCTGCCATGTAGGAGAACAAGATCTGGAAGAGAAACTGACTCATCTCCCCAAATTAGTGGCTCCCATGTATACTGGAGAAGAGAGAAGCTTGGTGTCTGGAAAGAGGCCCAGAATCCTCACTTTTAAATGCTCTTGAAAATGATAGCATTAGATACAGAGGGCATGCCAATACAGCTCCTGTGCTAGCTTTATCTAACAAGTTTCCAGTGCACCTGTAAAGAGAGAGGACCCTGCAGAACTCCTCTATGCAGTCACCCTGATTTCAAATGCTTGAAACCTGTCTGAAGGTATCGAATGAATACTGCGGAATCACACTAGCAGATGGTTCTTATTAGCACTAACCAGCAAGTACCAGAAGGAACCAGAATCTAGAGCCGAGAGGTCCTGCCTTGGGGAATGGTTTTATGTCTGGTTGAGGTTATTTGAGTTACCAATAAAGTCAAACCCTAGGAAGGAGCTAAATTAGGATTACAGACAGCATGCATACATTCTACCAAGCAGAATAGGAACTACACCTGCTTATATCACCTAAACCCAGACCAGCAACAGCCCTGCTATTCTGGAACAATACCCCTGGTTTTGGTACTTTGAGGATTTGAACAAAGGACAACCAGGGACTAGACTGAAAACAAACTCAGTCCATTTATTTTCTAAGACAATTTAATAGTGAAGGCTCCATAGGAGAAAGGCCAATCCATAAACCTGCTGTGGCACCTACCCTGCAGTTTCTGTTAAAGTCCAAGATTCAGGAATTACGCTTTCAGTGTCAAAAAAGATCAGACTTACTGTAGATACTGCCTATGTAGCATCTCCTCACCTTAGTTGCATTTCGGTTTGCATAGTTGACACATGCGTTGTGGCTCTGATTCAACCACTAAAAAGGAAACAAAAGGAAATGAGAGATACAAACAACTGTTTTAAAAAAGAGAATGTATCTATGCCACTACTGCTGCCAAAAAAACCAAAAAAAAAAACCCCCAAAAAACTCCCCCCTCCCCAAACATGATACAGAAAAGTCCACTTTATCCAATTATACCTCCACTGGGTCATGGAAGCTTTGTGATATCAACGAGAAGACTGTTATATGGCTGTGAAAGTACAGGGGTAACAGAGAGGAAAAACTAAATGCAGAAATGTAGGTTATCCACTCTACACACACATACATACGCACGCACACAAACGACCGCCACCCCTTCGCATTTCTAAAGCTTTGTGCATACTTAGAGTCCAATCCATTCCCCTTTTAAGTCAAGGGGTGTCTTTTAAATGACATCAATGGACAATGAATCTGGCCCTCTGACCACAGTACTAGCTGCAGTAAAGTTTAAAAGGGACACAGTCCGATAGTTAAGTCCCTAAATTTAGGTTTTTTAAATAAAAGTTTTATAAAATCTATTAATATGAATATTTTCATGATACTTAAGAAAACCCAGTAAAAACAGTGGGTGTGCTCAGACTTAAACGTCCTATTACAGCTATCCCAGAACAACCACCTTGTGCTATTCCTATTATTGGTACTAGCCTAGAGGTTCCAACAAAGATCAGAGTCCCATTGTGCTAGGTGCTGTAGATACACCTAGTGAGATAGTCTCCCCCACTGGTCTTTTGTTTAAGAGTGGCTGTTTGATCCCTTTAGGGGCTGAACCCAAAAGAAAGACAAATAGGCTGGTCTCTCCCACCTGTCTGGGGGGGAGGGGGAAGCGAATCTCTCCTTGGTATCCTCCACTGTCACCATTTTGTTATATTGCATCCCACTCCTGGCCCTACAGTTGACATCCCAGTGTCTCTGACCCTCTCCTTTTCACCCGGATTAAATTCACACAGACACGGACGCACACTAAAACTAGAAAATAAAAACACACCCTAAATTAAAACAGTAAAATTGTGATAAAAACTGATCTAAAGCTGGAAAGATCAAACCTTTTAAAAATTCTTTGCATAAATGATAGCATCATTGAAGGGTTACAGAACATGGCAATTTTAACATTAAACATTCTTCTTCCTGCTCTGTTCCATGACATCTCTTATAGAAAGTTGCAGGATATTATAGGCCCTAGCAGCCAACCTTTTAGACACTCTTTAAACTCAGTGGTTCTCAAACTGGGGGTTCATGGGAGGCTGGGGATCATGAATCTACTGTACCATTTAGGGGATATGGACTGGATGATCTAATTGGTATGTCCATCTCTGACTTCTAGGATAAGATTTACTCCAATGGAAGTGTGCCAGCAACAGTACTGGCAACTGGAGAAGAGTAACGCCGTGCTTTTGAACTGAAGTGCTTTATCCACAGCAGTTGTGAATTAAAAGAACTACGGTTCCCCACCCCACTCCCAAAGCAGGTGCCACACATAATGTACTTCAATGTAAGAGTAGGATACTACTGGTTCTTCTCCAGCTAATGGCCAGAACCTGAGAGGAGAGAAAGAAGAAAGGGGAGAGACAGAGTCACCAAGCGGTTAAATGTGGGGAAGGCATAGGCACAGAAGGACCAATTGGGAAAAAGCAGTAGTGATGGCCCACAAGCATGTTCTTCCTATTGATCTCAGGACTTTCACATAAAGGAATACATGGGGCCACCAAAATTTGCCTTTTATGCTAAAAAAAATATATATGATTTCTGAGAATTTTGTTTGGCAATAGGTGCTTGGAATTTGTCCTGGTTTCCAAGTGAGTCTTTATAAAGCTCCACTAATCAAACTCCACTGAAGTGGTCCATCGAGCAGAGCTAGAGAAACTTCTGTAACAGACCCTCAACCAGGTGGAATTGGGTTTCATTGAGAACCCAATACTCACCCCCGCTTGATCACCATCCCACAACTCCACCCCAGTTACAGACCAGAATCTCAGCTCAGAAATAGAAAACTGGGACAAGTTTTGCCCCACTCCCTTCCTACCTTAAGCAGTCTTTAGAGTGGGGATGGATCAGTGCCCTGTTATCCACTCTCTGGCTCTGCTGTCTTCTGGGGTGGCTGGCTGATACACTTCTGGACTCTTCAGGGGGTGGCTGGATGGCCCACTCCCCCTGTCTGCAGAGTTCAGAGGGGGTGGCAATGGTAGTAGGGCCACTCCCCCCACATCCAGGAAAGATCGACTGGAGGGAGGGTGTTCTGAACATTCCCTCAATTCAGCAAAAATGGGACTCCAAAGACTCAGAGGGTCCCACTCATGCTGCTCCAATGACTGCTTACCTCAGTCTGGGGCCTGACATGCCCTGGACTGCAACATGCGTACTCAAGGTGCTGTGGTTAAAGTATGTCAGTGCAGGCGCACGGGGCTGCTCTTCTCCAGCTGCTGGTCAGAACCTGAGAAATGATACTGAAAGGAGAGAAGAAGGGAAAGAAACAGAAAGGAGTCAGAAAAGGAGAAAAGGAGGGGGAAAAGAGAACTGGAAAGATGGAGGGTAATGGGGATAGAGGAAGAAGGGAAAGAGGGAACACGGATGGAGGAGCAAAAACGTTCTCTCCCTGGGAAGTCTGGTGACCCCCATATTTTTTGCACCACAAATTAAGTTGGCATCTGAAGTTTGAGAGAAGCACTCCCAAAATGAACCTCTCCTGTTAACATTGTGATCTGTGGCAACTTGGTCTGACAGTGGGTCCAGCAGGCCGTCAGGACCAGAAAAAGTTTGAGAACCACTGAAGCAGCCTCCCAAGCATGCTCCGAGTTAGTCAAGTTGAAGGCTACGTTCCTTTTCTTTGCTGTGGGCTGGGTTTGCATCTGATCACAGTTTGTCAAGCAGTTAGAATCCTACTTTCTGCATGTCGAATTCTACCTCTACATAAGCACATGTAACTCCCAGTGAACTCAATGCTGTTCTCAATGTTTATTTTTAAAGATGCTGTTAATTACCAAAAAATACCAGCATCTTTAAAAATAAATAAATAAATAAATAAAAAGCTGTGCCATCCCCCCTGCCCTCAAAGAAGCTCCAACTGATCAAATCAGTAAGTAGTGTGGAACTATACAAAGTGTCACAGCAAAGTAGAGTTGGAGTTTAAAGAGGCTCCCTGGACTTTTGTCCTTTGACTCTAAGACATCCTCAGTCCCTGATGCATGTAAGAGCCCTGTCTAGGGCGATGCAGCAGTGTAACTGGATCAGCACATTTCTCTCCCCTATATTCAGAGGCAGTTGGTCTGGGACTTGAAATTTGTATATTCTGTTAATGAATTTATCTTGGATTATGCTCTTGTGGGTTGTTGACTTTTTTTTTTTTAGAATACTCTTTCCAGTTCCAAATAAGGATTCTGACACCCTTATTTACACTGAGTAAATGTATTCTTCTGAGCGTATGCGCAGTGTGCCTCAGGTGGCACGCAACCAGGATTCATCACTGAATTTGGTCCACTGGTTGGATCATTAGCTTCCCCAGCCCGGGCCGGGTACTGATGGGGAGTGCGAAGTGAGCGCTGATCCATGGCCCCCAGTAACTGCATTGTAGTCCCTTTGATTTCAGTGAGACTTATTGCACAGTAAGGTACTACTCACAGTGTGTACGAATCTGGTCCTTGAAGAATTTCACAAAACTTGTCTCATGTGCTCTTCATGTGTCAGTATAATAATGCCAGCATCTGTAATTTTCACTCCATGCATCTGAAGAAGTGGGTTTTTTACCCACGAAAGCTTATGCCCAAATAAATCTGATAGTCTTTAAGGTGCCACTGTACTCCTTGCTGTTTTTACGATTAAACAGATTTTGTGCTGTGCTCGTAGCTGGAGTCCTAGTTAAGAACAGACCCTTCAGTTTACCCCTTCAACTTTCTCTAAGTACAGAAAACAAGGTTCATCTTTCACTGTGAACAGGGACTCTTTAGGGTCTTATCCTGCTACCCTTAATCACATGAGTAGTCTTTACACATGCCAGGGGTCTCACTGACATCAGTGGGGCTATGCACATGAGTAAGAGTAGCATAATCAAGTGTCTGATCCTGCACCACTGAAATCAAAGGGAGTTTTGTCACTGACTTCATGAGTTCTTAGGCATCATGACAGTGGGAGAAGTGAAAAACTCTAGACATTTCCAGCCACACTGCCTCTTAAAGTTGTATATTGCACAAGATGCAGCTTCAGCGTTTGAACTATGTGGCCACAACTTACCTTGTTGAATTTAAACACAGCCACAAGCTACTAGGATACGCTTATGTTTTCTGTTGACTGCACATACCCTTTCCAAAGTCCTAGATAGTTTGCATTATGCCTTGATCTTCCATGGCTGGCATGACATTTTATAGCACTATTTACTTTGAAGGCAATAAACAAAGATTTTTAAGAACAGCTTGAATAAGTCTTTTTATTTCAATTATTCAGAATTGCTTATTTGGGATAACCTTTACTATGGCTCAAATTCACACACACACACACACACCCTCTTAAATAGCTTTGTACAAAGAAACTACATGGGGGTAACCGCAGAAACTTTAGCCAAGCCCCCACTCCCTCTCCCAAACCCGACTCAGCATGCAGAACTGGCATGGAGCCCAGCTCTCAGCAAATGTGGAGTCTTCTGCATGTAAGTTCCGCTGCCTTGGGGACCTTCTGAAGCCTCAGAGCCCTGTGGATGAATTTCACTAAGAGAATATGCAGTGTAGGTGTAGTTGTGTCGGTCCCAGGGCATTAGAGAGACAAGGTGGGTGAGGGAATATCTTTTATTGGACCAACTTCTGTTGGTGAGAGAGACAAGCTTTTGATCTACACACAGATCTTTTTGCTAAGAGCTCCGTGGAGTTTGAAAGCTTGTCCCTCTCACTAACAGAAGTTGGTCCAAAAAAAGATGTGACCTCACCCCCCCTTGTTTCTCTGACAGAATATGTCCTTTTCAAGGTATGTAAAGGCTGGAACCTAAACTACTTGACAGAATGTCTTCAAAACAGCAGAGGTGTGAGCGTCAAGGGCCTAATTCTCCATGGCTTTGCACCTCGTGTCATCATTTACACTTGAGCAAAGTGGGTGTATAGTAATACAATTTGGATTTAGCACCATTTTACACCTTCTTTACACAGGTGTACATGATAACACAATGTGCAAGGCAGTGGAGAATCAGCCCCATGGGTTTATTTGCAGCATACTCCAGTCCTACCAAAAATTTCCAGTTACATCCAGCCATACCGTCTTCTCATTAACTAAGATGCTCTTGATGCAGAAAGGTAAATATGCCTTAGTCACACTGTCCTCATTTTTTAGGTCTGTACTGGAGATGTAATTCAATGATGCCTTTCTTTTTGTCACACAAGTCCATAGACTCAATGTGCCATGGCAGAAGATTGTTACCTGCCAAAAAACAGTGGACACCAGCGTCTGGTTTGGCAGGAGAAGACCAACAACCTACAAGAGAGAGGAATGATTAAAAAAAAAAAAAAAAAAAAAGCATAATGAATACACTGTCAATCTCTTTGTGGGGGGGTGGAAAGGTTTTTATTCTTTGATATGTTTATTGTTTCAACTTTTGGAAATGCAGCTCCTCTAGAAAATGTCAAAAAGAGATCAGATTTTAATGTTGGAAAACCCTGAAGTTCAAGTGCTCTTAATTGGGACCAATTGCTTTAATGATCGTGAGTTTACGTTCCTCACACCCACAGTTACAAGGACCCTAGAGATCCAAATCTGGGCCATGAGTTCAGTCCCATGTTCACTGGGCCAATAGGGATGGGGATATTGGGCCTCACATGGGTATGTAGGGAGCAGCACAGAAAGGCTGTGTCCCATTCCACAAGAGAAAAGGTGCCACAATGCAGGGAACTGAAGAGGGATGGGGAAGGAAGTATAAAGGAACTCCTTAGGTTAACCCCCAAACAAAGCTCCCAGTCAGATGAATTGTCAGCTAATGGGTAGATATAATGGGATATGCCTTCACATTTTTATTTTTTTTCCCCTCCAGCTGCCTAATTCTCTGGGAATTAGAGTGGAACGACAAGCGTGGATCTGTAATGTGAAGACTGTCTATTTCAGAGCCCACCAAATCAAATTTATTCCTGAGTGTGTGCATTTTTCATAGGAGCCCATGTTACCAGGAGAAAAAATTCTCCTCGTAGTACCACTCTGACCTCGGGGCTAGAAGGCTGTGGATTCACCCACACTCTTGGACTTTGGGCTAGGCCATCCTCTCTGATCTTATTTATGCTGAGGATGAGAGGAGGGTAAAACCTGATATAACAGCCAAAAGAATCAGTCAAAAGGAAGGGAGGTGAGCCCACGATCACCACTCATTTGCAGCTGCATCAGTTTTGGGGGTACAACTCACAGCCTAAGAATCCAGAAGCGAGAAACAACAACTAAAAAGAGGGTATAAAAAAGGTTGGAAGGGCTGGTTTAGTTTACACCTTCCTGTTAAGTTGATTTTTCCTCCTACGCTCTTTCTTGAAATATAAGTTACACCTACTTTGCATGCCTGCTGAGTGCCAAATCAGTGAGTTACACTAACTTACCATTTACACCCAGCATGTAACTAACACCACGATTTACATTATCAGCAAACTTGGCCCAGATATTTCCATAGGAGTTGCACCTCATTCCAACAGGTCTGAATTTGGCCCCAAGAGGCAACGGGTTAAAAAGACTGGGGAAGATGAAGCAGCCCAAAACATTAGTCATTTATAATCTGAACCTCAGCGGAAGAAAACAAGAAAGAGACTAAATGAAAAGAAAAAGAACACCCAAAATCTGCATGACTGAAAGAGGCACATTTAATGCAAACTCTCCATATGTGCAAGAGTCTGCCAAGGAATGTACAGCTTCACTTTTAATTACTGTCAAGGAAAAAAAACAGCTAAAAAGGAAAACAAAATAAAAAACCCTAAACACCAGAAATATATCAACCACCAAATTCTAATTGCCTGACTGATGTGATGGTCATTGTGGCTTTGAAGCCAAGAGATGTAGATGCTTTCCCTAAAGATTTGCTGATTCTGACAAGACTCTAGTTGAAAGAGGTCAAGTGGGATGAATTAGCAAGAGGGATCTTTATGTTTACAAAACCAAAGTCCTTTCCTACTGGTTAAGGAAAGTGGATTTATCTGTGAGTCCATATTAACAATAGTACTCAGCTCTTATGTACTGCAGTATTGCCAGTCCCAAGCACCCAAAAACCATGAATCAGAACCCAAGAAAGAAATTAAAAAAAGATTCCCAAATAATCACACAAATCCAGGAGCTGAGGATTTAAGAAAATTGCCAAATATAATGAGACTCGCAATAAAATTGCAGGAGTTGGCAACACTGCAGACTGCTTTTCATCCCCAAGTACTTTACAAAGGGAGTCAAGTATTTCCCCCTTTTACAAAGGGCACATGGTGGTAGAAGTGACTTGCCTAAGGTGACTCAGCAGGCCAGCAGCACAGCCAGGCATGGAACCCTGCTCTCTTGACTCTGACTCCAACGCCCTACCCACTAGGCTATGCTGCCGAGTTAAGTAAGCTCAGATGAAGCCTCTTCCTAAGTTGGTGTCTTGTCCTAGGCTAGAACCATAAGACTGCTGCACAATCATTTTGCTCGAGGAAATCCCATCCCCCTATGTTCAATGTAAGATTCACACTGTTTTTATGCTAGAGCAGGCTGCCAATTTTGTCACTAAATTTCACAGATAGATTGGCATAAATGTTACATTTTAATTTTAACATTTGAAAATGCTTCTTTAAAAAAAAAGACAAGAGGTTCCAGTTTATCCTTTACAGCTAGTGAAATTGGACTCATCTGACAGCTCTCAGCTCCGCTGACAGATCTGGATTTGGGCCGATTTCATTGTCAATTTGATCGTTAACTCATTTCTGTTTAACCTAATTTTTTTTTAAAATAATGTCCCACTACAAGTTGCCACCAAAATGTAGGTTACAACAAATTAATAACACTAATTTTAACCTCTATATTTTGGTGACCATGTTATCACCTTCCTTGGAGAGGATCATTACTCTTATGCCTTAGTGATAGACTCAAGCTCAATCTGTTTAGCTTAACAAAGAGAAGGGGTGATTTGATCGCAGTTCGTAAGTACCTGCTTATGGAACAAATAATTGGTAATGGGCCCATCAGTCTACTAGACAAAGGTATAATATGAGCCAATGTCTGGAAACCTGACAAATTCAAACTGGAAATAAGGTGTCAATTTTTAACAGTGAGTGTAATTAACCACTGGAACAATTTACCAAGAGTCCTGGTGGGTTCTCCATCACTGGCAATTTTTAAATCAAGATTGGACATTTTTTCCTAAACAAAATGCTCTCGATATTATTTGGGGAAAGTTTTACGGCCTTTGCCATACAGGAGGTCTGACTAGATCAGGGATGAGAAACCTTTGGCACGCGGCCCGTCAGGGAAATCCGCTGATGGACCGGGACGGTTTGTTTACCTGCAGCGTCTGCAGGTTCGGCCGATCGCAGCTCTCACGGCCGAGGTTCGCCAATGGGGGATGCGGAAAGCAGCGGCCAGCACATCCCTCGGCCCGCGCCACTTCCCGCAACTCCCATTGGCCTGGAACAGCAAACTGCGGCCAGTGGGAGCTGCGATCGGCTGAACCTGCAGACGCTGCAGGTAAACAAACCGTCCCGGTCCATCAGCGGATTTCCCTGACGGGCTGCGTACCAAAGGTTGCCAATCCCTGGACTAGATGATCACAATGGCCCTTTCTGGCCTTGGAATCTATGAATCTGAGTGTTGTATGCCTCAATGCACTTGGTTTATGAGGTTTCACACAGCAGATTTCAATCTTTACAATAGTTGAGGCAGCATGATCTCGAGGATTTAAAAAAAAAAAGCTGGAATCCAAAAATATATGAATTTTTCATCATGGTACTGATATCAACTTGCCATGTTGCCTGGGGCAAGTCACTTAAAATTGCTGTGCCTCAGTTTCCCAATCCGTAAAATGGGGGTAATACTTAGCTACTTCACAGGCAGAGGGTGAGGAGTAATTGAAGTTTAAGCATTATAAATGCAGTCAGGGAAACCTCTATCCTGGCCTTCACTCAAGATATTGTCCCCAAATGTTAATATAGTCAACTGAAAATAACAAACATGAACTGAGAGATGCACACTTAGCAATAACCCATAACTAATGACTTTTCAACTGTTCATTAGAGAGGATTTTGATTTTCATTGGGGGAAAGGAGTTATTGGGGGCGGGGGGGTCAAATAATCCTGGGTACTGTGACGTAGCTCTTGAGTTTGCTGGGCTCTCACTAGGTTTGTCACATTCTGGAGGCAGCTTGTCAATTATACAGAGGAGGAAGGATCTGAAGACCAATGCAGAAGTTACATTTTACAGGTGATCAGTGCACCTTGGGGTATTAGACACCTGCGGCCGGCCCATGCCAGCTGACTCAGGCTTGTGGGCTTGGGTTAAGGGGCTATTTAATTGCACTGTAGACTTTCAGGCTCAGGCTGGAGGGTCTTAGAGCCCAGGCTACAGCCTGAATCCAAACGTCTACACCATAATTAAACAACCCCTTAGTCTGAGCCTCCGCGAGCCTGAGTCAGCTGGCATAGGCCAGCCATGGGTTTTTAATTGCTATGTAGACAGACCCATTATCTTTCTGGAGAAAGAGCCAGGTAGAAGATTAACCAAAAACTAGAAGATATTACAAAAATAGCAGGATGCTATGTGCAGGGAAGGAGGTGAATAACGTGTAACAGGCAAACAACCTTAAACATGACAATCTAAATCCATCAGGGCACATTTTGCACAATGAAACCCTCGCTAACGTGTGATGGGAAAGGTGTGAACATTTTGTGAATGTCACACCGAAGTAGTGTGGAATTTGGAGAATTCTATGCGAGTGCTAAAAAATGCATTTCCTGTTACACTCAGACCGGGTGGGGAGAGATGCTAAAATACTTACGATGGGTGTTCCAAAAGGAATGTAACCTATAAAAAAAAGAAAGAAAGATACGCACATTTTAATACACTGAGATTAAGGAGGTATCACACCTGAGAAACCTGGTGCTGCTATAAACATAAGATAGGAAACACATAGGGCATGAGTCTGAGGGTCCTCTTGTTTGCACCTGTGTAACTCCAGTGACTTTAGTGGAGTTACAGCTTGACAATCAGGAGTGAGAGAAAAATGGACTCACAGTTCTTACCTCACTTTCCCTTCTCAGCTCTTGGGTGTTTTAAGTGTTAACCAAGGTTTTTTTTAGGATTCGCCTGCACTAGAAAAGTAACACTGGTATAACTACGTTGGTTAGGGATGCAATATTTTTACCGATATCCTGATATATAAACCCTAGCATGGATGTAGTTATAACAATATAAAGGAGCCTTATACTGGTACATCTTTTTTCTCTTCCCAAACCAGAATAAGTTATACAGCTATAGCTGCATCCACATTGGAGGAAGGAGGGTGTACTGCTTTAGCTATAACAGTATAGTTAAAATGGAAACACTCTAGCGTGGGCAAGCCCTTACCCAAAATATCAAGGCCCTCTACAAAAATCACACACTCCACATATCGCCTCCCTCAGCAAGAGCTGCCAGTTACCACACTTTGCTCTGCTACAGCGCCTCTCACCAGAGAGTCTAAGAGCATGTTACAAACATTAATGCATTAAGCCTCACAACCCCAGCTGACAGACAGGGATGCTATAGCCCAGGGAGGTGGAATAGAATCATAGAATATCAGGGTTGGAAGGGACCCCAGAAGGTCATCTAGTCCAACCCCCTGCTCGAAGCAGGACCAAGTCCCAGTTAAATCATCCCAGCCAGGGCTTTGTCAAGCCTGACCTTAAAAACCTCTAAGGAAGGAGATTCTACCACCTCCCTAGGTAACGCATTCCAGTGTTTCACCACCCTCTTAGTGAAAAAGTTTTTCCTAATATCCAGTCTAAACCTCCCCCATTGCAACTTGAGACCATTACTCCTCGTTCTGTCATCTGCTACCATTGAGAACAGTCTAGAGCCATCCTCTTTGGAACCCCCTTTCAGGTAGTTGAAAGCAGCTATCAAATCCCCCCTCATTCTTCTCTTCTGCAGACTAAACAATCCCAGCTCCCTCAGCCTCTCCTCATAAGTCATGTGCTCTAGACCCCTAATCATTTTTGTTGCCCTTCGCTGGACTCTCTCCAATTTATCCACATCCTTCTTGTAGTGTGGGGCCCAAAACTGGACACAGTACTCCAGATGAGGCCTCACCAGTGTCAAATAGAGGGGAACGATCACGTCCCTCGATCTGCTCGCTATGCCCCTACTTATACATCCCAAAATGCCATTGGCCTTCTTGGCAACAAGGGCACACTGCTGACTCATATCCAGCTTCTCATCCACTGTCACCCCTAGGTCCTTTTCCGCAGAGCTGCTGCCTAGCCATTCGGTCCCTAGTCTGTAGCGGTGCATTGGATTCTTCCATCCTAAGTGTAGGACCCTGCACTTATCCTTATTGAACCTCATCAGATTTCTTTTGGCCCAATCCTCCAATTTGTCTAGGTCCTTCTGTATCCTATCCCTCCCCTCCAGCGTATCTACCACTCCTCCCAGTTTAGTATCATCCGCAAATTTGCTGAGAGTGCAATCCACACCATCCTCCAGATCATTTATGAAGATATTGAACAAAACCGGCCCCAGGACCGACCCCTGGGGCACTCCACTTGACACCGGCTGCCAACTAGACATGGAGCCATTGATCACTACCCGTTGAGCCCGACAATCTAGCCAGCTTTCTACCCACCTTATAGTGCATTCATCCAGCCCATACTTCCTTAACTTGCTGACAAGAATACTGTGGGAGACCGTGTCAAAAGCTTTGCTAAAGTCAAGAAACAATACATCCACTGCTTTCCCTTCATCCACAGAACCAGTAATCTCATCATAAAAGGCGATTAGATTAGTCAGGCATGACCTTCCCTTGGTGAATCCATGCTGACTGTTCCTGATCACTTTCCTCTCATGTAAGTGCTTCAGGATTGATTCTTTGAGGACCTGCTCCATGATTTTTCCAGGGACTGAGGTGAGGCTGACTGGCCTGTAGTTCCCAGGATCCTCCTTCTTCCCTTTTTTAAAGATTGGCACTACATTAGCCTTTTTCCAGTCATCCGGGACTTCCCCCGTTCGCCACGAGTTTTCAAAGATAATGGCCAAGGGCTCTGCAATCACAGCCGCCAATTCCTTCAGCACTCTCGGATGCAACTCGTCCGGCCCCATGGACTTGTGCACGTCCAGCTTTTCGAAATAGTCCCTAACCACCTCTATCTCCACAGAGGGCTGGCCCAATGATTTGCCCAAAGTTACACAGCAAGTCAGTGGCAGAACAGGGGAGAGAAAAGCTTTTAGAGAATGAAGCACCAATCCTGCCATTTCTCCCATGCTCACAGGTTGTTCCACCGCATGAGCTCATTTCCCAGCACAGCACATTAGAAACCAGATAAAGGTCCCTTCTAAAAGGGGATTCTGACTCTCCCTGCTGGTTGCTCTCCCAAGAAGGTACCAAAGGAACACTTCTGTACAGTAATTGCCCCACAAACACAGCCACAGCTTGATCCACAGTAAAGGAAGGTAGTGCTCTTTTGACTCAAGGGATGGAACACTACTGAAAAGAGGGGGAAGAAGAGGCTGATTTAATGGTGCAACAGCAGCTGTCTCACACCAAGGCTGGATGTAGCATGGCACAAAAGAAAAGCACTCTGTCTCTGAGGGAGAAAGAACATGGGTTGGCGGTGTGGAAGGTGCCTTCCAAGAATTCTGTTCTAGTTAGGTTCTTCTACTATGCCCATCGCTGTGGTACGTGGCCCAACCCACTCTCCTTAGTGGAAGAAAGTACCAGAGTGTTTGTTTATGTGGCAGCTTTCTTTCCTTGGTCCGAGGTTAAAATGAATGCTAACACTGAAATAGAGTGCCTGGATACCACAGGGATGGGCAATTTAGAGAGGCCAGAGATGAGATAAGCTACAGTTCACATTCAGATGTCCAGGGGGTACATCTGAGAGGGAGAAGAATGAGGCAGACACTAAACATTTAAAAGATTCAGAGAAAGAACTGGGAAAAAAATGGGATTATAACATTGACTATGTGTTTTCAGTAAGATTAGTAAACAGATCAGTACACTGATTAGAGGATATACTCTACCTGACATTCTGAAAGGCATGAAGATCTTCTCATTAGTATCAGGATGTATGATGGCCTACAAAACAATCAGTAAATAGACATGGTGAAAGCATGGAAGTGGCTGGCAAGCAGCAAAGAGCCTGACCCTTCCCATTACGTACAATATGTTTAACCGGAGAGCAGAGAGACACACGTACGTGTCTCTACAGCAGCGTAAGCAGCATGCTGCACGTGGCTTTTGCAGCACAGATCAGTGGCCCATGACCATTCAGTAGTCTTCACAAAAGCCTCCTCCTGCTTATTGGTTTTCTGCTCCTTTAAAAATTCTTGACATAACTGAGTGCTAATGAGAAGTGACAGCCTGACAACGCTGGAGACAGAAGTATAGAACAGGTACATAATAAGCAGTAGCAATGTCCATAAAGAACATGCATCAATGTGCTTTAACCCTGACCTGGGAGGTACTACCTCTAGGGACAAGAATAGAATTTAGTCTCCATGGCCCACTCTGTCCTTGGTGTCTCTACCAAGATTGCTAACAATGAGGCCGGCTTTGTTGGTGGTTTTGTAATCTGGACACTCAGACTAAATTCACTGTACACAAGACACTAACAGCCATTAGATAGTAATAAGTCATTGTCAAGTGGATTAGATGGGAAGCAGCAACCTAAATCAGTGCAATGTAGCTCTCCTGTCCTGTGTGTAGGTTTGAAGTTTTGATACAGTAAAGTTTTTGAAGAAAAAAAAAAAATCAGTTCTAAGCAAATGTTCAGGACAGATTTTAAATTCAAATTATTCAGAAGTGTTACTCAGCTCTCCTGCAGTAAATTGAGTTGTTCAGAAATTCCTGTGATTATAAAATTAAAAGCATATTTTCTGAAATGACAGTTTTTATTTAACTCTTCCTGACTTTATACACGATGGGTTCTACTCACAACCCCCATTCCTACTAAATCTATATAAACATTTTCCTCGGATTAAGGGTGAAGAGTCTCTCAATAATCTATAACAATAACGAAAGCTCTCTCCATTCACATGTATTGTAAATCAGGTTGAGGCAAACATGGACATTTGCATGGAAATCCAACAGAGCCTGACCATCGTGTTGCCAATTGAAAACATAATTGTATGGTCATCTGGTGTTACTGAAACAAAGAATTCTCCAGTAAAATCCTATCGACTACCATAATGGTTCATTGCACTACTTTATGGCCGCAGGAGAAGTTCAGCCTTCATGTCCATCCAGTTCTTGGCCTCGCTGTGGAGACCACTTACAAAGGAGCCAACTGTGGTAGTTTTGTGCTGTGGACACCTGTTCATTAAGAACTGGACTGAGACCACCAATTTATTCCATTCTACAGCTGTCCATAAAAGTCACCTTTGGTCTTTCTCACCTTAGGCAGATAAGGACCAGATCTCCATATGAAGCCAGTGAGGATGCACCAGTGTAAAAACTGGTGTAAACAGGGATGAGACTCAGTCTGCTAGTGTTTTGGGATTGTCCAGGGGAAAGATATAACAGAGTTTTTATTGATTAACCAATTTATTTGAGCATAAGCTTTCGTGAGCTACAGCTCACATCCGATGAAGTGAGCTGTAGCTCACGAAAGCTTATGCTCAAATAAATTGGTTAGTCTCTAAGGTGCCACAAGTACTCCTTTTCTTTTTGCGAATACAGACTAACACGGCTGTTACTCTGAAAAGAGTTTTTATTATTATGGAAGAAATGTCAAACCAGTTAATGGAAATGTGGAGACCAGGAAAACTCTAGGCTAGATAAATGGGAGAAAATGAAGACATAAAATTATATATAAACAATAAAATAAAATTAAGACTCTTGTGTGGGGAAAAACTTATTTGCAAATGCTATTTTATCTTGTCAGAGAAAATGTAACTGAAAAACCGTGACAGAGAAAGAAGAACCACCTTTCCCCCCATTTAGGAAAAACAGAAGGGAATAGTTATATTTTAAAAGAGGAATAAAATATTTAAAAGCATGTTACCTGCTTTATTTTTTGAGCTCCCCAAAGCTAGAAAAATAAAATAAAATATTAGTTTTTAAAACATCAGCACAGAAGAACCCACATTAATCCTCTGATCTGTTACATTAAAGGAACGGGGAGAATCGCTCTAAGAAAGAACTTTCCTCTGGATGTCAGAGACGGTTATTAAGGGCCCTATTCTGCCACCTTTACCCACATTGAGAAGTACCTTATCAGAGCCAGTAGTTCTACTGAAATGAATGATACCACTTGGAGAGGAAGACACTGTTCAACATAAGACAGAATGGCAGAATTCAGACCTTATATTGTAAGCTTCTGAGATGAGGAACACTGCCCTCTTTACTTTTTTGTGTACACATCTGATTAGCACAATAACACCTTGAATGAGCTCCCAAGACTCCCACCTGACGTCAGTGGTCATTGGAGGGCATTCCACTCTAAGGTGAGTAAACACTGCAGTGAGGTATTTGCAAACATTCATTCAAATACAAACTATGCATTAGCTTCAATAGGACGAGTGGCCCATTTTTCACTTTTCCACAAACAATTGTGCAAGGAAAATCTTTTTCATTGAAGAATGCTCACTGAAAAGGAAGGTGTAATGAATATTCATAAAATACATGTTTTTATTATTGTTTATAGCACATAAAGGCCTCAAATCAGGGGCAGGGCACCATTGCAAAAAGTCACAGTCCCTGTCCCAAACAGCTTACAATCCACTTTATGACAAAATGAAACAAGTGGATGTAACAAATAATTGAAAGGAATGGGGAAGGAGGATGAGAGTAAGAAAGAGAGAAAAGAATATCCAACATAGACTCACTTTGTGCAGAATTTGGTGGTTCAGTCATTTAAGGTATGGAATTTTTTAATGTAAGTTATAGGATTTTGCCACCCTTTCTCACGTTGGGCTTGGTCCTGTTCCCATTCAAGTCAATGGAAAAATTCGCATTGACTTGGTGCAGGATCAAGGCCCTTGAGGAGTATGTTTCAATGGAAATATTCATGGGGTAAGGTACTACCTCCAGGTGAGGAAGCATAGTAGAAATTGGCCCATAGCTATCAGCAATCCCTACTACCTAGTAATTATCTACACCCAGAATCCGATCTAATTCACAAAGGTGTAAATCTGGAATAACTATTGATGTCAGTTACTGTGGTATTTGAGCCCCTTACAATTTTTAGTGTATTTATCCTCACTACACCACAGTGAGGTAGCGCAGTGCTATTATCCCCATTGTACAGAGGGGAAACTGAGGCACGGAGAAAGTAAGTGATTTGTCCAAGATCACACCGGGAGTGTGTGGCAAAGAAAGGAATTAAACCAAGACGAATTCAAATCCCAGGCTAGAGCCCTACGCACTGGACCATGCAGCCTCTTTAATACAGCATATGCATAATGGTATAAAAAACAATAACTGACCTTCAGAATATTAAACAAAAAACACCTTCAGTAAAAGAGGAATTCTACTGTGTGTTTCTACCTCTTCTAAATGCATTATAGAGCAAAGACCATGTATTTTCTGGCATGATCTTAGACATGGGTGCAGAGAACTGGCCTTTAGCTTCTCCGTTCAGCTGACTCTGTTTTCAAATGCACTAGTGAAAAAACAGTCCATGAGGAAGGACGGGCGGTTTCTGAGCAGGTTCTATGGGCATTTTGGTCAAAGTATCTAATTTCACTAACCGGTATCAATATTTCTGCTTTTCCTTGCTGCAGAGCAAATATTCTCAGAACACTGGATTATCCCATTGCTTCCCAGAAACCGACTTTACAAGATGCACCTGATGAGTCACCTAAAGATTCTGCCAGCTCATTTTCACTTTTTTTATCCTCTAATTCATTTTCTGTTTTCAGCAAGTCTGCAACATTTTTCCAAAAGATTCAACACTGTGAGTAGTTGGTTTTGCCAGCCAGTGGCTGGCTGCTGACAGCAGGTCTGTATTTTAGCTAGGGATTCCATTCACACTTTCTCTGGCCATGTTAGAGATGGGGGGCCAAATTCTGATCTCATTTACACTACTATGAATCCAAAGCATTTGCACTAAAGTAAGTAGAGTTATCCCAGATTTATGCTGGTCTGAATCAGCCCATGGTTTCTAAATAAGGGGCAACTTTTGGGCGGTCTCCTACCACAGATGTTCCTATTTCACACAGGAGTTACTGTACATTAATAACATAGAATTATATACTATGTGTCACCATTCAGGGCACCTGAATTTCCCCTTCATGGTTCAGCAAGGTCACCCACTCTAGGCTCCCAGATCCCCAGCTGTCATCTCTCTTGAGCGGAGACCCACATTTCTCTCCCTCCTGATGGGGGTTTTTCCAGGCTGCACAGTTCCCTGCTTACACTGAGAGTTCCCCAGAAAGTCAGACTGCCTAAGCAGGCCTGCTTTGCTTTCTCCACAGAGGCTATAAACAGAGTAATTGCCCACAGTTACCACACCACTCTTTCTAAGCAAGCACATTTATTCTTAAGGGGAAAGCATGACAGAGAAAGCATATTAAAACAATAGAAGAACCTACACACATGCTAATAAGCCTACTAGAGATCACCCCAACTCAAACAAGAGCTCTGGCAGGTGTCAGTCCTTCAAACCCCACCCAGGGGCTCTACTGTGGTTACAAGTTCATAACCCCTTTTGTTCAGAACAAGAATACCCATGAATCTGAGATTCCCTTCTTTATACAGTTTGGGCCTCTGATCTTGTCCTCATGTAACAGGTGATGAGCAGACCAAGGTTCCCTCCTAAGGGCGAAGCTTCTAAAAGCTGAATTCTTGCACAGATGGAGGAGTTTATGCTTGCATACACTTCCCCCCGGAGATTTCCTGGAAAACCCACTTCACTTTAAAAGTTCGTTCTTGTCTGCCCATTGTTTCAAATAGTTCTTTGAAGCTCTTAACACTTCCTAGGGTTTACATTAATCATGACTGTCCCCTAGAGACATTATATGCAAACCCAAAATAATACATTACCATTTGCATTTTTAATACAATGTACTCCCAAAGTACTTAAACTTAATCCATTAAAGTTTACCCAGAATACTGCAGGAAATTGCCATGCCTGTCACACTAGCCACTTTGCAGTTTGTATCCTCTCCAAGTGTTTGCTACCCCTCCTGTTTTGGTATTAGTGGCAAATGTGTTCAAACTTGGATTTACACAAAAGAAACATCAAGTAAAAAAAACAAAAGAAAACCAGAGCAAACCAAACCATTTAAAAAAGACTTCACTTTCTGTGAAGCAACCCAAACGGGCAGGGGGCAGCGGCTCAGTCTATGGCCACTGCAACTTTTTAGGATGACAGGTCTGCCTCCTGTTTCATTGACACATGCTTCACCACTGTGAAGGAATTAGCTCCAGGGGCCATTTGCAAGGGCTCCAAGATTATAGTCTAATAGCTCTCAAACTAGTTGATGACAAGCTAGTACTTTTTAATCCATGATTTCCAAGATGCTATTTTCCC